>NC_090854.1:13901494-14509827 GCF_024217435.2 Syngnathus scovelli | reverse complement strand
AACTCACAGAGGTTGTTGCTCTTAAGGGACCTTTAAAAAAACGCTCGTGGTAAATAATCAAGTTTATATGTGCTTCGTTTGCCTGTGCAAATGTACTTAACGTATCATGTTATCCGGAGTGGAAGAATTTTACTGTTTGGCACCTGAATGGCAAAGCATATCATTCCACTTTTTTTTTTTTTTTTATGAACACTCCCTGCTGTTAATTCATTGATTTTCCCCTTCGAGCGGGTTCTCATGAAACCACAATAACACCTCGTTGCCCAAATCGTTCAATTCAAACGCCATCCGCTTGAGGGGAAAACAGAATAGGTGTGCGGTCTGTTCATATGAGCGCTTGGTGAGATGTTTGAACATGAGCTGCACGATAAATTACAGCCAACACTAATCAGCACCTTCAGCGCTGTCACCTCTACAAGAAACCTTACATGAAAGCTCTGCTCTCGTCGTTAGCCTCGCAAAAGTTTTTTTTGGTATCGAACTCAAGGGTCATTCAGGTCATTCATTTATTGTCTGTAATCATCGTTTTATGTGAAGTTTTCCATGTATTAGTTTTGGCCATATAGAAACATAGGACATTAGCTAATAAATAATAAAAATATATAAATAGAAATGATCAATAGTCATCAGAACCCTAAAAACTCAATTTAGCCAGCTATATGCTTTACCATGCTTTACCACTTTTCAGTAACCTATTCTCTTACCAGAACCAGCCACCAAAGAACATTTTATCAAAGCTGAAATTGAGCTTTGCTTTTGTGACTTTGTTCAAAACAATATTTAAAACATATGCTTCTATTTTTGAAGCGTAAATGAGCCTTTAAACCACAGGAGGGAAGGGATGGAAATTTTCCTACTGAGCTTCAATTAACCCCTACTCCCGACCCTGCGTACATAACGTATGTGCCCTATGGCCTTTAAGTTCTCATTAAGATGACAGCTTCATTACGAGCAGAGAGAACTTAAAACCAAATGGTACTCTGGTGCTGGACGAACACCCGCTGACCTCTTCTTATTTCTTGACTGTTGTATTTAATCTGAGTGGAGTTTTAATAAACAAGTGTTTGATCAATTAAAAAAATAAAACAAAATAATGTGAAATTTACATATTAATTAAAGTGAGCAGATCATATATCGTCTTAATTGGTTCTCTTATAAATATCGGTAAAGTTGAAAGATCAGGAGCAGCTTCACCTCCCCATCTTTTCGTTTCTTCTAGTACCATGACAAATAAAACTTAAATAAATAAATAAATAAATAAATAAATAAATAAATAAGTAAGTCTGCATGGTCAATTATGTTTGTTTACCAATGACTGGAGCATTTAGATGTTGGACCACAAAATTTCTGAGTGGACTGTCAGGAATTCAGTGTAACTCACGATCTGTTTTTATTTGGTTGGGGAGGTCCACATTTTTTAAAGTGTACCAGGCTGATTTTTATTTCCCAGCTCTCCAAGCATTCTGCATTTTTTGCGACTTTTCTTTGAAACAAAATACAACACGAATGATTCGGTGAAACGAGCCGACCGTTGAAGACATTCTCTGTTTGCTTTTTAAAGTTACTTGCGTGAAATTCCTGGCACCCCAGAACTAATTTGCAAGCAAAACCCAGAAGGCCGCAGGCGAATGGCCTCGTTAGACAACATGAAACATATGTAACTGTCACATCCTGATCGTAAGTCAAACAGAAAATTAGCATTTTCCAATCCTGCTTCATTTTCTTTTCAATAAAACTTGGCCAAAGGGTGGTCTCCTGTCTCTGCAATATTAAGAAGAAGCAGGAGAGCCAGACCACAAAGCCGCAAGACGATCCGTTCTTCTATCCCTGCGCTTGGGAAGCTTTAGGGCTTACCGAGTTATGAGAAGTTGTTTCAAACCAAAAGCAAGCAGATACGATGACGTCTCTACGGGAAGGCTGCGGTGGGAAAGACGCCACACACCGACACAGACGGGTGCTAATAACAACTACTGGAATGAAACTTGATTTGCTTTTGCCTTTATGCATTAGCCTTTCTGTTTTCATTTCTATACACAAGCTTTTCTTTCAACTCAATTTACAATATTCATGTAAATTAAATTTAAATATAACTTTGATGTAAAAATCTTAAAGGGGGAGTCAACCCCAAGATTTGTTTAACGATACTATGTTGTATGTGCCCCCATTAGTCTAAACGAGGCTTCTGATTAATATTGTGTTTGTGGAACATGAGTTAAGCAGCAAAATTTACTTACTAAACATCTCAAAGGCCGGCCGGCCATTTTGCCACTGTCAACTGAAAACGACATCACAGTTGCCAGGTCTCAGGTAACAACTAGTCAAGACTCAGCTTCAAAAAACTGGTGAGCTGTGATTGGTTGTGACCTGAGACATGGCAACAGTGATGTCATTTTCAGTCGGCCAGCCGTCTTCTACCAGTTTGCAAGTGCGACATCTTTGAGGTCAGCAGTGTTTTTTTTCTCAGACTGACACTATGTAAGTGAACGAGCGCACTAATGCAGCCAGCAATTTCTGACCATTCATGCTTAGCGAGAAATGCGCTTGTTCTCAAGGGTAACAAAAGCTCAATACTGGATGCTCCATATTCATAGATAAGAGAGTGCAGATGTCATTTTACTGTGATCATTCCCAAAAAGCCTAATATCAATTATTTTGTACGTATATTTTTAGGGCCAGAGCACCAGGCGATGCAACGAGAGTAGCCCTACCCAAGTTGCAACATTGGGCAGGAGTGTCTATCATAACAGGATGCACGAAAACCCATGGCCCAAAGTGAAAAGTAAGTTCGCCATTTTTGGCAAACACCGGGTCTTGTCATTTTAAAAATGCAAGCCAGGGAGTTTGAGTTGGAACTTGGCATACTAGATGGATGGATAATCTCTTTGATGATTCTCCATGTACCATGAAAGTCTAATATAATAATAAAAGTCTTAGCGTGCATACTAGCACTCAGTGTCCTCAGCTGCCGGCCGGTCGACACACGCGATAAACTGCGGATCCCCTCGAAGGTCCGACTTACCACGCCCACCCCGCATGCAATCCAGTCAGCATCCCAGCAATGCGGAGGCCCCTGGAGCAAACACAACTTACTTTTTGACATGTGCAGCTTTGCAAATGTGACAACACAAAAGCCATAAGTTAAGTGGGCTGTGGATATTTATACGTGCACCCTGCTGTGTGGAACGAATCCATGCGCTCACTGCAAACTTCCTTTGCACACGACATATGGCCTCAACAGTATGTGTGTGTGTGTGTGTGTGTGTAGAGGGGGACGTCATGGTGTCCCATTTAGGCACATAATGTCAGTGTTTCACTTGCGCCTCTTTATTAAGACTTTTTTTTAGCCTTTGGACAGAGCAGAGACAACTAATTCATCTTGTGCCCTATCAATCATCTGCACTATTAATAGTCTCGTCTGTCGCAACATCACACAGATCAAGAAGTGAGACTCCAAATTGACCGCACAGTCAGTGTGAAACAAATGTATTAGACCACCTGTCATAAAGAAGAGATGCACGCATCATGAAGTACTTAAAGGCGGATTCTTTTCATTTTATTTTTGACATTATGGGCAAATTGTTGGAGGCTCACTGGAGGTTTCTCAGAGTATAAAAACATCAAGTGTAGCGTTTAACGACTTCAATGTTCAGGAATGCAAGTAAAAAAAATCAGAGCAATATAATAAATCACTTTTTTTCCCAGTAATGTTACCTACAACCCATATGAATAAATTTGGGGGGGGCATCTTTTTTGACTGATAATTGGTACTATGACAAAATGATTTTCCCAGGTCATTCAATGGTTTAAAAAAAAATCATCTCACAATACTAAAACACAAAACATTATAGCTTCTTTAGCGTAAAGGTCCTTTCCAAATTATTGTCAAAGCCATGACTGATGCAGTAAAGCAGTGCAGGCAGAATTTAAAAAAAAATACAACACAGCATCCATCCCTCCATCATCATAATTAGATGTCGGTAAGTGACTGGTGCCTCGGATTAATACTTGTCAAACAGCAACAATTGCACAAAATGACACACATGACCCATTTCTGTATACCTTTAAAGGCAAAAACTCAACAGCTAATCATTCCCATTTTATCCGCTTAAAGACTACCGTCTTCCCCAAGGACACCATCACCCGACCATATGATTCGTTCCCCTGTGGCAACATGCCTCCATTTACGTCATGATGTTCTTGTTCGCCTCCCTCCTCCTCCCGACCTCACCTCCCTCTATTGTTTCACCAGCTTTTAATAAACTAAAGGGCAGATTCCTGACTGGAATGAGGCAAGGGGGATGGAGGGAGAAGGGGGTTGTCCAAACCCGTAGACCTGTCCTACACACACACACACGCACAAACACACACGTGCACATGGTTTGGCATGTGGAGTGCCAAGCTCTTCAACTGTCCGCTGACGCCAGCTCCCAACATGCACACGCACACACACACATGCACACACACACTCTTCCACACAGTGGCCCTCCCCACATGCTAACCTCCTAAAAGCTAAGCTCCTCACTAAATATAACCCCCCAAGTCCTGTTAAGACAAACAACAGGCATCCCTGCGAGTAGAGCGTCTGTTAGCATTACACTTTTTTTCCCCGCTGAATCGATGCCAGCTCCAAACCTGACACATATCCACTGTATGTCATTATTTGTCGATGAACTGCTTTCGTTATATACAGGCCAAAAGAAGTCGGCATTTTCAGGGTTTGCCCATATCGAAAACCTCAAAAGGTAATCAAATAAAAATTCACAGAGGACTGTGAAATTTGGGAATAGGAAATTTCCACCATAAGCAGACCCACAAAAATGTTCCAAGAACCCAAACCAATGAATGAATACACAGTGAGGCTATTTAGGTGAAAGTGACCATTTTAGGGTCATTTTTGTTTTTTTTCAAAGAGATTCTTGTCCAGCAGATTCGAATTATCATCCCAAATTTGAAGTACAGCGTTAAACATTAAAAACAACCAATTCAATTCAACCGAGTCAATTTTTGTACAAAAAAAACAAATCAGTTTTAAAACAAAAAACAAATCCAAAACAAATCAGTTTTGTTTTATTTATTTATTTATATAAAATTGCCCAACCCAACCTTCTTGGATCGGTCCAATTTTTAACCCAGCAGTTTCAAAGGTGTCATTTGTCAAAAATCCAAAACAAGGTGCCGCCTTGAGAATTGTATTTCTAGGTTCCTACCGTTAAAAATGAATGGATTCTCTTCAGGTGTCCATCAAATGGTACCACTATCCAATGTGCACATCGTCTCTTAATCTTGAATTCTAAAGACACCTCAGTTTTTCTCATCCACGTCACAGAGAAGTCTTTAGAAAAAGACAACCAATAGTACATACCAAGCTGCAGGCTAAAGTCAGGGCAAGAAACCAGATCAGGGCTCACTTCATCGTCCACAGACAAAAAATGGTGCACAGACAAAAAAAATACAAGTTTTGATTGTCCCGTCTCCTTTTGTGGGTGATTTTATTTTTAGTAGCTCAAATTTAACAATTGATTGCTTGTTGCTATTGTGCCTTTTCCAACAATTCCTTATTTTCTCACTCTGATTAGCTAGGCTAGGGAGGGTGGAGGTCGAAAAAATATTTGCAGTATATTATTTAGTCTTAAAAAAATGCCGGTTTTGTTTTCCTAACCCACTCAATGGGTGGATTTTTAACAGATTGGGTTACTTTAATCAAAGGTTGAGTTTATTATTTTTGATTGATTAAATTAGGGCTGAAAGACTGGAGCTGGTTTTCATTTTTGATACTTTTGTTGTGTACTGATGAATGTTGAAGTAATTTTTTTTTAACATTCTTGTTGGCGGTGGCTGAATTGCTCAGTGGCCAACGTTGCCGATTCTGGACACAGAGTTCAAATATGTGGGCTGCTTCAGGAAGGGCATCTATTAACTGTGCCAAACCGTTGGTAGTAAAAGGAGTATTATTATTAACCACAGATGTACTGTTAACCTGGTAATTATGGGTAGTTTTAATTCATCAGTATAGGTAGCTTTTACCCTTGTTGGATCAAAATTGACACCCAAAATAATGGTTAAAATACTCAACCCAAAGCGCTGGGTGTAAATAATCCAGCATTTGACTTGGCAATAAAAATGGAAAATTAAACAGAAGACAATTGAACATAATTCAAAAGCAATATGGTAGAAATATTAACAAAAGTCAAAAACAGTTAAAACAAATAACTTTAAACTAAGGGATCAAGTCAGATACTATGTTGAATGCCAAAGAATAAAAGTTGTTTTTGAGGCAAGTTTTAAAAATGGGCAATGAAGGGGCTTGTCTCATGTGTAGTGTGAGTGAGGTCATTCCATCGTTTGGGACCAGCGGCAGAAAAAGCCCTTTCATCTCTGAGCTTCTATTTACACTTTGGTACCTCCAGAAGCAGCTGCTCAGCTGACCTGAGGCACCGGGCAGGAGTGTAGGTTTAAAGCAGCTCAGAGAGGTAAAGCAAGGCGAAACCATCTCGAGATTTGATCTACAATCATTTTTCAAGCTTGCCAATTCACTTTTTCATCTCCTTCTGCATTGTCGGTGGTCCGTTAGCAGAAGTCAATCACGACATGAGGCACGTAAACACACACACCTGCAAGACGTGCACCCCCAAGGTCATTCCCGCTGCTCTTAACTTCACATTCCAAGCCAACTCCGCAACCTGCTCTTTTCCTTACACATCTTCTTAAGGCCTGATTAAGACGGTTCAGCTTGGCCAAGGTAAACACATTCATCATGACCAAAACACGTCACTTCCACCAAATTGCAACCACTCGCACTTTGCTACCACCACATGCTTAGCTATATCTCCAAAGTTCTTGTCAAAGGGTCAGAGGAGGGAATAAGTCTCATTTATGTGCCAGTGAAAAGCAAATCTCAAGTTATTGCTCGGCATGATACTTCCTGTATAAATGCTGCATCGTAGCATGCTGGTGGGCTGCCAGGTTTGCACACACTACACAAAACTTTCATAAACATGTAACTCAATCTTTTTAAACAATACAAATTATGTTTTTTTCATGTTACTGATTTTGATGATCCCAAAAAACAACTGTGGGAATAAATACTTTTCCTTGAGCGATGGATTGCTTTTTGGTTTAGGCAATACGTGCCAGTGTTGTTTAATGAGAACCATGTATCTCCATTTATTTATTTATTTTTTTTATGAAGAAAAAAAATTGTTTACGCTTGCAAGTTAAAACCAAGGCACTCCACCCCCAAAAAACAGAACATGATGTTCATGTTGTGGTTTTCATATAGACCCAAAAGAAAACTTGTCAGATACATACTTTGATACTGACAATAGCTATTGAAGTTTGTACCTCCCATTTTTTAAAATCGTATTGGTTCCTGCAAACCATCTTTCGTGTTACTGTCCAATGAAAAATATTCATCCATCCACTATCAGAGCACACGAGGCTCTATCTCCAAAATTTAGTTCTCACTTTTATTAGATTGGTTCAGGCAAACCATCTACGTATTCAACGTCATTGCCAGACACTGGTCAAGTGCAAATCAGTGCATTTTATGATCCATATTTCAAAACAAATCTTTATTTCTTTTCTAGCATATCAGATTTTTTATATACCATCTTTTTTTTCTTTATGTTTGACCTATTAAAGCTTGTGGAATATGGATTTTATAGCCGTAATTTATAGCTATGGTTTTAGAGAAACGCTGTATTCCACTGGTGGCTGAACCTAACCTTAATTCATGAATATTAGTAAATATATTACTACATTTCATATATAATTGTTGTGAAGTAAAAACTAATTTAAAACATGATTAAAAATCATAAGATTTGTTGATCTGTGTAATAAAAAGCAAGATCTGAATACTTGCAAATTTGATATTAAAACAATTCATGCTTTTTACAAGGCTCTCTAAGGTTCGAGAAAATCTGCCAATAAAATCAATCTTTATTTGAGCCACAGTTTTTTAAACTACGGAAAAACATCTAACCACCCTACATTTCCCCTACCCATCCCACCACCCCAAATAACCCATATTATTATTATTTTCTTCACATTTCAGATAAAAAAAAAAACACAAACTCTGGAGATATACTACATGCTTGTCATGCAAACCATCTATTGCATTCTATCCGATAAAAAAAAAAAAAAAAAAGTCTTATGGATGACAGTCTTACCTTCACAGGAATCCGAGTATCCCGACCATGCTAGACCGGAATTGTCGAACTCTGTTCCCCCTCTCAGCTCCTCTCGACTCATGTGCCTCTGCTTGTCTCCCTCTCCCACACTCTCTCACCTCCTCGTTCCCTCTCTCCGCCTCTCACGGGTCATTCCCGAAAGAAGGCAACAGCGTCAGTCGAGGAGGATGCTGC
This sequence comes from Syngnathus scovelli, assembly GCF_024217435.2. Taxonomy (NCBI): domain Eukaryota; kingdom Metazoa; phylum Chordata; class Actinopteri; order Syngnathiformes; family Syngnathidae; genus Syngnathus; species Syngnathus scovelli. The sequence continues at coordinate 14,501,464 of NC_090854.1, read as the reverse complement.
TCCTTCCTGACAGCCTGGCTCGCCACATGTGCATCATGACACTGCCAATCACGTCTCTCTCCATCTCTCTCATTCTCTCTCTCTTTCAACCTCACTCTCTCTCCTCTAACAGCAGCTGATGCTTTGTGACAAACGTCCTGTGGTGGCAAATGGTAATCCCAAACCATCAGGGGAAAGATTGACCAAAAGTCACCTTTTGCTTGGTCAGCGTTATAAAAATATTTTGTTTATTTAAAAGCAACTGCTTAACTCCAGCAGCTGGGATGGGTGAAGCGTTGCAGGAGAAGCGGGAATTTCAATGCCTCATTGACGGGATCTCCTGGACTTGTAACTCCAGTTAGTATTTCTAAGATCTCCACCTGGGGGTTTATATGAAAACTTGAAAAGTAGTCGTAAAACTACACCCTGGGGGGGTCAACTTCTCTTGGTGGATATTTCATTTTAGGAGCATGTGTGAACAATTATGCTCACCAGACAAAACACTGAGTACACCTGCAAAGTCTAATGAGATCAATATCTGTATTCTAAAATTTGATTTTCATATAAAATGTTGTATCTCTCCGGGCATTCTCCGCATGTACTATACGCATCTACATATATGTATTGTAAAATTCAACTATGAATATTAATCAACTAAAACTCATTTGCTTTTTATTTATTGGTTAATGCTACTTAAAGCAGCTAAAGTCTATTAATCATTGCAATCTGTAGATATGTAAATACGCCCCTAGTGGATGGATGGATGGATGGATGGATGGATGGATGGATGGATGGATGGATGGATGGATGGATGGATGGATGGATGGATGGATGGATGGATGGATGGATGGATGGATGGATGGATGGAATCAAATTTATGGAATGGATGGTATCAAATTCTTGCAGTTTTATGAAAAAGGTATTGTGTTTTTCCCGTCTTTTTTTATTAAAAACAAATATTTTGTATTTATTTATATTTACGTTGAATTATTTCTCATTTACTACTACTCCAACTACTACTACTGCTGCTACAACTATAATTTGTTTTTGACCTAGAATTGGACCTCTTTGGTTGGTGCAGGTAGTCTCCAGTCTTTTGAGTTGGGTAATATCTGCAGTATGAAGGAAAAATCCGTACATCCGGCAGATGAAGCTACCCCGCATGTCCCCCCAAAATGCGTTCTTCTATTCCCAAAATTACACTCCCACACGCTTTAAACGCGTTCTACACACAAACACCTGCGTAAATAGAAGGACTGTAACTCATTTCATAGTCAGTTTACTTGTGCACCAATACAGATACAAAACGCGAGTGAACAGAATTCTATTACGCTGTGCGGTAAATAACAAAAATACCGCACTTTGGAAGAACACATTTCGATAGATACAGTGGAGGTAATTCACAAATCAAAAAAATATGTATTAAAATTAGCAAGTAACCTTAACCGCAAAGCCTAAACCGCGAAATAGCAAGGGGTTACTGTCTACTACCTAATGAGGTGTACGCTGAGTGTATATGAAATTGTGCATAACGGAATGATGCCCACAGGACAGCCAGATGTAATGACCTCATCAGTTATCCTCACAAGGCTCCATGTGATGAGAGACGCCCTCAAGAAGAAGAATTAAAAACGAGACAAAAGATGATAAATGTTCGTAATGAATGACACTTAACTGCGCTGTAGGCCAACTCAACTATTATATCTTCTGTCTGTATTTTGCTTCCCAAAATTAGACTTGTGCTGACAATGTTTGGCACCCTGTCGGTGCGTCGGAGGGAATCCAGAAGATGAGAGAAGGCGGAAGAAGGTACAGCCAGACTCCTAAGTCACATCATCATGAAAGAAATGTAGTGAAGGTGAATTTTTCACACACACTGAAAGTTGTGATAGCGTCCATATGTTAGCTTGTGACAAATGCAAATCGATGGGACTGTACCATTGTTGAATATGGGGTGTTGGTGACTTAAATGATATAAAAGGAATGTTTTCAAGAATCCTGAAAACAAAAGTGAATGCACACACTCACTCAAAAGAAACTACATTCTGTGCAGGTAATTAAAATAGTCTACAAAATTGTTTGTTGAGATGGAAGTGCACTCACGTGAGCATCTTCTGGTATGCAAGCTTCAAATTCTCAGGGCGAAATAAGTGCGGCTTAGCAGGTCAAAAGTTTAAGATGCACAATTACCTGAATGACCTCGAGTGACCCTCAAATTTCTCACCTTCTCATGCCTTCCACATAAGCTGGATGGTAGTGGGAGGCAATTTACAGCTATGAGAAGATAGCCCCAAAGCCCCCCCACCACCACCAAAAGCAGCAATAGCCTCCTGCAGAGTTTGGGTTCTAATGACACTTCCAGGCGTCATCAGACCTAGCTGCTGCTGACATTATCACATGAAAACATCATAACTCACTGACACACAAGCAAACACACGGTCGGCAAGTAAATAGATCAAGACAATGCATCATAATATCACATTAACGGAACGCTCAAGTCAGCCAAATGGGAATCCCATATGTGGCGGGAAGAAGGTGGGCCCGCAGGAAGAAGCCTGCAGCCAGAAGTCAAACCACCTTCAAGGACACACTTACTCTCAAAATTTCCCAAACTGCGATGCGTGCGAGAGTGCCCTCTTAGGGGTGCGCGGGATTAAAAACATCGCTGATCTGGTGTAATAATTGTAAATAGGGTCTGAAATGATTCAGTAGAACATTGCAATGTTGCATTTTGTCATGTTCTCGTGACTTGCTATTTGTCCACAGAGGTTTTCAAACCGTGATCCACCTGCAATCAAAATGTCCTTAAAGATGATTTACTGAAATTACACAACATTTTTTTAGGGTGGGGAGTGGTGATTTACTTGCAAGGTTTTGCTATTGGCATGGTCGCATCAAGATCTTGGAACACGCTTGGTTAACAGCTAACAGTTTGTTTAACAGCTAAACAAATCATAATACTTATGAATCGCCTTGGTAATCATTTGAAATTTATTAATGATGATTTCTATTCCCATTTAGAATTTTCATACAGATTTGCAAAAAGGAGCTATGCATGGATTAACAATTCAAGCAAAATACTAGGCTACTACTAATGTGATTGTTCGCAGAGTTTGAGAACCACTAGAGACAAAAATCACATAAAATTGTCAATTGGACTAAATGTTAGCATCTCATGATGTACCTGTTGTTTCCATAGCTGTGATCCGACAGTTGGGATCCTCCGTGGTAGCCAATTTTCTTGACATAAAAGTTCTGTCTTAAAGTCAACACACTTTTCAAAAGCATAAGTGTGATGTCAAAAGCGCACAGATGCGATGTTAATTCCCCACGGTCCCATGTCACGTTTGGGTGCCTGTGTTATTTAGTGCACTCGTCTACGCTGATGCCGCACTTTCCGGGTCGACCGTGTTGAAGACGCCGGGGAACACTTTTTGCACTAGAGAGGAGTAATTGATGTTTCTCACTCCGCTGGCATCACGCCGCAGATTCATGTCAAACTGGGGAAGACAGGAAAAAAAGAAGAAAAGTTACACAAAAAAAAAAAACCTGTCTGTATTTTTTTTATCGTCCATTGAGCTGTTTCTTCTTTGGACAAGTCGACATGACACATAAAAGACAATTTTCCCAAGGAAGGACACCAAATGCCTGATTATTTCATGTTTATGAAATTATTCTTTTGTCTGAGGTGATTGGATTTCACTAATAGTAGGATCCAAAACAAGTTAAGCCCAACAAGCTTAAACATTCAACCTGTTCAATATTTACGACCAAAAATCTTCACCTATGTGGAGCATCGAAACAAATACAAATAAATGAATGAGAACAAATCTCATCACTACACTGAATGTATTGGATTGAGAATGTCTCATACTAAGCTTTGTCTTACTTTCAGGATGTCGTCAGGCATCACCGGGGCGGCAGGATGCTCCAGCCAGTTGATGCCAGCCAGGAAGGCGTGGTAGTCTATCTGGTCCCCGTCTGCAAACCTTGAACATGCACACACACACGTGCATCCGAATCATAAGGTACAAAGGAGATTCGAGAACTGTATTAAATCATAGGCAGGTCATACTTGTGGAGTAGACATGTAAGCAGGTTGTCAGAGACGGGGAGCTGGAAGGTTCTGCAGATGGTCGTCGCCTCTTTGATGGACGTGCGTCCTGTTCTGAAGATAGATTTACAGAGGAATCAATATCTATTTAATTTTATGTTTAGTAACAACTCCAAGTAAGTCAAAGGAGACATTTATCTTGAAAGTCCAAACAGTTCTAACAATATGACTGTGACCTTTTGTTTTGTCAGAATACCCAAAGGATTAAGATTAGGGCAAGACTATTTTCACCTGGTCGAGATTCCGATATATTGAGCAGAGTGGATGGTTCTGTCTCATGAAGACACTGCTCTGCTCACTCTGCCCCCCTCTACTGTTGGGCCACTGCTGAGCACGGCCTTTGTTACCATGACGACCGGGGGCAAATCCAAAGTGCTTCAATGAGACTTGAACCTACTTGTTCTCAAGCAGCCTAGAGTCTCAAGTGAAAAGTAAGTTCCCATGAAGATGAAGTCAAATTCGGAATGGGTCGCTTTCACACATATATAAGAATTAGGCAATAAATAAAATATTAACTTTCTCAGTGGGTGGGCACTGAGAGGATCTCACTATTGGTATACAAGCAAAAAATTGTGACCTTTGAAAAAATGCCTACAGTAACTTGTATAACATGGTGGATGTGGCGTAGGGGTGCTTGTCCTGGATTGCCAGTTGTTTCACACTCTGTGATGCCACAAAATCCGGATTCCCATTCCTGCCATGCCATTTCATTAGAGCCATGAAGAACAATCAACACCCGCCATGGCCTCAAACACACATACAGTATGAACAAACACGCTTGCTTGACCTTGGCATTGTTCTCGTTCCTTTTGTTTTGGTTGTAGTTAAACATTTTCTTTGTAAATTGTGATTTTTTTTTTATCGAAAAAAATTCCAACTTTATTTTTATAACTTAAATTTGAAATAATTTTATATTTTGGACAATTTCCTAGAAAAGTAATATTAAAAATAGTTCTTGGATAATAAATCTATTCTAAATATAAAATAATTCCCCTTAAAATATAACTTCAAAAATTTCCTGGCAACTTTTTGTCTTGTAGTTTACAATGTTTATGGAAAACATTTAAATTTTATTTTGGAGGTTTACAGTTTTGTTTATGTAATTTCAAATTTCCTCTTCTTTTTTTTTTCATCTAGTGATTTAGTGCGCTAAACGGGAGGAAAGGAAATGAGGAAGGTGACATAGAGATTGCATGTGTGTGCGTGTGTTCTTCCACACTACATGCCGTTTCTTGTCTTTAGGGTCCATCTGGTTCCAATGCTCCACTCCCAAAGCTGGAACTAATGCTTGCTCGGAGATCTGGGGGCCACTGCACAATGGATGCCTGGTGTGACGCCTACGTGTGTGTGTGTGTGTACGCATGTGTTCGTTTTTGCTCGTTAATCCATTATCTGTGTATTTTGTGCCTCGTTCACACTAGGCGATTTCAGACTGAGAGGCTTGGGATGCTCACCGAGGACTCGCAAATCAGCGCCTGCGTGCTCTGTTCTCAGACGCGAGCCAAGAAGCTGACGCGTTACCGACGCATCCCAGGCTTTTAAATACCTGGGTGAGTCTGCGATGAGCTACAGCCATGAGAATCGAGGGGAGTGTACGACTTGGCACGTGTGACAGCACGAAAACATCTTAACGATGATGCAGTAGTTGAAAGGAGAGCTCGACGTCAATTATTGGTTACGAATTTCGCCGAATGGATTGTTGCTTCATCGTGTCTTGAAGTAATTGAGGCAAAATGGCATGTTTTGCTTATCTTCTACATACCAGCGGTGGAAGGTCAACACCATTAGAAATATTGACCTACATTTAGGCTACAACCTGTGTTGCCATGTCAATTTAATCAATCGGATTGAACAGCCAGCTGACATCTGCATTTTCCTGTCTTCTGATTGGTTGGTTTAGGCAAAACTTGTTCTGGCCATCTTTGAGGAGCAAGATGTATGTGAAATTATTTGAATACATCAGCATCTTTGGTGAGTATGATGTATTTTATATAAATGTAATTAGCTCCAATATTTTTGCTGTGCTATTAGATAAATATGATATTGTTTGATATTCTAAAAATATGAGTATCACCCTACTTGCTGAGGTCCTGGAGTTCAAACGCTTGGGTCATGTCAGGGATTTGATCAAAGTCCTTCTTCTTGAGGACATCCTGGGCCACAGCCAGCATCAGGCCAATGTCAACTTCAGGCTGCTGGTGCTCAGAGAAAGATCGAGCAAGCACTAAAACCTCATGCTCGCTCAGCCCGCACTCCGTTGCCATCAGCAGGCCCCTGTGATTGAGTCAAACAGAAAAATAGCAAAAGTCAACTTCTAATTATTCCAGAGATTCACTGTATGGATAATGTAATGAGACATTATCTTAATGTTAACAGTTAAGAATATTATTCTTGTGATTTTACAACCGATTTTCTTCCACTGGCCTTGATTAATTACTTTTTTAAAAATATTATTTTTCCATTTATTCTCCTAAAATAATGTGATATTCTCTTTTTTAATGTATGTCACTTTTATTTACAATTAGCCACTTTTTAGCACCTAATGCTACTTAACATGGACGTTGTTCTTTTTACTTGTTCATGTAGATTTATTTATGAATTTTGTTTTTTGAAAGGGCCATCAAATGTTTTTTTTTTGCAATTAACTGCATATAATAATCGCTGATTCATCCTTTCAAAACGTCATTTAGCCCACTTGATGCAGTACCCAGACAAAAGGGAGAAAAATGGCAGCTTTTGCATACAGCGTAAAAGAGACCTAAGATAATACCTGAACGACTCAAAGTTGACAAATCCACTGTTGGTAGGATCGTTAAGGGTCAGAAAGTTCTTGATTTCACGCTGCTTCTCCTCTGGAATTGACCGTAGTTTAGCCAGGATGTTGCCAATATTGGCTTTGGGAAACTTAACAAAATTACACAAAATATGGCATTAATAAATTGACCGTGCGTCCATTATTCAATATAATACTTTCTTCGAAACCTGCTCAGCATGTTGTTCCAAGTAGTTGAGGGTGTACTCGTCCGCATCCAGGAGCTGGAATAGCCTGTTGTTAAGGCAGAGGCTTGCCCCTACGTACAAATCTTGGGCGGTGAAGTATTCAGAGGGCTCGCTTTTAAACACCTCCTGGCCTGGCTTTTTGACGCGACCCCGTCCCAGAAACATGCCGCCCAGCAGACCTGAAGATCCAGAAAAGAGAGCGTTCTGAAGCTACAGTCTCAAACCCTAAGCGTTGACTGTCAGTTTATAGTTCATGATTCGAACCTGAGTTCTTCTGCGAGCGCTCAAACACGCTGATTGAGTCGTTACTCAGGTAGAAGGAGATGATGAACTCCCTGTCAATATCCACCTGACTGGTGGTTACCATCTTGGCATAGTACTTGAGCACATTACTTTCAAGGCCACATCTGGAAACAAATAAGAAGACCCATCATTGCACTCATATTCAACAACCCAGACAATTTAGAGTTTGCAATTAAGCTAACATGCACATGTTTTTTTTAAATGTTTTCAATAGTGCCCATCTTGTTCAGAATTGAAGGTAGATCTATTCCAGCAGACTTTGGGCAAAAACCAGTAAATGAAACTGTCATAATACGTGAAAGAAAGTGACTCTTGAACATTAGTCTGAGTCAACACTGGCAAAATATGTGTCCAGAGAGGTCCACCAAATCACAGACAGCTAAAAATGGCTGATATATAGTTGTCAAAGTGTGCTGTGTTGGAAACAACAAATAATATGGTGTGTAATGTGACCCGACCTGTCATATTCCAGGAATTTTCTGAGATCTTTCTGTGGGGGTTTGGGCAGCAGGCGCTGGCAGGAGCTTAGTGAGTCCTCTTCTGAGCCAAAGCCATTATAAGGAGGTACAAGCCTGGGGGGCTTGGGGGCTACAGGAGCTTTGTACAGCACCGGGTTGAAGTCCTCTGGGAGGTGGGATGGGGAGGGGGTGGAGAAAGAGAAAACACTTAAAAGAAGACAAACCCTGGGAGGAGCGCCAAATGATCAGAGGGTCCGAGGTAATCCATCCGTGAGGGAGCACGGCATCCCGGGCGGACGTTAACCCCGCAACGACCTTTGACTGCTAAGAGTCAGACAGCAACTTCCATCACCATGCATCACTCTGCCTGCTTTATGACTGTGACTAATGCAGCAGAGCCCCAACATTCTGCCCAGGGTAGCAGACTCATCCTAACCCGGCTTGGGTTACTCATGCTGGAGGGCAACTTGCCTGTTGTGCCCCTCCCAATGCCCTCAATGATAGCAGCCGACAAAAACACAAGAAAGGAGGTACGGGTTGAGAGTAGAACGAGTGACATGCATGTGTTAACGCTTACTGACCCCGAGTGGTTAAACATGGACATTACAAATAAGAAGGAGCAAAAAATTAGTCAAAAATAATAATAATAAAAAAATAAAGTGCTGCTTTCAGTTACCTATAGCATACTTGCTGCGGTAGTAGTGTTTCGTGAAGTCATCACAGTCGGCGATAATCACTTTCCTGCCCCACACGTTCAACTCGCCACCCACTGTCAAATCACATTCTTTATAAAACTCCTCCTGGATAGCTCCTGTCTGCAAAAGAATATAAACATTAGCTGAGCATAGATTATTATTGCTCAAGTGATTTACTTTGGCTATAAGCATAAAACCAATCGGAATGATGATGATGTACTTTGAGGCTGTCCAATAAGAAGCGATCTCCTTCTCTGGTGGAGGCCAACACATTCAGCACAGTACGATTGGTCACCTCTCCAGGTAGATTCAACTGATTCGTAGCATGCTGTGGAGACTGGAGATGATAATAATCAAAACTGCAAGCATAAAATAATCAAACGTTTGACACCGTGACACCTCCGCCCAGATCTATGGCAGCGACATATACAGTACAGTAGTGAGAGGCAGAAGAATGAAACGATGGCAATTATGATGAGCTGTGATTTTTTTTCCCAATATAAAATATGTGTATTAGCTAATTTAACATACTTTCTTCCAATTAGAGATGATTTGGGTGAATTCCTTTTCATTGGATGGCAGATTCTAGTCAACCTTTGGATTGTTGACATTTAATAACAGGCGCCGGTGCAAATAAAGTTAGCAGAGTGAACGCGCACACGCATGATGGAGGCCTGGCTGTCTTTCAAGTTGAATTAGGCACTCGGCTGGTGGAAACAAAATGCCGGAAGGGAGTGGGGCTGTCAGAGCAAATGAGGTCTAGAATGATGGGATGAGGTCAGCCAACCACAAGGATGAATGTTGTGAGTGGTTTCCTTTGCGGTAATTGCTCTTCTATGAATGCGCACATGATTATTTTGTTACCGTTTATCACACGTGCATCTATGGCCTGGCTGCTGAATATAAATAATATAATGATTAAAAATAATAAAAGAGGAACAGAATTTACACCTGACATAATCTTTGATATAGATACACACATACACATCCATACACGTACATGCGTGCCTGTGTGTTAATCGTTATTACCTTTGGAAGTTTGCTGCGACGGAGGAATTTCGATGCCGTGACCCTACCGGAATTCGGCGGGATGACTTCCCTAATCTCTATTGTGTCATCGGCCAGGAAGTAGTGCAACACAAGCTCTCGGAGATCCCCGTACATGGCCCGAGTGTCGTCCCAGAAGCAGAAGAAGCGCAGGACTTTCCGGTCGTGGTCCAAGAACTGTTTAAGAGTGTCTCGCCTCTCGTACGGCCGCAATGGACTCATGCTTTTCTCCATCTGGGAAAACAGTTTCAACTTTTACATACATCCTACATCTACTGAATCAACCACAATTCCCCCCAAAAATAACAATAATGATAACAATAATAATTGCAAAGGGTGTAACCTTTTCCCGGTGGGTACGGTATGGGTCTTCGGGCACAGCAACGGGGTCATTGAGTATCACCCCACATTTAGTGAGAAAGTTCCTTGTGAACTGGTCACAGTTGGTGAGGGTGAACGTGTGGGCAAACAGCACCACCTGCTGGTTGAGGTTAAAGTGGAAAACGTTGTAGAACTGCTCCTGCCTGGGTGGTGGAAGTGGGATGCGTTGGCGACGAATCAGAGTCCCTTCCAACATGAAAGCACTCATGAGTCAAATATTATCATCTGATGCATCATTAGAGACACACTGTAAATAAAAATAAGAACTTGTACAGCTTTTTTTTTGGCAGTGTGGAAGTAAACTCAAACTATGATGCTGCCACCACCATGCTCCAATGTTCCCATTGACATGGAAGCAAAATTTGTTCACCTTGAGGAATCCCGCTGTTTTTGTATTCTGGCTCAACCACTTGTATTGTATCATCTTCCAGGTAGAAGTAGATTTTACACCTCCGGATTCGTTCCCCCTCATCGGGAGCCTCTGGCACCGCTTCCTGGAAGTACGCCTCAAAACACAGCACCTGCACAGTAGGAATGATTGGAATTTTATCAGTAGGTACTTTACATTGAATTTGTAATGTAAATTAAGGGGCCATACCTGTTTGTCAAAGGCAACCCATGATGGTAAACCACCGGTTGCCGCTGTGGGATAGACAGAAGATTTTGGTTTGATCCGCTGTCCCGGCAACAGCTCGCCTCCTATGCCTGGCTTCTCTATTCCGGCCAGCAAAGGCTCCCCACTGGAGTAATCAAAATGTTGGGATTTGTGGAATTTCTCCTTCAGCAACTGGAATGCAAAGACAAGAATGCAAGGTATGATAACAGATGAATTATACCTTAGCTATCAAGCAGAAAGATTTGTCTTATTTTATTGATCAATATATTTCCAAGGACATCACATTCCACGCCTTTCTGTAACTCCCCCAGTCACTCCGTACCTCTGTTGCAATCTCCTGATGATATTCTGCGATACTCTAAGCTCGGTGCCCACTCACCGTTGAGAACATCATGTTTAAAGCCTCGCAATGAAGTTGATCAGGTAATGTCATCAGTTTTGAACATTCTTTTTTTTTTTCAAGAGAAACATTTTCTTGCAAATGAAAGGGAAAGTTTGTCAAAAGCTTTTGACCCTGTCTTACAAAATAGAGAGTTACAATTAATTACACAACATGAGGTACCGTACTAATTCATTATACTGCATATCGGTTAGAAAAGTCAGTAAGTGTGGCACTGGCTCCCTTTAGTGGTACATGAAAGAGTCACTGAATTAAATATTCAAACTGCATTACAAACTTTTTTTTTTTAATTCAGAACAGTACATTTACATTTTTTTTACTAGTTTTCCAACATTCATTTAAGAATGTAGGAATCCTAAAAATGTCTCAAAGTTGTGTTAATAGTCAAACATTGGTTTATAATGTTAATTGACCTTTTTACTTTAGGAATAAAAAGCCAATCTACCGCGGTCATTAAAGGTATACGTGGGGAGGTAAATTATTTTCTTTTTAGTTGAACATTGTTTAAAAAGATTGAGAATCATTCAGGCAGTAGGAGTTAAGAATCTTTAGACATAGGAAAGTTAATTTATAACAATCCTGCTTTCCTTTCCGTCTTTTTCCCACCCCCTCGCCCCCGAACGCATGTAAATTACGTATTCAAGTTTGACAACATAAAATATACGTAGTACATAAGCGTCACGGTACTTACGTGTATATTTGGAGAATTTCCGGGTAGGAAAGGTAACGCCATTGCGGAAAAATGCGTAATGTATTTCACTAACAAAACGTGCTTCCAGCAGTCCGCAGCCAAATTAGCCAGTGTTGACGGTAACCATGGTTACCCGCAGAGGTTTCCAATAGCAAGCACAGACAAGGACTTGTCTACGTTTGTAAATTTTAATCAAAATTACAATAATCCATAGGGCATCGAAAGAAACATTAGTTCAAATCATGTCTAAATATACTTACGCTTGTATTGAAAGTTTCATCTGAACTACAATGAATCACAAACAGACCATAAACTAAGGTTCAAATGTATTTATTTGTTTAAACATACATTTATGAGCACTCTTGAGATACATTTAGCATTAACTTATTGCTCATTTAAAAAGCATTTTGAAAAAAAAAAACTGGGCAAAATATTTCCAAACCAAAACAGAAAATGCAAGGCCAAAATAATTCCAAACCAATCAGCAGGAAAATTCTCTTCAAATATGACTTTTGATTGACACAATGCACTGTCACTGTAACTTTTCGCTGGTGGTAACAATAAATAAAATGTGGCAACATTATTATAGGTTTTCCCCTTTAATATATGTATTGCAGGAGTGTCCAAAGTGAGGCCACAGGGATTTTTTTTTATTATTATTGGCTCACATGAAGTTTGGACAACCCTGCTGTAATATAAGTGCAAACATTTGGCCTGGTACGAGATCAGAGTGTATTCACCCCTAACGATGATGCTTCTTGAAGTGGAGATACGGTGTCTTTACATAGAGAGGAAAAGGCGTGCACTCTATACAGAAAAGACAGCTACAGGATTACTGGAAGCATGGCGTCATGGCATTGACCATCTACCGAGCAACAACTTATCCCTTTTCCGAATGATTCGAAACATTTCGGAGTCATTCGTCCGGTGAGCCTAGGACGCCAGACCGAGCAGGAAGCCTCCGACGAAGCCGCTTGTGACCACAATGTTCTTCTTCACAAACGCTGTGGACTGAGAGACAGTTGTCTTGATTTTTGAGTATTGCCACACTAACCCATCATCGATTATACTGACCAAGCTTGATTGTTAATCTCAAACAACATCTAGATTAACCAATGAACTACAGTTGCAGTCTCCTCAGATAGCTGAGGATGGAAATTACCAGGCAGAGAGGAGGCCTTTATTTGTACATTTTTAGTACATACATAGGCATACCTGTACTTTTGCCCAAATTGTTTCAAATAAATTTCCATAAATAATGATCCCCCAAAACAATACATATTAAAATCAACATTTATAAATACATTTCCTTAAAAGCCTGGTGGTATACGTAGAGAGGTAACTGAAGTGAGACTTTGTTCCCCTTTAAACAGTGACAACCATTTTCTCCCTGAATAGGAAATGTAGACAGTAATTTGAGGTGTGTTGAAAAAAATACTGTTGACGTGTCCTGTTGTAACACTGTTATGTAATACAAACCTCAAACTGAGCTCGAGTATGATTGGTTGAAAGATTGCTCCATCAGTTTAGTAAGTGAACCACATTAATGAGTAAGATTTGATAAAAAAGCTGATGTTTTTCTGTGGGTGCACGCGTGTGTGTGTGTTAAAAGCTCACCTTCTCAACTAACGTGTTCAGCTCTGGACCTGCTGTGTCAGTGTTCTTCTTGATCTGCTTCTTTGCTTTATTGACATCCTTTTCAACTCTCTTCCAATCAACTTGGATGTAGCCACTATTGTTAGCTATCTAGAGGGCAGACAAGTAAGAAAAGGCGTGTGGGTGGTTCTCAGAAAGTATGCTCCAAGCAGTGTGAATAACGTGGTCTATTCAGTTATTTCATATTGGTGCGGTTGGTAGAAGAACAAAAATAATGAATGAATGAATAAAAAATGAATACCTGTAACAATAAAAGTCCTCCGCCCACAGCGGTGGCGGCAACCTTGCCAACCTTCTGGAAGAGAAAGCCTGCACACCTGACAAGAAGCACAGGGGATTTGTTAAGGTTGAGCGGGACTAAATCTATCTATGGTCAACCCAAGGAAAATGAAATATATTAATTACCATCCACTGACTCCTCCTATAGCTATCTGTGTGGCCACTGAGTATTTCTCTGCTACCGGTCCGGACGTCTTGCCAAACAGACGGTTCCACCATCGCTGACGTTTGGCGTACTCGGTCAGATCGACGACCTTGTCGGCGAGCTGCTCTTCCAGATCTACAAACATGAAGGTGGACAACAACACATGAGTCAGCACCACAGAAACTGGCGTTCACTCGCACGACACAATAGTCTCAAGGGTTGTTTTACCTTGAATCTTTGTGGCGTGACTTAACAGCACGCACTGACGTTTCCACTTAATTTCAAACATTATTCAAAATAACCTAATATGTTGTTTTTCCCCCAAAAACATTTTTAACGTTGAACGAAAAGTCCTGGAGTAAAAACCATTGGATAGCATCCTCATGATATACGGCTAAAAAGTTAGCCAACATTAGGTAATCGTACTCCAAAGACTGTTGATTTTTACAGGATGCAAGATACTCAGATAACCACCACTCATACAGTTATAAAATTTGCACCCGAAGCATTTTATGTGCATATACATGTGTCAAAAGACGAGAAAATAGCTTAACGACTTGCTTACCCTTGTTGTACTTCGCCATTTTGGATCCTCAGTTGCCTTCACGTCCGTTGTCACTTGGAGTACTTTTGACATTCAAAAGGGGTTGCTTATCTCCAAACTATATTAACTGTGAACACATTATCACTAAGCTTCCAAAAATGGAATTATTATTATTATTATTATTAGGTGCACTTCTGCTGTTGGTTTAACCATTACTTACAACTGCCATATTACAAAAGAAAAAAATAGGTAAAATTCCCAAAAGCCACAACCACAAGTCCCAGTTTGAGTGAAGCAGTCACGTTCGACGTCACATCACATCCAGGTGAATTGTGGTTAATGTAGGACTTGGGGTTATTTTGTGACACGTTTGAGTGATTAATTTCATGCAACAATTATTGCATTTGTAATGCAATATTTAATTGATCATATCATATAACTTTAACATAAAATGGCGTTTGGCGATTAGCGTTTCAGACCATTCTAATAACGCTGTTAATTACGTCACCGCTTATCTGTCCGCCAATCGCAAAAACTACAAAATGGTTGCTACGTCGGAACCAAACTTCCCCTTTTTTCGCCCCTTATGAACGACAGCTATTCTGACCAATTAGACACTCGAATGTAAGATTACGTAATCACAATACAGTGAGTGGAACCAATCGCAAGAATTTGAGGGGCCCGAGGGCCGAACCTTTTCTTGCCAACACGCGCGTGTTCGTACGCGTGCTCGCCAAACGTCAAGCGGGGACAGTCACGTGTTGGTACAGGCCCGCAGCTGATTGGACGAGGAGCGCGGAAGGCGTGTCGACAGCGGCGGCGTGCGTTTGCCAGTGTGACACAATTACAACAACTTTGAGCCGATGGTTGGGGAAGTTTATGATATTATCAAATTACACCCAGTCGTAAAAAAGCCAACGTTGCATCCACACCATGCACACATCGGCGCCGGGAATCACGCTGTTAAAATGAAGCGGGTGGAAGCTAACTTGAAGGGCTCGTTTCCTTGAGGATTTGGAAAGAAAAATACGCTACGCCCCGCGCGAGTTGCAGCGAACAAGGTGTGCAACTCCTCCGTTGCTCGTGTCGTCTCGCCAGCCGGGCTCGGCTCCCCGTTGCTTATTCAACTTGTCCACCATGAAATCGTGCGGAGTGTCGCTCGTCCCTGCCGCCACCACCGCCTCCTCTTCGGCTGCTGCGCGGAGCTTGAGCGCCACTGCTAATGACGAGGAGAAAATGGCGTCGGCAAAAGCGAGTGAAACCGAGGAGGACTTTCCAACGCTTACGACGCAAGAGAAAGAGCGCCTACTCGGAATGGACAGGTTAGATAGACCAAGTGTGGTGTTAACGTCTTTTTTTGTTGGGGGAAATATCCGCTTCGTTCCTTATGAGTGTGCTTTACGCAGTTTGTAACAACACAACACGAATGCCCCCCTCTAGTAACACGGAACCGCCTGTGTTGTGTCCTCTACTTGCAGTTCACTGTTTGGATTTCATAGGCTTCAAGAAGATGGCGCCAGAACGAAGGCCTTACTGTTAAAGGTATGCCACCTCAGTGTAACATCACAGTCGCCTCTTTCCATTATTTCCTCTCGTTTACTAGTGCACATCCCCTCCCGAGATAAAGTGGCAGCGACCTCTCAACGCCACTCGTTGCTAATGCGGCTAATGTTGTTAGCAGCGACGTCCACAGACGTGAATCTGCTCGATTTGACCTATAAGTCACCATTTAGATCACCATAATCACGTTTTCGTAATTATGAGTAGCCCTACACAACTTTAACACAACGCGATCACCATAAAAAGCCGTGTGCTTCATTAACGCCACGTTTAATCGCGCCACAGTCCCAAGCTAGCAAACGATGCACGATATCAACCTTCACAAATGTTTAAGTTTCATTTAACGTGGTATCCAAAGCAATACGTGTTTATTTCACAACATATATTTAAATAAAAAGAGATAAACACATGCCAGTTAAACGCAAAATCCACTGCCCAAATTTTGCTTATTGTAGATTAGAAGTCAACCAACGCTTGCTACTTGACTGCAAAGCACAGAAAGTGTGCAAGGAAAAGCCATCAAATGTAAATAAGTGTGCGTGGAAATTACAAAGTCAAATAATAAATCAAATAATAGCTACGCGACAAGTTGACAGTTCTGAGTTCATACAATAACGCTCGTCTAGGTGCGTCAGCCCACTAATGCTAGCGTGTAGCCGCTACCGGTCCGCTGTGTACATTGTAGCGCATTTCTGCCGCCTTAACACTAACTTAGAAACATAACTAATGCAATATTCAGTATATTACAAAAAATAACGGTGGTAAGATTGAACGCAAAATGGCGGCGATGGGATGAAAATACTTGGCGAACGTTCCAGGCTAACTAGCTTTGCTAGCCGGGCTAATCACGTTAGCTTAAAAATGAGATCATGATTATAGTTTTGTAATAAAAATGATAGATGGCTGCACAAAATATCAGCATACAGTTTGAAAGACCCGTGGGCAATTTAATGCAGCCATAAATACAAAATATGCATGCAGGGTGAGCTTCCTTTTGCCTTGAGGATGGCTTTCAACATGTGGTTTGTGGGCTTCTTGTTGGTGAGTGAAGAGTGGATTGCGTGCTGATATTGCCTCACGATTGTTATGTCTGTGCTCTGCTCGAATTATTTTACCCAATGAAATGTATGCAAATGCCATTAATCTGTTCCACCGCGATAAAAAAAAAATTGTATTTGTGTGTGTTTAACAAGGAAATAGTTGTATTATTTAGAGCAATATATGTAATGATAATGTTAAGACAAGAACTGAATTAAAAAAGTATGTATTCCCATGCCTAAAATGAAATGCAGTAGGAAAAGAGCCAAAATAAGAGCTTTGTTATACAGTAGACCTTTCATAAAAGTCTGGTTAGAACTGCGTTAGGAAGGAAGGACGGGAGCTATGAACAGAAATAAATGCACGTTTCGTGTTCAATGTACGCTAACATTGCTTTTTAAATTTGTTTAATTAGAGTTGTTTTTTCATTTATTTATCACACTTTGTCAGAGTTATTAATCATAGTTCAGTTCACTAATACAAATATTGCTTTTTCTCCCATCCAGGCTCTTAGCTGCTATAACAACCTCATCCTGAAAGCAGAAGGGAAAGTAGATCCTGACATTTTCTGTCAACTTGGCCATTTCCACCTCTTGTTGGAGGACTATCCAAAAGGTTGAAATTGTTTGTATGATATTTTCAAATATTGTCTGTATTTTGGACAACCTGCTTGTATTTCCATTGACCGTTCTGAATTTAATTCCATCTCTTTATTCTCAGCATTATCTGCATACCAGCGGTACTTCACTTTACAGCCGGACTACTGGAAGGTGAGTTTACTGAACAACTAAGTAGTTGAAGACAATGTGTGAGTTATTTTTTTTCTCTCCTGAAGTTCAACTACAGAGCTTGGTGTAGCAGTGCAACCAGTGCAAGTTAGTCTAGAGCACTGTATCTATCGGCTGAGGAGTTTAATAATGAACAATACTGCAGATGTGAAATAACATTTTTCTTGTATTTCCCCCAGAATGCTGCCTTTTTATACGGGCTCGGCTTGGTCTACTTCCATTACAATGCATTTCAGTGGTGAGTACTATTTATTTTCTTTTTGTCTATGAGCATGTGAACTAACCTTGGAAACAAGTTGAATTATTTATTTATTTTTTTGCCTATGCGGGACTGTAAACCTGTAAATCAATCTTGCAATATGAGTATGTCTGGTTGGATCAATCAGGATCTTTTGAAGCTACCCATGTTAGCTTGACTCAAAGAAAGTAGCGTACATGCTATCAAGGCAGCGTTAAAGTTGTGGGCAGCACATTGGCAGGGGCTGACATTAACGGTGGGTGGCCTGATGGCCCTGAAAATCTTTGGCTGAAAATTATTAAGTGCATTTTTTTTCCCCCTGAAAGACTTTTATAACTGAAAGGCCTGAAAAGACGAGCGCAAAAATACTGCAATGCATTTTTTTTAATTTTTTTTTAATTAACAATCTCCTTTTTAAATGTGAAATCTGTGCGTGTACAATTGCGCACAAGGTCAATGTATTGTTTGCATGGAACCATCACTTATTCTCTTGGATGAATGGCTACAGTTGGATACAAAAGCTGATTTTACCTTTTGACATCCATTGGAAGAAATTTTCCTTTCTGCTTGTCACTGTACAAATGGGCTAAAATAAAAGAATACCCCGATCTTTCACCAGGAAAAGAAAAAAATAATCGCACATATTCAAGGAAATATAGGAAAGTATTACAAAATTCATATGCCCATTGCAAAAAAAAAACAAAGAAAATAATTTTTAGGTGAAATGTTTCAAATTTTTATCAACAGCAAAAAAACGATCAGGATATCTACTTATCATGTGGTGGGAGAAAGGAATTAATGTTTATGAATCTTCACAGCCCTTTATTGCCATTCACTACATTCAACCGGCACCATCCCAGCTCTTTTATGGTTCTGGTACTTTACCCGATGGTGGAATATTGCCCCCTCCATCCCATGGATCATTGCGTGTTCTTGGATGGGCTTTGTCAAAGGTGTTATTGTTGCATCTTACTGTTCTGTAAAGTTGAGGCAACAGCATGTTAACACAATAATTGCTATTTGCATGCTTGCTTTGTGTGAATGTGAGTGGGTTATGTCACAGTTTGAGGTAAACTGTCTCATTTTGTAATTAGGAAATGCAATGACTGTCCAATCTCAGAAAGCTGTATAGGAATTTAATAGCTTCCAATGTGATCGTAACCCGGGTTCTTCTTTTAGCTGCGGTCTTGTCTCACACTTGGTGACACCACTGAGCTTTCCCAGCATTCTCTTCAGGCTCTGCCAGCGTGGGAGGAGAGGGCGATAGCGAAGCATAGCGATGGAGGAGTGGGAGGGGTCCGGTGGAGGGAATGGGAGCAATGAGTTCGAAGTGTGTGTGTTCGCGTGTATGTATGTGTGTATGAGAGCTCACTGAGAGGGGTTTCAAGCTAACGTGCTGTTGTTATTCCAGCCACAAAAGCGAAGAGGTTTATTTGGAAGCTCCAGTAACATGATTGTGTGTTGTTTTGTTATTGCCATGATAATAAATGAAACACGACTTGTTGGTTTGTTGTCATCCACAAATGGAGAACTTTCTTTTCTACATAATGACGCTTGATATGACAACTTGCATTGGATCATTTTGAAGAGGCCCTTGATTGGGCTAAACATCGGCACTTATGTAATAGGCCTGCTTGTAAAAACTACATCAGCTCTAAAATTCAGCTTGCTGAAAAACGCAGAAGTGATTTGGCTTGAGTTGGGCCAGCATAGTCGGCTTTCTGCCGCAAATGTTCTGCTTGATGATGGCCCAAAGGCTTTCAATGACATTGAGATCAGTCAAGTTGGCCGGCCATGCCAAAACCTCAAGCTGTTTTTTGGCGGACCTGTCTTGGGTCAATTTTTCCGCATGAGTCGTGCAAGTCTTATCTTGTCTTTCGTCAAAATAAGACATTTGCAAATATATACTTTTGCTTTGGAAAACAATGGCCATCAGTACTTGTGTGATATTGCTTAGCTGTTGTTTTTTAATCACTAAGTAATACCAAATAAACAGAATTGGGGATTTTTTCTAAAATACATTTTAATGCAAATACAATTTTTTTTGATTAATGAATTGAATAGATAGTAAAATAAATATTAAATGTGAAATTCTAAATATATTCAATGGTGACAGCCCTAAATGTGATGATGAAACATTTTTAGGTGTTCATAATCAACATGCATCATCTTTTGCAGGGCAATCAAGGCGTTTCAGGAGGTGCTCTACATTGATTCCGGTTTCTCTCGAGCTAAAGAGATTCACCTGCGACTTGGACTCATGTTTAAAGTCAACACAGACCACGAGTCCAGCTTAAAGGTACATGCTTTCTGCTATCCTTGCTTCAAATAACTTGCAATAATTGAGAATATTTGCACATGAATGTTTGCGTTGTTTTTAAACAATCTACATATCTGGTTATATGATGAAAACATGGAGGCCTTTGTCCAATCTCGTTACATCTCCCAAATAAAGTCCATCGGACTAATCTTGGCAGCACTTTTGTGTTTGCGGGTAAGCGTTTACGTGTTTAATGCACACTAAGTCCATCTAGCGTGTGAATTTAATGCCTTCCAAAAGTAACCCGCATATGCAGAAGAAAAGTAACAGTCATTCGCAATGTAGTCTTTACGGAACTAAATGTGGTCCAGCGTGTAACCACCACGGACAGATCTTTTTCTTATCTCATATCCACAGGAGCAATTTGGAAGTAGGTAGAAATCGAGTATTTGGGGGGAAATGAGGCAAGGCTTTTCAGTCTCGTTTCATGGAGACGTCAGTAAAGAGGATGTCACGTCATTAAATGAACCGTCTACGTGGCTATTACTATCAATGCATTTGGACGTTTATGCTTCATGTTTCACATGACATTAAATTTATGTCAAAAATAAAGTCGACACTGTTGATTAAAACAAGATTCACAGCCAATCAAACAGTCAATCTCTCTCCCAAACAGCCCGCGGAGCGCATGGTGACATCTCGGTCTGCAAACGACCTGTTTCTGTAAATGAAAATTAGAGGGAACACACACAGATTTTTTTTATTTTTTTTTTTATTGCTGTGAAGCTTTGCCTTTTTGCTGTCTAAGCCTAATCAATATATTAAGATGGTGAAATGGTGCATAACAATGTGTCCGTGCAAACGCCTTGGCAGCACTTTATCGATTGAAGCATGTTGGCACGTGCTATGTATCGTCGCTCAGCCTTGGATGCAGCCCTCCCGCTTAAGTGCTGGCTCATTGCCATCACACACTGTGCGACTGGTCTACTTCCCCAGAACCTCCAAAGTTGGGAAAAAACAAAACGTTAACGCTTTCAATAGTGAACTCGGGGCACATCACGAGATCTTATTTCCACCGGAGCTCGCTATCTAACGGAGGCAGCTTGCTGTTCAAAAATGTGGCAGAGGTCCCAGCGAGCAGGAGTTAACCAAACCAAAACAGATACAAAGCTTTCACGGGTTCTGACTTGGGTCGCAGTACTGGGATGGATTCTGCCAATAATGAACCATTGAAAACTACAAGGAACATTTCGAATGGAGCAGCTACCTCCAAATTGTGCAATTTTATTCTTCTTTTGGAAGGATAATGTCATTCAGGTTTTGATCTCACCGCTTTGTCTTTTGTACAGTATGTGTTGGGTTGACATTTGTAGTTATTGTTGTGACAGTTAATGCAAAGAATGGGATGCATGAGTTGCTTCATTCATTCTTTGAAAACCAATTTTATTTAAAGAGCAATTTATTTGAACCTAAATAAACGAGGAACCAATTGGAGCTGGTGTAGCTCCTTTGAGGTAATATTGTGCCATCGCTTTCTCTTGCTGCATGGACCACTGCAGCCATCTGCTGAATAGTAATCACTGACACCAGAGTAGACGAGAAGAGGAGGAGCCGGAGGGGGCAGAGGGAAGTAAGGCAGCAGTGAGCAAACGAGAGAGTGAGAGAGAGAGGAAGGCAACAGATATGAGGAGGGAGGTGGAATGTCAAGCTAACAGTCAGTGCCGCATTATCAGCCTAAGTGTGAAGAAGGGGGAAGGTGAGGACGGGAGGGAGCCGCAGAACGATGCGTGAGGGCTTCCAGGAAGAGGCTGACGAGCCGCCGTAACATAGGTACCACTTTTGTGCATGTCTGATTTGTGACAAATGATATTCCGAGTCTCTTAGGAGGCAATTTATTTAAAGCTGGCGTGTGCATGCATCTGTGTGCGCATGTGCTTGGCGCCGCCGGCCCTCATTCATTCCGACAGTTGATTGTCTGTGTGGCTGTCACTGCCTCTTGAAACATTGTAGGGCCTTACTGTGAATATACTGCTTGGTATTTTAAAGACTGCGATTCCAAGTGTAAATGTGAATCTTGAATGTCGACACCAAGCCACCGTGAGCTATTCTCATGTCTCCACCTGACCCAGATACAGCACCATGCTTGAACGTAGGTGGGCAGCCTACGGCATGTGGGTCATATATGGCCCCTGAGAGGATTTCACACAGGCCATCATGCAATTCTAAAAACGATGAAAGCTGTGAGCATTGATGAAGGGGTTCTTGTACCCTGTGGTCGGGCGGATTTTTCATGGCTACGTACATCTGCACCATTTTCCACCTACCCGCCTTATGGGCAAAATTTGCCCATCTCTCCTGTATACTTGATTTTAATGGGTTTACGGCGGGGTGGACACTCAAGGAGGTGTTTGAGAACAGCCACTGGAACCAAACTGACTAACTAGTTTTAAACAGGTGTTCCCAGGTGCCTGGTCCGAAAAAAAATATAATTTGATTTCTTGCATTATCTTTTTCATACATTTTGACATTAAATAGAAAGTCTAGTCCAATCATCAGTGCAATATGTTTTATGCCCCCTCACGAGTCTAAAATTTTGCTGCTTAATTCATATTCCGCACAGACATTCTTAATGAGACTACCGTGTTTAGACTAGTGGAGGTGCATAGAACATACAAGGGAAGGTTTTGACTTCCCCCTTCCACCTCTACTTTGATTGCATTCATGCATGCCCATGGCCACGTGAGACATGACTGAAATTATAAGCTATCACACACCCAGTGTGCAGTTGATTGCTCCTGGCTGCTGGTGTGCAGCGAGATACAATGAAGAAGAGATCCATATGTAAAGAGACTAGCAGGTGTACATTCTAATAGGATTGGATGTTCGTTGATGTTCATGGTATGAGACGTTAGGTCCATTCAACCAGAATGACATTTGTTGATCTCACCCGGAAGGGGGCCGAGTAGTACTGTATCGTTGTAGCAGAATTTTTTATTTACCGTAATTTTCTGACTATAAGCCGCACCAGCTAAAATTCGGGGATATTTGAGATTTTTTATTATATAAGCCGCACCGGACTATAAGCCGCAGGGTTCAAATGCAATTATCTAGTCACCAAGCAACACATTTCAGTGGTTTTAGAACTGACGTTAAGATATCATACTGCTGCAGCCGATACGCCAATTAAAGGTCGGCGTGGTTAACGTGTGCTATTGTGCTATTCTTCAAAACATACTGTCAATGCATTCCAATATTAGTGAGCCCAACACCTTGCCACCCAATATATCGTTCTGGTAACCGAGCTTCATGATGCCTAAAGGTGGTGTGGATTCAATTCATTGTTTTGATACTTGTCCGGTTTTAACATCGTGTTGTCACACTGCGGTTTCTATCCTTACAAGAGGTTAACAGAAATTGAAATGTTCTCTCCCCCTCCCCCTTTCTGCAGCATTTTCAGCTGGCTTTGATCGACTCAAACCTCTGCACTTTGTCCAAGGCTGAAAGTAAGTCGCCGAATGCTCGCCACTATTCATTGAAATGTCTTGTCCTCGACCTACATGGCATGTAGAAAACATGAGGAAGCAGGGAAATTATTCTGTATTCTTCTGCCGTTTCCTCCCTAAAAATGGCGTTGCCTAGGAGACGAGCAGAAGAGAGCTGCGAGATCTCAGATGCACACTGCACATGCTGACTGGCTTTTCACATCACATACACACACACACACACACACGCAGACACACACACACCACTATCCCGCTCCACTCCTCCCATCTGTCCTCCATGCTGGATGCAATTTGTACCCACTGCGAGAACTATGGGGTGAACATGTAATATAGATTTTTAACATGAAAATATTAATTATTTTTTTCTGCTTCTTTTTTCCCCCCCCCACACAGTTCAGTTCCACATTGCTCATTTGTATGAGATTCAGGTAAATGGCACAAACTCTTCATTTTTTCAATATACGTAAATAATCCCTGCATGCTATACACTCTCGTGTGAGGTCACTGAGTAATGAACGTTTTTAAATTAGCCCACGTCCTCTAACTATGGTTTTCCTGTGTCAGAAATGTCAGAAAATGTTTGGTTTTGCATTTGCAATACAACTACATACTCGGACTGTCCCACACAACATATGAATACATATTTTATAAGACTCAGGCTCCCTCCTCCCCCAAAAGCATTCCTCACTGCTCTTAGAGTCAGCTGGTAGCTTCTGCTGGCGTTCTAGTGATGGTGAGGGTTGACTCTACCAACATTTTTTAAGTCTTTATTGTACAGTATATCACTAGTTAATTTGTTAATTGTCTATAATTAATTGTATTCTGATTCAGAAAATTGCAATTGCTATTAAGATGGGTTCTTAGTTTTATTCTGCCTTGGCTCTTCTTGGCTCATAACTGTTGCTGCTTTCCATTGAGATAATGTGGAATGGGTAATTGGCTATAGATTAGCATCATGTTAGCTATTATACTGTGCACGAGATCGCTCAATCACCTTTTAAATCCCGATTAGCTATTTGTGAATTTCTTGAATCCCGATTAGCTATTTCTTGTCCTTCTGTCTTTGGGAGTGAAAGTTACAAAACGACTTTGTTCAAGAAAGAAAGGGAGCAAAAAGACCTCTGCCAAAACTCATTTCTTCTGATGTGGTTTGCTGGATGTGGCCAGTAGGCCTTGAGTTTTGACACCTGTGCTCATATAAGATGACCTTTGCTGACTTCAGAGGGGTGAAATCGGGCTGAATATCAGACGGATCATCTTTGTCTTTAGTCATAAGCCGATGCGCCATCTCCACGGTATTTTTTTGGGGTTTATTTCAGACGCCAGGTTAGTCAGGTCACAGAGTCAAAACAAACAGCTTCTCACATTTCATATGGACACACAACTGCAGTGGTGATTTAGTGGCCACCCGACAGAATCACACACTTTAATGGTCCAGACGTGTTGAGTCTGGCCTTTCCTCTGACTCTATGACCCTCCCCCTCCCAAGTTTGTGTTTGTCCAGACAGTCATTACAAGTGTGAGGAGCTCTTTTGTCTGCATGCCTCGTGTCATAAAACACACCATCCTGTCTTGACTGGATCGACGTCCGTCTCTTGTCTGTTTTCCTGCAGAAGAAATATCGAGCAGCGAAAGAAGCTTATGAAAGTCTATTGCAGACGGACAATCTTCCTGCTCAGGTGAAGGCGACCACACTGCAACAGCTTGGTGAGTGTCACTGGATCTTCGGAACTACTTCATTCATGTGGATGGCACTCAGAAAGTGACACTTGGGTAGTTTTATCTGTGGTTCATTTTGATGAATATTGGTCCAAAACAAAACACAAACATTTCTAACATGGCTTAAATCTCCGACACTTATGTGACTTGCAACATTTTGCTTTTCTTTTACATGTACAGTTTCACTAGTTTCCATCATTTTATGATGTATAATTTCTATTTTCCTTCATGGAACAGTAACAGTAATTTGACATCATTAAAGCCGAGTACACCCACAGGAAATAATAAGGATCGTCATAGCAACCGAAAAAGCTTTGTCGCCGTTAAAGCCTGGCCCTAGTCTTTCATATTGATGACCATACGTAGCATGCTAAGATCTTCTCCCAGTTGCGCCATAGACACGGGCAACAGACTCTCCACCCCCAGTAGTAAAACACATTAACCAGTCTAGCCAGCTTGGGTTGTCATGACGATCAGTGTAGCGCGCCATAGGTGTGTCAACTAGCAATTATGAGGGGGTAATGGTCTGTTTACAATAAGACTGGTACCTGTAGTGTAGTTAAAACATGAAAGGATCACTTTTTCTTGTTAATGCTGTTTTTTTGTTTTATAGCGCTGCATTTTTAATAACCGATGCACCCTGCTTGTTAAAAAAAGAGGTTTAGAAGTTTTTGGTTTTGTCTCCCGTAGGCTGGATGCATCACACGGTGGAGCAGCTTGGGGATAAAGACACCAAGGACAGCTATGCCATCCAGTGTCTGCAGAAGTCTTTAGAAGCAGACCCAAACTCTGGCCAGTCCTGGTACTATCTTGGCAGGTGAGGATAAGAAAAAAAGCTTAAAAATGACCCAACTATTCATGTGAGCTTTCATTTTATTCAGCTTATTCAACATATTGTCTCTCATCTTTCATCTCTCAGGTGCTACTCTAGTATTGGCAAAGTGCAGGATGCATTCATCTCCTATCGTCAATCCATCGATAAGTCAGAGGCCAGCGCTGACACCTGGTGCTCCATAGGGTAAGGATAGAAACACTCAATCCTTGATGCAGAATTATCAAGAATTCCCCTTTCCTTCTTTTTAAACCTTGCACAATTATTTATGGGGTGAATCAAACCTGAATTAAAAACATGGCAAAGGAGTCACCATTTTGGTGTTTGCTTCAGGGTGCTCTACCAGCAGCAAAACCAGCCTATGGACGCGCTGCAGGCTTACATCTGCGCCGTACAACTGGACCACAACCACGCTGCCGCCTGGATGGACCTGGGCACACTTTACGAGAGCTGCGGACAGCCGCACGACGCCATCAAGTGCTACGTCAATGCCACGCGCAGCAAGGCGTGTGTCAACACTGCCGCTCTTGCTCAACGCATCAAGCTGCTGCAGGTAGA
This sequence comes from Syngnathus scovelli, assembly GCF_024217435.2. Taxonomy (NCBI): domain Eukaryota; kingdom Metazoa; phylum Chordata; class Actinopteri; order Syngnathiformes; family Syngnathidae; genus Syngnathus; species Syngnathus scovelli. Next base: position 14,474,660 of record NC_090854.1, on the reverse strand, counting down.
CTGTATTCCTTCCGTAAATGTACGCTGTCAATCCTGTTAGATGTTGTCGACTCATTGCCTGTTGAAATCATTTTCATATCTGATCACTGAGATATGAATTATTTCATAATTTGGTGCTATGGTAATGATCAAACACCTTCATTACATGAAACATTTGTGATGCGTTCTCCCCAATTTGTGTTGTCTTGTTGGTTCCGTACTAAAACGTGTCTTGGCACAATTTCTCCTAGGCTCAATTGTGTAACCTACAGCCAGGTAGTCTGCAGAATAAGAGTAAAATGCTCCCTAGTATTGAGGAGGCGTGGAGCCTGCCCATCCCTGCTGAGCTCACGTCCAGGCAGGGGGCCTTGAACGCTGCACAGGCACAGCAGGTGAGAGAACCAGCTCCTACTAGAGACTTCAGCCACAGAGAGAATCAAAATGAGTGGCTCTAATAGGCTACTTTGAATCTTGGCATGGACATAAAGACCTAAAACCGCAGAGGTGCAGATGCAGAGGGGACAGTGAGGTGTTGATCTTTAATGGGTTTTCTCAGGAGCAAAATGATACGGAGCGTGACAAGCGTCATATTATGGCCCACTGCACTTCATGTAAAGATGTACCTACGTACAAATCTTGCATTGAAAGTACTATGCAAGGCATGATATTGCTCATGAAATCTCATCATATTATTAAGAAACAAGCATATCTTTGCATAATTTGAAGTAATTTGCCTTGCAACCCAGCCTGCATGCTTGCACATTGATGCAATCTGATTGTTGCATTATTCCACAAGCACACCATGAAGACTCTGATTAAGATTTAAGGTGTGAAACCAAGCGGTATTTTAATCAGAGTGTTGTCATACATTCTTTATTTGGAAGCATGTAAATGTAGTGGGTGTATGCAGAGGGACCCATGTCTATTTTCTCTCCCATTCTCGTTCGAAAATGACTTCAGTGGTCTTTTTTGCAATCGTTTTGTTTTGTTTGTTTTTGCGTGCCAAAACGCAGATGGTTGTCATCACAAGCTGTTTCTCTGCTGGATTTTGTAGGCTTGTAAGGGGGAGCTAGCCCAAAGCACCAGCAATCACAGCGACCTACAGGCCAGTCCTGCCAAAAAGAAACGCACTGCCAGCCCAGCCAAAGTAATGCCAAGAGCTGCACGTTTGTGCCCAGCTCGCACACATTGCAATTTGAGTGAAAATACTGATCTCCCACCCCCCCACCCTTTTTTTTTTCTTCTTCCTTGGTTGTGTGCAGAGTGTTGCGGACTTGTGTCCAAACAGCGCCAATCAACAGCCGGTTCACAGCTGGTACCTTACGCCGCAGAAGCTTCAGGTGGGAAATATGAAGTCTTTGTACAATGATCTTCAGTAGCCTGTCTATTCTGTTGAGCTTAATTTTTGTACAACTTTGGTGGCATTAGGCTTTTTCGGTCGTTACCTTCCTAAATGTTGTTTTGTTGAACCATTTGTGATGGCAAACTATTTAAGACTGGAAGATAATGCATACTATACATTTTGCAAGACAATTTCCCGACCTGGACCTCAATTCTCTCCTTGAATGTTGAAGGGCCCCCTTGTGGCAGACTAAGCACATTGCACGTTTACAACAAATACTATTTTATTTCATCTTCCGGTGTGATGCTTGGGTATATTTTTAAGTGAGAATGTATAAGAATGTTTTCTTTGCAGCTTCTGGAACACTTGCGAACCAACAGAGCCATCCTCAAGCCCCTCCAGGTGCAGATGCTGGATCAGCTGGAGAACCAGTTTTCACTCATGCAGCAGCATCAACAGCAGGTATTTTTACCTTTATAATAGTCCTTAAAAAAGTAGACGGGATTTCTCAGTCTTTCTTGCCATGTCAGGTGAGGCAGCAGGCAATGGCGGGTGGCCAACTGCAGCCCAGCCTTTCCAACGGTCCTCAGGCCAAGTCTCCCAACTGCCGCGAAGGCCCCCCCTGCTCCTCCCCCCTGAATCAGGCAGCCATCAGACCACCGTGTGTCGTCCAGCCTACGGCCAACGGGTCATGCTCAAGTCCATCATCTGGGCCACTCGACACCCAGTCTCCTGGCGGGGACCACGCGATGGTGTCGGGAGGTGGCAGCACAAGCAACGGAAACGTGCCTTACGCGCAGCAGAACTCTCTACCTCACAACTGCACAGCCGTCAGTCACCCCAGCACCAGCAGCGCTAGTCCCGCTCATTCAGACGAGACATGGAGGAGCCCAAATCGCAGCGCTAACACTCAGGTACTGGCAAACCACCAATATGTTCTCAATACAGTGCCAAATCAGGGCTAAAGTTGTCTGAAGGCACTTGAGACACAACAAAACATACAAAAATAAAAACACAAGGGTGAACATTTATGAACTGATCTAATTTTAAATATTCTGAGGTCTAATATGTCAGTTTGAACATGTCAAATTCCAAAAACCTCAATGGCAATTCAGAAATTCAAAAACTTCATGAAATGTCATGCAAACCGCTTCATATTTTGAGTCATTGTTTTTCTTCTTTGTCTAGGGGCTTCACAAAGGTCCAGGTTCACATTCGGCAGGTCCCAATGGAGAACCCCCTTTCTCTTCCTCCTCCTCCCCGCAGACCTCATTCTCTTCCTCGGCTATTCTCAATCAGGTGGGACATTCTTCTGGGCCCTGCACTGCCTCATCCTCTGCCTCCTCCTTATCCCCCACCTCTCCCAGGTCCACACCCAACCACTTGTCCTCGCCTCCCCACTCCACCACTACCTCAGGGCTCCACACCAAAGACAATGCGCCTTCTGGGGGTAACACGGGAGCAGTCGCCTCTCTGACGTTAGGTCCAGAAACCATCACTGCTGCAGGGATCACCCCAAGTCCCGGCGCCACTCCTACGCAGGGATTGACTAATCACATCCAGCTGCGGGTGACAGACAGACCTGGCTCTCCAGCCCCCAGTGCGCCCATTACAGACAATCCTCCACTCTCAGGCTTGCAAAAGGGAAAAGCCACCACCTCCACCGCCACCGTCACCACCACCACCACGAATGATGATAATAATAACTGTAATAACCACGGAGGGCCTTTCTCAGCGAAAATCAACAATGTCCACACGGATGCTGCCAATGCTGTGTCGGAGAACTTCTTGGCATCCTCGCCAATGTCCACCACCACTACTACCGCTGTGCAATCCCCCGATAGCCTCTCCTGCCTTAACAACCAGACCGACAGTCAGGGGCCCACAGTGAATGGGAAAGAGGACTCTCACAGCCCACAAAAGGTGGAGACTCCAGAAAGGGTTCCGCACAGACACTTGGCCCCTGTGGGCCTGGCTCCCTGGTCTTCTGTGTCCATCTATCCCAGCTCCAGTGAGGTGCTCAAAGCGTGCAGGTACGATGCTTCCTATTTTCCCACATTCGGGCTGTTTGTATTTGCTTTCTCATGCCAACTTCTTATTTGAGCTAATCACTTGACTTACCATGCCTCAGAAACCTGGGCAAGAACGGTCTGTCGACAAGCAGCATCATCCTGGACAAGTGCCCGCCGCCACGCCCCCCGAGCACTCCCTCCCCTCCCCTGCCAAAGGACAAGCTCAACCCGCCGACGCCCAGTATTTATGTGAGTCGAGGTCCCTCACATACAGTATGCATGATGCAAAACGGTTCCTCGTTAACCTCCCTGGAAGCGGTCTTAAGTGGTGGCTAAACCTTGGTCTTCTTTCCTGACAGTTGGAAAACAAGAGGGATGCTTTCTACCCTCCTCTCCATCAGTTCTGCACCAACGCGTCTAACCCTGTGACAGTCATCAGGGGTTTGGCAGGAGCCCTTAAACTAGGTAAGAAACCACTTCATGTCCCTTTTTAATTGATTTAAATTCTCTCAAGTGTGTGTTTGCTCTCGTTTATCATATTCCATGGACACTGCTGCCTCAAATGGTGCTGCGGTTATTTGACACAATTGGCAACAGTGCCACCTGCAGGAAACAACTATTACTGCACGGCAGACAATCCAGAGAGAAAAATTTAATCATGCTGCTCTTGATGTATTTTTTAAATCAAATTCTTACAAACTCCTCCACAGGACCCAAACTTGGTAATATATAATACACACAAGTTATATACTGTTTTAACTTTGAAATTATACTTTACATAATCTAATGATGATGAATACTGAAGTTGTGATGGAAACCTTTTGCCCAAAAAATTGTCTAAACTCAAGGATCAGGAAACGGCTTATATTTTACTCTTTATTCTAAAATTATACAATTTAAGATAAATTGTTCTGGAAGGGAATTTCTCTATGTTGGCAGTTCGGTTTGTTTCTAAGGCTAGTTGTTGTCTTTGTTGGATTGACAACCCAGGTTATGCACCCCTCTTTTAATTTATCAAACTGTCAGTATGATTGACACGTCCCACCTCTTAATTAATATGCTCAAATCAGTGTATGACACACGCATTAAAGATGCAGATATCCATGCTTGATTGCATCGCCATGTTCCTGCTCTGCGCAGACTTGGGCCTTTTCTCCACTAAGACGCTAGTGGAGGCCAATCCCGACCATCTGGTGGAAGTGCGTACCCAACTGGCTCAACCCACCGACGAGAACTGGGACCCCAGCGGCAGCCGCAAGATGTGGCGCTGTGAGAGCAGCCGCTCACACACCACGATCATCAAGTACGCCCAGTACCAGGCCTCGTCTTTCCAGGAGTCGCTACGGGTCAGTAGTAACTGTGGGACTTCCAAATTGTCTTCCATTTTCACTTCCTGAAGGTGGAATGGCCATTTGTTGAGATGCACATCATCATGTTTTAGTTGATATTCACAGTATTTCTGAAATAGGAGGAGAATGAGAAGAAAAAGGAGATGGAAGTAGAGGCAGCCTCATCTGACAGGTGGCTTTTCTTTGTGTGGATTAATGGAATGACCTATTTTCATGTTCCTCTTCCTAATTTTGATGCTCTTGTTTCAGTCGGCGAAGGAAATGTCCTTTCAAGCACATCAAGTTTGGCACCAACATAGACCTCTCGGATGAAAAAAAGTGTGTACCATTGCATATATTACATCAAGGAAATGAAGATGTCCAAAGTGATACATTGTGGTTATTTCTAGATGTTTCATGTTCTCTGTAATGTTCCCCTCCCTTCCAGATGGAAGCAGCAACTTCAGGAGCTGACAAAGCTGCCGGCCTTCGCTCGGGTGGTATCAGCGGGCAACCTGCTCAGCCATGTCGGACACACCATCCTGGGCATGAACACGGTGCAGCTCTACATGAAGGTTCCTGGGAGCAGGACACCAGGTAAACACAGCCCTAGGCTAGTAAATCATTACTTGTAATCTTTGGTAACGTTCACGAGTAATAACCATTTGTGTAATTATTTAGGTCACCAAGAGAACAATAACTTCTGTTCGGTAAACATCAACATCGGCCCTGGTGACTGCGAGTGGTTTGCTGTGCCGGAACCATACTGGGGCGTCATCAATAGCTTCTGTGAAAAGTGCGTCAGAAGCTATGTAACTTACTGCATGCATGAAGTTTGATTTACAGTCTTGATGCTGACTTTTGGGGGGGATTCTATGACAGGAACAACATCAACTTTCTGATGGGCTCCTGGTGGCCAAACCTGGAAGACCTGTATGCCACCAACGTGCCCGTGTACCGCTTCATCCAGCGCCCCGGGGACCTGGTGTGGCTCAACACGGGCACCATCCACTGGGTTCAGGCTATTGGCTGGTGCAATAACATTGCGTGGAACGTGGGACCACTCACAGGTGGGAACATGCTCAGAAGACTGTTTGCTCATTGCCAATTATGATTTTATCATGAGGTGTTTGATCTGTTGACGTCTCCAGCCCATCAGTACAAGCTGGCCGTAGAGCGCTACGAGTGGAATAAGCTGCAGAGTGTCAAGTCCATTGTTCCCATGATCCACCTCTCCTGGAACCTGGCCCGCAACATCAAAGTGTCCGACCACAAGCTCTTTGAGATGATCAAGTGAGATCTTGCCTCTCTTTTCAAAAACCTTTCCTTTGCCTTATAGCCCAAGGTGATATTTACATGACTGCCTGCGGTCTCCTATGGTGCTTGGAAATCATTCAGTCGTTACAAGGTTTGAATAGTGCTTAAATTCTCAGGTGCTTAAATTTTGTTGTTTGAACTATTGTGCTGTCTTGTATCAGCACAATCATGCAAGGAAGGTTTACCTGCAGACAGGTGGAACACTTTGAATCATCAAACCTTTGTTTGCTATCGATGTATCCGCACCAGACGTATTTATGGAATAAATAACCCTCATTTGGCTCTTAACTGAAAAAAAGGAAAATCGGGACATGTATGATAACCCTCCGTGGGTTCTTCACAGAAAGAAAATCTGCAGATGGTTAGAACAGACCGACACGTTCTATGTAATAGTCTCATAATTCACTGGTATTGTTCAGGGGGCTGGACCAAATCTGAAGGTGGTAGTTTTTGGAACCCTGCCTGATTATGATGATTAGACTATGACCAATTTTGCAGTAATTTCGGACATCTTCACAGGTTCACAATCTTTCCCCCGACTATGCACGTGCATGGATGCACACACTATACACAATAATTGAGATTTTTGTAATCCGAGCCAATGTGTCTTTTGTAGGTATTGCTTGCTGCGGACTCTAAAGCAGTGTCAGATGCAGCGAGAGCTTTTGTTGGCTGGTGGGAAGGAGTTAGTGTGGCACGGCCGCACCCAGAATGAGCCTGCGCACTACTGCAGTATTTGTGAGGTAAGCCACATGGGCCATGTTTGTATCTCATCCTCCACCTGTGGGGTCTGCTTCGCTCATACCGGTGTATCCTCGTCCAGGTGGAGGTGTACGACCTGCTCTTTGTGACCAGTGAGAGCAACAGCAGGAAGACCTATGTGGTGCACTGTCAGGACTGTGCCCGCAGGGGGAGCCCCAACCTGGACAATTTTGTGGTGCTGGAGCAGTACAAGGTTGACGAGCTCATGCAGGTCTATGACAGCTTCACTCTGGTAAGTGCGTCTGATACGTAAGCCGCTTTTCCGTGACACTTTTTGGGGGTCGTACAGTCACAGTTCCTTAGGACCTCCAACCTGGTTCTAAAACACAAGCCCAGGAAGGTCATGACATCACTGTCATCTAATTGGCCAGCAGATTTAGGCGTTTTCCATGAAGTGATGCGGCAAGGAACTTGACCGCAACACACCCATGTTTTTATTTATTTGGGGCAGGAATCGTATTTCAAATCAGAAATTATTTTATTGATTGCCTACAAGTTGATGGTCGGCAAAGTATTCCCACACGCTTCCATGTGTTCTTGAATGTAGTGGGGGTGTTGCATAACGTGTGTACTTGTCCCACGTGTACTCATTTGGCGTTCGTTTTTAACAGCCAATCCACTCGTCAAATTGAGTCACTGCCGATTTCGTACTCGTGTTCGATTTGTGTTGAGATTTTGATGGAAGGGACATTTATAAGATTCTGTCCAAAGGTTTGAAAGCCCCTGAACTACATCATTTTACAAAGCCACCATTTTTGTTTTGTTCTTTTTTCCTCTGTACACGGTGTCAAGCATTTAACTGATAATTAGTCGTTTTCTCCTCATAGGCGAGTCCATTGCCTTCCTCGTCTTGACGCTGATGTTCCTCTGGACATTTTTTCTATCCATGCATCTTTTCATTGTCGTCGTCAATCTCATTTAGGAAGTAAGCCGTCAGTCCTCTTAAAGCTCGCTCTGTAGCGTTTTCCCAAGGCAGCTAGCTGTGCGTAAGCTGCGCGTCTATGCAACTCGCCTCCCCCCCCAGTGGACTGGAGGGGGGGAAGGCAGCTCCTCCTAAAGACTGTTCCACTGCTGGACTCCCAACATGAAATCTAAGAGTTGTACATATTATATGGTTTCAAATCACCCGACTACTGACTCTTTTGTTCTCAGTTCTTTTTTTTGTTCCGTTTGCCCATCACCTAGCTGGTCTTTTTTTATATATTAGTATAAATAAATGAACATGTTTGTAATGTGAACAGTTGAGTGATGAAGTCTTGGCGACATTTCCCTTTTTTTTTTTTATATATATATAATTTTGCTGGAACAATGTTGATAAATCATTTGTAGACACAAGGCCACGTCAGAGAAAAAGGGTTGCACATAGTTTTTTTTTTTTTTTTATGTAAATGTACACTATTTATAAATGCATATTTATTGCTTGGAAATATTTGTTGATGGAATGCTGTTTTATTTTTTCCCTTTTTCAATTTGCTCTCCAGAATACCTGCCATTACATTTAAAGGGGCTTTGTGATTTTTGAGCAGAGCTCCTATGTTTTGTATAGAAATAAAAATGCTTACTAAGCATTGTGCAGAGACCTGATCTTCAATTGGGTTTGTTGTTTGAAGGATGTTTTATGCGTCAATAAATGAATTGTCTATTAAATAGTTGAGGTTCTGGGTTTGAATGAGTTTAACAGATGTGCTTGCAATTTTCTATATTGGGTGTATTTATTTCCTATAGAATTGACTTCCAGAATCCACTAACAAAGCCGCTTACCATAGCAAGAAGTGAAGCCACTTTGGCCATTTACACTCCAACTCTCTTAAGCGTGCCCGACTTCAATATATTAAATTTCTCTTTAGTGTTTTCATGCTATTATTTGGTCTCCTCTGCAAAAATACCACAACGTGTGGCTTACTATTTCATCACTAAGAATGCAATTATAATTTTTTTATTATAAGGTATATCTGAGTGCTACTCAAAGATTGGTCATTGAGCACGTGAAGTACGTCATTCTTGAAATTCTACAGGTTTAGCTCAAAATTTGGCACAGTCATACCCTCCATATGAAAGGATGCAGAAATACTTCTGGAGGTGCATGTAGTCGCCCTGATTCCATCGGGAGCCCCCAAGCATGCTGTGAAAATAATAAGGGAGGGGAAAAATTGCAATTTTCTCCTGTCTTGTTTGATTTTAATTTTATTTTGTTTGTATTAATCTTGGCCTTGTAAAAGGTGACTTTCCGGCCAGTGTGTTTTCATTGTTCCAAAGGGCAATATAAAATTTATAACGTCCTAATTTCCAGGAGATGAAATGGGGAAGTCATACAAGTGACGGTTTGGAAAAGAGGAACATAGAGAATATTTTCTACCAATAATCATGCAATATAGATCACATGAATAGGACAAAAGAAAACTAAAACATTAAGAAACTTGGAATTACAATTTTAATTCTTCTTTGACACTGATTGGTTGAGCACCTGTCCAGAGTATTCACAAAATCACCTACAATAGACACCAACTTAGTGACCCTGGAAAATGGGATAGATTGTTTTAACATATGTACTTAGGCGCCTCAGTAGCGAAGGAACATAATTCACAAAATTCCCAGTGCTGAAACAGTAACATTGTCAAAGGACAGAAAAAGAAAAACCAAAAAGGGATCAAGAACCAAGCCTTGAAGTGAACTCACACAAGTCAGGTAAGTGAATATCAGATTCCTTGTACATAAATGTTTTAGTCCCATAGTTTAGACTTGTGCTGAAGAAAATCAAAGTCAAAGTCAAAGTCTCCTTTATTGTCAATTCCTCCGCATGTCAAGACACACAAAGAGATCGAAATTACGTTTCTCACTATCCCAGAGTGACAAGACAGAGTTCACAACGCACATACAAGTAAACAACACAGGAAAAATAACACAAAAAGTCAACATCAATGAACAATAAGCGTGATAGCACGCTAACCGCTCCCGATGCACAGCAGAGTCCGGTAAGATGACAGTCAACCAGGCCACTGTGAACACGAGCACACAGCAGGCACGCACTGTCCGGTTCGTGGATCCTATCAGGCGAACGCAACCCATCTTGTCGTCCCGCGAACGAATGTACGCCAGGAGAATGGAAGGCACGGCTGGGCGAGCTGGGTTGGCCGCAAGCCTGGCCCGACGTCTCCGCGCTGGCCCCTCTTCCGCTGCCTCGCAGACCCGCTGCCGACGCATCCCAACAATGCTCCAGGACGGAGCAGTCCGAGCTCACGACGCAGTCCAACCGGGGGAGGAAGAGCAGGCCAGTCCGGCGTCGCTCCATGACGAAGCAGTCCGAGCGCCCTTAATCTCTCCGCACCAAAGTCTAGAACGCCATAAAACCCACTTCCGCCGATGTTGAGCAGAACATGCCCGCCGCACTAGTAGCACGACGTATCACACGAGACGAATACACACAAAACTGCCGGACAAACACTCAGTAAACACTCACAAAACACCGAACGGGACAGAGAGTGGCCGCTGCGTGTGCACGCGCCGCCATCCCGGTGATCAATTACTTAATATGTAAGACAGTTTTATATTGTTTTAATCATGCCACCATTTTCATCCAGGAAGAAAAGTGCAAATGAGGCCTCACGTGTTTTATGTTCGACAAGCCACTCGTAAGAGCAAGCACCTAAGTGCAAATATGCATGCATAATTCTTTGATTGATTGACTGATTTATTATAATTTCTTCACAGGAGCATTGAGCGCTACATCCCACACTTCCTTTCCTTTCTCTCGAAACTTGAGGTGTGATTTTTGTGGACGTGCATTGTTCCTGCGTTCATTGTGCTGCGGCGTAGAAAGCGTGGGATGCCAGGCAGCCGTCTACCCCCCCACTTGACAGTTAATTTATTAGCAGGCCTGCTAACAGGTGAGCTGACAGACTGAAAACCGCCTTGACATTAATGTATGACCCCTTTTGAATTCCCAATTTTTCCCCCATTAACATGAGACGAGAGAGAAGAATGGGATCAAGTCTAGAAGCTTGCGGATTTAGACCAAGGATGAGCAACCAGCAGCTGGTGGTCCGTAAGCAGCCTGTAAGGTAATTGTAAATAAAATATATGTGCTTACAAATATATTGATGAACATATCTGGAATCATATATGTTGAAGGGGTGTGTTTTGCTTCATTTCTGAAGAAAACAAAATAAATGTATTATAAGGTAAATATTGTGAACGCAAACCCCGAAAAAAAACAGTTGCAACGTGCGAAACTGTACAATACGTCTTTTGGGGAAAGATGCTCACCCACTCATATGGGAAATGATTCCAACAACAATAAACATTCAAACGTTCTCTAACAGGAAACGGAACAGATTAGAAAGGTATGCCAGGACAGGTGATGACCATGTGTGTACCACAGGAAGCACGAAATAATGACCACCAATGTAAACATGCCACAATTGATAACACAGAGGCCACATGGTGAACCAGTAGATGTCACTGTAGTTATAAAGGAGATCCATCCAAAGGTGTGTGAGTATTCCACTCGTCTTAGTCACTCATTTGACTCATGTGCTGTTTCTTCAGTTTGTTTTCACTCTCCACGTGTATGAGTCAGGCAGGATCTGACCCTCACCCAAAAAAAACATCGGCAGTTTGATTTTGGAAGAGGAAATACAAAGCTCTCATTTTTTTTCAGTCACACGCCGCCAAGCGTTTCTCTTTTCTTTTTTTTCAGTCAAATAAACCGCAGTGGTAGTAGTGGAAGTGATGGATCGCAGAAGAATGTGCATCTGGATCCACCACTTGTTAGGTTTACTGACTCATTCTTTGAAAGTGCATACTTGTGATCATTATTAGGACTGCGTGGTCACTCCACAATTTAATTGAATTTTTGAACTCAGCCCTCAAATTTTTTTTAATCATATAGCACCTACTCGATATTTTACTTTTTGCCATCTTACTGATACTGTAATTGTCCAACTCATTACAAGTTCAACTTTAACACACAAAATCATTTTTGTCCTTGAAAGGCAAACATAATCGGCATATTGGGACCTTCAGAAGTGGCAATTAACCGCGATATAGAAAAATGATTGATGCAGAACACAAATAAATATGCCAATTTGTTCTAAATCGGAACCAAATCGGGAGCAGCTTTGTAACATTGTACCAAATGTATCCCCCACGATTAACAACTATATTGGTGATGTTGTAACGAGCAACTGGGCCCTTTCCTGCATCACACTCTTTTCTCTGAATATCAGCACACTTTTCTTGTTTTCACCTAACGTTGGTACCACAAAAAAAAAAAAAAAGACATGTCTGGAGTCTTTTAGTTGTTCACTGAGCTGTCTGAGGGGATTTGATGAAGCCAAGCAGCAGCATGTGTCACTGTCCTGACTGCCAACATGTCTTCAAAGTGTCCCTCTCAGTCACCCCCGTTGTGTGTGTGTGTGTGTGCGTGCGTGCCAATGAAGCACGGACATTGGTAAAAGTCCCCCAAATTCCTTACGGATGAGTCCAAGAGCTGTTGGAGCTGTGAGTCACAGGAAGCATGGAGTTAACTTGATGAATATCTTGTGATCTTCTTGCATGCACACACGTATGGCAGGACACGCACAAACACACACTCAATGTTGTCAGCATCGATATGTCAAGAAAAGAATTGCTCTGAAGAGAGTGATAATAAAGCTCAAATTGTTACAAACATTTCAAAAGAAATTTAGTTTTTGCTATTGTTTGGCTAATTCGCATGTGTAAGAATTGATTAGCACGTCATTGACTGAACCCATCACTTGGATTTTTTGACTTATTTTGTAGGGAATTTTTTTTTATATCTATCTCAATGAAAGTTAAATTGATGCATTCTTTAGTTGAGGCAACGTGAGTCATGTGATGAAAATGTGCAGAAGGAAATGTTTTCATAGAGTGTGGTATTTGTGGGCGTCTGCTTGCAATCAAGCTGCCTTGTTGTTGTTGTTTTTTTTAATTCTATTGCTTTATGTTCTTTCACCTGTGTTTATCATTTAAATGACTGTCTGCTCATCCTGCAGGCAAAGCCAATGAGGTGTCTACCTTGAGATGCATTCAGTTTTTTGTACTGTTTATCATTGATCTTTTTTCCCAGCTTTTCACAGTTTTTAATTTGATTTGGTATTTTGACTGATTTTGCATCTTCCACCTCCACAGCACCTCTAAAAACATAACACCGCATAGCAATTACATCCGCGTCCTTTGCATAAGAGCAACCTGCTTTTATATTGGAAGACAAATCTGTAAACAGTCAATAATTCAAAAATAAACCTCACACTTATTATTGTTGCTCAATAGTTTTACATTTTAGCACACAATGGCCGAGCAGTTCTTCTTTATACCAGTCAAGGTTTTATGAAATAAACAGCACACATACATCAACCTTGCGCAACACACTCTGAATACAAGCGAGAATAAATCAACGTAAAAAGCAACCTTTTGTGAGCACGTAAAAGATTGTCGTGTCGTCATTGTGCTTCTTGAATATGAATGATAGAGCTATAGATTGACATTATGCAAAATGGTGCTGGTGATTATTGATCACTCTGCTTGGCTCTTAGCAAGTGAATCAGTGCATGAGATAGAAATGCAAAAAAAAATGTCTGGTCAATTGAATTTTACCAGCTTCTTGAGCATTATTTTATTTTTTTGCTGGTGAATATGAATGTCTGCTTAGATTTATACACAGGTGTGTTTTTGTTTGCATTTGGAAGATCATACCTGCAAAAATATATTTATATTTCTTCACACATACCTTCTACTCTAACAAATATCATTCGATTGTGTGTAGGTTGCACAGATGGCGTAGAGCTTCTCTTGTCCGACTTCCAGCATGTGAATGTAAGTATGAATCGTTGTCTATCACAATATGTGCCATGTCCAGGGGAATAGTCTGCCTTTTGATCCAAGATCCAGCTCCCAACAATCCTGAACTGAAAATTAATTGATGAATGGATGGATGGGTGGATAGATTGTGTGCATGTGTATACAGTGGTTTTGCTGTACATTAACGTCATACTACAAACACACGATAGCTCGTTGACATGGATGTATGAGGAGGTGACAGCTTCCTGGAGGTGAGCCACATGGTGGCAGTGACATACTGTGCGCTCGCTCACACGACTAACAAATATACGTTTCCATGTGGCCCAAATGGCCACCATGCTGCATGTCCTAAAAGTGTTTATGACTCATTCACTCATTCATCAGCCTCATGTTGCTCATTTGAACCAGTGGTGAAGTGAGCCCATTGCGGCTTTTTTTTTTTTTTTTTTTTTGCCAACATGTCTATGTAGTTGAGAACACGTGGCACCGGCAGTAGCAGCACGAAAGTAGGGGAAAGGTCATTGTGAGGGATATGAAGATGATGACTAGGACGTGACTCACAAATATATTTAAATTGGGGAAAAAAAACATTGTTGACATGAGTTAGTAACGGAAACGTGTCTGGCAGGTGCCACAGTGGCTGGACTGCCAGGGAAACTCCACGATTCCAACGACTCACTGAACATAACCTAATCATGGGGGCGGTAGAGGTCACAATGCAGGATGCTCCTCAACCAACCATAACAGTTACATTTTCACATTTCTATTTCGTTTTCATATTTTCATCAATCATCCCTTTTTAGACATCCAAACTCAGACCTAAGACATCTTTCAATGTGTCTCATCAACCTTAGTGTCAGCACTGGAAAAACACTCCATATATTTAAAATGTTTAACAACTAAGCAAACAACTCTAAAACTGATTAATAAACTATCTGAACTAGCATTGCCGGAAATGTATATGTACTTCAAATATTGTCTAAGACTTGTCAGATGGTTTTGCACAGAGGGCCACTCAAAACTACTGCGCATTTTTTCGAATACAGTATAAGATCAAAAATAAGGAGCAAAGTACTGTCTGTAATGAAAACAAATACCCCCCCGCCCCCTGCCCCCCTTCCCTGCCTGCGTGGTCTGTCATCTACCTCTGACAGATGTTGTTTGGTCAATTCAGCCAGACCCTCGCCGCTGACCTGTTGTTGTCCTCTCTGACGCACGTGTTGCACAACATTTTCCTCGCTCATGGTGACGTGACATCATCAGGAGCTACCCGTGATGCACTCTCTAACAACTACACTGTTTTGTGTAAATATTACACATACACATATACACAGGCATGAATCCTGTTTGGGTCATATTTACAAAGGCACCTGTCACATGTGACGTCACATAGGAGTCAGGTGCATGCGTGTATCAAGTGTAAGTCTGCGTGTGTGTGTCCTCTGTTTGCATAATCAGCACACCAGCACACCTTTGTCACAAAGTAAACTTTCCACTGACCTCACACAAAAAAAGCTTGTCCGGAACATGGTCTACTTTTCATTTGAGACAGGGGAGATTTTTTTTGTTTTTATCAGCATATGTGTTACATAATAAGTCTTCCGTGACCTAGCAGTTTTTTGGGAACTTCAAAAACCAATGAGTCGTCAATGAACCGATCATAAAGGTTTGTGTGATTCAGTACTCAACGCATTTCATAAATGATGAACCAAATATGCGTGTTTTCACAAGCATGAAATACAAAATGTTCAATAACCGTTATGTTTGTGTTTAAAAAAAAAAAAAAAAAGACCACTTAGAATTTTCAAGGAAACTAAAGTACATTTTCAGAAAGGCCGTCGGACAATGAAGCTTATTCATTGACCCTGATAGGTTTGTAACATCTCAGATAATTTTGTATCTTCAATGAATCTACCATACGTGTTTTTGTCAACCTCAATATATGGCTAGCACAGAGGTGGAGGTCAGTAAATTTTACCATTATTTGACATCAAGTATATTAAGTTCATTGAAGATGCTTGAACAATGAAGACAATTTGTTCACGAAAAAAAAGAAGAAAATTTAGAGTTCAGTGAACCTAACATGAGTGTTTTGTCAAAATCACAAACCATTTTCAAAGAATGACATCAATGTTTTAGTAAGCATAAAAAGACAATTTAATCTTTTCTGTGAATCCAACGCAGTTTCCGCTGAACCACTTTTCGTGAACATCAAAAACAGTTTTAAAAGTTTTCTATCAACACGACTTTCAATTTCGAATTCAGCCCATGTTTCCAGGTAAACGAACCTTATGGCATCGCAATTTATGTATCAATGCCTTCATTGTACATTAACTATTCAAGTGTTCTGTTTGTGTGCTTTCCAATGAAGGCCGCACTCAAGTTCAACCGGTGGACGTCGACGGCGTGTCGGTTGTTTGCCCGTGCGATGCAACAGAGAGCCATCTGTTGCCGCCCTATGAATGATCATCAGGTCAGACGCAAGCTAAATATAGTCGGCACAAATTAAATTCAAATGACTCAATCGCTCGATGACCGCGACGGGTGACTGATTCCCCCCGTTAACCACGGCGCTCCGCATCGTCGGTCTTCGGCCCGTCAGCAAACAAGCGGGAGTCACTTATTCCACTTTGGGTCGCCTCGTGAACTGTTTGAGGAAGGAAGTCAGGCGGGGGAGTGAAAGGGAGACGGGAGAGAGAGAAGGCAAGAGAGAAGGGCGAGAAAAGAGAGAGAGAGAGAGAGGGGCTAAATCAGTTGGCAGGCGAGAGGAAGCGCTGTCATGTCCAGAAGGAAGTGTGAGTCAGTGCTCGTACATTCTTGGTGGCTGATTCAGCGCAGTGCAGGAAGTGGGAAACGCTTACTCCTGGGCTTTAACAGCGCAGGGGAAAGAAAGAAGCTCGGCTCTAGCGGTAGCGGTGTAACCGTAAAATCAGTCTTGGGCAAACAAGAAAAAGCACAACGCTGCATTTGGGAACTGTATGTGCAGTTGTGATGGCCGTATCGATTCCATAGTATCGGTACGCTCACAAGCATCAATCTGCACCACTGCAACTGTTATAAAATTTTTGGAGATGCTGCTGCTTGAATCTCCAAATGCAGCCCAATTAATACAGTGATCCCTCGCTACTTCGCGTTTCGTTTATCGCGGCTTCACTACATTGCGGATTTTTTTTTTTTTATTAAAAAAAACATTTAAAAGTCAAAATAAAACTTCTAAATTGAGAAAACGTGTCTAAACTTTAGGACAATGTAGTATTGCTCCAAATGTTCGTTTACATTCCTTAGTACATGCAAGTTTTTGGAAAAATGCAAATATGCAATATAAAACAATATAGCCAACTGTGAAATGTCGAAAATTGACTGTTGAGAATAAATATTTGAATTTAATGGCGAGGTTGTAAATGTGCGTCCTTCTGATTGAAATCCCTTCTGGACCCGACCGCTCACCAATGATGACGCAACCCTCAGAGTGGGGGCTGGTGTGCTAACAGGATGTGTTTTGCCCGTTTTAACACTTGTGGAACTTTCATGGTCGCTGGCTGTGTACCTGTGACACAACAGCCAACTGCTTATCACCACTTTCCATTCAGCTTCTTCATCTTTTTAGCGCTTATGCAACGTCAGGAAGTGCTGTCCTCTGTGAATGAAGAATTTACACTGTGTGTGTGCGTGTGTGTATGTTTGTGTGTCTTTCTGTGCCGACGTGTATTTGTGCGTATGTGCGACAGGTTTCCCCATGTAAGTAAAGCAAATGTACAACAGTGGAAAAACTGTGCTCAGCTTAGTAGTGGACACACGCACGCAAGCACACACATTCTTGTACTTGCTGCATAGTGAGGACCAAGTGACCCCGATTTGGACTGCTACACTAACCCTTGTTTGAAACCCTAGTTTGCAACCTTAATGTATAATTTTCTGTCAGCAATAAGCTAAACAGGTGTCACGCCATGCCAGAGTCTCACAATATGAGCCCACGGGTCGCCATGTTTGTTATTAGTCGCGTGGACCAATGTGCGGATGGCCATATCAGCCACCGCCCGTGTGTCATCTTCTTACCAAATGTCAGTCAGCGAGTCAACGGCGAGTCGACACACCTCATCTGAGGAAGCAAACGGGGAAGGGACGTCGTGTTTGTTTTGCGGCGGGCACGGGAAATCCTCCCGTCTGGTGGGCTTCGTTGTCTCAGCCAGGGAAAGAATAAGTAGCCACCTGCCAATCAAGCAAGAGCAGACACCAAGCGCAGTTTTCTTCAGTAGCTCGACTCATTCCTTGAATTTGAGCCGCTGACTGATATTTTGAAATATAATCAAATATTTTTCTAATTTTCTCGTATATGCTTTCTTTACACAGTGCAAAAGCGAGACACCTGACATTCCAAAGATGCAGCCTGAGGCCGGCGTTCCTTCTTGTTGATCTCAGTACGATGATGGTATCCTTTCTGACCAGCATGGGCCACATAGAAGGCAGGATGCCAGGTACCGATGCAGACAAACACACACACACAAAAAAACACTGTTTTAGTTTTGGTGCAGATCACTGTTTTTGGTCTCTGTGTGTGTTGTAACATGCCCGCTGTTGCTAAGCAACAAATTCCAAACCAAAGACACACACGCACACACACATACAAAGACGAGGTCGCACTCCTCGTTTGGAAGCCGAGGAGCCACCAAAGAAAAGCATTTGGTTGAATTGAAGCAATGGCGGCATCATGAAAGCGAGCGCTGAATGACCGAATGACCACAACCAAACATTATGTACAGGAAATGAAAGAGGAAGTCTCACATGTTCTCCAAAACATTCTTGAATTGAAATGTTTTCTTCTTTGTTTTATAGGACATGTTCGATAATTAGCTTTCTAAGAGGCCAGCTTGTAATGGTCCATGCTTTTGCTGACTGATTAATATTTAGTTGCCCGACCCTATGGGCCACACATAAGAGGAAAAAAGGAGTAAAATTGTAAATGAAAGTCGTAAAGTTTCCAACTCCCCCAAAAAAGTCTCAGAGTGCTAATAAAATTGTATTCTTTCAAAGAAAAAAGTAATACATATGTGATTAGTATGCTAGCAATAGCTATATATACTCTGCAAGTAAGGCAACACAGCATAAAAATCCAGAGACTATAAAATACCCCCCCCCCCGCCATAAAAGTTTTGCCAAATTCCAATTTATTCCAATAGGAAATCTTTCTCATACTTATGACAGATTTTCTTGAACTTTTGCTATTTTCTCCAAATGTTAAGACTTTGTTTCCTTGCAATATTATTTATTATATTCATTCAGGGAGAGTGCTACACTGGGGCTACTGGGGGCCATAGCCCGGTTAGAAATCTGCACAGTCCCAATTAAGCTCCTCTAACATTTGATTAGATATTCCAAAATGTACTTATAAATAGTATTTAATATATTTTTAAATTTTCTCAGGTCACCTATGTATTGTCAAGTCTCCCTTCGGCCCTGAGAAAAAAGCCTGGAGATGTCCCTGTGTTTACATTTCACAAAATCCCAACTCTCCTTTTTTAATTGTTGAAATTAAGAATTGATTGAAAAATCACAATTTTATTGAATTACAGTTTTCTCCATTGGTTTGTGTCATTTCGTGTAACAGAAATGACATTCTCAAATAACATGGCCAATCCCCAAACCACTCTGTAATTGTTCCCAACAAAAATGTATTTCTCATTGATTTCATAAAACTGCAAATCTCTTATAAGTATATATCTCAAGTGTCTCAGTCCATCTTTGCAAATGGTTAGCAACCTACACTTAGCACAATGAGCCAACATTTAGCACATTTTCCAAATAAATAGATCTTGCCGATATAAACGTATTAGTAAGAAATTCTAAGTCCAGACATTGATCTCTCCAAAGCATTCATTTTGTAAGTCATATGCACAATAGTCGGTTCAATTGCCAAAATTAGCATTCATGACAGTAATTGATAGTCTGTTGAAATTTCAACTTGTCTAACAGTGGGGGATGTGTTTGATGTGGGCGAAAAAAGGAGAGTGGAGCAGCTCGTGAAAGTGCGCCGTTGGGTCGATATAATATTTATTACAAACTTTCTAATGTTGACTAAATATTTTACAACTATAATATAATATAATATAATATAATATAATATAATATAATATAATATAATAGTAGCTCACAGGTGTTTATGAAGACAATGTTACATGCAATTGCACAGAAGCCTCCCCCACACACACTGTAAAATATCATGTGCTTTCCATTTCCATTGTGCATTCAATGCAACGCGTCCCCATGACGACCTGATGGTGTCACATGTCACATGACATGAGGTCATGGCTGTCTGTCCATCTGTCTAACATTGACAGCTGACGTGCAGCCTGATTCTCTTTCTTTCTCTCTCTCTCACTGCGGCATCAGCACTTTCCCGCACGGCTTCAGCCACAACGCAATCCGAGGAGCGCTGCGTTGACCTCAGCGGTCGGGGGGTCGCGTTCCCGCTGGGAAGCTTTGAGGGGGCTGACATAAAGCAGTGACGCTTAACCTCCGCAGAAATACCCACAGATCACCTGGCCCGTCTCACACGGTGCTGATGTTTAATCGCTGAACACATGACGACATGACTTTGCTACTTTTAGCATCAGTCGAGAAGAAAATTCAAATCCTATATAATTATGTCAAGCTGGTTTAATTGACACAGTCAGAGAGGCACGGAGAGAAACATGGATTCAAAACACGACCTCAGAACTGTGAGGCAGATGTTCTAACCACTAAATCAGCATGGCACCAATAATGTACATATCCCTGATCAATATAAAGAATTCCTACACACCACCACTGAGTAAGAACGAGGAATGCAACCAACCAAAAGTTTAAAGTGCTAATCAGGCTGAAATATGGCTTCATTTTCAGGCTGAACTTTTGTCGTCTTGGCTTGAAGTCATCGGACGCCTGTAAGGTGAGTCAGCGTGTTTGGTATGAGATGTGCCGTGATCTGCCTTGCTTGCCACACATTTGCCCACGCTGGTGAGATTTGGTGGATGTAGAGCAGATAAACGCCCACGCGCATGCACGCAGAAACGCATTATCTGGAATTTAGCACGCCAAGTGATGTTTATATAGTCACCGCAACGTTTGTGCGTCATCAACGTAGCACACTCACTAAGTGAACTGGTTGATTATTTAGATAGGGATGTGGTCAACCATGTTTATTATTTTTATCACACACACACCTTTTTTCCTCCCTTTGAATCATTTTAAGGACAGGAGGAGGAAGTGACTTGACTTCTAAACCATGAATTGACACTCCATAAACAAGGAAAGTTTATTCTTAAGAAAATTCTGTAAACATTTTTAATAGTTTAGATTTAGAAAATTACACTGATTACATTTTTAATGTTTGAAAATTTCATTTTTAAATTTTGTTATTCCAATATTAATTAATTGAAGAAATTGTTTTTCTTCATATTAATAATGTCAGGTCTACTTTTGTATCCATTTAATACACAATAATACAGTCTTGATATATTATTATTTGTTTAGAAATAATCCATCATGGGTATAAAATGGTAGATGATGGAAAACTCCACGTAACCATAGCAACAATTTCAATGTAAAAGTGTCCTTTGATAGAGAACAAACTCCACGTAACCATAGCAACAACTTCAATGCAAAAGTGACCTTTTGTCAAAAGACCTTGAATGTACAAACATCAACGCCAACATGCTTGTGTTGCTTTAGCGCGTGGCCTTGACGGCAGCGTACATCTGAAACAAAATGGCCTCCAAACACAGCTACACGTCACAAGTGAGTCACAAAGACAAACGATGCCTTTACCGACCATTTTAATCATCAGCATCAGCATCAGCAACAACATAGAGGGGGAAGTGAAAGACGTGGGTAGGTTTTCGTGAACGTTTTGGAGGTTTGTGTGAGAGGTTTTTGTGTACGTTTTTGGGTGTGTATGAGTTTTTTCGTGAGTTTTTAATGCGGGTGAGAGGTTTTTCGTATATTGGGTGAAAATTCAAAGACATTTTTGGTGCCTGTGAGTTTTTGAGTAAACCTTGCCTGAAAGGTACAGCAGTCGGCGTGAAAGTTTTATGTGAATGTGTGTGATTTATTTTCTTGTTTGAGTTTTTTGTGAAAATTCGAAATGATTGACACATTTGTGAGAAAGCTTTTTGTTTTAGTTTTTTTTGTTTGGTCAGTGTGAGATATTTTTGATATGGTGTATATGGTGGGGTTTGACTGAAAGATAGAACAGTAAGATTAAAAGTTTACTAGTCTAAGTTTTTTTATGTCAGTGTGAGAGGTATGTTATTTGTGTGATTATTTTATATTATAAAATATATATATATTTATATTTTATATTATTGTGTATGAGAGGATTTTTTAATGAATTTTTTGTGCATATGTGAGAGGCTTTTGATGATTTTGGGGTATTTATTTCTGGTGAGAGTTTGCGGTGAGTGCGAGGGTTCTAGTGAAAGTGAGAGCCTTGAGGGAATTTTATGGTGTGAGAGTTTTTTGTTAAATTTTTTTTTTGGGTCCGAGTTTTATTGATTGTGAGAGTTTTGTGTGTGAGAGTTTATTACCGCATGTGAGAGGTAAATGTTATTTTTGTCACATCATTGCCTGGTTCGCTTTTATTTAACGTTGTCGCCGGCACTCCCACAGTGGTCGCGGCTTATTGCAACAATAACAAAATCAGCGCCTCTCAACGCTTCTCTCTCAGGACGTTTGGCAAAAATGTCAACATTTTTGACATTCTTGCGGACGCTTTGAGGGCTCACAAGGTTGACTGGACAAAGGAATCTGCAGCCACACACCCCAAAAGCTGTACAATTTGTAGGTTGAACAACACTTTGTGGAGAAATGAATCTCAACCAACGCACAAACCTTGTTTCAATCTCAGGGGGGGCAACCAATTTGCTGTTACTGTAACAGTCCTTCTAGCTGTTCATGAGTATTAAGAAATTCTGCACAAAGGTCCGCTGAGAAATGATATCATCTCATAATTACAGGCTATCGTAATTTTCTGCATGCAGACTAGTTATACCAAAATTGGACCAAAGACAGCGTTACCTCATTTGTGCATGCCTTCAATCCGAGCATGTTTAGTTGTATATACAGCACACATGTTTATTATGCAAGAAGATCATTTTCATAAGCCTTCCCATCAGTAGAGGTTTCTTTCCAAAACATCCCTCTGATCAGGTCGGTGGGTGAGCTGGAGCCGAAGCCAGCTGACTTCCCGAGCGAGGCGGTGGACATCCTGGACTCGTTGCCAAGCTCATTTTGACAGCCATTAATTCACACTATATACAATGGAAAATTACACATGCATATTTTTTGGAATGTGAGAAGAAACCAGAGAGAATCTGAAAACAAGGGCCTGTACCAAGATTCAAACCCAGCAGCTCTTGATGCAAGCTACGCTCCGGATTCATCCGTTCTTTCTTAATCACTGCATCGTGATGAACATCTGATTCCCGCACCAATATCAAAATAAAATATTTTTTTCAATGATCTGATCGAAGCAGCATTTTACAGGTTGGCTCACTTTTGGGAAATGAAGGGCTTATAAGCTCTCTAACCTTTTTTTTTCCCTCCAAATAATTGATGTCTCCGTTTTCTAAAAAGGAGCCCTCCAAGCTTCTATGTCTCAAAATTGTTATCCTTATTTTGTTTCCTTGCCTGTGTCGCGAAATCTATATTTTGTTAGTGGCACAGCACTAACACGACTCCCCGCTGAATTGACTCATTTTCATCCTCTGTTCTTCTTCCGCTGGATTTTATTGCTTTGTGACCAACGGCACACGTGGTCAGCTTGTTGTTTTGTGTTTTTTGTTGTTGTTGGTGCAGGTTTAGAGTTACACTCACAGTCATCTGGAAGCATCAGTGTAATATAACGAAGCAAACACCAGCTTATATTGGAATGGAAGTGAAGTGTTTCTGATTTTAAGAAGAAAAGGCCAATTTCCATGGGTTTTATGTCAGGAAGTATATATATATATCTATGCAATAAAAGCCAGTGATTTTTAATATGTGAGTGCATATGCGTGTGCAGGAAAGACATTGCTGCGGTGCTAATAAGGAGTCAACGTGAGAGCCTTTTGGCAACCTCCTGACAGACAACCATCTCCTTGCTTGCCACACTTCTTTCTATTCCCTCTGCCATCTTTGTCTGGCATGTGAATCCATTTTAAGATCAGGGCTGAGCACCCTGTGGCGTGACAGTCATACGTGCATCAACTATTAATTTCAGAAAATCTACATGAAACCTCAAAAAGCCCAATGGTTTGGTATGATTTGTGTTACAGTTATTCTGAATTCATCCATCCATCCATTTTCTGAACCGCTTAGTCCCCACAGGGGTCGCGGGCGTGCTGGATCAGGCTGCTGCAGAACGTGAGGATGAACTGATCATTTGAATCAGGTGTGTTTAACGAGGGAAACTTGGAAAACATGTGGGAATGCGGCCCTCGAGGACTGGACTTGGACACCCCTGCCTTACACTGAGTGCCAAAAGTCCCAATGATCGTGAGCAGCACGGGGGGCCCCATTTCAACCCCTTACACTGAGTGCCAAGCAGGGAAGAAATGGGTATCATTGTTATAGTCACTGGTATGAATCGGCAGGGGTTTGAACCCACAACCTCCCAATCTCAGGGCGGACACTCTCCTCTTCGGCCACTGAGCTGGTAAACACTTCCCTAACCCTAACCCCATCCATCCAAACATGTTGGGTGTTCAAAGTTTCATCGGATAGTCCGAAGCAACCCTTTCCACAGTAGTCACCATGACAGCCGACCACCTGGCGGCGTCAGTGTGCGGAGCGCCGTTGGACGATCAGGAGAAGAAGATTTGAATTGACGGGTGTGACGTCAGGGCTTTCGGTAAATTGAAGACAGGTGTGCTCAAGGGGAGTTATCATATGCAGGTGCCACCGAGCGCGTGGCGGCGGTCGGACGGTTTCTCAGGTAAGCTAGCAAATGTTTGTCGTCTCCTGCCGTTTTTCACGACGGACGCCGTGTTTGTTGCACGATTTTCGCGCTCAAGGCGAGTTCTCAAATGCAGGTGCCACCGAGCGCGTGTTATTTTCTCCGGTAAGGGAGCAAATGTTTGTCGTTTCTTGCCGTCTCTCACGACGGACGCCGTGTTTGTTTGTTGGAGGATTTTCACACGGCGACTGTAGGCGTCGAAGTTAACTGGAGACCGCAAGGAGAGTTTTCAAATCGGCCCCAAAATGTGTGCTTTGTTGCCTTTTCTCACAAGGCTATTTTTATTTTGTTTGTCGCAGGACTGTCGTCCTCTCGTGACTCGTCAACGTCACGTCCACCGCGACGGTGGGCCTGGAGGTAAATTGTAGGGCGCAGGCGATTTAGCCCGTGAGCAAATGTTTGCGGTTTCTTACGATGCCGTTTATTATTTCTTGCAGGATTTTCGCTGTCTAGGGAGTGCTTGAGGTTTGGGCACGGCACGCCACAATCGACTTTGCGTCGCGTCGTTGCGCGTTTCGGTGGTATTTTAAATGTCTTTCGCTGTTTTTTTTTTTTTTTTAATGCTGGCCAGCATTTTTTAATTCGTTTGTTTGTAGAAGGTTCGTAAATGACGCTGCCGATAAGCGCGTGTTTGTCTGACTATACGAAATGTTAGTTTGACTCTAGTCAACTAAACATTTTTTTTTATTATTTTATATTATGCGTGTGCCATTTCCGTGTCATGCAAACTGGTGAATGTAACGAATATGTTACGTCATGTCCAAATCGGACCAAATCTATTCAAAGATGAGGCCCGCCCGCTCTCGTTCCGTTACGCAACAAACATTTGCGCAGGTTATTTTCTCCCGTTTTGGACGCCGCCAACCTGGATCATCTGTCCAATGTGAGGTGAGTTGTAGATGATGAAAATAAAATATGACTTATCTTGAATAATTCTCATAATTTACTACAATGTAATGATTATATATTTTTTCAAATGTAAAACTCTACTGAGAATGTATAAATTAAAATATTAATTATAATTTTGATAAATTATAATTTACTACAATATATTTTTTTTCAAAAAAGTATGTATAATTGTTGGTAATGTCTATTTTTGTTGCAATAATTTGCTTGTCAACCTGGATCATCTGTCCAATGTGAGGTGAGTTGTAGATGATAAAAATAAAATATGACTTATAATCTTGAATAATTCTCATAATTTACTACAATGTAATGATTATATATTTTTTCAAATGTAAAACTCTACTTAGAATGTATAAATTAAAATATTAACTATAATTTTGATAAATTATAATTTACTACAATATTTTTTTTTTCAAAAAAGTATGTATAATTGTTGGTAAAAAATCATTACATTGGCACTCAATGTCTATTTTTGTTGCAATAGTTTGCTTGTCAACCTGGATCATCTGTCCAATGTGAGGTGAGTTGTAGATGATGAAAATAAAATATGACTTATAATCTTGAGTAATTCTCATAATTTACTACAATGTAATGATTATATATTTTTTCAAATGTAAAACTCTACTTAGAATGTGTAAAATTAAAATATTAACTATAATTTTGCTAAATTAAAATTTACTACAATATATATATTTTTTCAAAAAGTATGTATAATTGTTGGTAAAAAATCATTACATTGGCACTCAATGTCTATTTTTGTTGCAATAATTTGCTTGTCTTTTGTAGCACTAAAAAAGGCCGCCCAGCCAGCATCCTTCTATACAAAGCAAGCAGGAGGCTCTTGAGGCGCCCTATCAGTGATGTTGAGGACACTGAGGAAGAGTAGTCCTAAATCAGGTGAAAACCTGTTTTTGTCAAGTTTCAGCTTCCCAACACACAATGGTTGTCGAGTTTTAGCTTCCCAGCACACAATTAATGGCTGTCTGTGTTTTTGTAGGCTGCAAGAGGAGCCGAATGGGAAAAGTATAATTCCATATGAAAAGGCGCAATGGCCTAATCAAAGGAGCAATGGCCTAATCAAAGGAGCAATGGCCTATCCAAAGGAGCAACGGCCTATCCAAAGGAGCAACGGCCTATCCAAAGGAGCAACGGCCTATCCAAAGGAGCAACGGCCTATCCAAAGGAGCAACGGCCTATCCAAAGGAGCAACGGCCTATCCAAAGGAGCAACGGCCTATCCAAAGGAGCAACGGCCTATCCAAAGGAGCAATGGCCTATCCAAAGGCGCAATGGCCTATCCAAAGGCGCAATGGCCTATCCAAAGGCGCAATGGCCTATCCAAAGGCGCAATGGCCTATCCAAAGGCGCAATGGCCTATCCAAAGGCGCAATGGCCATATCCAAAGGCGCAATGGCCATATCCAAAGGAGCAATGGCCATATCCAAAGGAGCAATGGCCATATCCAAAGGAGCAATGGCCATATCCAAAGGAGCAATGCCATATCAAGTCAAGAATCAAGCAGCATGCTGCAAAAGTCGACGTGTGCTGATCATGTGCCCAGGAGGGGGCAGTGTGGTTGCCTTTGGTTATGGGTGCACGACGGAAAGGTTGCAGGTGTGGCCAGTGTTTGGGGGTCTGACGGTTGGTCTTGCTTAAGAGGTTGTGGCTTATCTGGATCCAGCGGTGTCTTGCGCTTCGTTGCCATTGACGGCTCATTTGGGGGAGGACGTGGTGACTTGGATGGAGACAAAACTGAACTTTGACGCGGAGCCCAATGTCCAAGCTTGTCATATGACTTGTACCATTTTGTGTCTTTTTCTAACCTGCCACTGTCGTGCTAGCTGCGTTCTTTGTTCTCCCCGATCGGTGTAGGGCGGCGTTGGAGCGAGCCGATCCCGAATGTCCAATTTTGCAGTTTGACTTGTGACGTTTTCTTTTTCTAACCTACCACCACTGTGGTACTTGCGTTCTTTGTTCTCCCCTAGGTGTTGGAGCGAGACAGTCACACTGTGTGTATTTTTCTAACCTACCACTGTCGTGCTCGATCGAAGCCTAACCTACCACTGTGCGTCCTTTGTTCTCTAGGTGTAGGGGGCGGTGTTTGGGCGAGCCGGTCCACGAGGAAGACATAATGATGCGAGCGGCGCCCAACTCATTGCATGTTCTGCCATTTGCAGGCCGGACGCAAAAGGGGGGAGAGGCGCACGGCCCGATCCGACCCGGCGACGGTCACCAAAAGCAGCTAGTCGCTGTGATCAAGTAAGCAAGTGACCGACAACTTGGGGTGCTCTTTGAGTTTCTAACATTTGTTTCTGTTTCTACAGATGGCGAGCGGGACGTGACACAATCTGATCAGAGGTGGACTGACTGCTGTAGCATCGATCTGAAGTCGCCGAGTTCTGAGGGAGACCCGCTTCCCTGGAGGCGTCGATCTGCGCAGCTTCAACGTGTGAAATAGATTTAAGTTTTTTTTTAAATTACACCAGCGGTGTCCCAATGTCTGCTGGAGGGCTCCATACTGAAACAAATTCAGAATTCTTTTACACAAATTCATTAAATCAATCACGAAATGTTTTCATAGATATTTTGTGCTACAAAGCAGTGTTGCGTTCATTCGTGTGGTGTTGATCGAGTTGCCCCGAGGCTGCCATTTGGACACCGATGGTGACGTGTGTAGGGCCGCACGTGTATTGGAAAACTGCCATATGGTGGTCTAGGTTATTGACATGCACTTAAAGACGGCAAAGAATTTTATTTTTTTTTCATGTCTCAAATGAAACATGTTTTCTTGCCTATCTATTTGTAATGAGTTAAGACAATAAGTCATTGATGTAAGTTAGTTAACTAATCTAACTGATCTCATTGCGATCAAATAACTAACCTCCATCCAAGAATTTTGCACAACTTGCCTCAATGCAGTGGTCTGGCCCAATACTGCCATATCAGTGATTTTCCAACATGTTGTGCAGCCCTCATTGAGTGTCAAACGCGCAGCGACGGCAAGCGCAAGCGACCGCGCATGCGACCGCGCATGCGACCGCGCAAGCGACGGCAAGCGCAAGCGACCGCGCAGCGACGGCAAGCGCAAGCGACCGCGCAGCGACGGCAAGCGCAAGCGACGGCAAGCGCAAGCGACCGCGCAGCGACAGCAAGCGCAAGCGACCGCGCAGCGACAGCAAGCGCAAGCGACGGCAAGCGCAAGCGACGGCGCAGCGAGACTTTTGTGCTTGTCTTGAAAGGTGGAAGAGACGATGTATGAAACGAAGAGCCGGTGGACGGAGGCTACCAGACCCGCGATTGGTGAGCAAAGGAAGGAATCACACCAAGAAAGCAGTCGCCAAGTGTTGAAGAGGAGCCTGATGCATGACTGGCCAAGGCTGGTCAGAGGCGGTGACATGGCAATCCAATCTGCAAGCGTAGTGTACACGCTTGTTGGTTTTAATTTGATTTCCTTATTTTTCTGCCTTTCAGCTGGCAGCGGATGGGGCGAGCGCCAGCCTGCACCAAGAGGGACTGGGTTGCACCCACAAGACCAGGGAGGGGGCAGGTAATGATTACGTTGACAGAAGTGAGCTGCATGCAACTGAGTGCCGTTTGTCTTTTTGCACTTGTGCTAGTGGAATTTTTCCCCTTGCCAAAACTACCACAATACATATGTCTCTTTCAGGATTGCTGGGGCAGTGGATCGGACGAGTGCCTGCACAGAGAGGGACAGGACCAGGAGGGGGGGAGCTAACCATCGGCGGACCTTCGCCCGTGATGAGCGGCCGGCACGAGACGGACGGGTGCGGATGCGGCGAGGGCAAAGCGCCCAGCCAGCATTTAAGGAGAGTATGACATTGTTTTTTCTTTTGTCCTTTCTTTCCCTCCCTCCCTCCACTTTTTCACTGGGTGTGCACACTGGCTATCTGCATGATGCCTCTTTCTTTTTTTCTCAGCGCGGCGTCATTTTGCAATATTGTTGTTTTACTGTTTTTTTTTTAATCATGAAATGAACTGTTTGTACTGTAATTGTGTGTGTATGTGTACCACTGAACTGCAATTAAACTGTGAACTGAATTCAAGTGGTCCATTTTAAACATTGGCCTTGGCAGTCTGTCATGCATACAGACTGGAATCATTTGAGACACTCAGTGACAAGACAATTGTAAAGTTAGGCTGAAACAAAATTGACTTGTTAAATATGCAGTGTCAGGCTTTTTATTATTTTTTTTTTAACTACACAAAGAAAAGCTGGATGCATTCTAAATTGTTGACAAAAGCCAAGTAGCCAGACACCCATAGATGCAAACGACAAGCGTACAAACGGTCTCTGTTGCAATCAATAAGTCATCTTTGGCAACCCTGCTTTAAAATGGCCACCGAACTCAGAATCTTGCAGAATGTTGGTACATTTTTCTGTACAAGTAAAAGCTGTTGTAATCTAGTCAAAGCCATTTTTTGGTTTGTTTTGAATCGTCATGCATCATGTGGACATTCTTGTGAATAAAATCAACAGTGGTGTGTTTGCTTCCTGTTGGTGGTCTTGTAAATAAAGTCAACTTTGGTGTCAGTCGTCATTTGCGATGTGCCTCAATCGATGGTGCATCTCTTGAATGTGAACCTTATTGCATGTTTTGTTACAGGGCCTGATGTCTTCATTGGCTGTCTGACTACAAGAAAAAAAGACTGTTGCTGTCCAGTCCAGGTTGCTGCTCAAGTCAATAGAATTCATAAACATAGTGTGTAACTTCCAGGACCTTGGCTTTCAATACAAAGCACAGTTGCTTTACTAGATGAATTCCAAGTGCTGCCACTGAGTAGCAGCATATTTGCCTCAACCTGTCTGATGCTGGGTCAATGCGATGCACCTTTCGTTGTTTTGCACAAAACAACCTAAGAAATAAAGTACTGCAGTTATCTCGCCAATTTGCATGTGTGTGAAAAGTACAAAACAAACTCATTTGCATGATAGACGTCTAAAACACATGCTAGATCAGGGGTGTAAAATTCATTTTTTTCGCGGGCCGAGTCGTAGTCATAGCTTCTTTCGGAGGGCCAGTCAACCCGAATAAATGTATGAGCACCTCATACATTAAAAACTACAAAACAAACTGACAAATAACTCGTTTTCAAATCAGATGAGTAAAAACTGATCAAATATAAAAAAAAAATAGTGAAAGTGAAGACAGTTTGCAATTCTAGCAATGATACAAATTTGATGCACAATTTGTCTTCGCAGGCCACACAAAATGATGTGGCAGGCCTTATCTGGCCCCTGGGCCTTGAGTTTGACACCTCTGTGCTAGATATTTGCCTCAACCTGTCTGATGTTCTATTTAACTCTACGTGATAATTTTTAACAATTTTAATCACTTTTATTTTTAAGTACACTACAAATGATAGGCGCCCCAATTAGACAGCTGGGTCAATGTGACCTGTCTTTTGCGGTTTGTTCTGCCTAAAGCAACCTAACAAATGCACATAACTACTGCCGCTATCTCGCCAATGTGTATGTCTCTAAAATGTACAAAGCAATCAAATTGATTTGCATAATAAACTTCCAAACCACATGCTAAAAAATATTCATGTGATGCAGAAAGTCTTCTTCTGTAGCTTGCTAAGATTTGTCAATTTGAGCAATGCCATATCAGAACCCGAGGCTGGGGGTTGCCCGTCCATGTGCCTAATCGCTCGGGCATTGATACATCAGCAATGCTTCTTTCTAGGTCTCCTCATGTCCTCAGCAAATCTTTGTGCCGGTACACCATATGAAGTAAATGACGGAATATGTTTTTTTTTTACACCTCCTCTAATGTGTATCAAGCATACAGATGGTGTTTTAGAATAGCCTAGATTAGTAAATTACAGAAAGCAAAAAAAACTTGTAAAGTTCTAAAGAGTTATTAATCGCTGCAAGTGGGAAGTACAGGCAAATGTCTGCCCAATCACAATCAACGCAATGGAGCGAATATCGCAGCGCGGCGTATGCAGTAGGAGGCGCAGGCGGCATGTGGCGCAGGCGGCATGTGGCGCAGGCAGCATGGGGAGCAGAGAGCGCAGGCGGCGCAAGCAGCAAGGGTGGGGAATTGAACCCTGGATCTCAGGTGTTCAAGCGCAGCGACGGAGCCACTCGCCAAGCGTGGCGAGCTCGGCAGTCACCCCGCTTTCACCTCGAGTCATTCTTATACGTTCAGTATTGCGCTCCGCGCGCGCTGGGTAAGTACAAAAGAGAGCAGGCGGCCGCCGGCTGTCAGGTCACACTGGCCGACCGGTTAGTGACACGGGCTCTTACCCCGTACAATCCTGGTTCGATCCCAGGCGGGGGTACGTTCTCCTGGCCACTTTTGTACGTGTCTGGATATATGCATATAGATTGCATATCTAAGCATTTATTTATGTGTAAACAACAAGTGTGGCCCCGCCCACAGGTGGGCGGGGCAATGCAGCTGGCCCCGCCCCCTGCCCTACCAAAAGTGATGGTAGGGCAGGGGGCGGGGCGAAGCCCCGCCCCCTGCCCTACCAAAAGTGACGGTAGGGTAGGGGGCGGGGCGAAGCCCCGCCCCCTGCCCTACCAAAAGTGACGGTAGGGGTAGGGGGCGGGGCTTCGCCCCGCCCTCTACCCCTACTGTCCTTCAATAGTGTAGGGGCGGGGCGAAGCCCCGCCCCTACACTATTGAAAGACAATTAAAAGTGTAATTAAAAGACAGTAGGGTAGGGGGCGGGGCGAAGCCCCGCCCCCTACCCTACTGTCTTTTAATTACACTATTAAAAGACACTATTGAAAGACAATTAAAAGTGTAATTAAAAGACAGTAGGGTAGGGGGCGGGGCGAAGCCCCGCCCCCTACCCTACTGTCTTTTAATTACACTTTTAATTGTCTTTCAATAGTGTAGGGGGCGGGGCTTAGCCCCCTACACTATTGAAGGACGGTAGGGTAGGGGGCGGGGCTTCGCCCCGCCCCCTACCCTACCGTCACTTTTGGTAGGGCAGGGGGCGGGGCTTCGCCCCGCCCCTTACCCTACCGTCACTTTTGGTAGGGCAGGGGGCGGGGCTTCGCCCCGCCCCCTGCCCTACCGTCACTTTTGGTAGGGCAGGGGGCGGGGCCAGCTGCATTGCCCCGCCCACCTGTGGGTGGGGCCACACTTGTTGTTTACACATAAATAAATGCTTAGATATGCAATCTATATGCATATATCCAGACACGTACAAAAGTGGCCAGGAGAACGTACCCCCGCCTGGGATCGAACCAGGATTGTACGGGGCAAGAGCCCGTGTCACTAACCGGTCGGCCAGTGTGACCTGACAGCCGGCGGCCGCCTGCTCTCTTTTGTACTTACCCAGCGCGCGCGGAGCGCAATACTGAACGTATAAGAATGACTCGAGGTGAAAGCGGGGTGACTGCCGAGCTCGCCACGCTTGGCGAGTGGCTCCGTCGCTGCGCTTGAACACCTGAGATCCAGGGTTCGATTCCCCACCCTTGCTGCTTGCGCCGCCTGCGCTCTCTGCTCCCCATGCTCTCTGCTCCCCATGCTGCCTGCGCCGCCTGCGCCACATGCCGCCTGCGCCACATGCCGCCTGCGCCACATGCCGCCTGCGCCACATGCCGCCTGCGCCACATGCCGCCTGCGCCTCCTACTGCATACGCCGCGCTGCGATATTCGCTCCATTGCGTTGATTGTGATTGGGCAGACATTTGCCTGTACTTCCCACTTGCAGCGATTAATAACTCTTTAGAACTTTACAAGTTTTTTTTGCTTTCTGTAATTTACTAATCTAGGCTATTCTAAAACACCATCTGTATGCTTGATACACATTAGAGGAGGTGTAAAAAAAAAACATATTCCGTCATTTACTTCATATGGTGTACCGGCACAAAGATTTGCTGAGGACATGAGGAGACCTAGAAAGAAGCATTGCTGATGTATCAATGCCCGAGCGATTAGGCACATGGACGGGCAACCCCCAGCCTCGGGTTCTGATATGGCATTGCTCAAATTGACAAATCTTAGCAAGCTACAGAAGAAGACTTTCTGCATCACATGAATATTTTTTAGCATGTGGTTTGGAATTTTATTATGCAAATCAATTTGATTGCTTTGTACATTTTAGAGACATACACATTGGCGAGATAGCGGCAGTAGTTATGTGCATTTGTTACGTTGCTTTGGGCAGAACAAACCGCAAAAGACAGGTCACATTGACCCAGCTGTCTAATTGGGGCGCCTATCATTTGTAGTGTACTTAAAAATAAAAGTGATTAAAATTGTTAAAAATTATCACGTAGAGTTAAATAGAGCATCAGACAGGTTGAGGCAAATATCTAGCACAGAGGTGTCAAACTCAAGGCCCGGGGGCCAGATAAGGCCCGCCACATCATTTTGTGTGGCCCGCGAAGACAAATTGTGCATCAAATTTGTGTCATTACTAGAATTGCAAACTGTCTTCACTTTCAATATTTTTTTTAATATTTGATCAGTTTTTACTCGTCTGATTTGAAAACGAGTTATTTGTCAGTTTGTTTTGTAGTTTTTACTGTATGAGGTGCTCATACATTTATTCGGGTTTACTGGCCCTCCGAAAGAAGCTATGACTACGACGCGGCCGGCGAAAAAAATGAATTTGACACCCCTGATCTAGCATGTGTTTTAGACGTCTATCACGCAAATGAGTTTGTTTTGTACTTGTCACACACATGCACATTGGCGAGATAACTGCAGTACTTCTTTATTTCTTAGGTTGTTTTGTGCAAAACAACGAAAGGTGCATCGCATTGACCCAGCATCAGACAGGTTGAGGCAAATATGCTGCTACTCGGTGGCAGCACTTGGAATTCATCCAGTAAAGCAACTGTGCTTTGTATTGAAAGCCAAGGTCCTGGAAGTTACACGCTATGTTTATGAATTCAATTGACTTGAGCAGCAACCTGGACTGGACAGCAACAGCCTTTTTTTTGTAGTCAGCCAGCCCATGAAGACATCAGGCCCTGTAACAAAACATGCAATAAGGTTCACATTCAAGAGATGCACCATCGATTGAGGCACATCGCGAATGATGACTGACACCAAAGTTGACTTTATTTACAAGACCACCAACAGGAAGCAAACACACCACTGTTGATTTTATTCACAAGAATGCCCACATGATGCATGACGATTCAAAACAAACCAAAAAATGGCTTTGACTAGATTACAATAACAGCTTTTACTTGTACAGAAAAATGTACCAACATTCTGCAAGATTCTGAGTTCGGTGGCCATTTTAAAGCAGGGTTGCCAAAGATGACTTATTGATCGCAACAGAGACCGTTTGTACGCTTGTCGTTTGCATCTATGGGTGTCTGGCTACTTGGCTTTTGTCAACAATTTAGAATGCATCCAGCTTTGCTTTGTGTAGTTAAAAAAAAAAATAAAAAGCCTGACACTGCATATTTAACAAGTCAATTTTGTTTCAGCCTAACTTTACAATTGTCTTGTCATTAAGAATGTCTCAAATGATTCCAGTCTGTATGCATGATAGACTGCCAATGTTTAAAATGGACCACTTGAATTCAGTTCAGTTTAATTGCAGTTCAGTGGTACACATACACACACAATTACAGTACAAACAGTTCATTTCATGATTAAAAAAAAAACAGTAAAACAACAATATTGCAAAATGACGCCGCGCTGAGAAAAAAGAAAGAGGCATCATGCAGATAGCCAGTGTCCACACCCAGTGAAAAAGTGGAGGGAGGGAAAGAAAGGACAAAAGAAAAAACAATGTCATACTCTCCTTAAATGCTGGCTGGGTGCTTTGCCCTCGCCGGCCGGCCGATGGTTAGCTCATCATACCCCCCCCCCCCCCCCCCCCGGCAGGTATTCGACGTTTGGACTCATCCTCCGCCTCGTGCCGCTGCAAAAGGAAAAACGCCACTCTGTTGCATGCGGTTCACTTCTGTGGACGTACTCATTACCTGTCTATTAAAGCTTGCTCCTATTTTAAGCTCCCTTTATTAATTGCGTATGCATACATGAATGTTTTTGTTTTCTTTTTATGTCTGTTCCTATATGAAGATTTCAATGCTTATAATTTCTTTTTGTTGTAAAGTGCTTTGAGCTGCATTTCTTGAATGAAAGGTGCTCTACAAATAAAGTTTTTTATTATTACCGTCTGGTCTCGCGGTCCTGTCCAGTCCCTCTCTGTGCAGGCACTTGTCCGATCCACTGCCCCAGCAATCCTGAAAGGCAGACATATTGTGGTGGTTTTGGCAAGGGGAAAAATTCCACTAGCACCACATTACATGCCCCCTCCCTGGACTTGTGGGTGCAGCCCAGTCCTTCTCGGTGCAGGCTGGCGCTCGTCCCATCCGCCGCCCCGGCAACCCTGAATGGCAGACAAATAAGGAAATCGAATTAAAACTAACAAGTGTGTTGCATATTGGATTGCCATGTCACCACCTCTGGCCAGCCTTGGCCAGTCATGCATCAGGCTCCTCTTCAACACTTGGCGACTGCTTTGTGTGATTCCTTCCTTTGCTCACCAATCGCGGGTCTGGTAGCCTCCGTCCACCGGCTCTTCGTTCCATACATCGTCTCTTCCACCTTTCAAGACAAGCACAAAAGTCTCGCTGCGCCGTCGTTTGCGCTTGCTGTCGCTGCGCGGTCGCTTGCCGTCGCTTGCGCTTGCCGTCGCTGCGCGGTCGCTTGCGCTTGCCGTCGCTGCGCGGTCGCTTGCCGTCGCTGCGCGGTCGCTTGCGCTCGCAGTCGCTGCGCGGTCGCTTGCGCTTGCCGTCGCTTGCGCGGTCGCATGCGCTTGCCGTCGCTGCGCGTTTGACACTCAATGAGGGCTGCACAACATGTTGGAAAATCACTGATATGGCAGTATTGGGCCAGACCACTGCATTGAGGCAAGTTGTGCAAAATTCTTGGATGGAGGTTAACTATTTGATCGCAATGAGATCAGTTAGATTAGTTAACTAACTTACATCAATGACTTATTGTCTTAACTCATTACAAATAGCTAGGCAAGAAAACATGTTTCATTTGAGACATGAAAAAAAAAAAAAATTCTTTGCTGCACTTTAAGTGCATGTCAATAACCTAGACCACCATATGGCAGTTTTCCAATACACGTGCAGCCCTACACACGTCACCATTGGTGTCCAAATGGCAGCCTCGGGGCAACTCGATCAACACCACACGAATGAACGCAACACTGCTTTGTAGCACAAAATATCTATGAAAACATTTCGTGATTGATTTAATGAATTTGTGTAAAAGAATTCTGAATTTGTTTCAGTATGGAGCCCTCCAGCAGACATTGGGACACCGCTGGTGTAATTTAAAAAAAAACTTAAATCTATTTCACACGTTGAAGCTGCGCAGGTCGACGCCTCCAGGGAAGCGGGTCTCCCTCAGAACTCGGCGACTTCAGATCGATGCTACAGCAGTCAGTCCACCTCTGATCAGATTGTGTCACGTCCCGCTCGCCATCTGTAGAAACAGAAACAAATGTTAGAAACTCAAAGAGCACCCCAAGTTGTCGGTCACTTGCTTACTTGATCACAGCGACTAGCTGCTTTTGGTGACCGTCGCCGGGTCGGATCGGGCCGTGCGCCTCTCCCCCCTTTTGCGTCCGGCCTGCAAATGGCAGAACATGCAATGAGTTGGACGCCGCTCGCATCATTACGTCTTCCTCGTGGACCGGCTCGCCCAAACACTGCCCCCTACACCTAGAGAACAAAGGACGCACAGTGGTAGGTTAGGCTTCGATCGAGCACGACAGTGGTAGGTTAGAAAAATACACACAATGTGACTGTCTCGCTCCAACACCTACGGGAGAACAAAGAACGCAAGTACCACAGTGGTGGTAGGTTAGAAAAAGAAAACGTCACAAGTCAAACTGCAAAATTGGACATTCGGGATCGGCTCGCTCCAACGCCGCCCTACACCGATCGGGGAGAACAAAGAACACAGCAAGCACGACAGTGGCAGGTTAGAAAAAGACACAAAATGGTACAAGTCATATGACAAGCTTGGACATTGGGCTCCGCGTCAAAGTTCAGTTTTGTCTCCATCCAAGTCACCACGTCCTCCCCCAAATGAGCCGTCAATGGCAATCAAGCGCAAGACACCGCTGGATCCAGATAAGCCACAACCTCTTAAGCAAGACCAACCGTCAGACCCCTAAACACTGGCCACACCTGCAACCTTTCCGTCGTGCACCCATAACCAAAGGCAACCACACTGCCCCCTCCTGGGCACATGATCAGCACACGTCGACTTTTGCAGCGTGCTGCTTGATTCTTGACTTGATATAGCATTGCTCCTTTGGATATGGCATTGCTCCTTTGGATATGGCCATTGCTCCTTTGGATATGGCCATTGCGCCTTTGGATAGGCCATTGCGCCTTTGGATAGGCCATTGCGCCTTTGGATAGGCCATTGCGCCTTTGGATAGGCCATTGCGCCTTTGGATAGGCCATTGCGCCTTTGGATAGGCCATTGCGCCTTTGGATAGGCCATTGCGCCTTTGGATAGGCCATTGCGCCTTTGGATAGGCCATTGCGCCTTTGGATAGGCCATTGCGCCTTTGGACAGGCCATTGCGCCTTTGGATAGGCCATTGCTCCTTTGGATAGGCCATTGCTCCTTTGGATAGGCCGTTGCTCCTTTGATTAGGCCATTGCGCCTTTTCATATGGAATTATACTTTTCCCATTCGGCTCCTCTTGCAGCCTACAAAAACACAGACAGCCATTAATTGTGTGCTGGGAAGCTAAAACTCGACAACCATTGTGTGTTGGGAAGCTGAAACTTGACAAAAACAGGTTTTCACCATATTTAGGACTACTCTTCCTCAGTGTCCTCAACATCACTGATAGGGCGCCTCAAGAGCCTCCTGCTTGCTTTGTATAGAAGGATGCTGGCTGGGCGGCCTTTTTTAGTGCTACAAAAGACAAGCAAATTATTGCAACAAAAATAGACATTGAGTGCCAATGTAATGATTTTTTACCAACAATTATACATACTTTTTGAAAAAATATATATATATTGTAGTAAATTTTAATTTAGCAAAATTATAGTTAATATTTTAATTTTACACATTCTAAGTAGAGTTTTACATTTGAAAAAATATATAATCATTACATTGTAGTAAATTATGAGAATTACTCAAGATTATAAGTCATATTTTATTTTCATCATCTACAACTCACCTCACACTGGACAGATGATCCAGGTTGACAAGCAAATTATTGCAACAAAAATAGACATTGAGTGCCAATGTAATGATTTTTTACCAACAATTATACATACTTTTTTGAAAAAAAATATATTGTAGTAAATTATAATTTATCAAAATTATAGTTAATATTTTAATTTATACATTCTAAGTAGAGTTTTACATTTGAAAAAATATATAATCATTACATTGTAGTAAATTATGAGAATTATTCAAGATTATAAGTCATATTTTATTTTTATCATCTACAACTCACCTCACATTGGACAGATGATCCAGGTTGACAAGCAAATTATTGCAACAAAAATAGACATTACCAACAATTATACATACTTTTTTGAAAAAAAATATATTGTAGTAAATTATAATTTATCAAAATTATAGTTAATATTTTAATTTATACATTCTCAGTAGAGTTTTACATTTGAAAAAATATATAATCATTACATTGTAGTAAATTATGAGAATTATTCAAGATAAGTCATATTTTATTTTCATCATCTACAACTCACCTCACATTGGACAGATGATCCAGGTTGGCGGCGTCCAAAACGGGAGAAAATAACCTGCGCAAATGTTTGTTGCGTAACGGAACGAGAGCGGGCGGGCCTCATCTTTGAATAGATTTGGTCCGATTTGGACATGACGTAACATATTCGTTACATTCACCAGTTTGCATGACACGGAAATGGCACACGCATAATATAAAATAATAAAAAAAATTGTTTAGTTGACTAGAGTCAAACTAACATTTCGTATAGTCAGACAAACACGCGCTTATCGGCGGCGTCATTTACGAACCTTCTACAAACAAACGAATGAAAAAATGCTGGCCAGCATTAAAAAAAAAAAAAAAAACAGCGAAAGACATTTAAAATACCACCGAAACGCGCAACGACGCGACGCAAAGTCGATTGTGGCGTGCCGTGCCCAAACCTCAAGCACTCCCTAGACAGCGAAAATCCTGCAAGAAATAATAAACGGCATCGTAAGAAACCGCAAACATTTGCTCACGGGCTAAATCGCCTGCGCCCTACAATTTACCTCCAGGCCCACCGTCGCGGTGGACGTGACGTTGACGAGTCACGAGAGGACGACAGTCCTGCGACAAACAAAATAAAAATAGCCTTGTGAGAAAAGGCAAAAAAGCACACATTTTGGGGCCGATTTGAAAACTCTCCTTGCGGTCTCCAGTTAACTTCGACGCCTACAGTCGCCGTGTGAAAATCCTCCAACAAACAAACACGGCGTCCGTCGTGAGAGACGGCAAGAAACGACAAACATTTGCTCCCTTACCGGAGAAAATAACACGCGCTCGGTGGCACCTGCATTTGAGAACTCGCCTTGAGCGCGAAAATCGTGCAACAAACACGGCGTCCGTCGTGAAAAACGGCAGGAGACGACGAACATTTGCTAGCTTACCTGAGAAACCGTCCGACCGCCGCCACGCGCTCGGTGGCACCTGCATATGATAACTCCCCTTGAGCACACCTGTCTTCAATTTACCGAAAGCCCTGACGTCACATCCGTCAATTCAAATCTTCTTCTCCTGATCGTCCAACGGCGCTCCGCACACTGACGCCGCCAGGTGGTCGGCTGTCATGGTGACTACTGTGGAAAGGGTTGCTTCGGACTATCCGATGAAACTTTGAACATCCAACATGTTTGGATGGATACCCTATCAATAGGACCAAATCTCCTTTTGTTTCCGAGCAGGTCTCTGGTCGAGTGGTTAACGCCACCTCGTTAACCTCGTGTAGTGTACCTACACATATTGTCATATAACCAAATGTCTGATTTTTATGTTTTTATTGGCGAATATAAAAACAAGGAATAAGACGCCAGACAAGTTTTAACATAAATGTTTATTAAAAATAATAATATTAAAAGCAAATTTCAAACCAGCAATCTAATGTGAAATTGCAGTAGATATATTGGATAACAATATTTCGGCGTATATAGGTATACACGTTATTTAACAACGACTATAAGTGTTATACTACGATACAAGTGTGTCTGTGTGCATCTTATATTTAGATGCGTCTTATAGTCCGGAAATTATAAGAGATTTAACAAAATAATTGAAAACAATGAAGCAGGAAACTGTTGTTTCTAACAGGTTTTACACTTCTGCCATGTTTTTCCCACGTGGACCATCCGTGTTTGTTACAAATTTACGAAGGTGCATGGTGGTGCAAAATGTGGCTAATGTGGACGCCATATGGAGAGACCTGGTGTCTGAAATGATATCATTTGGTGGAGCCACGGGGATAGATCAAGCATAAATCAATCTGCAGTCCAATTTATGAAGTCCACACAAACAACAGAATTAATGCTCAATGAATCACATGAGACTCATGGCTAAGAAAGACATTCACTTGAACAAATAAAACCCACAGCCACAAATCATTTTCAACGGTTTCTTTTTATTGGAAGAATGTTTCTGTTTTGTGACATCATAACCAGCTTACCTTCTGCGCATCTACGATGTTATTGGGGTTGACGAATCGTTTGCCGATTATAATGCTAGCCAGAAACCCAGCAGACAATGTAGCTGTAGAATAGTAGCACACAGAAATCTACATTGTATGCCAGGTTCAGGACAAAGCAAATCGATGAGCTTCTGGAGGCCAAACAGGAAGCCTTTAAAGAAGGATGGTGCAAACGGACAAAAGCCTTGACAAGGGCCCCTTGTGGAGTTGTGACAGAGAACATCCTGTCTGCGGGGGTCACAGGATGGAGCCATTACCACCAGCTGTCCAATGGGGAGGCTCGGAACGCGCAGAGCCACCAATGGGCGTGGAATGTAGCGGGAAGTAGGCTGGTCCGCCAGAGACCCAGTAGCCAGATGTAGCTGCTGATTGCTACACAGGATCTACACTGCCTACTGAGCAAATGACGGCCGCCGTGCGCCAGGGGATCCGGGTCCAAGTCCATCTGCAGGGGAAGAGCACGGAACATCCCTTTAATACAAGTCATGGAGCGTAGCCCGAGGGCGGGGAAGGATATGGGAGATTATCCGCTGACGAACATCTCCAAGCATGGCATTATCAGTCGCAGATTCCTGTCATTCTTTCCCATTAGCCCCGAGGCCATGCCGGCTCCAGCTACGACACATAATGGAAGCACTGAACCACTCTTAATAAAATAGCCCACGTAGGTGAGGAGCCCGACGCCGCATACCTGAGAGCTTGTGACCGCCACGTTGATCAAATAGCTGACGGTCACTTGATTCCAATGTTGCTT
Organism: Syngnathus scovelli; assembly: GCF_024217435.2. Taxonomy (NCBI): domain Eukaryota; kingdom Metazoa; phylum Chordata; class Actinopteri; order Syngnathiformes; family Syngnathidae; genus Syngnathus; species Syngnathus scovelli. The sequence goes on along the minus strand of NC_090854.1, from coordinate 14,432,780 downwards.
TTATTAAGGACAAATGTGCCGGGCTTTTCCCCAAATGACACATTCCAGCCATTGAGGCTCTCTCTCAGTCACGTTGTCATTATCACGCTGCACTTTTGCGCCGCACAAGTGTAGGAATATCCGAAGGAGCTTTCAAAGCTTACAAGGGAATGTCATAAGAGGCCAAGCTAACGCCTTTAACAGTGGACACTCGGAAGTCGCTGTTTCTTTAGTTGCTTTTTCAATAATTAGGATATTTCTAATGCAAGCATGAATTTAGAGATCAGTGAAGCACTTTGTGCCGCAAAGCACTGAGAGCTACTTGAAGACATACAGCATAATAAAAGAAGAAAAAAGACTAACTAAATAATAATAATGTAGTTTTAATTATTATGTACTCATATATGAAATGAATAATAAATGGTTTACATGGTTTTATTTGCACTTCAAAAGCAACAACAAATATTTTTCTCTACAGACATAAGGACGACGCAGGTGAATACTCGCCTCTCTTAAAGACTTTGTGTGTCCAACAAATATTTCTCTTAACGTCTGGGAAAAGCTTGACCGTGTTCACCTGAAACAAAAGACAAAAAAAGGAAATCAGTTAGCACCCGATATTTTAGAGGCAAAATGTGTAGCCACAATGGGTTTAATTTTTGTGGCCAATGTAATGGGTAAGAGCCGAAGTTGTTAATTTTGCAGACAAGCGAGCACAGGTCTGCGGGTCTACGAGAGGGAGGGCGGCATCGCTGTGGGAGTGTTTATGGATGAATTCAATTATTGCCAATCACCCACCTTGGTGGAGGCAAATTGGCAAACGTGCAGCTAGCCTTGTGCTCGTACGCAAATCAGGCAACATCAATTAGCATTTATGAGCAGCGTTGTGCCAAAACTATTTTGACCCAAATAAGAAATGACAAAAACCTGACGACAATTCAATTATTTCTAACATGACCAGCACGACCATATCTCCATCAGTAGTTTGTGTGTGGCATTATAATGAGCATCGGCGGCCTCAAAGAACTGGAGTGGGACAAGAATACTGAATTAGATTCGACTGGGCTTAATGTTTTTTTTTTATTTTATTAACATCAAAAGTTGCCAATGTCAAATGAAAAGCATGAATCTCATTTTTCTTTTATCTACACAAGCGTATCTATTTTTGCTGACAGTTGATATAAATATTTGATATGATGCTTCTGTGGTTATGCTACTGCTATTTACTTCTCTATTCACGTTCCTTCTTGGCCAGGTTGTAAAAGAGATGTTTTGTCTCAAGTGGTCATTTACCTGCTTAAATAAAAGTTTAATAATAGTAATAATCGCTGCTGTAAAACCAATTTCCCATTGCAGGGTTATAAAGACTATAAAGTGTTTGCTTTTCCTCCCATTAAATTAACAAATATACTTTTACACCGCCCCGGGCCCCTTTAGTCATTTTTTTCCAACAACAACAAAAAATGTGGAATGCTTTACAAAGTTGTTGTGTTAAAGATATCGTCAGCATTGCAGGTTCAGGTGTGATATTAACTCAACCAGATCGTCAAGGCTGAGTTTGCTCTCAGGAATGAGAGAGATAAAGGTTCTAATCTCTTCGCTACGTCTTATCTTGGACTTTTCTTTCCATGCTTTGGTGATGCTGACACCTCTGCCATGCCGGCACATGAAACAGTTCCGTTTTTTTTTCCAAAGGAAGTGCCGAGTGGAGTAGTGATAGCGGCCTGAGGTCGAGGTTCGCCGGAGGGAAACTAATACAAACATGTATTTCCAAATACTTATATAATATTTTTTTTTTTCTTTTTAGCTGAAATGCAAATACACATAACTATTGTATATAAAATGTAATATAGAGTAATTATAATATATAATGTGATATCTATTAATTTGGCAACATCAATAAGCTACAGAGATGATCCAAATAATAGGAACAGATTTTTTTTGATGCACTGCAAGTCGCACACTGGAGAGGGGCGGGCCAGGCGTGCCATTCCATTCCTGCCTGCACTGGGCAAATCTATTCCTAGAGTGTGGTGAATGGCAGTTGATGTGGGTTTCCTCTGAGCTGCCTGGAAGATGACTGGGCCTGACCACATCCACATTTGCACACACGCAGACACACATTTTCACAAAGTGACAACTGCAACTGCTGCGCACACACACACACGAGTACGTACAAACAGACACACGAGAGCACATTGTGGGAGAAGCAAAGAGGAAGTGAATCATTACCCTGCCTCAGCCTCAAAGTAGGGGGTGACCACTGAACAAGAATGTGTGTGTGCGCAAACGTACGTTGCATTTTTGTTGCAAGCGACATTGGTTGGTATTGGTTTGCGTGTGTGTGTGCGTGTGTGTGTGTAGGCATGTGTGCGTGGGTGGGTGTGTTGGATGTGTGAGCTGGGTGTGGATGCATTCCCTTTCTCTACTGCATGTGGTACACTTCATCTCCAAACCACGTCACTGTTTAATCTAATGGGAGGTACTGACAATTGGGAGACACTATGGTTGCATTACAATAATACTATATGCCATTCTATTAAATGCTAAACGCATGGCTGAAATGTTTTCCTTTTACTATTAAATAACTAGCAATTTCATACCAAATTTGCTAATAATATCTACTTAGTTACTTGCTGTAGACAAAATTGGAGGGATGCACCGACAATGAAAAACTGTGGGTATCCACCATACTGTTTGGATCATCGAAGACGAAGTAGTAGACATAAATCTGCAGGTTAACAAAATGTGTCCAACTATTAATATAAAAAATTCCCATTCATCCAGGTTGTTTTATTCCCAGAGCACTGAATTGGCTGCAACCGGACTGTTCTGGTTGTCTTAGAAGACATTTTGGCCTCATCAAAGCAGGATTGATGTTTTTGTCGACACCAAAACTGGCTGACTGTAAAGCATGAGTTTTAAGTGTGGAATCCGGATGAGATAGTCACGACGAAATACGTAAGTGTTCATATAGCTGGATAACATTTTCTTCACGATGCATTCACAATTTTAAGCCAAGCCGTAGGATATACGCCAAGACTCAACAGAACAGGTGCTACTTCAAAATGAAAAAGTATCCTTGTGTGACACAATGACATGTTAATGTTGGTTAAACTGAGAGTCAATTCTGCAAAGTGCTCTCAAGGATTGCCGCTAGGCCAGCAGCCAATCAGATATATCAGCAATTGGATATTCAGGTCTATGAGAAGCTGAGTGGTGGAAGAAGGATTACAGAGATCTTTTCTGTTCCCCGTCCAAAGGTTTTCGCTATCCTAAAATAGTGGATCAAGCAGATGGTCGTGCCACACAGGCTGGTGAAGTCTGTTTTCCTTCTTTCTCGTGACGCTCGCTTGAAATTCCTCGCTGTAAAACTGAACCTGAAATGGTTCAAGTGGTGGTCTTGAGTCTCATATCAGCCCAGAGCCAAGAGGAGTCTCCAGAGGGAGCCCCTTCCTCGTACCCCGGCGTACAGACACCCCTCTCCGTGCCCTTCCAGGGGGCTGGATTGATGGGAAGGAGCTGGCACGTTGAGCAAGGAAAAGCAAATTTCTTCCTTAAGCTGCTTTATGCTTCCTAAGACCTGGCAAATGTGAAAAGAAGTCAAGGGAAGGCCGGAGCGGGGAAGAAACACACGCTGAGACGAGCGATGGACCGATCCGCAGTCACAAGAAAGTCCTGTGTCCCTCGTCACCTTGGGGGGGTCACAGTATTTTACGCTCAGACCAGCAGTGCGCCCTAGCAGCCATAAATCTGCTTCATTAGGCCCAACACAGGGCAGCGTGGAGGCTATAATGCCATAATGCACGCTCTGTTTGAAGCGCCATAACCTGGCTGCCGATGCTTGACCTGCCTCCACCCGGAATGCTAACACCACACTGATAAATGCACCATAGAAGACCTGGACAGTTAGTAAGTTCACATGGACACTTTTGTTGAGGTCTAGTTCGGCACAAACACAACGGGAAAGTCGAGCATGTGAACCTTTGGTCAGCTATGTCAACATAAATGTGTTAGATGAGCCAAGACAACTTGACTATCTTATTTGAGCTGTTCTTAATATGAATTTTTTTAATTGTGCTATATGTCAAGGCAAATATCTTGGCAGAAGTACAACATTGTAAATTTCTTAGATGGGCTACACCAATATGAATTCACTGAAGATGAATATTTTAGTGGAGCTACAAGAAATTGAATGGTTTGACTGAGTTACAATGAAAATACCTAGGTTAAGTTATGACAATATGTTCCATGTTTTAGTCAAGATATAACAACCGATCGAGATCAGGGGTGGCTATTCTACCACTTGTCAACTAAAAATGATATCACAGGTACCAGGTCTCAGGTCACAACCAATCACAGCTCAGCAGTTATCTGAAGCTGAGCCATGGTTTTTACCGTTTCCCGCTGGTTAGTCTTTTCCGGGTGGCAGTCTCAAATCCCTCCATCAGCCTGTTTCCACAAATAAAACTTTGCACAAAACAACTCTACAGCTTTAGTCACGTTTTGACAAAGTAAATTTTTTCGTCGCACTATGACAAGAACCTGATTGACTTACTCAACCAAAAAAGAAAAAAATGGAAGACTTGTGCGAGTACCACAATACTAAAATCAGTAACTTTAATTTAACAAATTGAGGCACAACAGGTAACTGCCTTTTTTTTTTTTCCATAAATGATCTTTATGGAATGGCCATAATGATACTCATGAATAAGTTTAAAACACAACATAAAGATCATGTTCAAATCTGAGGGACGGAAATTTTAATTTCCTGTCATTCGAAAAGTCTACAACTTTGATATAAAATGTAAAAAAAAAATTCCGGAAGCAATCTTTTAGAATATTAATGGGGCTAGAGAAAATCATTAACATGACATTACCCAATATCAGTGTTGAATTATGCTCGCTCATCGCTGATTAACTGTTTGGGAGAAAGGAGAATAACCCTGCGTCATGATTACTCATATTGTTTCTTTTGTTAGACCAAAGTACAGCACGGGCCTCATGAGCTTGTTGTGTAGTTTGGATTGACCAATGGCACTCATGTCTTCCTCAGCAGATAGGTACGGGATAGTGGTAAATTCAAAATAGGTACAATAGGAAGCTATATTCGATTATTGCTCTCTTGTCATGATCTTTTTCCGGTTAACCGTATTAAATTGGATTACATGTTGCGATAAAATAATCAAAATGTTAGTGTTTGTCTGGACCGACAATTTTGTCACATTCAGATTTGTCGATTTTTATTTGCATCTCAAGCTGCATTTTATTTCCACCACTTTGGTCAAATGAGACAATGTTTTTTATCACGTGATTCAATTGGGGTATACAATCCTCTGATTGCATTTTCTGATTCCAACGTGAACCTGATCAGCAGGCATAACCGTTTTGTTGCGACGCTTCGGTCAGCTTGTATGCTATCAAGGTGAGTGCACCATCTCGGCTGACGTGCTTCCACTTTGAATAATCAACCTGGCTGAGTCACGCTGTTCACTGATTACCTTCAGAAAACAAAAGGAACACCTTAAGAACAGTCCGCCCATTCATCCTACTTTTCCATGACGTGCATCCGCCATGGACACACACACACTTGAACGCACCACTTATTGGAATTCTGAGTGGGGCCCAGGTAGGGGAAGCTATGCCCATATATGAGCATAGGAGGAACCGGGCCAGGTGTGTGTGCTTATATGTATACACACATGCTCACTCACACACATGCACACACACATGCACGCACATACACACACACACAAAGTGTAACGTGACGTTGCCTCTGAGCTCTTAACTCCAGCCTGAGAACAGTGGCGCTGCTTTGTTGCTGTATAAACAAGCGAGGCGTCACGCGGCCAGCGAAGTGAGGGAAAGTAACGAAGGAAGGAATGAGCGCTCATATAGTTGACATTGTTCTGCTGCTGAGCACACTTTTACTTGCGCAACTCCACTTTGGAAAACCCCCCAAAAAAAACAGTTTTGGCATGTCAGGAAGACATGACCTCCGTGACAGCCTTCAATGAGCACGTTGTGTGTGTGTGCATTTGTCAATGAGAGCATAAATGTGGGTCAAATGAAAGGTTGCCACAGGTAAATTATGACTTGATTGTTGAAATGCGATGACTCAACAAAGTCAACATAGCAAAGTGCGCATGTTTAACAACGCTGTAGTTAAAACAAAGACGCCATTAAAACATAACAGAGATGTCTTCGGGGGAAGAAAAAAAAAATCAACCGAAAACTTTTCAATTCAGCCCTATTATTTGTGGATGATCGCAAATTTACTAGGCGTCAAATATTTGCCCTTAAGTCTTATATTTGCATTTAAACGCGGTTGCTAACCAAAACATCAGCACCTACAGAGGTGTGTAAACCGTATCGCAGATAAATTAAAGGGTGGATACTTGTGAGTTTCCCGCACAGCATTAAAGTAATAAATATGATCTTGTGCAAGGGCAGCATCTTTTCAAGAGATTAGATTTTAAATAGACTCTTATGTTTGGTCACTCCGCGATGTGTGCCACCTATTTGTTCCACCAGTATGCCTTTACTATTTCCCCATATTCATTATGTTCAAGAAAAAAAGGGACATAATATTAAATAAACAATATTATATACTATACTATCATTTATATTAATAAATAGTCAAAAACAAAAGTGATCAGTATTTGTTATTTAGTTTTTTTTTATTGCATTTCATGAATATAACTTTTTTGAGGAAAATATAGTCCTCAGTGGAGCCATAATAAAAGTACAAAATACAATATGATGTAATCATATATTCATGCATGTTTTGGGAATTTTTGTGGTTTTATTTGTTGAAAGAATTTTGTGGCATGCCGTATATGGCCCATATATTACAACTCCTGATCTAGAGCAGATGTAACACTGAATTTGAAGCATTTTGCAAAAGAGGAAGTCAACTCCCAAGATTTTTTTGTAAAAATATTTTCTGTGCAACCCAACTAATCAAAACACAATGGTCTGATTAATGTTTCGTTTGTGGAATATGAATTACATACAGGAAAAATCCACCTTTTTCATCCATTACGCGGGGCGACTATTTTGTGACTTGATGTCGACTGAAAATAACATCACAAATGTCAGGTCAGTGATTGAGAACTGAGACCTGGCAACTGTGATGTCATTTTCAGGCGACATCGAGTAACAAAATCGTCACCCCTTGAGATGGAAAAAAAAATGGGTGAATTGCGCTACTTAACTCACACATCACAAACACAATATTAATCAGAATGCCGTGTTTACACTAGTGCGGGCACAAACAACATATTGAAAAGAAAATGTTGGGGTTGACTTCTTTAAAATATATAAATAAAATCCCGCACCACGTGATTTGTCACCCTTCTCATTTTCCTACTGTAAAATAATTTTTGTATGCACCAAATAATCCAAGTGTATTAATTGATATTTTCCTCTCCCCTCCTCCCTGAATGTGTGGCTGCAGGAAGGCGTCGGGCCTGCTTCCTGCCAAGTGGGACAGGGCAGGGTTCATTCCATAAGGCAGTGTTGATAAGGCACGGAAGGAGGGAGGGGGGGGGGGGTGTTGGTGGAGGGAATGGGGGACAGATTCCACGCTAATCTCATCGAGATTCCTGTGAAACATCTCACTGCTAATTTCCATTGACGTTCAACCCTATCAAAGTGCTCAGATGACACATCACACCTAACAATCCAATTTGTGCAATTCAGTAGGTAGTAATTCCACTGACATCCTGAAGTGACGGTATATCAACATCCCGATATTTAAAAGTTAGAGGGAGCGCAAAAATACCTGATTAATCACAGTTGTCAAAGTCACGGCGAGTGAGACTCTTGCAAGAACAACATCAGAGAGCACACGCTCACATAAATAGACACAGTGGTGGTCAGATGGTGACTAAGCCCCCCGCTGCCCCTCACAAAAAAGCCCAAACACAAGCACGTCAAAACTTGGCACAGCCAATCATGTGCGGCGTCCATTCATAAAGAGTCGGAGCTGCGCGATATGACAATCCCCTCCTCCCTCCCGCCTCCTACTTCATTCATGCCGCCACTGCCGCTAAGCAGAATGAACGCTATGTGTGTCAAATGAAGGGAAGAATGAGAGAGGGAAGGGTGCGGGGTGGGGGCTTTTCAGCATGACCAAGAGAGGAAGCGGCACCTCCATCTGTGGCGTCGAAAGTCAGAATCAGCTCTCACGGTCAATGTCAGCCATGACAGGTCATATGACTGACAAGAATAAAAAAATGAACCATTTCCGACCCCGCAACCCTCAGTTTGGAGACACCCGGCTCTCATTGGTAAAGCTTAACTTAGAACATATGATAGCCATCAACAGCAGCATGCACTCTCCTCCCTGGGAAGTTCTTAACCCCCTCCTCTCTCTCTTTTTTAATTTTTTTACTTACCCGAGCTTCTTCTTCTTGGGCACTTTTGAAATGAAGAGGGGAACCCCCAGTCACTCCTCCTCTCCCAGTCATCTCCTCCATGTGTCCTCCGTTTTATACTGTCCCGGCGCTGTCCCGTGCTCCTCTGCCTCCGAGTGGGATTCCGGCGTCACTCTTTAAACTTTTGCCTGGTCCATCAATGGGCGAGAGAGGAGGAGGAGGAGGAGAGAGAAAAAGAGAGAGAGAGGAAAGACGCGATTGGGTAACAAGTTCTCACCCACATCCTCGCATGGACAAATCACACACTCTCGCTTTCAAAAAAAAAAAAGAACCTCACTTGTCTGCCTTTTATTCCCGCAGTTGCATTCTTCTAAGTGTAATCAGTAACAGGCTCACAGTGACACACACATAAACACATACACACATGAGTGTGTGTATGTGTGTATGTATATATGTATATGTGTGTATATATATATATATATATATATATATATATATATTGTGTTTGTGTGTGTGTGTGCGCGTGTGTGTATGCTGTGTGTGTGTGTGTCCCTCTGGGCTAAAGGTGCTTTCCCAGCGCTCTGGAGACATCGCAGCCGTTAAAACTCCATGAGCCAAAGTCGCGCTATCACATGTTTCCTCTCTATCTCCCTCACTCGGCCCCCCAACACACACTCTCTTGCGCACTCTCACACACGCACACACACACGCACACACAGACGCACACACACTCTGGATCAGTGCTCCGGCACTCTCTTTATAGCATGGCTCTTCAAATGAAAAAAAGAAAAAAAAAAAAAAGGGGGGGGGGGCAGGCCAAGGGGAGTGTCCTGTTACACGGCTCTCAATTGAGGTTAGAGAGAGGACATCCATTGAGAAAAAAAAGAGAGGAGGGAAGACGAAGGAAGGAGAAGGGAGGGGGGGGATTGTGTGTGTGTGTATATTGTCAGGAAACCCCCGGCAAAAGAGTTGGGATGCCTGTGGAAATGGACCTGAAGGGTGGAGGGCTACATAAGAGGATGGGGTCTTCAGCCACTACAACAACCTTTAGTAGATAAAGCCAAATGATCCATTTTGAGCGGCACCGAATTATACACCTACGCTGATGCTCAGCTCCTGAATTTCGTCACGTGGATTAATGAGATACCACAAATGCATGGATGCGGAGGACCACAATGTTTTCCACAGGGTATTTGCAGTTCAAATGTTTACGATACAGCGTATGTATACAATATGTGATTCTTATACATGAAGTATTTATTAAAACAATTTTGCTGCATAGAATGCTACAAACTATTGCCTATATGCCTCCACAAAGATACAATTGTAGTTTTATAATTTGTTTCATATCATGTTCCCAAACAGATCGTGCTGAGCAGCTGGTCTCCAAGCCACTCTCCTTACTTGATCCGAGATAAAAGTAGTGACATCATTAAAAGAATAGGAAGTAGCCAACGACACGGGCGGAGGTCCCTGCCATGTGTTGACCTGAGGACAACCCTGGTCCTCGCCTCTGGTGTGTGTCCCCCACCCCCATCCTCTGCCAGCCTTTGCCTACTTCCTGCCATTCTAACCCCACACACGCCATCGTTGCCAACCACACCTATCGAACAGTGCAGACCCTCACCACACCCTTACCCGCCCTTCTCCACCCACTCGCTGGCTCTTGGGGGTTGAGGGCGGAGGGTGGGCGTTTCAAACCTCCAGGAATGACATAGCTGGTCGCTTACTCACAGGAGGCCGTGTGACTCATCAAAGGCTGCGCTGCTGCACCCATGTTACACACACATTGCCACACACACACACATGGCCTTTGTCGGTTTCATTCATAACTCTTAAATACACTCCCTGACTCACTTCCCAGGACATGTGACCCAAATAGCCAGAATTATTTTCCCGCCTTAAGAACAGGTCCTGAGCTATGAGTTCCATCTGAATGTTTACACCTCTTCCGAGTCATTAAAGTCAGAGTACACTTGTTTCCCACCCTGGCTACATTGAGGTCATGTGGCTGTGGAGATCCCGACCCAATGTGTAGCACCATTGATTTTTAATCATAATTGTCACACACAGAAACTCTGTGATGTAATGTTCTCAGCCCATTCTCACAAGAACGTATCGGTCACCACTATCTCACAATAACACTCGCCTCACTAACACTCAGTCTTTTGAGTGCACGGGCGAATGTCATCTTCAGCTATGCGATGACTACACGACACAGAACAGAAGAAATTTGGTGTAATTTAGTCTCGTGTTGGGATAAACCTCGTTTTGGCTTGGCCTGAAGAAAGTCATGGGTTGGTCTAGACATAGAGGAGTATTTTCATTCCCAGCTCAACCCCTCACGTGAATTGAGGTCTAACTATATGCATGGGTGGAGTTTTCTGAATGAGAAGATTTTTTTTTTGGGAGGGGACAGGTCACATTTATTGTACCATTAGAGTGTCTAGAATGTAGTCTAGGTTTGATTGTTTTCAGTTTTTATCTTGGTCACACTGGAGGTGTGAAATAAAGTTTTTGGGGGTGTAAACATCCATTTAGTACTTTTTAAAGATGGTATGAATTCATTTAAGATTTGTATGAATTTTTCTCTTTTAAATTAAAATAAAATAAATAAAAGGTTGTATTGTTGCCATGTTTGAAAGTTCCTCTCTAAATTGACATCATTTAGTGCAGTTGTCATGAATTCAGTAGAAAATTGCCTTCAATAATCTAGCAAGGAATGTGAGATAGAAAGAGATAAAAAAGTATTTTAAAAGATAATGGATGTTATGCAGATGATTTTATATACAGATAGGCTGTTTTGGTTAAGAGTTAAGAGCAGTAAGCACAAAGGCTGACAATGCAGGGTGCCGTGTGGACTTCAGAGACTTTGTGGCCGGGACTCGACAGTGATCCGATTTTTGGCAAAAAGCCCACGGCGCGGCGTGGCTCGTTGTGACGACGGAGCGAGTGGGTGTGCGTGAATCACGGCCTGTCGCGTGTCGATCCGATGAATGAACGGGTTTGTGTTTGCATGTTGCTCGGCGTTGGAGCCGACAGGCGCTGCTGAGCTGTGGCAGCAGGCAGCGCTCGAACGGGAGATGAGTCAGGACCGCAATGGCTCAAATGACTCCGGAGCTGCCAAAAAACATCAAGAGTCACATAAACGCCCTCTTCGGTCCCTTATTATTCAGCATTCTGTCACCGGTAGTTAGAAGGATTTTGAACAAAATAGCAGTTACTTGTGAAAGTTTCGACGATTCCTTTTAAAGCACACCTGCTTTTTATTTATTATGGTAAAGAGCAAGTATTTTTGTGGTGCTAAATTTGCTGTTGTCAGCATAGCATCTGTGTTTGTGAAGCATCAACAGGTCTGCTATCCTTGTAGCTTCTGTTGCGGCATCTTTCGTTTCAAAATATGCAGGCAAAAATGATGCCAATATTCCTGTATGTATTGAAATGTACAAAGGTGAATTGATTTTCCTCAATTGATTTTCTCAAGACAATTTTGCTGGTTCTGCACCAAATGTCACCACCCTCGAATTCACAGTGTAAAGTCACGTGTTTTTAGACTTGCTTAACTTTGTTTTAGCAAATTTAAAAATTCCCACCACTTCCATTACAATCTACTCAATAGTCACATTGCATGCCCCGTGATGTAAGATGGAAATGAACTTAACGGATTCTCATCTAATTTCAAGGGTACCTGATTTATGTATGATTATGGGCACAAGGACTAAAATACTATTGCAGTACCTCACTCTCTTTAGTATTTTTTTTTTCAGAATGGTGTTTTTAAAAGATAGTTCAATTATATTATTATAAATTATTATAAATAAAATAAATATTAGAAATTATATTATAAACCACCCAAACAAAATCTCGAGGGAAAAAATGGTCTGTTTTAGGTTTGCCTGGAATTTTTCATATCACTGCTGGTATCACATATCAAGGACTAATTATGAAGGAATTTTTTTTTTGTTATTTACATCTATATAAAATGCAGAAATAATATTTGTGCTACAAGCCACTATCAGTTGTGGAGAGCTGGGAAATATGAATCAGCTGGAATTCTTTGGACTTCACCATTAAAAGTGACGCTTAAATTCATGCTAAGGTTTGTTGCAAAAAAACTTTTTTGATTGTGCTAGCATAAATGAGCAGTTTTGCCATTTTAGATTGTGACTCAGCCTATTGTGAGAGCTCCCTGCTCGCTTTCTCAGGGTGGATACAATGGCGGAGATGTGCATTTCAACAGGCGGGGGCCCCTCCTTCATGTTGCCACACACAGACATGCACATAGGCACATGCGCAAACACACACACACACACACACACACACACAATGGAAAGGAAGCTGGGGATTCCTGACATTCCTGTGGACAAAAAGGTGTGAACTCGGGCAGCCTGGGAAATCTGTCGCGGTGTGCTCGGGTAGCAGTTTAATGGCCCACAAAGGTGCTGGTGACACGGCCGCAGATAAACAAGACTTACGCAGATAAGGTCAAAGAATTCAAACAACAGAGGAAAAGTAAAGGAGGGGCGGGTGGGATGCAACAGATAACAAAGACGACGTTAAAATATTTGGGATGTTTGGAAAGCGAGCGGTTAAGAAATGATTTTCGAGCTCAGTCTTGCTGTCTTGTCCTTTTCTCGTGCCTGACTTCCAAACTGAATTATTATATTACACGCACTTAGTGTGAATCATGGGCTTGTTTCCGTGAACACAAAGCTGATCATTTGAGAAAGTTATTCTGTGATAGTTTTAAAATGTATCATTCAAATATTTCACAGAAGATGCCGAACGTAGATCCCTATTATCAACTACGAAACTTTTCTTTTTTAATAATAATTTTGCTGCAAATTTTGAGATATAGAAATAGCTTTTTATTGATCACTATCCATCTATCCCATAGAGTCTTTATTTGTTTGGCAGTTAGAAACCAGTTTGCACATTCTTGCCACCTATATTTGCAGGGTAGTATTGGCTATCTCCATAATTTTTTTTATATATATATTGTCCCACCTTGGTGGTGGTCAGTATTCTGCTGAGTGCCATTTAGGTTACTGTGGTGTTAACTTCATAAGGGTCATGGGGGGGGGGGGGTCATGCCCGAAGGAACCACACTGACTATATTAGGCCAGTATGTTTGTCGCAAGCACTCAATCCAACTGTGATGTCATGGTCACGCTGGCGAGGCATGACTGCATGTCTTATCTGTGCCCACTGGACTTGCGCTAGCTCCATTGCTGTCTGTCTGACCCTGACTCCCCCAGCATGCTTGTGTGTGTGTGTGCGTTTGTGTGAGTGCAGAAGCAGGTACTGTAAACCGCTGCAGTTTCATCCGTGATGTGCTTTGGTGACACGTGAATTTTTCTATGATTTGAGGAATAATGTCACCATGTATTTCATGCCACACAAAAACTGTGAAATTACTGGCAGTATCAAACGTCTGGCCCAGGGATTATTTGGGGCCCAGATATTATTGGCCAACAAAGCTTCCTGCACGGGTCTATTTTTTTTTTAAATCTGGCTCTGACCCAACCCACCTCTGCCCAGCAACCCACAAACTTGTTACGTTAGTGAGGAGCATTCATTTCCCGTTTCTCCACCTGCCAATCTGTCACTAATACCCGCATATGAAGTCTTCAGAAAAAAATGAAAACATCAAACATTTAATAACCGCCATTCCAGTACTCCAGTTTAAAAAAAAACACATTTATTTTTAATATGACCAACTGAGTGGAAAATTCTGATTGATTGAAATGCTAGTTTGCTACGTCTTGCGATTATAGTCTTTTTCTTAGCTAGCCTACCCTGTAAATCTAATCTCAAATCTAACTAAAGGTAACGGTTTCTATAATTATTTAAGTTTTTTGTGGTTGAGATCTTTGTTACCCCACCCCCAACACACACACACTAGTTTTGTTCAGTTATGTTTGCAGACTGCGGTCCTCATACATCTTTGCGCATGGTTAATTAGTATGATATTTGAACCCGTAAATTCTATTGACATCTCATTCCATCACTTCACAGGCATGTTTGAATGGTTCCCACCCTCACATTTTTAGGACAGGTGATAAACGGGGTGAAAAGGTTACATTTCTTTCGCGTGAGTCATGTTGGATAAGTTGTTGGACCAGGAACATGTGAACAACCCTGAAGCAGCATCAAACGACATTGAATGAAATTCTTATTGTTAAAGTAATTAAAACTTAACAAAATATTTGTTACTTTCCGCATCAATATAATTTTATATAAAATCAATATAAAATCTGACTAGCTGCACCAAGACCTGGGAGGATTACTCATAACATTGCAATACTCATATGATGCTACATCATGATACTGTTGACAAAAGAAAAATCTTGGAACTGCACCATTACTTGATATTACTGGATTTATTACAGGCATATTTTGGTCATGCCAAATTCACAGTTCCGCACCATTAGTTGATGTTATTAAGGGCAAACCAGAGGTGGGTGTTTTAACTATGGCCTTTCAGAGGCCATGACATGTACCGAAAATAACTTTTGACACAGCCATGCTATTAAAAAAAACATATGTTGGGGCAGTATGAAAGCAGAAGGTGACAAAAAAGTCGAGGGGTTGCATCTATCCGGGTGGACCCCCTCCCGTCAGGTTTAGTTTTTCAAAATATAATGCTGTCCAAATAATATGTAATTGATGGATGGATTTGGTTTTAACGTAGTAAGAAAAAAGATGCAAAATAGTTACAAAAATTACAGCTGCAATTGAATCCTTCAATTTTTCTGTACGTGGCCATCAAAGGAAAGAGTTATGACATGCAACAAAAGCAGTCTACTTGGAGAATGCTAATGATATGCTCAAGTGCCAGAAGGTCATCAATAACAAAAATTCCTCCATCTGCTTCAAAATCAACAACTCTGTATAATAAATTAATTTCGGGAAAATTAAAAAAACAAAAGTTCAAAGGAAATAAGATTTGATAAGAGACAGTTTAGCTAAGTTAGTCTGAATTGTGTCTGAAAATTACAAAGGCTTTTTAAAGCAATATACAGTGTCAACACTGTCAGTGGCGGTATGACGGCAATGTGACTCGTCTAAAGCAAGGACGCTCCACTTCGTCATTGCGGCACAACCCCCGCCTCCTCCGTCCTCCCCCTTTCCTCTTCCTCTTCCCTTCAGAGGTGCGAGAGGGAAAACATCTCCAGTGAGTGAATGAGCGACTGTGCTGCCTCGCAGGACACGAGAGCGGCGAGCGCTGCCAAGGCGGTGAGGGGTCACGCCGCCAGGAATGCGCGGTCTCCGAGGACCGCTGCGTCGCTCTCCGGCTCCCCTGGTGGAGAGCGGATGTCATGCCGCTAGGCGTGAGCGCTTCGAAGGGCGTTTCCTGCCCTCACTTCCACCTGACCCTGCCCCTGCACGCTCATGCTGTCATCCACCACTTCCTCAGTACTCCCTCCCAAGCCGCTCCCCCCGGCGCCGACATCCACGCCCCAGACTGGTGGACTCCCTGCGACTTTCCCGAGAACCACCTTCCATTATCTTCACGACTGGTGCAACCCAGGAAGCTGCCACGAACGCCCGCCGCTGAGCTCACAGGGTTACGCTGGCCCTGTGCCCGACTTCCATTTCTGAGAACGCTTGATCGAAATACACAGAAATTTAAAACCCTTGTATCGAGAAAAAAACAAAGAGCAATTACACACATGTTTTCGATGAAAGTGTTCTTTCTTTTGGGTGCTCCTCACATTGTCACAATCTGACTTTGTAGCCACGCATGAAACAATAAAAATGAGAACATTTGTTGACTCCTGGATGTCCTCCTTTCGACTAATTATAACCTCAGATTTGCCTTGTTAAATTTAAAACACTGGATTAACTAAATTTATAGCAGGGTAAATTTAAATTTACAGTTTTAGAACAAAATAAGATTCGGTTGGGTAATACAATACGTCTCTATTTTTGTTTTGCAACATCATACTTTCATGTGCTGAATGATAGCCTAGGATTTGAATAAAATTTCATAGATAAGTCAAGTGATCGGTTGAATTACTGAATTAATCGCTTCTTGAAACAATATATATATATATATATTTGATGCATTACTTCTCTGCGACCCTCAGAAGTAGTTTGCTAAAGAAGGCTACTGAACACGTTGGCATCGTAGCGTAAATTCTGCAATTCCTACAGCTCTGATCATGGCCACCCACAAATTCATCCTCATGCCAATAACTTTCAAATCACTGCTGTTCAATAAAAAACATGCCCCCCCCCCCCCCCCCCCCTCCGTTTCAACAGTTGTTTCCAACTCACATGAAAGTCACATCTGAGGGCGAGCAGGACGAGGAACCGCGTGTGAAATCGTCTCAACGACCCGGCACAGTTCGTCCCCATGATGTCATTCCTGATTGCTTACGACTTTGCATAGAAATATGTGCTCAAATGCGGCATGTGAGCATGCTGTTCACGGCAGATTAGACTGTCCCCAACGAGGAGCAGTTAATGGTGAGAAAAGGAACGAGTGGTTCCAGCAGAAGCCTCATCCATCTACAAGGCTGTGAATGGACTGCAAATGTCTGCTCACGCAGTACATAAAGAACCACAAAGAAAAAAAATAGCACCCCACTACATCGCAGGCCATTTCCAAGATTTTAATGTTAATAAATCATGATATGCCCTAATTAAGGTACTTTCTGCAATCTTGTTCAGGAATCTTGATAGTCAGATAGACAGACAGAGAAAAGAGTTCTTTTCCTCTCCTTGCATCAAATAACCATCCAGCGGCATTCTCTCATTTTGGGGGGGGGGGGCTGACTCACAAGCCCACTCAACAACAACAACACCACCTCTACAACCGCGCGTCTCCTCCTCTTCCTCCTCCGCTCAACCCCGGCCGTACCCCAGCGTGGGAGGCAGCCCGGCCCGGGACCAGAAGAGAGCCTGGGGCGAGGCGCGCACACACAGCCAGCACAGACCCGCAACTATGGAGCCTTTTTTTTTTTTTTTTTTCATGCACCCACGCACACATTAACACACACTTCCAGCCCACATGCGGTACCCATGCTGATTTTTAAAGCACCTCTTTAATGATGTCATAGGCGCACATGTGAAGGGATCATGGAGGGGAAACACGTGGGAGTGTGTGGGCGCTACACTCACTGCATGTGTACTCTTGCTACTGTAACATTTGGCTCACACACGATAAGGAAACACTGTCCTATGCTTATGGACCACTACGTTAAGCATACAATTTGATGAGCCACATCCAAAATTCTATTAATAACAATTCAATTCTGATGAAGCATTTAGCAAAATGCTCATGATTGTTCTTGCCATATTTAGGTTGAGCGGCCCAACATGTTAGAATAGAGTCAAAGCAGTCAAGCAAGAAGAAATGGGCAAATATTTTCAGAGTAAATGAAAGTTTAGTATTTTAGTATTACAAATCAGGATCTAATTTGCTTTTATATTTAATTCCTATCTGGTCTATTTTATGTATGTGAAATATTACTCACACTGATCATCAGTTTCACTGATTTTTGCAAATACCAACCAACCACATAATACAGAACAACCAGTGAATACAACTTCAACCATGCTTTTAAATAAACTCTCACAAACTTTCAAAATCACAGAATAATAAATTCATATAATTTGTGTGGCACTTACCAGCAGGACGGGAGGCTGTGAGGGTCATTCGCGAAGAACAGGTGGAGGAGGGGCACGTCACTCCCACCCTGTCCTGACACTGAGGCGGTGAGATCCTTATGATTGGCTGGGTGTCACACGTTGTGGGATGGCAGCACTGTGAAAGGGGCCAGATTGCTCATTAGAATATCTCACATTTGCGCGTGGGCGTGCGTTTAGCGAGCCCGCTCCCACTCTGCGGGCTCCAGGAACACTCGTTCTCCATCCAACGCCATGCGAGGTCCTGACCCGCCGAGTCTGTCCGCTACTAAGCCAGTCCAAGTTACATGGGTTGGAAATTAATTAATTTTCTATTCTCCTTTTCAACATAAATCAGCGGAAACATGAAAACAACTAAACACTTTCCATTTGGACTTGGAATTGAAGCAAGTCAAATCTATATGATCTATGTTAAAATGGCTAAGCTGTGCATCCCTGATGTGATAAAAAGGTGTGGGTACCTGTGGTCTTTGGTCTTTGCTCAGACACCTTCAGCAAATGGAGCACTGCAGGATCTGTGAAGCGCAAAAACATACACACAAATACAAGAGAAAGTTACAACAAAGTTTATAAGGGTCATTTGATACACTGCAGGCTTTTCCAGTGCACACTCATGCAACATCCCGACAGCGTTGGCGCACCACCATTCTTGCCCGCAAAAGCAAAGCTCAAGATGGTCGCATTGCATGGTCGCTCAATTTATTGCAACCTTTCCTAAATGTTTAATTCCATTCGGAGTACACCTCTCCTTTCTAAAAAAAAGTAATAAAACATGCTACAATCAAACAAAGACCCTACGGGTGCCCCGATAACATGATCACAGCAGCCAAAGAAATATCTGAACTGTGTTAATGAGGGGTGCTCTAGCACTCTCCTAAGCTTTGAAAAAAAAAAAACATGAAAAAAAACCCCATCAGAATAAAGCCCATGATTAAGCCATGCACCTCATTTTACATCATAACAGAGCAGGTGCAGCCCTCTCCATCAAAATGAAAAACAAACAAAAAAAAATGCCACAAAGCCAGCCATACTGTATATCACAGCCCTCACAACTCCTTCAGCGACAAATTTGGTGAACCCCCTCGCCGCACTTCCAAAACAAAACATAAACAACGTATTAACAAATTGTAGTACAGCTAAAGTTGGTGCACTCCCAAAACAAAAAAAAAAAAAAAAAAAATCAAACCACAGTATAGCCAATTAGTCAACCAAAAGTTTCACTATCAGTCATTTCGAACTTGCATCAGTCTTAAAAAAAAAAGAATATATATACGTATATATACATTGAAATCACAATAGAGCAATTGCGCAACAATCAATACATTAAAACAAAATCGCACCATGATATACATGTAAATAAATAAGAGAAAACTAATTTGCTTTTGCTGGAATATTGCATCAGAGCTGTGACGACACGTCAAATTAGAACAACTTTGTTCCACACCTTTCCCTATATATAAATAAGTTGTCAAAGTGTCTGATCGGTCCGGTAGCATACCAAAGTCCATGAGACATCTTCAAAATTCCTTTCATCATCACTCTGTCGGTAAGACAGGTGAATCTCATTCCTCACACGTTAACGCACACTTTATGACATCTGGGTGAAGACATGCAAGAAGGGAAAAAAAAATCCAGATCTCTGCTCGGAACATTTGAACTTGCAGAATTGTTTTCCATCCTGCAGCAGTAATTTGCAATATTGGGTCTAAATTGTTTAACTGTCTGCGTATTTCACAATTCCTCAAGAGGTGGACTTAGACACAGAGATATGATTTTATTATCCTGAGGATCGCTTATTATATCATAAATGATCCATCAAAGACTCGAAGTGATATCTTAAAGCAGGCGAAATGGGGAATGTGTGGTCTGAAGCGCAATGTGTTTTCAAGGGCAGTTGAGGATGTTTTGTATTCGCATTGCATCATCCAAAAATGCATTTACTGGTTGCTTTGACAAAACATGCCGTTCAAAACCCAAAATCGTCATATAGTGGACAAATAGGATTTTCATTGGACTCCTATGAAAGGGTCCTTCAATATATTTATTTTGATGTGTTTTTTTTTCTTTTCATTTTCAGACAATATGCCTTGTTCCGAAGCGGTTTGTTTGACTTGACATTTCTAACGGCGACTAGAAATGCGTGGCATAAATGTGGCGCTATGCAAAGCTTGTTTTGATTGTACATAAATGAAAAGACAGAATTTAATTTGTTTGTTAAAGGTAAAATTGGCAGTTAATGCAGATAGTCATCAGATACTGACAAAATCACGAGCTGATATTTTCGTTAAGTTGTTTTTTTTTCCCCCAAAAAAGATTGCAAATATCTACATTTAAATTTTTTTTTGGAGCATTAACTGTAAATCGATGATGCCTGGCGCAGGTTACACCATCATCTGTGTAAGTCATTCATTCAAAGTGAAAGTGAAAAATCATCATCGCCTGCTGTGATGGCGTCAAAGGGGAAATACACCTGCTGTGGGGCTTTACCGTCATGCCTCACCGAAAATTCTTGACTTTTCCCTTTTAAGTCCCTTGTCATTCTCACTCTGAATCGCCATCGTTTGCACGCATATCGTCGGGCGTCTGGTACAAGACAAAAAGCGGCGGAGAAAGCCGACGACGCTATCGCTACAGGATGTGGAATTCTCTGAATTCATTTTGAAGTAGCTCACACTTGTCTGGAAATGAGTGCAGGGGAGGGTTTAGGGTATTTTTCTCAACAGCCCCAGCAACATATTCTCAATGTACTATTCTCAGTCTTACACTGACTAATTGAAATCCTTTGTCAGCTCATCAATGTGATGATTTCTTTTTTTTTTTTTTTTTTAACAGAAAACCACATAGCTGCTTTCTTTCCTATCACTCATAGAAGATTGAATCTAATTTGCTGGAAAACACATTTGACATCTCATCAAGCTGAAGAAAGGTGTCATTCAGCCCCCATCAAAGTTTCACATTGATAAATCAAATGAAGTAGCAAAAGGAAATGAATGCAGAGAAAAGGAGATGTCAAAGAATAGACTGAAAAGAGATACAGTAGATGGAGTAGTAAAGGAGAACAAATAAGACTCAGTTAAAAACTCAAACATCAAACAAATATGATGTAAAACAAAACAATGAGGATGATAGGGAACAAAAAAAAAAAAAAAGCAGAGGAATGGTGATTAAGCCAAAAAACCTTACGGGATTGCATACGTTGGATGACAGGATGGAAAAGCGATCAGATATTACATTAAAGACGGACTTCAGTGACAAACTATATATAAAGAAGACGAGAGGATTTGAGAAATCAGAAGAAAATCAGATATTGATTGGATGTCACAAGAGAAAAGGAAAAAAATAGAACCGAGATGTTATGAATGAGCCTTTTTAAAAAAACGAATCAAATCTGTATTTGGTTGATCTGCACAGGTAAAGACTTAAAAGAACAAATTTTGCATGGATTCAAATACAAAATAAAACCATAGATGATATGAGTCTTAGCAAAATAAAAAGGATCATGTCAGACGAGTGACGAGAAATAGAGAGACAGATGGGATAGCATGATACAAACAAATGCGAGCATAGATATGATCATATTTCAATTAGTACAAAACAATAAAAGCACAAGAATTGATATTTGATATTGGATAAAAATAAAATACCAGTAGAGCTCAAATAAGATCATCATTGATAGAAAACATAGACGGCATGAGAAACAGGATGACATGCAACCATATAAAACAAGTAAAAGTGAGAGTTTTTAAAACAACACTAAAAAGCTAGGAGAAATAATTAAAACAAAATATTAACTTGGATGTTGATGTTTTGCAACGCCATTAGAAATTTCAAGGGTTTTTCATACCAATATTTTGGACTGTATAAATCATCAGCAACGAGTGTCGGGCAGTCAGTCGCGGGTCATCGGAGTACACCAAAGTCGACCGATGACAAACGTGCGAACGCGGGATCGCCTAACCTGACAAGGCAGCTGCCTTTCCAGCTCCTGATAAGAAAAAAAAAAAAAAAGCAGGGTGGACGTCGAGGGACAGTCGCATTAACTTGAAGCTATAATTAAAAAAATAGTCTTTGCAGTTTGGTCCAATAGATTCCATTGATGATTTCATGCAAATCTTTACTCCTAGCTTGTTTGTCAACTTGTTCCCAATCCCGGGAAGACCGTGTGAAGGCCGAGGTGTTTTCACTGTCTCCTTCACTGGGAATTCCCCTCTCGGAGCCGCAGCTGTACATTGGCCTGTGTGCAAAGGCATGCCTATGTGTGTGTACATATATGTGTGTGCGCGTGCATATGCGTGTGTGTTTCCTCCCTCATTCCCAGGCTTCTGAGTTAAAGCCTCTTAAATGTCCCCCCTTTGCCTTTTGTCCTCACGTTTCAGCTGAAGTTTCCCCGCATTCATCCCACCATTCCGACTGTGTGTGTTTGTGTGTGTGTGTGTGAGAGAGAGCTCCGGAATGCACTTTTGGTTTGACAGGCACCTCAACTGCATGTGAATGTGTGTTTGAGTTTGCATGTGTAAATAAAGCCGTTTAAAAACAAATCATGATAAGTAAATTAAAGGTGAATTTTGTGAATAATGCAATCTTTTTTTTTTTAAACGCAGGCATGCTTTTGGCCCTTGTGCAAAATCAACACGCGCGTGCACACAAACACACACACACATGCGTACACACGCACACACACCAAATATGTGCTCTGGCTCAACGAGAGCTCTGCACCCACTCACCCACACAGCCACCCACACACTCACGTGCACTGCCAAACAGCGCTCGCTCATGAGCCACCCACCGCATCCCCTTCCCAATCCACCCACCACACACACACACACACACACATTTCACACCGGGCATACGCCTGATTTCCTCTTTTTTTTGGCAGCAATAAAATGCTAAACCCAAATACATGATAATCACATTCCGTGCATATCTCTCCCGCCAGCGGGAAGTTGCGACTGGTTTTCTGCAAAAGTTGCTTGCAGTATGCGTGCGTGTGTGTGCGTGCGTGTGTGTGTGTGCATGTGTCAGTGCATGTGTGTGTGTGTGTGTGTGTGTTGTGCAACCCTGGACCCAGAAGAAGGAGAAGAAGATGAGAAAAAAGGCAGAATGAGTGCGAGGGAACAAAGAGATCTGGGGTGAAGTCTCACACATTCCTCAGGCTTGCCAATATTCTACCAAGCACCATCGTGGCTGCTGCAAATCCAGACACACACACACACACGCACACACACACATAGGGTGAAAGCTCACACCTAACTTTTTTCCAGCCAAAATGTCCCCTTGGTGAACAATGTCTAGACCATGAAAAGTGATATAGGGATTGTGCCACACAAATGAAGACAACACATTATCAATGAACACAAAACCACACACAAACACACACAGTAAAACAACATTTTCATTTAGTGGACCAACTACAATCCCCACAAAGACAAAACAACCCCACAGCAAAATGTGGAATCTCAAGGGTCGTGCTCATAACGACAGAAAGACAAGAATGTGTGTAATAAAACCACATTTATGTCATCCGTCGTGAATGAACAATAAAAGTTCGGCATGCAACTCAAACGCTTACAAATGCTGACAGGCAAGAAGAGGCTGTCCTACCTTATCACGTTATTTTTTTTGTAGCAGAAGAAGGGATGCAATTAGAGAGAAAGAAAAGCATTGAAAACAAATGCATGTTGCGTTGTTGATGTGTAAAGAGTGAGCACTACCTGAGCACATGGCACGCCGCACTTTCTCCACGCGCTTTTGTCTCTCTCTGCTGCTCGCCTCGCATGCTTCTCCATCTGCCTGTCGCTCAGCGTCTCTCCTCATGTCTTCCTCCCTCCCTCGCTCACTCGTTCACCCTCCCTCCTTCTCTCTCTCTCTCTCTCTCTCTCTCTCTTTTTTGGCCTCTCTCTCCCCCTCACACCCTCCCCTCCTCTACTGAGGTAGTAACTCGTTTCACTTGAGGCAATAAAGTTGTCCCGCCTCATGCTAACTACATGAGGCCCAAGGTGCGCCGAGTGTGTCCGTGCAAAATTTCAGCGAGAATTCTTTCATAAAAATGCTAAATATTTTGAAAAAACACGAACAACATAGAGTCCGTGGACCATATAGACCAAGGTATGACCCACCAAGCTTCTCGGAGCAAAGTAGTATAGCAGGTTCAATTTTAGTGGTGCTCAGACAGATTCCTTTGGAGTAGGTTTCCAGAAAACTAAAAATGGCTGAATGAGATGAAAAATGGAACGTGGACACCAAAATGGCCGACTACCTGTAGTCAAAGGCATACGTTTGATTTCCGTGCGTACTGTTTTGATGGACATACTACTACTTGTGGCGGGTGCTGGGTTTTGGAAGTTGTGTTCAGGGACCTATGTACATTTCTGAGAAGATACACATTCATTTTCTAGAGGCTCTCCCTGAAGCTCATGGCAGCTGCAAGGCAGTGCACGCCACATATAGACAAACAACCATTCACGACTGGTCAATTTAGTCTTGAATGAAAGTAGTACGCAATATTTTATAATGCGCCAGTAGTACGTAGTTTTTGAGTCTGCTTTCTGCGACTGTGGACCAGTGCAGGACTGTTTTCCAAGCCTTTTTCACTTTAACAACTCCCCTTCCATGTGTATAAAAAGCTTCGAAAGTCAGATGACTTTTCCTGCATGCGTTTATTTACGCAGCCACATTGGCGGCGTATTAGTGCCAACACGCCAAAGACCAACAATGGAGAGCAACGATAAAACTAACGTTTATCCGTCAACATTCCACCCGAGTGAATTCACATCTCACTTTAATGAAAAGGACATATAGTAATGAGACACGTGCAAGATGGACGGGATATTGGATATTACTGATCTATTTAGCATTAGAGGTGCTTAGGTGGAATGCTAATACTCGTTTTGGTATGGTTATGGCTAACAGTAATCATTTTTGTTCTCATTAAAGAGTTTCTAGTTGCTTGATCGTCACTCGGCCTGATTCATTCTGCAACGCCACACATACTGAGACGTTGAGTGTTGCCAATTTGATTCGTTCTGACTCGAATGTAACGGCCGATTCGCCACTCTATATGATTCAGAGTCATGACTGAATTCTTCACAGTACAGGCCTAGTAATAATACCTCAATTGAGACATGATATTTTACTTATGGCCTCAGAAAACCCTAAAAAATTCTGGGCATTTAACAATGTTTATTGTGGCTTGTGTAGACCTGCACTGCATCATTGTGAGAACTATACGTCTAACATTTCAGCACTCTTGTGTAGGTGAAGTTGGTATTATCAATTAAGCTACCTACCGGAGGCCAAAGTGATGCATCATTACTCACCGAATTCCATCCTACGTCGTGCATCCTTCAAATGCATCTCATTATAATCTGCAAGAAAATGAAGCATTTTACGGTGAGTCATGGAAAGCTTTTAAAAGGTACATTATTATTTATATTATATATAAATTATATGCTTACAACTGCAGTTTGTCAACGTTTCCTGATCCATCTATACTAAAGTACGCACCTCAATTCTTCAATCAGTATTATGAATGATGGCGTTTAGTGTTAGCATCGAATTAGTAGTAGGCACAAAATTTGAAATTTAGATTTTATTTGTTACATTATGACAAAACATCATGAAACGGTTTCTCAATAGAAGCATGACCGATGGTCTAAATGAGTAATTGAATTGACTGATCTAGATTGTGCTGGAAATTTACCGATTAATTGATAAAAAATATGCAAAAAATATTGCATTTCCTCAGAAATGCCAGGAATGGGCATAATTAAAAAAAAATAAGATAGGATTTTCACTTTCACGTAAGAAGACACTCTCGTAATAGAAAAAACTAGGATAGCTTTGACATGGAAATTATACCAATAGTTTAAAAAAAAAAGTTTAAAAAAATCATTACACTCAACATCACAAACAATAAAGATGTCCACTTATGCATCTGAACTCTTCAAATGTTCTTCTTGGTGAACAGAAAAGACATTCCTACTTAGACACTTGTCAAATGACTTCTCACAAGGGGGACAACCAACGCCATAAATCCACTTCCTGTATGTGTCACACTTTGCGGGACCTGACAAGCAACAAGTTTTCCTTCGCTTGAGATACAGCAAAAATAGGAAAACAGGCTGGTGTTGACGTTGCAATCAGAAATTCCAAACTTGGTTCAATAGGGCAGCGTCAACCCAAACACAAGTCTCGGGGCTGCGAGAGGTGATAAATGTTGTTCATCATCTGTTGTTTTTTTCCATCCCCACCCGCCAGGCCAAAATATTATAGAAAGGAAGTAGACGGGCAGGTTGAGGGATGAGCTGATCACGTGTGTTTTTTTTTTTTTTTGCGCAAATTATATCAAAAGTGACGTCTTGCTGGAGGGAATCACGAATTTTGGTTGTAAAATCTAAAATTTTGGTCATGTTGGTCTTGTCTTGTGCAAGCGACAACGTCAAGAGAAGTCATTCTACTTGGAGGTTCTTCTTTGTTGACAAAAATTGGATCATTTATGTTTTGTTGTTTTTTGAGAACTCCGCACGAATGTGAAGGGATGCATTTGCAATTGATGATTAACACTCAAGGTTTTTTTTTTTTTTTTTTTTTTTACCAGGGATGGATTGGCCCAAAAATGCCATTAGTGGCCCTCCTCTTGACAACCCACTGATGTTAATTGCCGTCCATATTGTAAAGAGATTAATTAGCTGTCTATATTGTAAAGAGATTAATTAGCTGCTTCCTCTAAAATTGTGAGTTGGTCTTTTGGGCTAAATTGGACAAAAATAATAATGGAATCGCACTGCATCGGCCTCAAAAGTCACCAGCCCACCGGGCATCTGCCTGCAAGCCATTCCAGGCCTGCTTCTCACCATGTTAAACCAGAAAAGTGCAAAGATGCTTCGTTCTATATTGTTAAGTTCTCTTCAGAAAATATAATTCTATTCGCAGGTTGACACATTGACAAATCATCAGAGCACGTGCATATTTTTGTGAAACTTTTTTGCAAACTCAAGAGATGATGGGTAAGACCCAACTGGCCCATAAGTGTCAGACACTTCCTGCCTCTTTAGCCCTTTGCTGTAAAACCCCCAAAGATTTTTTTTTTTGGATCCCTTCTTGTTCAGCCTTTGTGTGAAGTCCTCTTTGGGAAAAGTGAATCTACTTGAATGTCCATCGCGTGCGCCCACCTCCTCTTCTCCTCCGCCAGTTGTGTGCATGTGTAGGAGTACGAGGGTGAAGGAGGACCACTTTGCGTGGGCTGAACAGTGCTCGGGCTTTCTCTGCCGTGGTGTTAATAGGCCTCTCCCTCCTCTCAGCGGGACAGAAAAGCCGCCGTTTGCACAGAGGTAATGGAGTGATGGAGAAGTGGAAGGAATATGTGTGGGCGATCCATGATGAAGGCCTCGCACCTCTTTCTCTCTCTTTCAGCTCCCTGGCTCACTTCTCCCAGCACTTGCTTTCTCTCTTTTCTCACTCATCAAGGCTTTTGCGTCCACAGACACAGCGCTAAAAGTCCTTGTCGGAGTTGCAGATGATGAGCACATGTATCAAAGAGACATAAACGCCTGTGCATACTAATTAGATTCTTCGAATCACGTCGCTTTTGTCCAGCTTGGCGGTGGCTTTGCGGCCGCATCCAAACACATGGGAGGGAGAGTGAAGTCACTCTGTGGGAGAGTAAAATTGCCTGTGAGGAAGACGAGGCAAGCGTCCAGCCAAGCTGCTATGAATTTATTTTTACAGTCACGTGACATGAATATTAATTTGAGTGTCGATTTCATTTCTCTCCCCCACGTTGGTCAGCAGTTGCGCCTGTCGTCATTCTCAGAAACAGCATCAGGTTTGGTACCTGGTAGATGTTTTTGGAGAGCAGGTTGCTGATCAATTTGGGGAGCTGCCAGTGAAGCTAGTCAAGTTTGTGAGAAGGACTGGGGCTTAGTCGCTCCCTCACAACGAGAGCGTGCAAAATTCCAGTAGGCTAACATTTGCTCGCCCAGTAAAGAGGGGAATTGTCATAATTGTTTGTGTACACCACAGCAACACTGAATCTTGCGATCAATTAGGTGATGACGTAATTGCAACAACAGGAGCCAGGAGGATTTCGTCCTCCCCCGCATTAAAATCGGGGGGCATCGCTTATAAAACAGCAACACGGGAGAATTTTCCGTCTTTTACAGGCAATGTGAAAGGTTGGGTTAAGCCTGCGGCGGCACACGGCGAGCTTTAAAAATTGTCAGCCGACTTCCCAACTATGAGCGACCCCACACGTGATGAGAAAAAAAGTCACGTACTGTATGTGGTGTGCAGCCACGCGGCAAGAGCAACACATCGACACAAAGGGATTTCGTGCTCGTTCGTTCCAGAGGGACATGACGCACGGTGTGAAGTCGGGCCAAAAAAATCCAACATGTTGAATATCCACGATTTGAGGTCAGACGTCCTTCTGATTAGCCCAGGCGCACCAAACACGGCAGGATTATCCGACAAGAGTATTTTTGGAGCCATTAATAGAATCAGGGCTGACCTACGATTGTCGGAAGGGGAGATTCGGGGGTTAAATTCGGGCTTTCGTAAAGGAATGCTTGGGTTCTAAAGTTCTTTTTGCAGTTCTTCAAACTTGGATTTGTTGTTGGGCTGTTGTTTTGGTTAAACCGACCAAACACAGATTGGGATTCTGAGATTTGAAAGTAATTAGAAAGATATTTGTAATGAAATCTCTCTTGCCATGATGGACCTTAAATCAATGACCTGATTCAGAGTTTGAATCCGTAAAAATCAAACCAATTTCACAAGCAGCTTTATCCACACGCAGATGATTCAATTCCCAAAAGTTGAACTTGCAAACGGCTGAAAGCAAAGAAAACAATTATTTCTTTTGTTTGTTTGCATGTTTTGCTATTGGGCACACATGATGGATGCTACTTCATTGTCTTCATCTTCTTCTTTGCCTCCTTGTGAAGAGGCGTCGCACTTGCAAGCTCTTTTGTACTTGGCTTGTTGCGATGATGACAGCAAGCCGCTCGCATAATACGCTTGTCCTTGAGCGCACTGTGATTATTGTAGTGTAGACAAAAGACTTTCTTATAAATTATCCACTATTGTAAACAAGCGGTGCCATCACAAATAAAAAATAATAAATGTCAAGATTTTTTTCCAATTAAACTTTCCATTATGTTGAACGAGATGGGGCTGGCGGGGAGGTGTCGAATGGCACTTGTATTAGTTTTTGCCTCAAATGAAATATGTAGTCATCCTTTGAAAAAAAAATACTGAAGAGCGATTTTGTTAACCTCCATGTTTGGTTGCACAACATGCACAGATGGACCCGGTCTTCTTGAGGCAGCGGATTAAGACAGAAAATGTCTTTATTTTCAGAAGCAAATAGCAGCAGATGAATCTTCCTGATGAAGATGAGTGACTTGTGTGAGTGCAGTTTGATATCAGGAGAGACACATGGGGGGCTTAGGAAGGGGGGCTTCCCCTCCTTTTCTGAGAGAAGGGTGGACCTATCATTTTTTCATTGACAGGAAACACTCACCACAAACCGTTTTCTCCTGTCCCGACCAACTACACACACATGGAACCCCCCCCAACACACACACACAGGGCTGGTATTCACTTTACAAATGATTTTTCACTTCACATTCAAATGTCCAAGGGGGTTAACTAGAACATTTGTCTTTGTGATTTCCCTTTACCTTGAATGAGGAATTCCCCTGCTGTTTTTTTCCCCATCTCTCACTCCTTTGACTCGAAAGCCTCCATCGAGACCTGCTCGAGTTATGACGTTCTCGGCTTTGTCTCGTGACTTCTCAGATGTCTACTGGAAGGAAAAAGAAAGTCTTGCATCATTTTATGTCGCTCAGAAAAAAAAATTTTATCGGCCAGGAGTCAAAATACTTTTTTTGTCCATGTATCAAGAGTATCAAAACAATCAGCCAAAAGTAGCAATCACATTTTAATTTGGAGTTTGATTTTTTCAGAAAAATATTTGGGGGGGGTCATTCATGTTCCAGCCATGACTATAAATTTTGCACAAACTTGGCCAATAAAGCTGATTCTGATATAATATAAAAATTTTGACAATTGCCGGTCTTGTTAAGTTGATGTTGTTTTAAAGACTAAGTCATTTTTTTGTATTTTACAGATAAAGCACTTATAAAATGTGGCGGACATGTTTTATACACACACTTGTGCCTTTCTGTAACACACAACACGGCTTGATTCTCTTCCTCCTCGGGTACTTAATCTTCCAGATCACCTGTCGGTATAATGAGTCAACAGCAAAAGCAGCAATCCTGCTGCAGAATCTGCGTGGCAACGAATAAGGCAGAGGAGGACGTGGAGGAGGAGGCGCACCTAGGGGAAGACCTCTCTGTGGAAACGAAGCCTGGTCCACCTTTGTGTGTCAGCTTTGCCTCCTCCTCCCAGCTGCTTTCTACACCTACGTTGTCCTCCAACTTCCCGCTCCCTTTGCTCCATCCTCTATTTCCATCCTCCTCACATCAAAGACACCAATGCCCTTAATGCAAAAATGTATGACTTTTCCCATTGTTTAGCTGAGTTAAACAGACTTTCAAGCACCGTTTCCATTTTTTTCTGCCTTTTTGGCATTATGTAACGTTACGTAATTGTATCCGGATATTTGAGAGAACATTTGTCAGACTCTCCCTGACAAACTTTTATTCTCACACGGACACGCTTGCAATAAATGCCGCATTGAGGATGATCTCTGGTATTCAGGCGCAGCTGCTTCTTGAGAGAAGAGGGTAGGCTTGTAATGGCGGATTCAATTGATGCTTTTACATGTTAAATAATAAAAAAAAAAATTAATGTGATGATGGTTTAACCTTGTTTGTATTGATTGAAATTTGTGAAGACTAAGTTCCTACTTAATTTAATCACGATAAAGAGTGCCCAGCATTTGCATGCACATTTTTACTAAAATTTCAGATTCAACAGTTAAACTAAGGCTATGTTGAGAATTTTTGTCAAATTTTATCATTTTATGGAGTTATTCACATTGCAAAAAAAGATGCCACCTAATGTGAAGAGAATATGGAAGTACGTAAATATGGCGCTGGATGTCAATCTCACACCTGACCAAATTGAAATAGAGTCAGTCATAACCTATAATCCTCTTAGATACAACAAAGCTAATATATAATGGAAAGTACTGTAATATTTTTTTTTGTCTCACTTGTGCAGCCCGGCGTGGCCCGGTACCGGTCCGGGGCCCGGTGATTGGGTACAATCACACTAATCATCTGATTGCTGTGCGAAAGCGCACGATTACGGCTATATCACCCTTGCTACTTTCTGTGCACTTCCAGATGGACTACCCAATCATGACATTTTTTTCTGCTACCATGTACAGAGTAGTCTTTATTTATTTCGTGTCTCACACAAGCATTTAGTAGCTGAGTTGAGTGAATAGATGGAGCAGTTGAGGTCATTGCATTGCAGTGTTTTTGTGGGTCATTTGCCCCCCTCACCAGTTCAACACCTCTCCTTTTAACGGCAAGTCATAATGAAAGCTGAAGGTTTTGCAGCCACAAAGAAAGCGAGAGAAAAACAGTGAGAATGGCTGTTTGGTTTCTAGGCAACAGTGAACGCCGGGCCGCGGCGAGGGGCTGCAGGGTGGGTTTCCGAGTTCCCATGTTTTCTGCCTTGTCTCCACATTCTCTTCCTGAGGAATGTGACCCACCTGACCCCTGTGAATGCGTCTGGATGGAGCCGCCCCTCCCGGCGTACAATCACCGTGCACTGTAATCGAAAAGCCTTTATGAAAGCAACTCTCGCATTCCCTTTTTCTCGCCCCTTTAGCGCAGAAATAGACCAAAATAATAACACTGATTGATTTCGATGTACATTTTTTTCGAATTGTATTCTCTTTTTGAATTCTGGTTGTATGATTTTGTTTTGGCAATTGTATTTACATTTACAGTACAGATACATTTTCAGAAGCTCACCAATCAAACTAACAGGACGAAATATAAAATACAGCCAAATATTGTTTTTTGTCAATAACCATAAATCCAAAATGGTAAAAATAACAAAACCAAATTATTTTCTGCACACAGCTCATCCTCGCTTTGGTCACAAGCCTATCCCAGGTGACTTTACACCCTGAACTTGTCGTAAGCCAATCACAGGGCACAAAGGGACTCACATTCACATTATCAGAGAAATTACAGGAAGAGAAAGACATGTAGGCACTGCACAATCCAAATTCTAACCCTCGTCCTCTGAGCTCTGACTCAGTTTCTATGCTGCCCAACAGACAAACCCAAAATGCAGGATAATAAAATATTGCTGTCGCTGGCGTTTTTGAACAAAAGTTAAATAATATATCATTTATTTATACATACAGTACAATGGGCGTTTGCATACACACGTCTCAGCACATTGAGGGGGATTTTTTTCTTGTTTTTAAATTTTTTTGGGGGGTGGGCAAACCTTGATTTTCATGCTAAACTCTTATTTATGGTATATTATTCATTCTTATTGTGATTATAATGTTTATTATTTATAGTCATTATTTCAAGTGTATGGGCATGAATTAGTCACTGAGCCAATATACTGCATGGAAACACACAGGAAGTGTCAAAAATAAAATAAATTGTGGACATTTGATATTTCTACAGGTGCTTTGTCCAGATCACCTGTCACAGTGCTCCACCAATGAGCCGAACTGTCTCATCCTGTTTTGCCGAATCAAAAGTTGCTTGTGTATCGTAGAACCGCTACTTATGTTAACTAGTAAACAGACAAACGGAGAAGGGAGACAAGACCCATATATGAATTAAAAATTTGTTGTGCAAGTGTACCTAATGCCGTGGCACGTGAGTGACAGTATGTTACATCAAGCGTTTGCCACGTCAAGTATGTTTATGGGTCCGAGAGAAAGAAGCGACAGTGATGGTTGGCTCACGGGCCGCCTGCAGTGGAGTGCAACATGGAGGTGTACGGAGGACGATGAGACAGAAGGCCATGATACACACTCCATCTGGACACACACTCATTGTGAGCAGAGTGTGAAAGAAAAAGAAAAACAAGAAGAAGAAGGGGAAAGAGAACAACATCATTTAGACGTGTAGAAAAAGAAGACATTCAAGTATTGATTTATAAAAAAACGCAATCGTCAATGTTCAAAATTGACGAATGGAGATGTGAGTAGGCTATTTTTTTTTCAATAATCCTGAAATAGGTGTTAAGTTGTTTTTATATGCACTAAACAAATCCTACGCCCGCCTGAAATCCTGCAAACTCACACATGCTGAGGTGTTGAGCAAATTGACCTCTGACCCTTGCAAACTGCTCATGCTCGTTCACAGGCGTTACATGAAAGGGAGCAACAGCAGCGAACCACAATCGCATCCTCCTACAGATGCCTCAACAGTCACGATTCTTTGCAAGCGCGCGCATGGAAACACACACACACGCGCACACACACACACACGCACACTTATTAACTGTGATTATGCACACATGCTTTTTCTGCACATGTAATCATGAAAATTACATGAGTGTACGATGAAGATGAGCAGCACGAAAAATGCCAAGAAAAGCGTCTCTGCCACGTCTACATATCTTTAAAAATATATATGTATTGAAGTGGCTGTCATAAAGAAATTACAATTTCTACACAACTCCACTCTCAAGGCTTGGAGTTAGCAGCTATGGTAACTTAATTTGGAGCAACATCGATTTTGCCCAAGATGAGCCTCAATGCATGATAGCAGTTAGCACAGTGGGAAGCAGCTGCTACTCAAAGAACATTTCTGATGAGAATGTACATTCAAAAGTAATACAATGGCTACAGTCAACGATAGACCTAAGTTAACGTAATTAATTTAGGGGGCAAAATTATTGGAACAGATAAATAGAATAACATGAATATAGATAATATCTACTTGTAATAATGATGCACTTATTTTTGGGAGCCATTGACATGACCAAATATTTTGTGATTCTTTTCTGGGTTTTTGCTTTTATTAGGAATTATTCTATTCTGATTTCATTTACTCTCCTCATTAGCAAGTTAAATTCACGTTGGACAGGTTTTCGGCGATTGATTTGGGCAATGTGACTTCTTGCTTCTTTATTGCTTTATTTTTGCCCGTGTATTTTGGCTCATTATCTTGCTGCATGATGAGGGTTGCATCTTTCTTTACATTGACAGACAAAATGTTCCTTCTAATGTTTTACAGCAGTCGCTGGTTGGGGCCTAATTACAATTAGATTTATAAAAGTGTAGATTTAATTTTTTTTAAGCATTTGCTTTTTTATTTAATGACGAAATCATTTTTTCAATTTTAGTTTCACCGTTACTTTTTGTTAACTATAATAAACCTGCTTAGTTTATTATATTAACCGGGCGATATTTTCACCTCATGATAGAATCAACCGATTCTACAAATCTCTAAGGTGCTTATATTCCCTTTGGATGCGTATTTGGAAACAGAACAAACAGGATTTTCTCCTCATGACAGAGGAATCGATTCTACAAATCCCAAAAGATGCTCACATTTCCGGTGGATTTTATTTTATTTTTTGCTCTCAAACATAAAGGTGACTTCACCGGGGCCATCTTTTGGGAGCCAGTTTACAGGCTGCAGGCTGTGGCCGAGAATAGCACGCGGTGTGATGCTCCTCATGCATGGCGAGATGAATAAATATGAAGATAACCTGGCCCTTTGCTGCACTTTTTTGCTGCCCCCCCATATGTATCTACTGAAGAGAAACCACACCAGCCCCTGGCCATCATCGTCGATGTACTCACGTGTTTGTTCGTCTTAGTGCCTCGCCATCTGACTTTGTGCAATAGTGTGTAGTTTTGTGTTTATGTGTGGGCGGCTGTGTAGGAGTGTGGTGCGCTTGCTTTGGTGCGCGGCTGTGTAGGAGTGTGGTGCGCTCGCTTGCTTGCTTTTTAACAGAGCTTCCAGTTGGACACATTTATGAATCTTTTGTTATATTCTTCGTCTCCTATTCAGCTCGCCATCAGAGCCGGCAGCACTGCTCAAGTGCTGTGTTGCCCTTCAACGAAGAGGGAGGGAATAAAAGAAAAAAGCACTTGTTGGATCCGAAGAGGGGGGGGGATAAAATAAAAAAGGACTTGTTGGACTTGGAACAGGTGATTCTGCCTTGCTAATGATCAGCTCTGTGCATGAAATAATGATAGATGGAAGTCAATTAGAAATGTTCATGAATATGAATGATAAACATTTGTTCTGAAGATGTAAATTGTTTGGCTGATCTTTGTACGCGTGGACGAAAAAGAGCTGTGGGCGGAAACACTATCAGCAGCTCCAAAAAGACGAGATGAACAAAGGGAAATAATCCAAATTATTAACGCACAAATGGCGCCTCCTATATTTAAAACAATAAACATACCCAAACATATGTTGGAATAGCAATATTAAAATGTGTGACATCATGCAAAATGCAGCCGTTCTGTCAATTTTGTAATTCACCTGTTAAGTGGACACTGGTTGGCTCAGTTTTAAAAAAAAAATAAAAATTCGAGCTGTGATTACTTTGTTGGGGTGGAAACGCATTTCAAAGTCGCCAAGAGTCTAGTTACATTGACTTTTAAATGATCATACTTTGTGTTTTCTGTGCCGCTCACTGTATACATAAAATGACCCTTAAACAACCACAGCATAGACTGGACTTTCTATCATCTATCATGATTAATGTACTTGATTGTCAGATATAGTTAAGCTCAAGTACTTGCAAATATATACGTGTCTGTCTGTGTGGGTGTCTCCGAGATTGAACCGCCTCAGAGAGAAAACAGTCTCTAAAAGCCATCGCGCATTGAATTGCGGCGCTCAAGGTCGGATCGGAGAGCGCCATGAAGCGACGGTGCGTGGGCGGATGGGCTGAGCGGCGCTCGGCAAACGGGAGGGACGCACTAACCGTGTGACTACTGTAGATGGTCAATTACCCGGACGTCTAATGTGACAGGTTTTTCTTCTGGCTTTCAGGCAAATATCATCGAGGTTTAAGTTCTTGTCACGTTGCCCTTTATAAGAAGTCACAAGAAGGGGTGCATTTGATGTCAGGCTAGATGCAGAACCAGGCAGCAGAGATTCATTCATGTTGTGATAGATTTTTCTCGGTTAGTCACCTGTGCCACCTGCCTACTGGTTTCCGCCCACGTGTCAGGGGTGCACTGTCAGCGTCCACCTTGCCGTGTTTTGCGCCAGACAAATCCAAGCTGCTGTCCCTCTAGACAGTAATCTGAAGGAAAAAAGACAAAAATAAAACAAGAAGATGAGGGAATGAGAGTTGACCACAATGCCTTACACTCATGTCAAAGATTCTAAACACAAATGATGAACAATATGTTCAACGTAAAACTTTTACAGAGATATTCAGTTATTCAAACAGCAAAAACGAATTAATGCCCCCGACGAAAAATGTCTATAATTGCTTATGGATGTTAAAACATGGTGACACAGTGTGTGTATGTGTGTGTGTACCAGTACCTGGCAGTAAGGTGAGTCACACACACACAGGTAATCGCTCTGACATTCAATTCTAAAAAAACAGTGGTAACAAAATGGCTCTGGAAAACACACACACCTGCGCACACACGCACACAACACAATTGGCTTTCATGAATCCAAGGTTTGAAAAGGAAACAGGAAATGAGTCCATGGTTTGAAAATCTTTTCCCACTATCTATTGAGGACAGAATTTGATTTATAATATTCTATTTTGTTTGTTTACACATGTCACCATCAGAGCTGCTTGTGTGTTTGTGTTGCATGTATGTGTGTACACTCATCAGCATGTTTAATGTCGTTTATGATGTCATAGGGGTTCCCCCTTGACTGGGGTTTGCACTTTGTACTTGACTCACTGTGGATTCCCCAGTGTCAATGAGGGACGTTCGGTACTCAAAGCGCTTCACACTGCTTTCTCATTCACCAACTGATGACAACTAAGGGTTCAATGTCTTGCTCAAGGGCACTTTGACATGGTCACAAGGGCTGGGGATCGAACACCCAACCCTTGAGTTGGGAGACGGAACACTCTACCACTAAGCCATGCCGCCCCAAGTTTATAGCACCTGGTATTGCCAGGTGGTTTCCCATCCAAGTAATAACCAGGCTTGACCCTGCTTACCGTCCACGATCAAACGAGATCGGGCTTTCCCAGGGTAGTATGGCTGTAAACTGAAACGAAATAAATAAACAAACAAAAGTTTCGAGCCTAGAAAATACGGTAATTTGAATTGAAAAATACCGAGGGCTTTTTTATGATGGTATTCTGTTCCTACAACTCTGATATTGAGTAACATGAATTTGTTTGAACATACCAGTATGTAGCGAAGGTATCGGTTAATATTTCTATGAAAAACACTTCTAGGCCAAAATTTATTTTATTTTGTTGTCATGCAGCTACCTTGAAGCGAGCTACTGAGCTGAAATGTAAGCAGTCAGGTCGAAAAATGCCCGTATCGATCTTAGAAACTCATTTCAAAGATCGAAATCAAATGAAAAGGACACGAGCACCTTTAGTATGTCAAAAATGTCCGATTCTTTGCATTGCATTCAAACATTGTCAAGAGTTTTTTAGTTTTGTAAAAAAAATTGTCCAGTTGAATTACTCACTCTTTCCTTGAAAGGTTTCCTCTCACCCTTCCGGCAACAGCTACCGACTGTCAAGCAAAGTCGACTTTGATGGTGCGCTATACTTCTTGCCCGGGGCAACTTTTGCAAGGCTTGAAACGTCGCTTAGCTAATGGTGCAGACTTCAAGGTATCGGCGCAACGTGCACTTGAACGCGTGGCTTATACTCGCGCTCCAAACGAAGCCACCGATGGCCAACGCTCTCCGACAAGTTCTTGCAGAGCATTCTTCCAATGTTTTGACACGATCCCAGTCAGCTCAGCCTCATTCATACCATTCTTTTCATTCCTCCTCATGCTGCCACACTCCTTTTATTTGCATCCGTGTTCAGAAGCCTGTGCAGCATTAGTGTCCTCTACTGTCATTGCATCTTTTATTTGCATTTACAACAAGCCATTTGTTAGAAATTTTTGCATCTTTTATTTGTATTTACAACAGGCCTTTCGTCGGTAATTGATTTTTTTTTTTTTTTCCAACACAATATTTGTTGTGATTCAAAAGCGACAGTCCTTTTCACCAGGTTGTCACGCCCTCGCCATTATTTGTTGATGGGTCCATGTGACAGCCGCTTCTCTTTTAAAACAATTCACTTTTACTTTTTAAATGTTCTTTTTTTTTCTCTCTCTCTCCCAAAAGTGCGCACTTGAGTGGCGGCAGAGGTGAGCCATTATGAAGATGTGTTGGCGGAGGGAGAAAATGAGTGAAAGCGGGTGAGAGTGGCTCCATAGCGCTCCATGAGTGGGCCGCTGCGCATTCTTTTTGCCTTATTCACTCGACGAGCGTGGGAGGCTAATTCGTGTTTGCATTCAGCGGGTTTACCTAAGGGGGAAATGTTTTATCACACGCCGTCTTTGAAATCGATGACTAATTGTGCTCCTTTTTTTTTTCCGGGTCTTCTATTTCCATTTTCTCTCCATTCCCTGCACCTATTTCTCCTGCATGTTGCTATCATAGTGTGCGATAGCTTTCCCCCCAAAATTTCAGAAATGGGGTTGCAGGCCGAGTCCATTTTGTGTCCGAGTGATTCAGTGAGTCTAAAACCGTGGTGCATGCAGGGCATGTGTGGAATTGAAAATTTAATGGCGGTCTATTATAACAATCACTTTTACAAATTATGATTTTTGTTGTTTTTCTGCATTGCTGCTTGATATCATAATTTCTGTAAATTGTGCTATTTTCAGCAGAATGAGATAAACCAACTTACTGGATAACACTAGATGAATTGTTAATTGTGGGGAATCAATTAATTAACAATGCTTTGGAGTATTGAGGCAATATGGAGTGCACTACCCTGCTGCAACCTGCAGAGGCACTGTTGTAAAGGTGTCAGAATTAATCGATTAATCGACAACAAATCAATTATCAAATGAATCACCTCATATTTTAAAAATTGAGTAATCGTTATATGTTTTAACTAACGATTGTCTAAATCTTTCAAAAATAGACTGATTCCTTTCATCCTTCATGAAAGCAGACTGATTCATCTTTTGTGTGTCGTCAAAATAAGACATTTGCAAACATTTAAAAAGACCAATCAAAACAGGAGCTCAGCTGAGTGGGATTTCATGTTTGTATTTTCTATGTTAAATATATAATCCACAAAATCACATTTCTGAGGTGTCCATCCGCAACACCTCCACGACTTTAAATTGATGGCTTTATAGAAATGAAATATTTAACAATCCACAAAATAATTAAAATCAATCAAATGGATCGTTTACGTCCATCTTATTAAGAGTGCAGGAGCGGTGCCAACCCAATGAGACATCGTACCCTTTAAAAGGCACAATGATGTACGTTTCTCAGTAATGTAAAAAAAAAAAAAAGAAAAAGAAAGTGTGCTCTTCCATTCTCACAAT
Source organism: Syngnathus scovelli (assembly GCF_024217435.2). Taxonomy (NCBI): domain Eukaryota; kingdom Metazoa; phylum Chordata; class Actinopteri; order Syngnathiformes; family Syngnathidae; genus Syngnathus; species Syngnathus scovelli. The sequence continues at coordinate 14,393,276 of NC_090854.1, read as the reverse complement.
CTCTCACAGAGAAACACACAAAAGCCCAGGAGACCAGTGCCTGCGTGGCCTTGGGAACTGAGGAGAACAGAATACTCTGAGGTCTGAAGAGAGTGGGATTGAGACAGTTGGAAAAAAAAAAAGCAAAGAGAATGAAGTGCATTCTCCCGACATGAGTCACCTCTCAGTGAAAGCTTTGTAATTTAAGCCACACATGGTGAAGAAGAAAGCGAGGGAAAGATGGAGAGAGACACAGAAGGAAAAGGTTAGCCATCGCCCTCCCTCCCCCAAAATAACGATAATAACATCAATATTTAACCATAGTAGTTAATTGGGGGATTTTACCTGATCGAGATTCATGCTCACAGTAATTGAGTTAATTTTCATAGAGTCACTGAGAGAAAACAGATCCACTACAAGTTCATTTACACCAAGACGATCTGTCGGCAGAGATTTCATCCGAGGGTAATCCTGGACGCTTGGTTTAATGGTGCCGGGCCAGAACCAGCTGTGAGACAGACCAGAACGGTGCTGACAGGACAGATCCGCCTCGACATGTATGGAATACGTTCAAAAAATGTCTCACATTTCCCTAATAACTGCAAACCCTCCAGGTCTATTTTATTGCCTTGTCAAAATAAAACCATGCTTCAAAAAGGACAGCAGTTCAATGCTGGTTATTAGCATTTTTTTTAAATCGAGAAGCGGCTAATAGAATCTCCGGAAGGAATTCACAAAAAGAATCATTCAGCTCCTTCGCAAAACGGCCATAGCTTTTATACACCTTTATCTTTCAGACAGAACACAGAAACGGATTATTGTCACGGCTGTGCGTGCATTCAAAACTTACACCGTCAACACGAGTATCCCGTGTGACACATTCGTTTCTCGACAATTGATTTCAACGCCACTCTTTCACACAGGTGTTATTCCTACCTCAGATAGGACTCCCACGTTGACTTTGTCTCCTCACTTTCAGTTGCAGCTTTTAATACAGAAAACAAAAGTACCACGGGAAAATCAAGCAGGCACTGTGAAAAGTCACATGGCACATGGCAAGTCATCACGAAAGAGAAAGTTTTAATTCCTAAACTGAGACTGACATTTTCGCTGAATTTCCTGGACAGACTATGGGAAAGAGTAATGATCATATAATAACTAAAAGATCATTTATTAAATATTTCAGACAGCAGAATTGCTCATGGAATGTTCTGAACTCCTTTTTCGATTCATGTGACAAAATGAGCAGCAATTATTCTGCACAGATATGAGCCAAAGCGGAGGTCAGTGTCGATGAAGCAGACTAGTTGCGAATCAGCATTTGTGCATTTGCATGCTGATCATCTACACGGACTCTAGCAAAACTCCTTCCGCCATGTAGACTGCATGGAATGTAATTATATGCATAAAAAGCTATGCATAAAATTTGGTGGGCACAGTGAGCTGGCCGGAAATCAATCACGGCTCTTGTTCAGAAACAACCACACAGCGAGATGTCAAATTCGGGATTTGTTTTGTTTGTATTTACTTGGATTATACCTTCCATACCCTGTTGGCTTTTAAAAGATTTAAAAAAACATTTTGAGTCACTTGAGTCATTTTCTGAGTCATGTCATGTCCCGCATCACATCTTGCCGACCCTCCAACACCAGCTATCCTAATTCACTTCAGCTAGTGTGATGACTCTGCTGCCAGCCTGCCTTTGCACATACATGCACGAAATTTTCAAAAAGAAAAGCAGCCAGTCCACTTGACAGCTGCCCCCCCACACACACACAAAAAAAGGTCAGTCGGACCTACTTGGGTGTTTATTCTTTCTCTCTTAAGGAACAAAAACAGAGACACATGTCGTGAGTCATCGTAGTGTGTCACGATGATCCATCAAAATAAAAAACAACAATGTTCCATGTTGGCGGAAATGTTCTCATGTTTATGAGCGGTGTGTCATTTGACCAAGGAAGCAGCAGAAAATAAATGAGAAAATAAAAATTAAAAAAAGACCTAGCAGATCAAGATCTATTTTAATGACACATTAAAGGTAGGGGAATCCCAGTATACCTCCTTTAGTAATGACAAATGAGGCAATGGGGTTTTTCCCCTTTCTTTTTGTGTAATTAAATGTTCATCCAATAAATTAAAAATCTCAAATGGTGTCACTCATTGGGTAGCAAATGTTCTAACAAATGGTGCTCCAGCTGGATGGGAAGGCTTGACAGAAGCAGGCAAGCAGATAAACGCTCCAGTAAGCAACACCTTCCTAAAAGACCATGTGATAAAAATGCATGTGATATAATTGTATTCTTTGAATAAAACAAGATTTATATTCATGATAGCTCGGTTATTAATATTATCTACATCAAACTTTTAAACTAGACATCACTATTTTCAAACTCAACTAAAAAAAAAAAAAAAAATGGCTAACATGCCAGTAGCTGCTATTGCTTCTTGCAAAGAAACACTGCGTTTGATTGGTGACCAAAAGTAGACTTTGATTTTAGACTAACTAAAAGCAGGCTTAATTCTGGCGCAGGTAGTGTAACACGAATTTGGTGGATATAAACAAGCAAACTCTCCAGACTTGTGTGGTGGATGTCATCATATTTCATCCATAAATATGACAAAAGTGTGGGATGATCACTCCAAATCATTGTCGAAATCAATTTATTGAACAAATGATCCGAATCATCTTAAAATATATTTTTAATAGCAGCCTGTCCATTGCGGTCGACTCACTCAAAATAATGAAATGTTTAGGAAATGTTAAATGCTCTACTCCTCAAATATTTCACGTCTTGCAATCAGGTAGATTCGATTTATTACAGCGCCATAGAAATATTTTTCAATAACGTTTTAACATTCTTATCACCGTCATTTCCTGTGTCCTACATTAGAGAGCACGGGCTTGCCTTGTGATGTTTGCGACACAGATAAGGACAAAAGAAGCGAACCTGTGTGAGAGTTTTCCGAGCATGACCGTGTAGCACTTTATCACTTGTGTACACTTTGATAGAGTTTCACTGACAGGGCATCAAAGCCGCCCGACAACGTAATTTTGCCGCCGTGCCAGCATGGTTGCACCTCTGCCCTGTTGGACCTAAACTTGCCGATCCTGATTTTCCTTCCAGCAGCGTCACAGTAGAAATGTCTGCTTTCCATATTTGGGATTTCCCTCACGTAGTAGGTCAGAGTCCTTGCTACGTCACACTACATTGTTCTCGAAATTGTTGCACTTCCTTTTCTTAGCTGTGTGGATTATAGTGATGGTTTGAATCCATATTTCAACTATTTATTTGTCTACCATTTCGTTTTTGTAGGGCCCGAGCAGCGAACGCCATAATTATGCTGTTTTGGAGGATCTGAGCCTGGGTGAAACCTCTTGAAACTTTTGCACACAAATCATCTTTTGCCTACTATCCGTTATGAAGCATTCCTAATTCTACCGTTTACCTAGATCTTAAAAAACTGGAGCTTATGCAATAGCCCAAGACCCACGAAAAAGCCTTTTGGAGCCATATGCTAAACCTAACGGGAAGTCTGCCATTTTGACTGTATTTTGGAACTGGGTGCCAATTTTTTGTCTTTGACAGAGGTTTATAATGTATATATAGTTATTTCATATCAAATTATTGCCCAATTATTTTGATTATTTTAGTTATTTCAAGAAACGCGGAGAATCCACATTCTGAACTCCAATTTTTCTGCTATTTTCATTTGCGCACAGTAGAATAATACTGCCTTTGTGGGAAGGTAATCCAAAAATCCCATAGCTGATGTCACGGTGTACTTCTTTTGACAGCAAACACGTTGACATCAGATCAACAGCGCCTCTGCTCGCTGCACATAAGTAACGCACTCACTTTTGCCCGCGTTGCTTCAAGACGCCATTCATCGCAATCAATTTTGCACAACCAACAAATACTCATGAAGTCATGAAACGGTATCAACATTTTATTTCATGATAAATGTGTTCACAATGATCAAACCTGACACTGTTGTCACATTATTGAAATTAGCTGAAAATTAGAAAATATACAATTGGCATTTCTACACTTTTTGTACTAATATGATACAGCAGCAATAAAAAGCAAATAAATCCACAAATGTATAAATCATAAATATGTCTGTGCAAAAAACACAAATGCTATTATTTAAAATGACTTGAAATATTAATATTACTTGAAAGATTATCACTTGAGTGAGTTACATCATGTTGTTTTGGCATGCAAGTTGCTCACTGTGTTACGTCAAGGTAAACACAGCCGTATCACATTTGACATGTAATAAGTCCGTCCAAAAATTGGATGCAGGTATTCAATCAAAATTAAGTTGCAGCTAATCCAGCCGATGTAAAAGAGCCCATGTATAGACATGTTGCGTGGGTATGTCACAGCGTTCGATAGATATGGCGACATTGATGAGACATTATCACTCTTGGTTTTCAGCTGATAAGAGTCCAGACGACAAATGTTGTTCATTGGCAAACGTGACCCATGAGCCGGGCGGGAGCAGCGGCATTCGACGTTGGCCGTCTAATTGCCGCCATCAAAGAGAACTTTCGCAAGCCACGTGGCGTCACGCGTCACTGGCATCGACCCGAGCTTCGTGACCTCCGAAAGTACACCGAATAACGACCCGTGCGCCAATGAAAGCATGACACAGCTTTTCAGCAGGAAATTCAAATACACATCCCCCCCAACTTTAAGAATAGCTAAATTAAAAGGGCTCGGGCTACATGAATGAAAAGAAAATATTCTGCTTAAACTTTATCTGTCAAAAGCCTTTCAAGGCAGGAAGACCTTGAAAGCACACAAGCATTTCAGGAGCTCTCTTTTCATAGAGACAAGGTCTCGTCACAGCGGAGAAAAGCTGTAATAGAAAGGAGATGTTGCAGCTTTTTTTTTTTCTTCCCTCAAACAGAAAAGTCACATACTTGTGAATAAAAGGAAACAAGGCTGCAATCATGCCTCTCTGAAAAGGCTGCCAACCTTTGCCCTTGCATATCTCTTAAAGGCAAGAGAGGGAAGGAAACTCATAAAAAAAGTATATTTTCAACCTTTGCCTTCCTTTCCACTTTATTTTCTCTCCATTCTATTTATTAGACCCTACCTATTACTTTTTGTGTGCCACGCAACGTTCTCAAGGCCGTGTAGCCAACGTGCCATCCGTGTCAGCTATTTGAGCAAGAATTAGCGGCTAAGAGCAAGCTATTGTTTCCCACGCCGAACATTGAGAGGTTAACGTAGGCGTAGGGAGTAGTTTCGATCCATCAGGTAGGTCAGGTTTCTCAACGCGGCTGCATACCTGTGCTAGTGCATGTGTGGCGGCGGCGGCGACAAACCTGTGTGCGGATGCATTTGCATTCCTGCATGGAGGACACGTAAAAGAATCCACTCACTTTTCAGGATGGCCGGCGCCTCGACAGGTTTTCACAAGAATTTTGATGGAAAAAAAAAACGTTCAGCATTTTTCTTTTTTTTTTTCCCACATCAGCTGAACCAATGAAAACACAACGTTTGCTGCCAAAGAAAATATATTGTTGCAGTTCTTAAATTAGATCACCCAATGTAAGGTTTATGCCACAGCTTCCCTTAATTAATAAAAACAAGCATCAATAATTAAAAGAACAAAAAACTACAGAATATTTATTGGAGAAATTACAGGCACCCAACGAGTGTTTTATACGACACATACAAAATTGCAGTGACAAGTGCTCATTCACACAATTCAATTGCTTCCATGCTCTAAATGGATTCCGCTTGGAAATGTAACAGAGGGAGCAGTGAACGCCGCCATGCAGCCTCCAGCTGCTATTCTTTGTGCAAGGACAGTAAAGTGCATGCGGAGCTTTTACGGAAATCATGGACCCCCCCACATCACCAATAACACCAAACAGTCAAAAGCTTCGCTTCAAGCAATACGTCTGTAAATAAAACTGCCCAAATTAAAACAAATAAATTGAGGAAACAATGGGTCTGATTGAAGAATATAACATTTCTGTTGTTGCCATAGTAACCTTGGTAACTACTTTCACGAGCGAGCGGGCCGAGTGAAAAAATAAAATCTTACAGCGAGTGACAAACCACACCCCCATCCCCTTGAGCGGATGTTCCCCACAGAGTCAGTCTGGGTATCCAACAAATCTTTGCATATCATTGCAAATAAGACTTGGGTTTTATTATAAAGTATTGGCCTGCTATTTTTTTTTTTTGGGCTTATTTATTGTCTTCATTTTTCTCCAATAATTAATGTCACTCATACTGGGTGCCAGTAAAAAATTGTGCATCGGCAATTTTTTGTGGTTGACTTTCCCCCCCCCCAGCCCTAATTGCCGGGACTTGAGATTCCACAGCGTGGTAGTGAGAGCCCGTGAACCCAGTTTTTTCCCCCTCACCTCAATTTGAAGGTAATTACAAAAAATCTCAAAAATCACAAATCTAAAAGAAAACATTTCTGAACTGAATTATGACATAAATCAAAGCAAAATTATCAAATGAGTCCGTAAAGCAGGTGTGCAATGTGAGAAAGGCAAAAGTAGGATTTAGGAAACGAGTTTAATACCTGTCCATACAAGTCCTAAATGTTACGTTTTATTTTGAAGATATAAGTGTGCACACACACACAAACACACACACACACCTTGTTTAATCCCTCTCATGGCGGGTGGCTGTGCAGACGGATGCTGTTTAAACATAGCGGGCCCTTGATGTGGGGTCTCCGGGGGCCGCAGTTTGTGTGTGTGTGTGTGTCTCACCCAGTTTTCTGGCCCTGGGAACAATGGTCCTTTAGAATGCAAGGTTACTGGTGCGCTGACCCCTGGCAAATAAGAGCCATGTTCTGGCATTCCAAGCCTGATTGGCACTTTGAGCCCGCAGAGAGCTCAAAGGAGACACAGGAAATGTGACCAGTGTAATTGGTTATATATTAGCGGAGCATTCTCCCCCTGTTTAAATGATGGAACATTCTTAAGTGACACTTTAGGTGGATGGGGCTGAGATTCCGCATGCTACACGGGGAAAGGGAGGTGGGGGGCAAACATGGAGGGGGGGGGGGGGGGAGAGAAAGCAAAGAAGAGGAGGAGAAGAGAAACTCTCAGGCGTCTGAGAAATGTTGGGAAAAACATGCTTCGAATGTGACAAATGACGATTAGACGTGGAACGGTTTGAATGCGTCGTGACTCACTTGACCACATTTAATCCAGCATCAAAGGATTACGACCGCGTGCGTGCTTGAAGAATTGTCTGTGTTGTCATGACATACATGAATATTCTCAAATGATATACGTACATGTGGCAATTAATGATAAACATATTGGTACAACTCTAAGGACATTAACGAGCGCTTCATTGATTTAACATGATAGAAACTTGAGTCGAGATGTGACACTTTACAACGTTGCCTGTGCAGTTGATAAATGTCTTAAAATGGCAACAGTTTGGATTCTGGAACGGATTAATCCAAAGGTCATTTGGAATGGGAAATTGGAGGTCAAACAGCATCACACGATGACTCGACAGAACGAATAATTGGTTCTATTCGCCTTTGTTTGGAAGATAAAACATCAGGTAAGTTGGGTGAGGAGGGAGGGGCGTCGGAGGCGATGCGGGGGTGTCATCCCTCATGCACCTTGAGTGTGCACCCCCCACGCTGTTGAATGGCTGTTGGGTCATGATACACTCGCTTCTCCCTCTGAAGTACGGTGAGTGGGAAGGATTCTGTTGTGTGGAGAGAGCCTGGGGCGGAGCAGGGGCCAAGTCGGTAGCGTGAACTCTGACCTGAGGTGCCTGCTTGCAGTTCATGAAGGCTTCATCATGGCGAGCAAGTCCGATTCTTCAGGAAGCCTTTATGTGGATTAACAAGTGTCCGTCTGGTGAAGATGTGTAGTGGGCTTGAGTTATTACGCCTCAGAGGCAGCTGAGTCAAAGCACCACTCCGCATTCCTTGTCTCCGCAGTAAGTCGCAGGACAGAATGGGGCACCGATGAATTGATCTTATCTGGGTCACCTCATCTCCATTCCAAACAAAAAGCTTGTCAGGCTAGTTTAGATAGAGATGAATTTTCTTGGCACACGCACTCGCACAAAATATAGAAGTTGAGCATCCGTGAAATCACTTAATTGCATTGCCGGCATGAGCAAAGTCAGCCATCTTTCTGGGCTAGAAGGAGCTCCCAAACGTGCTCTCTTCCGAGCGCATGCACGTTCCCGCGCCCTCTCCACGGGACGAGTTGGTTCCTATCCTGACTCGTTAGCCATGAGAACCGGAGAGCATTCCTTTGCATTCCACGCTGAGGTGAACATGGTGGCTTTGAGGTGAGGAGACAGGCAGATGGGTCAGAGTGTCAGACCACCCTGGATCATCTGTCTTCATTCAGGACACACTTGGAGCTTCCAGGGGCTCCGACCAGCCAGAGCCCCCCACCCCCCTGTCTTTTTTTTTTTATCTTCCCGCAGTACACATAGACACGGGGATTACACAGGCATTTATAACAAGCTCTTTGTGCGGGTCAAAGTTGACAACAGGCCTCCTCAGGAAAAGAAAAAAGGGAGAGGAGCGCTGGGGAATGCATAGGAGATAAATCTTAAACTGACACCACGGATGGCTTGTAGCCCTCATGAGCGCCATTCACAATGTCGTCCCTGAAGCCTTCTGAGAACACTTGCACAATGGAAGGCATGCGCATAACTTCAAGTCATAAAACATCATCTTCGTGGCTTGAAGGGAAACAAGGCATGTTTTATCTTGTCAAAGCATTTTTTGGAAGGAAAAAAAAAAAAGGATATAGATAACATGGCTATCGATTTCAATTTAACTCTACTCGTACCTATCGTACGACAGATCAGTTTGGCGAAAAATTCATGACGTTTGTTATCCTTTTCACGGACTTGTGAATTACAGTGCTGATTTATTCACAGTGTATGACTACATGATAATGATTTAAACACTGTTCAAGTAAAATGTAATATTTATTTGATAACTGATCACCAAATGATGGATGGAAGGAGAGATGGACAGACAGACAGACTGACAGACAGATGACAGAATATTGTCTGTCTGTCTGTCAGACATATAGCTTAAATATGACAAATGAAAGATAATTATTTTAAATTGCTGCTGTCATATCTACTCCCCACTATCTTAAATACTTTATACCCTTGAGCTTGCCGCACCTCCTCCAAAAAATGGGGTTACTTTAGGTCAGAGTGGAATGAAAATTGTGTAATAGTGCCCTCTTTTGGTCAAGTTAATTCAACGTTGAGCAGGAATTCCAAGTTCCTGGTCAGGAGAAAGGAGGAGACTTCAACGAGACAAAAAAAAAAAAAAAAGGGTCAGGTTTATATGAGCAACATCAGCCAGTCAGGGAAAGTGTCAATTGACAATTGGTGGCCAGTAGATGGCAGCATTATGTTATTAACATCTGTCTACTCAATGGCCTCAGGTTCATTCTATATTGTAACATCTGCCAATGATAATGTGATGGTCAAATTACAAAAACAGTGGATAAAATTTATATAATTCAAATTTTACTGTGTTATTTTTATATTTTCGAAGGCGTAATTATTGCTACAACTATTGTATTTGTTCTGTGGCTTAAAGGGGACATAATATGGAATATTTATATTGCTTATATACAAATAGCTGTGTCTATGTGACACCGGCCCAGCCATCAAGTTTGAAATTGAGCATCGGAGTAAATATTTTGTTTTCTGCTATTTCTAAGAATATGTATGGTTAAGTGCTCCCACGCATACCTCTATTCCTAGTCAACATGGCAACACAATGCTTACTTGGCATTGACCCGGCATTATGTTTGGTAGGATGGAAGATGGCGCATTTGCATGAGACAAAGTCACCTTTGCTGATTTCAACAAGACAATAAATAGTATGGCTACAATTTTGATCCTTAGAATATTTGAGTAAAGTGTGTCAAAGACATGTAAGGAAAACATGTAGGATGTTTTTTTTAAAACAATATTAAATTAAAAAAAAGAAAGAAAACAATGCATGGTATTGTGTCTCCTTATTTTGTCTGCCTTTTCATCACTGTGCCTCTGCCGCAACATCAATTTCCCTTTAAGGCACAATCAAATGTTTCTGATTGTGAAATTGTAAAACTTTTGATGAATTTCCAGTTCGTATTTTGTGGTGTTGGAAGCATCGCATCACTCTGCCACAATGATTAACTCCTTCAGCCTCAGTGATTCAACTCTCGCTCAGCTGGGGGTCGAAAACCGCTCTACTCTGCGTTGTCAGTTCCTGGCACAAAAGTAGGAAATCTGCTATTCACATTACATGTTACTGCTAAAGGAAAAAAAAAAACATATTAGGAGAATAGATGGATGCCTCCCTATTGTGCCATTTTGAGCATATAGAGCATGTTTTCCAGGTTCAACACTGACTGTTGATGATACAAACAGTCCGTCCAAAATTCCTTGGCTTCCTTCTAACTTTCGAACCTCTTGGAAAAATACTGTGAAAGCTGAGATAGAGCTGTTTGGACGCAAATCTGTTTCACAATAGAGAAATAGTCTTTTGCCTAAGTTTAGCTGCGTGTTTGTTTTCAACACATACAGCAACGGTGCGAGTATAGTGTGCAGTCTGTACACGATTGTTTGTTTGTGTAGCTTTCACACTGGGGCAGGTTTTGTTGGTTCTGCAGATTAAATTTAGCTGACGGACGAAAAGCCGAAAAGATCCAAGGTGTTTCAATGCTGGATGCTGACATGATGCAATGACATTTCAGGTGAAGAACTGTTGGCAAATGTTCATACTATGCATTACAGTAACACGCCCCCTCCCCATAAATAAATAATAAAGAGCCAATTTTGAGATGTCTAACATTGAGTGATCATTTGACACACATCTATGATTCATGATATATATATATATATATATATATATATATATATATATATATAATTATTACACAGATTTTAGTGAGGATCGTAGAAGTTTGCTTCACAGGCCACTAAAATGGTCGGACGGGCCAGATCTGGCCCCCGGGCCTTAGGTTTGATACCTGTGGTAAAAAAACACGCCCTTCCAAATGTATGACAAAAATGCCACTATTTTCCAAGACAAAATATGTCCATATTTTTGTTGAATCTTCAAATATTTTAATTTTCACACATACACACCACTACCACTGCAAAGGACTCTCTTGCACAGATTTTCCAATGCAAAGATGCCACAAAAATGGTGAACAGCAAACAAACATTAAGTTCAAGAACTTTTTTGCACGTTTTCCACAAAAATCAACCTAATCAAACATTTAATATCAGCTATTTATGTTGCATTTCATTCAAATCAACACATTTAAAGGCTGGCTCACTCACCTGTATGGTTGCAATGCAGGTGATTCAAGTTGCGTCACCCTGGGCGAGTCCATCACAACTTCCGCTGGTCCAATTAAGCAACCATAGGCGTTTGCAACACGATAAAGCTTTGAATATGTCCATGTGTGTGGAGGACACACTTTTCCTGAATCTTCATGCACTTTAAACGAACTGTCAGCGTTTTGGAAAATAATAATTACCGTTGTGTACTTTTGACATCGGTGTTGCAGAAGCCATTCATGTCAACTCTTCTTCTCAATTTCAACCTTGGGATTAGAGGTGCCAGTGAGCAACGTCTGCCACCTTACGGTTAATATTAGTATTACATGTTTCCATGCCTCAGCAACAGTAAACATTATTTTCATAATGTTAATATACATAATACTTAACAGTCCTGTCTTTCGTAGCGATGTGTTCAGGCAGTTGTCGCTATCTGATAATATTTTACACGGACATCTAATTTTATCTCTGTTGTGTAAAAGTGCAAAACAATGGCAGCAATATGTGTAATAATTAAAAATGCATTTGAGACTTTTGCATTGCATTGTAATACAATCACTTTACATGGCCATCTGGAAGGCCCTACCCTGCAGAGACTGACAACATTGTCACCCTTATAGCGAGCTCAAATGTAAGCAATTGCTCACATGGCCATCTGTGCCATTTATGGATCAGACAAGCCACAGCGAGAAGCTTTTTCAGCCTGCTCGGCTCCATCTGTGAAGCCACAAAGCACAGGCTCTCCACTGAGGAGCACTCATGGCACTCTCATTTGCCAAACCATCTGTGTGGCTGGCTGCCTCTCTACTTCCCAATGATACAGATGTCTTGAAAAGTCTTTGCCAGCTAGAAATGTGACCTTCCTCAGTGGCCCAATCGTGCAACCCCTCAATTATGGTCATTCTGAAAGGTAGCTGCAAATAGCTGGTCATTAATTGATGATGTTTCAAAGATGCCCTTTATGTTTTTCGACCCTAATAAAAAGTTAAAGTCTATAACAGATGTTGTGCTTAAACCTTCCTCTCCGAGACTATAAGACTACGTTGACAGTGCAGCTCAATTTGGATTTTATTTTTCAAATCCGACCTGGGCCACTTTCATGTGTGGTCCGAGACTGGTTCTAGCCGATGTTTTACAACTGACTGAACGGCCAGGTCGTGTATATCTGACCTTGACGTCATCACGCGCCCCTTCTATATTTCGTGGATGTGTGTGTGTATGTGTGAGACCAAAAAAAATGCACAGGCAGTCTGTTTGGGGAGGGAGAGTGAATGTTTTGATTGACCTTGACCTGCAAATTGGTTTTAGTAACAGTGTTTACTTGTTATTTGACCTTTAATTAATCTCACTGGAGACATGAAACATCGAGTGGACATCTGCGGTGTTAGTAACAATGACGCACGTTCATTTATTCCGCGCGGCAATGGCGTGAAGTCATATATTTATCATTTAGCCTCCATGAAATGGGATCGAAAAGCCTCTTCCTCTTAATTCCCCCACAATAGTCTATTTCTACTTCTTGCCAAATCGCTCTTCCTGGCGTATAAAATAACAAATAAAAATAACAAAGATAAGGCCGTGGCGCTTGGTTGCTAGACATTTACTAGTGACGTTTCTTTATTTATATGTTCACATACCGAATTTCACCCCAAAATCCAAATTGAGCATTAAGACCTGGGGATTGGAAAATGTCAATATCTGAACCCCAATTGTATTCTCAACTTCCCATAAATTACGTCATGCTCACTCCAAGAGTGAATTACAGCTGCTTGCAGTGATTTAATTCACACAGTTTTGCCTCATTTGCTTCAACACAATATCCAAGTGCATATCGCTCTTCTAATGATTTTTGGTTGATATTGCTTTTTCAAAATGTATTCATTAAGAGCAGTAGAATCTAAATCAAAACAACAACAAAATCACTTTTACTCTTAATTAAAAATATTTTCTTTGCATTCATCCAATTATGCACATTCAGTGTTTCTCTGTATCACACAGCTCGGACCACCCAGGCTGATAACTCTATGAGTGGGAACAGACAGATCCTCCACTGTCAACTCATTGCATAAGAGTCGTCTGTTGACATCATCAGCGAACTCTTATTTGATTAATGGTGTGAGAAAGTTGTGCGATGACACCGTGACTGTCCCTGTGAAATGTCAACAGACGAACGGCCTGGACGGTCTGTGTCTCTACACTACAATGGCATTGTTGTCACAGCATCGCACTAGTCTGAGTCGGAACACTTGGGAAAGCTTATCTTGGCTCTGATTGAGATTATGTCTGTGTGGTGTGGTTCCAAAACCTAAGCAACATCAGAGGCTCCAAATCTGAAAAATAACTCACCGTGACAACAGGTACAATGTAGCTCCAGCAATCTAAAACAAACACAATAATGCTACAATTATTTATTATCATTATGATATTATTGCTATAATTTGAAATGCTTGTGAAATTTTACTCTCATGTACCATTAGATGAGTATTATTTTTGACAACCAGGAAATGTTGTAAGTGCTGCTTATAAATTGGCTGCCAGCCATTCCTTGCTGGTTGAGAACTGCACTCTCACTGTTTCTAATATTTTGAACTTCTCAATTAACTAGGATGATTTCTTCATACTGATAGCAAGGTGTGACATTGCTAAATCACACTGATAATTACAGATAGTTGATGGGCAATAACTAGTTAAGCTAATTAAGATAATTACCGGGACGTTCTAAGACCAATAGGACAAGAAAGTTGTGATGTCATCAGTCACATGCCAATGGTGACTCTTCATTGAGGCGCCTTCCGAGACTTCGCATTGATGCTGTTTCTCCTCGTTGCATTCATGATGTACATATTTACGTCTTAATCTTGCATTAGTTTTCAAAATCTTCTTTGTCTAACTAGTTGAATGGTGCTTTAGTGAAAACACCAGAAAGTACATTTCTAAAATTAAAATAACACAACAGGAATGCGCTCTACACAGAAAACATGTGGGAAGATCAAATCACTGAAAGTCGTCTTTTTTCAGCTTGGGTAGAAATTTGAGATTTTGCAGATGTTTGTAGGAGTGTATCTTCCCTGCTTTGTCTTCAAAAAAATGACCCTCCCATGCAATAAAAAAAGAAATCTCTGCATGGAGCATGAATTTTCTACAACTAATAGAATCTATTATGCAACTTCATCCAACCACAGAGTCTACATTTATACTTTTAATTTGATTATTACTTTTCACATTTCAATTAACAATGTAATTAATTGAATCTAGTTAATCTGTTCTTTGTTATGGTCTCACACAAACACACACACACACACACACACACACACACACACACACACACACACACACACACATACACACGTGCAGCAAGTGTTGTTGACTGTGACTCATTAAAAATGTTTTTGAGTCGAGACAACTCAGCAATGAGGCGCAAGTGTTCCATGTGAGCGCCAACTGTGAGAAAAAAAATCAGTGTATTTGACTTTTTAATGTTTCCCATGTGAGCTTTTCCCAATGTTTTTATAATGATAAACTAGGCTCTAGCAGACACATACAGTATATTGCTGTTTAATAGTTAACTTCTCGTGTGATTCATCTAAAGCATTCTCGAAGGGGAACAGACCCAAAAGCGATACCAACTGGAATTAAACATCTGCAGGAAAAGTATTGCTCAAAATTCTAACCAAAGAGATTATGAAGCCATAATTATGCGTGACCTCAAGACTTCAGCTCAAACATCCAAAGGAGAAACACCATTTTGTTTTTTATTTAGCACATTTTGTTGTTGTTGTTTTTGTGATGCTACCACAGAAGAGTGACATTAATGGCAAAAAGAAAAATGAGATCATAAACATCAACAAATATCTATAGAAATAAGCCTAGAAAGTTAAACTTAATTCAGAATTTAAGATACCAGGACATGTGACTCCAATTCCAGCAAGTGTCTAATGGATTAAATCTACAAATATGTTTTTTTTCCTTTGGGTTATTTGGGTTCTTTTGTATTCCATCTTCGGATATCGGAATGTCATTTTTTTTCTGCATGAAAAATATAAGAATGTCATACATAACAGAAAGTCATATATAATGTTAAAGGCAAAGTTGAGGGTTTAGAATCCAATCAGCTCCAAATGGGTCCATTTACAGGTGCCATGCGAGAACACACACGTTTGCATCGTGAAGCAACGGCTGAGGGCACTTGGCGTTTTTTTGTTTTTTTTCCTTCATGTGCCAGGAGGTGCATAAAGGGAATGTTGTTTTAAAGACCCACTGTGGAATGTACTAGACAAACACCATATAGACCTGCCCTCACGCTCTCCTCACATGCTGAGCAAAAACACTACACACATCTGTGGAATTAAATTAAAAAAACATGCATTTTCTATTTTTAAATGTGACACCTCCATATGGACTTGAAAACATTTGTTGTAATCATGTGCATGCAACACATCAGTGAATCATTTTAATAGGTTACTTATATGCCTTTATAGACTTAGAGCCCTTATACAGGTGACCTAATATTTAAGACCTCAGTTTGCGTAAAAGCAGCAATGGGCACATTTTACTGTGAAATGTTCACATCTTTTATGACAGCTTGTAAACTGGATATGTTTGCAGACAACTTTTAAAGCTACATTAGTAACGACTTAATAGTTTGTGGATGGAAAAAGCAGCTTTCCTCAAGACCTTCATCGATTAACCGGCATCTCTTTTGGTAATGAATCGTTACACCGTTAAACATCGATCTGCTGATGTGAATTCCGTAATGGAAAAATCGCCATGGCAACAGCCTGGCCGATGGATGCTGCTTTCACAGTGGGGGGGTATTAAGGTGTTTGATTGTCGAGCTGCAGATTGGTGAGTGCTTTAAATAGATAGATAGATAGATAGATAGATAGATAGATAGATAGATAGATAGATAGATAGATAGATAGATAGATAGATAGATAGATAGATAGATAGATAGATAGATAGATAGATAGATAGATAGATAGATAGATAGATAGATAGATAGATAGATAGATAGATAGATAGATAGATAGATAAATAAATCCTAAACAAATATATAAATCTGTTTAATGCCCTAGAATTATTTAGCATTTTCGTCAAAGAAAATGTTGATTGCATGAGGGAGTCTGGCCAGTTCTTAAAGTAAATTAACCTCACTCTAAACGCTCACAAGACATAAAAAGCTTACAAGGTTGACATAAATAAAAGATTGCAAACATCCTTTAAAAAAAAAGATGTCTTTCCAAGGCTCCATTAGCATTTTCATCTGCACCCCATTACACTGTGCTGTACATCTGCCATTATCCTCCTGGAGGCCTGTTCAGGGTTGTTTTGATCACGCATTTGGACGATGAAAAATGCTGAGATTTATACGCTTTGTTTCAAGGTTAACAGTCCCGGCACTCGCTTATTTCTCAACATGGAGGTCTGCAAGTCATTATCCAATCTTCGTCGCACTGGAACTTAGAAGTGGGCCGGCTGTGTCTGTTTGTTTATACACAGTATTTGGCAATTGCACTACATTGGCCCATCAATTCATCTAATGCAGCATTGCAATCATTTTAGCAACAATGACCATTAAAAATAAACAATATCCATAAAGTGACATCAACGGCAACGCCCAACCCTCCGATCCCACTAACATTGACCTCCAGTTGGACATCACTCACCATCTGGAAAGAAAATACCTCCACCTTGTTTGGGTACCAGGTCACTGACTATGTTTACCTGAACTCATTTATTTGGATTAAAAGCTTGAGCCGAATGAAAATCCTTCATTTACACATCCCATTTGGAATATTCTGACCGGTATGGTTTCCACATAATCATCTTAATACACATATGGCTGAATCAGTAGGTGGACACGCTAAGAGGCTACTTAGCTGAGCAAACGCTCCTAAAGAATCTTTTCAGGCTTGTCAATGAGTACGTTGTATACAACGCAAGCTCTTGACTCACTGACTGTACCCATGCTTGAAGCTCCAAACTGAGGTCATTGCATTATCTTAGGTTACCACTAGATGGCAAAACTTCAACACACTGTCCCTTTAAAGATAAAGAGCAAATATGATGAAATAATGTTAAAAATAATTCATTTTGTTATACATCTTATCTTCACAGGATCGCAAATAAATTAATATACCACACAAATCATGAACGGCAGCTTGCATTTACCTTATAGAGGATTGGCAACAAGCTGATGAGCAGACTGAGAGTTCAAAGTTCAAGGGCCAAGGTCATGGTGTTTATGAAGACAGCCCCCCGCTGAACGCGCTGCATCAACAAAAGAAAAGAAAAACATTCAGGTCAGGATGCGACATTGTTTCTTAAATAAGACTTTTGTTTTCCCTGCAGCAGGTGTTGTCGGCATGCGATCCACCTCATTCCTGTCCACCTCACATTTGGGAAAAAAATGCCCTGGATGCCAAAAGTCAGTGGGAGTCAGTTGAGAATACCACCCAACTGAGGGTCTTGACCTAGGTTTTCAGGAAGGGGGACGGTTTAGAGTGTTTCTCAGCAATGCAGCTGCTCTTATCTACCAACATCAGGAAGACCCCCCACACAGGATGCTCCAGGCTCAGTGACCGCTTCCCGTCATCCTAAAATTGACAGCGGACAATTTATTTGTTTTTTACTATCCCGGAAGGAGAGCAACTTCCTAATATCAGAAGTTACTATCATTCCATTGATTAACATCCAAGTAGCTCTAAGTTTTAAAATAGGTTAGTGACACTGATGCCTGACATAAAGAATACACTTTTTTCCTGGTACATGAAAAAAATGCACTTATGTATTGTTATTGATACTGTTATTGTTGTTGTTTCAAAAACAACACAAATCTTTTTATTTTTCTGTTTTGAAGAATGAAAAACATCACACTGTCATTAAAAAAAATTGTAAGATGAATACAATGCCTGATATTTTGTTTTTTATTATTACAATTAATTTTACTAATGCAAAAAAAATCTCTTTGATTAGCTGACTGGGAGATTATTATAGTCTCTAAAGTAGTATTTTGAAATATTTGATGTTTTGTGGGAAATTTTATATAAATAAATTATAGTCTTTCTTTGTTTCTGTTTCAAATTAGAAAAATAATCATAAAACATCAACATGAAGAGGGGGGAAAAAGAAGAAAAATGAAGGCTGTTTCTATCGTGGCTTAAAAAGGAGGAACTTGACACTGAATGATCCATTTTAGTTATTGTGGGCAGCAGGAGGGGAAATGCAGCGTTTTTTTTTTTCTAACTAATACTTTTCAGTGTGCGTGTGTGGGCGGGGGGGTGTTGAGGTGTTGTTGAGTTCAAAGGCGCCGGGAAAGGGGAGTTTCACACCGAACTGGCGGAGAAGTGCGCATACTGTGGAGGTTTCATGTGGACATTTCTGAGGGAGCCGGGAAAGGAACACAGTGAATCGCCGAATTCCTTCTATTTCTATTCTTCACCTGGACGATATTATTGGGAATTAAACGCTCCAACTGCGGGATGATTTACTGCGGCGTTAAATCCATGCGCGAGTCAATCTCGGTGATGTGACGTGGAGCGCAACTTTCTTTTTTCCCCTTTTACTTCGTAAAGCAAGACATTCTTCACTCTGCTGTCTGGAACAATGACAGGTTTGAATTTGTTTCTGTCAGAAATGATGAAGCGCACAAACAACTACGAGATTCTATTACTTGTGGTGCATTTTTGGGTGTAGTCGCCACTTTTTGTTTCTTCTCACTCACAAGAAACATTGCCAATCTTTGTAATTTTTCCAAGTTGATGTCCGTATTGGACGGTATGCAGTGAGACACTGATGCGCATCTTCATCTGGAATTAATCAATTCATAAATTCTACTTCAAATGCTCTAAAAGGCGTTCTCAATTTGTTTCTTCCACTGGGAGAGTTTTTAGCAACATCTCTGCAGAATGTGGCGGCTTTTAACTCTCACTTTGGCGCTTATGTGTCTCCTGACATGGGCAAGCGAAGCCGACAGGTACAGCCATCGCATTCGGGCGCAGTTGCGCAGGTCACCCAGGCCGGGGCGACCGAAGGTGGGCACAGAAGGCAGGGGGCGCCAATTTACGCGTTTGCGCCCGGGATTCAGTTCTGCCATATCCGTGCATAGCTACACGAAGGGTGAAGGCATCCAGGCGGATGAGGGAACACCATCGATTGGGGGGTCGCAAGGCAGAAGAATGCTGGGCGCAAGAAGAAGGGTCAAGGTGCATCCCCAGGGGGGGATGCTGCAAGACGAGGGCGCCCCCCGAGCGAGGGCCAGGGTGGCGCGGATGCCCAGCAGCGCCGGTTCGCCCAACCTGCTGGCCAGTTTTGCAGGCAAAAACCGAGTCCTGGTGATCTCCGCACCTCATGATTCCGACGGCTATTACCGGCTGATGATGTCCTTGCTGAAATCTGATGTGTACTGCGAGCTGGCGGAAAGGCACGTGCAGCAGATCATCATATTCCACCAAGAGGGCGAGATGGGTGGCAAGGTGCGGAGGATCACCACTGAGGGCAAAGTCATGGAAGAGCCACTGGACACAGGCCTCATTCCGAGACTTATGAGCATCCTTAAACTGGAAAAAGGTACACTTTGGATTTGCTTTTGATTTTTTCAATTAAATTGTCTTTTAAGATTTACAAAAGCAGATACATTAGGTTAAATTGTCTTCGGTGTTTACAAAATAAATGGATGTCAGCTTCATTGAGGATGATAACGATAAAGGACATCTACCATGGTGCAATTACTTCTGGTTCTAAGACCAAACCAAGCATGATCAGAATGTTTTGTAGTTTCTCCATAGTGTTGAGTTGTATCATTATATTCTGCAGGTAAGTTTGGAATGGTGCTGCTGAAAAAGACCCTCCAGGTAGAGGAGAGGTACCCGTACCCCGTGAGGCTGGAGGCCATGTATGAGGTCATCGACAAGTCACCCATGAGGAGACTGGAGAAGATGCGCCAAAAAGGTTTTGTCCAGAAGTGTAAAGGAGCTGGCGTTGAGGGTCAAGTGGAGGAGGGCACACTTACGGGTAAGAAGTGTCAAAAGTCATGAACTGAGACCGTATTTTTAGGCAACGTGGCTTATCTAATGTGTGTGTGGACAGCGATTACACCTGTAGGAAGAAAACCAGAAAGGAAAATCATGAGAAAGCCCACAACAACTACAACTACGACTACTACCCAGCCAACAACAACCCGACCAACAACTACAACCACCACAACTAAAGCCACAACCACCACAGCCACAACCACCACACGAAGAACCACCACCAAAAGAACCACCACCACCATCCTGACACCAACCAAAGTCCATACCCAGACCGTGCTGCTCCCCGCCCCCAGAACCACAGAGGACCCATATTACTACAACCAAAGGGAGAAGGAGAACTACCCAGCCAAAACTACACCATCTGGAGACAACCTCACAGACAAAGAAAACAAAGAGCCACACATCCACAAGCTGGTACCCGCCACAAGGAAACCGTCCAAGATTAAACCCAACAGGAAGAAGAACGGAGGAGAGAAGGTGAGTCGTATTTTGCCGTGGTAAACTTTCTTATACATGTAGCAAAAAAAAAAAATCATTGTAATGAATCAGCTGCTCAAAATTGATTTATTTATCCATTTATTTATTTGTTTGTGACGGTCACTGCTATAGTCCATTGAATACATCAAGAACAGATTTTTTTTTTCTTTCCTGCACTTCCTGAATCATGCAAACATAACTGAAACATGTGACATCATCTCCAGGGATTTTCACGCACCGCAATCTGGGAATCCTTCGGGTAGATCAGGACTCAATCATAAAAGTGGATTCTTGCTGTTCATTAACAAACTTTGTCCATGCAGATGCTAACAAACGAATATGAGGACAAATACGAAGCCGGTAAGCCGACCATCGTGTATCCCGAGGAGGTTGACCCCTTCGCCGACGTCAGTCCCACCAGGAAGGTGAAGGCCAAGCATGAAAAGAAGAAGAAGAACGAAAAAGCAGGCAAGAAGTCAGAGAGGAGGGGAGGAAAAGCCGGCAAAGAAGGCAAGAGCGGTGGGAAGAAGAACGGAAAGAAGTTATCAAAGTACCCAGATAAGGACGACTACCCAAAGCCTACCAAGAAGCCCACACCGCCTCCCAAGGGATCCCTGGCCTCCTTTTTGGACTACTTTGAGAACCGTAGGCGACTACTGGTAAGAGAAACCTTAAACCTTGCTCACGTTCCTATTTCAAACATCCATCACACACGTCCGAGCAGATGAACCCCACACTGTCGGTGTCTGCTTTAAAACCCAACATTGCCAACTCTGGATCTAACCCAACGTGATCTCAATAGCATCAGGGTGCATTCCATGTGACCTAAGATACATCACAAGATCTGTGAAGACAAAACACCCAGCAGTATTTCAGACTAACTAAGGCATCACACTCACTTTTCAGAGGTTGGTTTTTAAAGTTCAAGTGGAGCTGTCAGCTGTGTGCGAGCAGACTGTGTGTCTCTGTTTTGCAGCCACTATAGATTGTTATCACACAAGCGGGCTGGGAAAATACAGCCCATCCTCCACTCGCAGGTTAATGTAAACACCAAGTTTGCAGTCTGCGACCTTTACGTATGAACTCCCAACCCACCCCTCCCTCCTTCTTTCTAATCCACAGCTGGTGACATCACCCAGCGAGGACAACAAGATGTATGCCCAGCAAAGGGACGAGTATTTGGAGTCCGTGTGCGAGATGGCCATCCGGAAAGTCTCCATCATCACCATCTTTGGCTCACTCGTTAACTCCACTATGAAAATCGACCATTACCAGTTGGGTAAGGGGACCAGACACGCAGTACGTCCGGCCAAACTATGAACAAAAGTCTTCCCACGACTTTTTTTTGGCGACAGCGAGCGGGTGCTTGCTCTTGCTGAGTCATACGCCCACTCAGTGAATGTTTTCCAGACTTGTAGTGAACGTGTGGGTGGAGATTGGAACTCCTCCACTCCACTGCACTGCACTTTACCCTTTTTTCACTCTCCAAAGTTTTTAAGGAGTTTATTCAAACCTCTCAGGAATGGTAAACAATTTACGAACCATCGTTGTCTGATAAAAAGCATTGTATGTCTTGCTTTGGTATTATATGAAGATAAATCTTTGATTATGATCTAAAACCATCTAAAAAAATCTAAACATATCTCATAAAGTTATAAACTTTAGTTGGACGTATCTAAATTCTTCAAACACCGGAGACAAACATTACCATGCTTGCCTGTAACTAATCTTTCTACAGTAAACTACGGGCAGCTTTTCAGAAATATGCATTTCCAGACATTTAATAGTGATCTCAAATCTTAGGTGACTCTGCAAAACTTTATGAGTCTGCATGTTCCACCACAAGACAAGGTTTCATCCGCACGGAATTTTTTTGTTGAAACCTGGAAGCTGATGTCACACATCGGTGGCACATGCTGTTTTTCCACTTGGAAAAAAAAATGGTGTGTACAAACAAGTGCTTCTTTTTGTGCCTCTGTGTAAGATGATGTCACCGTCTAGTTTGTCTAATGGTCTGACACTTTAAATTGAGAGATGGAGGAAAACACCATTTGTAGTAAATAATATATTTTTTTAAAAATTGGTAAAATAAAATAATATCCAATAGCACACCAGATGATCTCTTGCAGCACACGAATCAGAATCAGCTTTATTGTTAGGTAGTTGTTAGTGTGACTCTGGCTCAGCCAAAGCAAGTAAATGCGGTTTATTTAAGTTACCTTAAATGACTCCAAAGATTTTCTTAGTTCCAATACATTCCAATTGCAATTCCAAGCCTTTAAATACCTATTGCCTCTACATGTACACAAGTTGACTCATCTGGTTTGCCTTTGACTTAATGACCTCTTGGTGAGAGAGAGTGAGTGAAGCTTTAGCGTCTCCAAATGCCAGCAACTTAAAGTCAATTCCAAAGTCACATCCCACCTCGCCAAGAAGTCAGGGAGTCAAAGCAGCTCTTTGTTGAGTTTGTCCCTGATTGACTTTGCTGCTGTCCGTCAAATATTTACTTCCCTTCCCGAAACGTCTGGCTTTCTTCTTCTTTAGAGAACGACAAGCCGATGAAGGGACTCCGTCAGGAAGACTTAGTAAACCAGGATCTAATCACTGAGTTGAGGAAAGAGTTCAGCATGATTTACGATGACTTCCACATGGTCCTCACTGACACAGACATGAGAGTCCAGGTGAGCTGCTCATACCAACACACCATCACAACCTAAAGTTTTACTTTTGTGCCTTTACTTTTTAGTTCCCATAGTAAAAACAAAATGCTTAAAGACAAAAAAAAAAGTCACATGGCTAATGTTAGTGCCTTTCGGACTCATCTATAATAATGTCATCCTAAAAATGTAATTCCTCATTTAAAGTCCTGCCACCAATCTGTCCATCAAGTTCCAGTTCGTCTCACATCGTACTATCCCAGTCCTGCCAAAACACCGTCTTAACGAAAATACTGTTAATTCACACGCCGCAACATTTGCTCAGCGGCGTCTTGTATACTGTATGTGCACACACTTGCCAGGAAACAAAAATGTCAACGGGTTGTTTTTGGACCTGTGCATCAAAGAGGCTAGTGTTCGCTCACGCTGCTGACAGCGGCGTCTGTAGACCTGCGAGGATGTGGGTGGGTCGTTGGGAATAGTTGCGAGTGCGGCGGATTCACCCTAGCCTGAGGAAAGAGCAGTGGATGTGGTTTGGAAGCATTCAATACAATGCTCAGCATTCCGGGTATTGCTTTCCAAAATCAAGAATTACAGTTATGTGAAAGGCCACACCACAATGATAGAGAAAATCCTCCAAAAAACGAAAATCACTGGAAACCTTTTTGATTTCTGAATAAATTTGCCTACCAGCTGTGCCCATTCATTTTCTATACCACGTATCAGTCACGTATGGGCAACCTCAGAATGAGGCTTGAGCTGGATTGGCTTCCATGCCATGGACCATCACTCTAAAAATAAATTTTTCTATCCTTGCAAAATTCAGACAAAAGGCTAAACAATACACTCAAAATATAATCACAGGCTGTAAATGGGGTTTTGAGTGAACCACTACACCAGAGGCGCTCAAACATTTTGGCATACCAGCTCTGCCGAACCCCTGAAGCCGACTCACCGAACCCCTAGGGTTCGATCGAACCCAGGTTAAGAACCACTGAACTAGAGCATGACTGATCGAAGCCTTGCCTTCCTTCGACAGCAATCCTACGAGGTTCCCATTGCCATGAAGGCCGTGTTCAACTACATCGACACATTCTCCTCCCGCATCCGCGAGATGGAGCAGCAGAAGCGAGACGGCGTCGTTTGCAAGAAAGAGGACAAGCCCAGATCGTTGGAGAACTTCCTCTCAAGGTAAGAACTTAAACGTGGATTTTAGATGATTTCCCAGGAGCCCATTTTCTCTTTTCAAGAATCCGTTCTTGTGCTCAACCAAAATTTATAGTGTTTAAAGACTGGGACAGGCTGTTTGTATCGTGCAGATTTAAAGTCAATTCAACTACAGCCATTCCTGCAACATTGAATTATTGCGGGTATACATTTTCCCAAATGTTTTCTATTGCTATGGAGACTTGGACTGCTGTGTGGGTTTTGGCTAGCTAGTCTCAACAGCAGTAATCGTTGTGGACAAGTGCCGGCCGGGTACAGCGCAGGCAAAGATGTCCCGGAGCCACTAAATTTATTGCGATCGTAGGTTCCGCTGGAGGCGACGTCTCTTCATCATCTCCACCCCTAATGATGAGGAGTGGGCCTATCAGCAGCAGCTTTACGGCCTTGGGAGTCAGGCCTGCAACCTGGGTGAGTAGCTTCAGATGTAATAATGAGAAAGATTTCAGTCTATGTCATGTAAAGCTGCCCAGGATATTCAGAATCAGTGGTGCTCAATCACGGTAAATTCAACCAATCAGATTTCAAGCTCGTTGGCCAGTAATATCAGCATTTTCCCGTCCTTTGGTTTGTCAGGACAAGCTCAATTTGACAAGGAAAACATTTATTAAGCATGGCATGATTTGGTCGCTCGAGGTGGAGTCTTATCAGCATGTTGAGATGTTCTGTAAGGACTTCATGTTGTTCTTGGCTGGGGCTCAAGACTGCTCCCCTTCCTTGTTCCAAGCAAATACCAATCTTGCTGATCAGGCTAAAAGTTTCTCTTAATTTTCAGTTCTTCACCTCATTTCTAAAACAGCGTTTAATGCAAATTCTTCTTGTTTTGGGTGAAAAATGCTCCTCGGCCACATTACACACAATCCTTGACCACTAGCACGACCTTCTCCTCTTACCTAGCAACCGCAGCTAAGCTTAGTAAGGTTCCAATAACAACCAGGGGCGATGAGGTTTTTGTGGATACCGTAAAGCAGAAAGTTTTAAGACATGTGCTGCATATTTATTGTGTTTTTTTTTCTTTTTGAAGGTTTACGGCACATTTCCATTCTAAAGCTGGTTGGGACTGAGCTGTCGGACATGGGTGGAGTTTTGGAACTTTATCCTTTTAATGGTAAGGACCTTGAAAATTGAGAAATACTGAAAGTTAGCAGATTCTGTGGTTTTGGGTGAGCAAAATTTACTCGAAATTTACTTGACGCTATTGGAAAACATCTAATCTACTGTTGCACCTCTTCCAGGGAGCGCTACAGTAGAGCGTGAAGGCCTGTCGGCCACCTTGGTCAAGGACATGAGGAATTACTTCCAGATCAGCCCGGAATATTTTTCTATGCTGCTAGTGGGTAAGGACGGCAACGTCAAGTCCTGGTACCCCTCGCCCATGTGGTCCATGGCGATCATCTACGACCTGGTGGACTCCATGCAGTTACGCCGGCAGGAAATGGCCATCCAGCAATCGCTGGGAATGCGTTGCCCCGAGGATGAGTATGGCGGATATGGCTACCACCAGCACGGCTATCAGGACGGTTATCATCAGGGCTACGGTTACTAGCGGGTTTCTTGATGACTGGGTGGATGCTAGCCACGCACAAGCTTCTGTTTGACGTTAGCAGCCCTCTAATTTTCGCCTCCCCAACTGAGCAGATGAGCTCATAGGGTAATTTTCTAGACCTAAGTGGAGGCTGTGAACCTCGCCACATTCTCCATATATAGCCCCCAGCATGGCTCAATTTGCAGGACGCTCTATCTAATCGCAGCCAATAAAAGCATAGAAGAGCCCAACGGGAACTGTATTGTAGTCTCGAATTTATCAACTTATTTACGTATGAAATCCTGTCACACATGGATTTATTGAACTTTTGTTGCATTTGTGGTTGTTGCAGTTTTTCCAGCTGCAGCATGATTGCTTTTTGGGGGGGCGTTTTATTATTTAAACTCTATTGTGCCTTACAATAAATTCTTTTTTCTTGGATTTTACTACTTGTTTTCATTTTTTGCTTGATATGCAAGTGAAATATAACATTAAACATTACAGCGTGGCCATTTATGTTAATATATATTTATAATGTACGAAATAATACATTCAATACAGATTATTTAAATAAAAATAGCTATTACAGTTTGATAAGTTAACATGACCAAAAAGAAATGATGGTCGAATTTAGTGCTCTAAATTGCCCAAATGTGTGAATGGGAATCTAGGTGTACCCTATTTTTGTCCTAACACCTTATGAGGAAAAATAGTATAAAAAACGGCTGGATAAATTACAAATAAGTTTCTTTAAAATTCAACAAAGTAAAATAATCTTTTCGCACCAGACTAGAAATACAACTACAGTAAACCGAGTAAAAAAAATGTAATCATAATAATACACAATTTAATACATGATCAAGAATTATCAGCAAAACTAACATGGTATGTTAGTTCATGATTATGAACATATATCATAATATCAATACAACAGTAAATACTACATTAAAAATAATAACAGGCATCATGGTGAGTAGTGGTTAGGCTGGCTACATTGTAGGCATAATGGATGGATGAAAGAACATTACAATATTTTAATATAATTATTAAAAAAAATAAAAAAGTAAAATGGGGAATTAATTGTCAACCCACCGTCAACTGTAAATTATTCAAATTGGCACCACCACAAAAAATAAACAATGAATATACATTTGAATACTATATACACTACAATTTATTCATTTAATCACTATAAATTATTCACAGTACCAAAAGTACCATGTATTAAATTTCCCTTTGAACAATGAAAAATAAAATAAAAAATAGGTACAGGTAGTACTGAAAAGAGAAACACGTTAAAATCTGGTTCTTATTCTGGATATTGATTGTGCAGTTGTGCCTATTGCTGTAGCCAGTGAGAATATAGTTTGCATTTCAATTACAGTAGTAGGCTTGACATTGTGCCGGAAAGTTGTGCTTGAGCAACACGATTTAAAAAAAGAGTTTCCACATGCATTTGAATGAAGTTTGGGGAAACAAACCCCAACAGATTATTTGATCCGTTTTTTCATGGATTTGTGTTCCTCTTTATCCCGCCACATTTCAAAACCAATGAATGATTTTTAGTTTATTGCAGAGCACAAATGGCACTTTATAAATATTCCAAATGTGACCCACACAAAAAAGTACCATACAGACATTGTGCTTTTAAAGACTCCAATTTATGAGCCAAACAATTCTTCAAGCTCCACATATATTGTGCATCCTCACATCCTGATAAATTGTCTTGCTATCCAAATCTTCATCCAGCAGCAAAAAATACCCACGTGATTTCCAAAGGAAAAAAAGAATACAGTAGCAGTACACAAAAAGAAAGCGCGTGTTGAGGTTTGACCACAGGAAAAACAAACGTCTCTCGTGTGTTCCAGACACAGCGTCACAGTCGTCACTCCAGGGTCCAAAAAACCCAAAACCTTTTGCAGACAGCATGTGTGTGGACAATGTGCGTCCTCCGCGAACACTGCAAACAGTGTTTTTCTATGCACTACAAAGACGACTCTTCAGAGTCGCTCTCTGTGTTGGCCTTGGTCAGCAGCTCTAGCTCCTCACCATCCTGAAACACAACAGTGAAGGTGAGTCACAACGAAATAACTACCTAAAAGGGTAGATCGAAAATTGGGGGCAAAATAATAATTGAAACTGACTAACACGTTAAGAAAATATATATTAAAAATAACTCAACTATTAAAATTTGTATCAATGACAAGAAGATCCACTACATTTAAGTAGAAATACAGATTTCATAATAAAATGCATAACCAGAAAAAAATGTGTGTTGTTCCTCCATTAAAGGCAAAAGAAGGCTATGGAGACAAAATGGCCAATCCCTGCACTTAACCTTCCTGCAGGGAACTTGGCATGTGCATGCGTGTGTGCCCTTACCCCTCTGGACCTCTTTAACACCTCCCCGTTGATGACCCGCAGCTTTTCCTGCTGCAGGCTGTACTCAAGGTCCCGTGGTCGGCTGGCGTTGTAGATAAAGATGGCCAGCAGCACCACGGGAGCCTGCAGGAAAAAGTCCAGAGAGGGCCGGAAGTCGAAGAGGAAGAACGAGAGGGCGGTCACCAGGACGGTGGTGAGCTGGCTCGTCAGCACGTGGAACATGTTGTCCCGGAATTTCAAAATGAAGGCCACGGAGAGGCCCAGGGTCGCTGGTGGACAGGAAGTGTCAAGTTGAAGATTTTAGTTTGAAGGCCATGAGCTGTCCTCTGTCCCATTGAGCCTTGTTACATTATGTTAGATTTTTTTTTTCATCTGGTACTAACTTAATATATCAGACGAGGATTTCAGGTCTATCAAACGACGGCGGTGCCTTGGAAATACAAGCTTTTTTTTTTCTAGCCGTCGTTTGGACCAATTTTTGCTTAGACTTTCGAGCAAGAAATTCGCAAAGATCGCAAATGGGCAGATATGCAACATTTCTTCAAAAATGAGGCTTCCAGCTGTTTTTGAAAGCTATCCGAGTTGAAATTTGTTGTCAAACTAAGCATAAAGCAAAGAGAATTATTGTGAAATTAAAACAACCACATTGCTTTTCGGAAAGTTTGTTCAACCGATGCGAAACGCCATAGACAGGCTAACGGTGCCCAGTTAACTGCCCATAATGAACGATTTCAAACCAATACCAACAGTTTTCATTGTCAATTTTCAATGATAAAACAGACATGTTTTTTTTTACCCCCCCAGTATCTTGCCACAACTTCTGTTTTCAACGCCTGCTATCCACACTTACAATAACACCATCTGACAATGTGGGTAGGCTACGGGAGTGTTGCATTCATGGTATTTCTGAAATTTTGAAACTTTGTGAACCGAGATACCCTCAGCATCTCTTGAATGCGGTTCCGTTCAGGCAAGCTAGACCAAAAGCTGGGCCTCTTGGGGTTTATGCATGTGACCCATGGGCCGCTAATTGAATAGCTCTGCTCTAAGCAATAAATAATTGAAAACAAACAGTGCATCAGCACATGTAGAGAAAATATAATATATATGTTATTTATCTTCAGCAAAAAAAAAACAACACTGACCTAATCGATTACTGTACAAGTTGCGAATACAAGAAGCAGCCACAATAAATTAATGATGATGCACATTACTGTTTGAAAAAAAAAACCCCACAGTATTACTATTTCCCTTATTAGAAACACATTACAAAAATGTATGTGGGGGTTTAATATTCCATATCTGAGCTTTAATGAGACACTTGAGCTGATACAGAGGCTGTTGTGAGTTTGGAGTGGCTGCGCCACAGGTTATTATCACCCCGGAGAAACAAGTTGTGGCGTTAAATCGCATTGGCATATTTATGAAATAACTGAGAATATTAATTTATCACTTTGGGAATAAATGATGTAGCACAAGAGCTACCAGTGCCCCTGGTTAGTTTAATTAGGTAGTCTATATCAATTTTCTATTTATAAAGATCCTAACACTATGTAGTTCTTTAAATCAGTGGAAGTTGTTTGTGTGTTTCTTTTAGTTGCTCAAGTATCAAAACTTTACACAATAATAAATTACTCAATCGTTAGATCTCTTAAGATTGTGTGGGTGTGGCTAATATTATGGTTTGTATGTCATATGCATGTTACTGACCAGTGATGACCACCAGGGCGAGAGAGTACATGTTGTGTCCATAAAAGAGGCCACAGTGGACAGTGAGGCCCCGAGACTCTTGTCCAGTAACCAGGGTCAGACCGTTAAACACCAGGCCGAAGGCATACCTGCCGCAATATAAAGCACAAACAATCAAGACAAAATCTCATTTCTTTTTGTCCCGTTGTCCAGACGACAGGCTCACAGTTTACTGTTCTGAATGAAGATGCTCTCAGTGAGCTGGTCCCCTTCCTTTAGGATCTTCTCATTGTAAATGTTGGCCATGGCTGAGATGAAGCACTGCAGCAGGAGCAGGATGTGGCCCACGCCCAGCGAGCGAAGCTTTCCCACCAAGTTGTCCCGCCAGGCCTGCCCGGGGAGCATCGACACCCACGAGGCATTGGCGCTGGGGGATCATACACAGAGTAAAGGACTTTTATTTTGAATCTTAACAAGATCAGTGATTCTCTGGGTAGCAGAATTAGAGGCCCAGGGGAGTGGAACTTGCACTATTTCTATGATGCAACTACGCCACCTGCTGTTCTTCATCTGTTCCATCAGCTGCGTGTACAGCAAGCAGGAGTTGGAAGGCGTGGACAGTGGCCTCAAGCGGATCCCCGCCACGGACCCGCCTGACTTCTGGCTTCCGCCCGACCCCGTCGTCAGAGAGACGATGCACAGGAAGAGTATGACCAATGCCGCCCACTGCACCCACGACAGGCGTCTCCTGGTGGCAGAGAGAAATATTGGAGAATATTCCAGTGTTTATATTAAAATAAATCATTTATATGTAATTAATTTTATACTTTGTTCTTGCACTACATATTCTTTGTGTGAATTGTTGTTGCAGTTTTTTTTTTAACAAAAAGTAACTAACCAAATGATTGATCAAAAATCTTTATTTCTTTATTATTAAAAAGTTTATTTCTGTTACTTTTACTGTTAACTGTTAACTGAGTTACTGTTAACTCAGGCCACTGAATGAATGTTGAATGTTTTACCTTTTGAGATTAAAAATAAAACATGGGTAAAGCCATGCTAAAATGACAATATGATATTGAAAAAAAAAGGAGGGCCTTATGTTACGGGAAGAGTAACTTACTTGAGGACAAGTCTGAAGAGAACAGCCGTGGTGAGAATAACAAAGTTGGAATACAAGACTGCCATGGCCTGAGGACGACAACAACATCAATCAGGATATAATTTCGAAAAGCGACGTACAGTGAAGCTTTTCAAATGGCCACTTTTTGGGATTGCACGTTTGTGTTGTCGCTAGTGGCAACCGATCCACACAAGGGAGGAATTTACAGGCTGCAGGTAGGTCATCACGTAGAAAATGATGAGGTTGTCGAGAAAGTAGAGGAACGCGGGGACGGCCCATTTCAAATAGCTGATGAGTGAAGAAGCAGAAGAGCAGCGCAGATCTCGACAGGAGCGTCCCTCTGAGACCAGAGTCAAGATTGAAAATGTTTATTAGCTTTAAGGGGGGGAAATAACCTCAAGTACAAACGCAAATACTTTACCTCGAATGAACACCCTGATGGACATCATGAGGCAGAAGAGCAGCTTGAGTGCCTCAGCCAGCATATTGACAGACGCGGGGAGGAAGTCATATGTGTTGTCTGCTCATAAATCACAAACAATAATTAAGACAGCCTTCCCGATGATTCAAGAAGATGTAATTGAACGTTCTCATCACCTGCATTAGCAGCAAATTTAAGCAGCAGGATGCGACTTGTGCCGAGTGTGATAAAACTTAAGCCCAGGGCCAGGGTGTAGGCCGATGAGCGTGTGCACAGGCGTGGGCAGGAACGGCAACACGCCATGCCGGTGTAAACCTGCGGGACAATAAAATTATACACATAAAATCACATTTTATTTTAACATTAGTGATGTGGTAGTGTCTTCATAACTGTAAAAGTTTGGTATTGCCATAACATTGCCACAACATAACACTGCGCTTCCCCAGCTTCAAAATTTTCAAGGAACATCACAAACAATTTTTTTTTTTTTTTTTTTTAGTGGACCTGGTGTTTTGACTTTTGTATGAACCTGCTATATGTAACGTCTACCGGCTATTGGGAGAGTGTTTAATAGTTGCTCACTGATACAGCATGAAACTTGAAGAGTAAAAATGAACAATATATATATATTCAAAATAAATCACATTGTTTTTAAATTGTAGTTCAAGTTTTTTTAACTGGCAGCAGAGTCTTTCTTGAATGCCTTGACAACCTTGAGATCTCATTAAACTCTGCAGACTCATGCATGACACCTTGTGTCAGATGGAGCAAAGCAACCCCACATTATCAGGCCTGGACTTTGTTAGTTTTTCTTTTCTTTGCATGCTCCATTTTTGCATTTCTGAAAATAGAGCTGTAGTGCCTTATTTAAAAAGCTGCCGATCTATCCCATCAACCAGAAGCCAGACAAAAGATTGATAGTAGTTCACATACATTTTAAACGGTGGTGCAGCAAAAACATTGATGGCTGTGAATGAAAAAATAAATACATGATTGTTTTCTTCTTGTGATTTAAAAGTTACCAAACTCATTACTATTAATTCGATGCAAGGTAAGTAGCCTGCAAAATATAGAAACCTCGTTGTTGTTAAAAAGTGTAAAAATATGGCAATTCTGCAGGAGAAAGATAAACAAGTCGCTAAAGCTGCTTGGCGTTCAAGCGCCGGAATGAAATGCTTTCAATGCATAGATTACGAAAAAGATGGAATGGGATGACTAAGTGAACAAAAACAATATTTTAAGCTAAACAAACCTGTTTCGCTGTAATTTAGGAAAGTGTAGGCACCATATCTCAGGTAGTCAGATCGGCTCGGAGAGCTTGCAACACTACATGACGTTACGCTACGGCAAGCCCATATAGACAAACAGCACGACAACCCATTAAATTAAAAGTCACACACACAAGTTTTTCTTTTTACTCGTCATACATATGGTAATGCACAAAAACAAATATATAATAGCAACTGCAATATTGAACTGTAATGTATAATATTGTGCCTCAATAAATAAATCAGAATGTGTTCTTGTTTCCTCATGCAGATTAGAATCTAACTGTACTGTATTAATCAGATAATCATTATTTAAATCCAAAAGATGATACTCAGGTTAGATCTCTTATCAGTGGAAACATTTGTATTTTGGGAAAACCACAAATATTTGCAATTAAACAAAATTGCACATGGATGAATTTTTGGAATATGTTGGCGTTGGTGAAAATCGGTATGTTGGAGTTGGTGAGAATCGGTCGACGAATGTAGAAGTTGTAGAATGCCCAAAAATTGTGAGGAATAAAATATAAGAATAATAATCCATCTGTCGGTCCAATCCATCCATCCATCCATCCATCCATCCATCCATCCATCCATCCATCCATCCATCCATCCATCCATCCATCCATCCATCCATCCATCCATCCATCCATCCATCCATCCATCCATCCATCCATCCATCCATCCATCCATCCATCCATCCTTCACACAATAATGCTGCTGCCAAAAGAGTGTGCCAAAAGAATCATTTGAAATGTACAGGACAGTATATAAGGCTAGTTTTCCTTATTCATTCAAATGTCTTTTTTCTTCTTTAACTACAATAAATAAATGTAGGTATATCGTCGAGGGTTACATGTAAAAACATTGTATGTGTCACTGGAGTGCACACAAGGCTTCAATTAGAGGAGAGAATAAATATACATAGTTCATTGCCCTGCTGTGTGTATGCATCAAGGAGAGATAAAGATCCTGGTGGACTCTTGTGTCACACACTCTCACTCACACACACACTCATGCACACTGCACCGCTTGAATAGTTTTAGAACAGAGCCGACTCACTATTAGGAGGATCACACTCAGATATGAGGCTTTGTATTTGGACTGGAGATCCAGGTCTCTTTCCCGTCCTCCTGCTGGGTCTACTGGCCTCCTGCTCTGTCCACGTGGGAGCCAACCAGCAGGACCAAATCAGGAGAAGGCACTACTACATAGCTGCTGTGGAGATAGACTGGAATTACAATGGCAATGACACGTTCAGGTAGGTGTGCTAATAACTGTTCCTAATTCACTATGACATTGTTAATTATTGCAATGCGGCATCCAAATTGGAAGACACACGTGTTCCGTAAATGTTGGTTGGCAATTTTTCGCATCAAAAAATAATACTCTCCAATTGTTTCTGTTATAATTACTTTACTCAGTATTTACTTTAAATACTAATTGTCATAAATCTAACAGAAAGTTAACCGCTGTAAAAAATATATAATAATAATCAAATAAAACTACTCACCATTAGCCAGACATGATTCACCTAGTGCCGTTTTGCAAGAACCTATTTTGAAAGCTCCTGTTCTATGGTTGTCATCACACCTCACTTTGACGTTACTGTTACCCTCCTGAGGTAACATCACAACAAAAAGCCAAATAAAAACGAAACACACTTGTTAAAAGACTTTACCAGGTTCAGCACTTGAACTTATGTGAGCTTTCATCTTTAATTTAAAAAAGATATTTTAAAAATGCAAGCAGAGAGCAAAAACACACCAATACATTTTGACAAATTGACAAATGAAATATAAAAAAAATTGGGGGTCTTGTGAAATTAATTAAATTGATGAACTCATCCTCAACTTTTGTGTAGTCTGGTATAGAATCTTGTAAGTGATTAAAACAATACAGTCTGTCCTGCTTATATATCATCGCTGTCGCTGGCATATCTTTTATTGATACAACACGTGGGGACAGCATGGCTTTTCCCCACTGAGATTGTTTTTTGCTTTGTTTTGTACTATTCTTCAGATTCAGTCCCACATACAAGAAAGTGGTTTTCCGGGAGTTTGAGAAAGACTTCACAAAGCCAAAGGTTCATGATCCCTCATTAGGTAACACATATGAAAATGTATGTGTGTCATGTCGTTTTGGATAAAAATTATTATGTGGGAGGTAAATATGTGCTGCAAACAGTAAAAAAAAACGTAATATTTACTGAGCAACTACTCAAATTCCAACATTTTACAACTTCATTGTTATTATTATTATTATTATTATTAGGTCGTTGCTCTATACATAAAGCTGAGTTGAGTAGACCAAAGGGTTGTAGCATTGACATTTGAACATGATTGAAAGTATTAGTATATTAACGATATATTATAATAAATAAGTTAGATTGTTGCATCCTATATTTTCAAGAATATTTTCAAGTATTTGTGTGGCCGTTCAGGGCCCTGATAGGAAACAATGCTGTCAACTGAGTCAGCAATTATTCTGCAGGAAAACCATGAATGGGTTGGGATGAATTTTTATGTATATTTTATGTATATCTTTCCATGCCCGAAGGTTTGCTCGGACCCACGCTGAGGGCCGAGCAGAACGAAATCCTGGTGGTTACTTTCCGAAACCTGGCGTCACAACCGCACAGCCTCCACCCACACGGCGTTGCTTACGGGAAGAACTCCGAGGGTGAGTTCCTGTTGAACCAGATTGTGGTGGACCACTATGACATGCGCAATGTGCATGCTTGGGTTTGTGTGTGTGCTGATCATGATGCAAGTCGTCGTTCCAAAAAGCACACAAAGTTGAACAGCACAACAAACAAAGTTGTTTGTCTTGTTTTAAAATATTAACCCGCGTAGGCAGATGTTTAGACGAGGCAGTACTGAAGTCCAACATGAGGAGCCTTAGCTAACTACCACTAGGGAGGAAATTAATGAGACATGAAGCCAGACAGAAAATTTGTCTAAAATGTTGCCGCGAGGAGGGAGCTAAAACAAGCAAACGGCATCTTGGGAAGATATAATTCAATATCACTTGAGTTCTTCTGATACTGTTATTGTAACGTTGTATCAAACATGCACTGATTTGACCTTAGCTACCTATTTAATATACTCAAAACATAAATAACAAACCAAATAAATAAATAAATAAATAAATAAATAAATAAATAAATAAATAAATAAATGAGGGACTGAGTAAGTAAATAAAATTATTATTATTATTATTATTATTATTATTATTATTATTATTATTATTACTATTATTATTATTATATGTGGGTTATTTGACCAGAAAAATCCACTAATTAGAATTAACATTAAATATCTTGTCTTTGTAATGTATTTAATTAAATATAGAGTTGAAAATGAATACTGAACACTCCCCTCAATACTCTTTGAAACTGATTGGTGTCATGTGATGTTGTTGCAGGAGCGCAGTACTTTGACAACACATCTCAGAAAGAAAAGGAGGATGATGTGGTGAAACCGGGCAGCGAGCATGTATACTACTGGGAGGTGACACCCGACGTTTCGCCCAAGCCCGATGACCCAACCTGCCTCACCTATTCATACATCTCCCACATCAATTTGGTGGAGGACTTCCACTCCGGCCTCATTGGTGCATTGCTCATCTGCAAGAATGGTGAGATTGTGGGAACATTTGATTTTTGGAGTGCAAATACCTTATGGATGACTTTGTCGTTGCAGGTAGCTTGGATGAGTCAGAGATGCAGGCTGGCGTCAAACAAGAGCTGGTCCTACTCTTTGGGGTCTTTGATGAGCGAGAAAGCATCTATAAGCCAAAGGACCACTCTGTAGACCATGTCCACTACACCATTAATGGCTATACCAAGGGAGCACTCCCTGGTAAGACATACTAGTTCTAATCTCATGAGAAATAAGATCAGAAAGAAGATCACACCAATAACTGTCAAGAGGAATTTCCTTGGTGGAGGTAATCATAACTGGGAAGAATGGGAGGATTATGATATTCAAACCTGACAAGTGCAGATGATCTAGTGAGGAAGTAACATTCAACACAATCCAAATTATTTGGGGACAAAACAGGATTTGTTGGTTGTTTGAATTTCATTAACTTGGACAGTCCGGGCTTCAGAGAGCTTTTTTATTAGCTGTGTGTATTAAAAAAAACATGAAAATAGTTACAGCTGTTTCATACTGAATCAAATGTCAGTTATACATTAATCTTTAAAAAAATACATAGAATTTGGATTAGTGTAAAATCCATTCATACATTTAGTTTATGAACCTCATTCCAATTTATTTTTTATTTTATTATTTGAATATGAAACAGGCCAATTGAAAACCAGATCGATGTGCTCCTGGCAGTACTTTGGACACCACTGCTTTAAATGCTTACTCAGCAAGAGTCCCTGATTTGTTTTGAGGCACATTTCTTGAATTCTCGAATTAGACTCAAAATCATTTTGGCTTTGTAGATACATTTCAGTGTAAATCAGCATCAAACTGTTTGCAGGTTTGAGCGTTTGCGCGTATTCCTCTGTGAGCCTTTACCTGCTGGCCATGAGCTTCCAGCCAGAGCTGTTCTCGGTGCACATCACCGGGCAGGTGCTGCAGCACATGCGCCACAAGGTGTCGTCCCTGGGCCTCATCAGCGCTTCCTCTACCACCGCCAGCATGGTGCCTGTGCACATAGGCCGTTGGATGTTATCCTCGCATGTGCTCAAGCACATTGAAGGTTAACATACACATTAGCAGTAATATTTTTTAGCTGACGTTGGCTTGACAAATAAACGCATTGCAGAGGGCATGCACGCCTTCTTGGATGTGAGAACGTGTGAGGGCATCCAAGCACCACGGCGGAGGATGACCCTTGAGCAAAGACGCGAAAGCAGGGAGTGGATATACTACATCGCCGCCGAAGAGGTCATCTGGGACTACGCGCCAAATATGCCCGAACATATTGACGAGTAAGACATCAGCATTCATAAATCATTATACGTGCTTGACCGATTCAGTAAACGGTAAATTCAGTAAAACACAATTGAAAATCCGCAAGATATTATTGAGCATCAAATAATATTTTGGTAAACTTTCTATTGTGTTTTACATATTTATGAATATGGCAAATGTTAAAAAACAAAACGCTGTATTATGCTGTATTGGAAGTTCCACTGTTAATATGAAGAAACCTTTACTTCTAAATATGTCTCCTCATTTTTTTTATGTAGGAGCTACAAGTCCCAGTACCTGCAGCAGTCCTCAACCCGCATTGGCAGGAAGTACAAGAAAGTCGTGTACACGCTGTACAATGAGTCCTTCACAGAACGAATCGAGAATAAGCAGAGAAAAAGTGAGCTTGGCATCTTGGGTCCAGTAATAAGAGCGCAAGTCAGAGATGTCATCAAGGTAAACCCACATTCCAGCAGGAAGTTAATATCAATTCAATTTACGGTTCACCAAAATTCCCCTTGAACAGATTGTATTCAAGAACATGGCTTCCAGGCCGTACAGTATCTATCCACATGGGTTGACAATCGCAAAGTCAGAGGAAGGCATGAACTACCCGGAAGGAGGTACCGTGTTTTCCCGCAAAGTCAAACATTTCTGAAAGAACTGTCATACAAAATTAAGTGCTACATGTCCATGTTTACCAGGCAACAAGACGCATGCAGTCCAGCCTGGCGAAACACATACGTACATTTGGAAGGTGGCCGAGGAGGACGGACCTTTGAACGAAGATTCCAGGTGTCTGACACGGATGTACCACAGTGCCGTGAACACGCCACGTGACATAGCCTCAGGTCTGATTGGACCTCTCCTCATCTGCAAGAGCCAGTCGCTTAATGTCAGGAACGTGCAGGTAAAATTCCAAGTCCAGGCCAAGTTTTTCACTGTTCATCAAAAATTGTCACAGAACAATAAAATGTGTTCTTTGCATTAACCTGAGGAGCAAAGAACAAACCCAGATCAGAAAGTACCATTCCAAACCATCCTTCCAAACCCAACAGGACTGTACTTCTTGATTCACTCCAATTGCAAGACTTTGCAAATTGAAACTGCTGACGATTGATTGGTGTCTAACAGGTGAAATCAGACAAGGAGCAACAGGCTGCGTTTGCTGTGTTTGATGAGAACAAAAGCTGGTACCTGGATGACAACATTCGGCATTTCTGTGGTCGATCCCGAGTCAACAAGGAAGACCCCAACTTTTACAATTCCAACGTCATGCACAGTACGTCAAGCTGTGAACTTACAAGATATTACCGTTAGTTGATTGACATTCACGTTCCAACAGCTATCAATGGGTATGTGTACGAGAGTGGGCCACTCTTGGGCTTCTGCAACGGTGAAGTGGCAACGTGGCATGTGTCCAGCATTGGCGCACAAGACTATATTCAGACAGCGACCGTCTACGGCCACTCATTTGAACTACACAGACGCATGGAAGACATCCTCAGCCTCTACCCCATGACTGGCGAGACCATTACAATGCCGATGATAAACATTGGTCGGTTATCAATAACTATAAATTCATACAGACATTTAGACTGAATCTGTTCCCTATCTTTTTTTTCTACCAGGTGTTTGGCTTCTGGTGTCGCTGAATTCCCACGAGACAACCAAAGGAATGCGCTTAAAGTTCCAGGATGTTGAGTGCTTCCGCGACCGCCACTATGAGTACAGTGACTATGACGAGCCAGGAAAGATAGAATTTGATGTGTGGAACCCCGCGACTAGGAATGAACTCAAAAAAAAGCAAGAAGAGAAAGTGAAGAAGTCAAAAGAGCCTGCCCCAGGCGCAACGGCGATTGATGACTATACAGAGATGCTTGCCAGTGAGTTAGGTCTCAGGTCATTGAAGAATCAAGCTTCAGTGGATAGTGTGGAGAAGATTGACTTGTCATTCCTTGACTACGATGCGGTTGATGTGCCGGATGGAAAATTAACAATCCGGACAAAAAATACAATATACGGTAGCATGACACAAGACAAAGGCCCAAAGAGCAGTGCTTCTGGGTCAGCTTCAAGTCTTGATAATCAAAGCACTTCCAGGACGGATAAAGCCAGACTTTCTAATGCAACAGCGTCATTTAAGTTTGGGAACATATCAAACAAAGCGACCAATCAGACAACATTTGCAAGGTCAGCATTAGAAGCTGAAGAATTGAATCAAACCTTAACCAGTGACAATCTGACCGCTATCTGCCTGGAGGAAAAATCCAAAGGAGAACTCTATTCTGGCCCGAGCAACATTACAACCTTGGGTAACCAGAACAGGACTGGAGTTGATACTATCCACAGAGCTAATGAAACTAATGCCCTTGAGTCAAACTGTACATCTCTCTTGAATAAAAGTAAGACCTCAAGTGTCCCACAGCCCATTAATGCTACAAGATCAGATGATTTCAATGGTTCAGCAAGCAGTGAGGAAGTGTTTATATACCTCAAACAAAACCACACGGAAGTGATTAAAACCACCTCAGTGAAGACAGATAGTCACAACTGGACTTATGACGGAACTCACAAAAAGGTATCAATGGATATTCCAGACTATTTGGTAAAATACATCAAAGAAACACCCAAAAAGAAACCCAAGTTAAAGAGGGTCAATGTCCACCAACGGCCACAGAAGGGCCAAGGTATGAAAACGAGAAAAAGAAAAGTATACAAGCCCGACGTCACAAGCGGTTTACCCCTCTCTCCTCGTGGATTCAACCCTGCCATCACCCCAAGGGGGTCACGTCCCGCTTCAACACAAGTCATCTTGGATGCGGAGGAGCTCATTAACTTGCCCGTGGTAATCGGTGTGCCCCGGCCAGATTTCAGCGACTATGAGTTTTATGTTCCAGGAGATGGGCCTGACCCTTTATCTTCCAACAAGCAGGATTTGAACGCAGACGAATATGAGTATGTAAACTACAAAGACCCCTACAGCGGTCATCAAGACATTAAGAACTTCAACTTGGAGGAGACCGCTAAATATTACTTAAAACACTCAGGGCCGAATGTCAAGATGTACTTCATTGCTGCAGAGGAGGTTGAGTGGGACTATGCTGGCATTGGACAGAGGTAGGCTCAGAGCTTGTAGCAAACCTTTGATGAAAGTGTCAAATGATCTAAATCTATTCCAACAGAAGGCAGGAAAAAACCCTCCAAAACAGCCGAAACACAAAGTTCAAGAAAGTAGTATTCCGAGGTTACACAGATGGATTGTTCAGAACTCCTGAAATCCGAGGTGAAAAGGAAGAGCATCTTGGTATCCTGGGGCCCGTCATCAAGGCTGAGTATGGACAAAGCATCATGGTAAGATAGGCTGTTGTTGTGATGTTGTGTCCTTTCAAGCTGTTTATTGTCTAATATACGACAATTCTATCGGTAGGTGGTATTCAAAAACAAAGCCAGTCGTCCGTTCTCCTTACACCCGAAAGGGGTTGCCTATACAAAGTGGACAGAAGGTCTGTCCTATGAAGATGGCTCCACGCCCGAGTACAGATATGATAATGAAGTTCCACCCAATGGTAAAAACACATACATTTGGAAGGTCCCCAGAAAGCATGCCCATAATCCCGATGAGCCACACTGTCAAACTTGGACCTATCATTCCGGCGTCAATCCCGTGAGTACTTCAGTGTGGATGGATGGATGGATGGATGGATGGATGGATGGATGGATGGATGGATGGATGGATGGAT
Organism: Syngnathus scovelli; assembly: GCF_024217435.2. NCBI lineage: Eukaryota > Metazoa > Chordata > Actinopteri > Syngnathiformes > Syngnathidae > Syngnathus > Syngnathus scovelli. The sequence goes on along the minus strand of NC_090854.1, from coordinate 14,351,492 downwards.
GGATGGATGGATGGATGGATGGATGGATGGATGGATGGATGGATGGGTTGGTGGGATTGGGTGGGTAGGTGGGATTGGGTGGGTAGGTGGTTAGGTAGGTAGGTAGGTAGGTAGGTAGGTAGGTAGGTAGGTAGGTAGATAGATAGATAGATAGATAGATAGATAGATAGATAGATAGATAGCTAGATAGATAGATAGATAGATAGATAGATAGATAGATAGATAGATAGATAGATAGATAGATAGATAGATAGATAGATAGATAGATAGATAGATAGATAGATAGATAGATAGATACTTTATTGATCCCGGGGGGGAAAATGGATGGATGAATGGACGACGAGCATGAGGATGTTTTTAACTTGTATTTCTTTTTAGGAAAAGGACATACATTCTGGCTTGATTGGACCTTTGCTGGTGTGTCCAGAGGGCACTTTAAATAATGTGACAAACACGAGGGAGTTTGCGTTGCTCTTCATGACTTTTGATGAGTCGCAGAGCTGGTACTATGAGGAGAACCTTGAAATGATGCTGCGTAAAAGACGAAGAAGAGTTATGGACCCTATCATCACAGAGAGCTTCAAGTTCCATTGTAATCAAAAATCCCGCGATACGATCATCGGGTCTAACAAGTCAATACTCAGATTGATGTAAATTCAATGGGAATATTGATGAAATGCCTATGTATGATGTTTCTACAGCCATCAATGGTATCATATATAGCCTTAAAGGCCTGAGGATGTATACCAACCAGCTCATCCGGTGGCACCTGATCAACATGGGCTCTCCCAAAGACTTCCAGAGCATCTACTTCCACGGACAGACATTCCTCCATACGACGACTACCAGCAACAGACACGCAGTTTATCCGCTGCTTCCTGGTAAACAAACATCTTTCTAGCGGAACTTAATGGCTTCATACAAGTTGAATGCTAACTGCTATGTTCAGGAAGTTTTGCTACCCTGGAGATGAATGCATCCAAGCCTGGCCTTTGGCAGCTGGAGACAGAAATTGGCTTCAACCAGCAGAGAGGGATGCAGACACTCTTCTTAGTCCTCGATAATGGTATGAACTACTCAATAAAACCAACCTGCCTCTAGTACATTGAATGCTATTACTAGATTGTGATGTGGTTCTTGCATGTGTTCTCTAAGACTGCTTCCACCCCTTGGGCTTGGAATCAGGCAGTGTGAAAGATGAGCAGATCACAGCCAACAACACTCGAGGTAGTTCTAGCACAACCGATCGACAGCAGTCAGAAGTACAAAGTAAGACAGGATCTCACATACTATCTCCAACTTGAAAGGATACTGGGCGCCACATCTTGCCAGATTGAACCATAAAGGCAAATACAACGCATGGAGCACGGACCAGAGCAACGATTTTATTCAGGTATACCCAAAGGGATACGATCCACGCAACTGTAGATACCATCTGATACTTGCCTATCCTTTTCTGGAGTATAGGTGGACTTTCAGCGTCCCGTGGTGATCAGCCAGGTGGCCACACAAGGAGCCAAGCAGCTCTTCAAATCCCAATTTGTCACCAATTACTCCATATCCTACAGCAATGACCGCAGGGGATGGATCCTCTACAAGGGAGATAGCAAATACCCAATAAAGGTCGGAAGGATTTGAAACGTTACACTAACCGATACTTCGACATGATGTCATGCTCACAGTGCATCAAAGAGAGAAAGTGTCTCAACATTTTGATATCACTTAGGTGTTTACGGGGAACCACGAGGCCTATGTGACAAAAACCAACACCTTTTCCCCACCGGTGATCGCACGGTTCATTCGGCTCCACCCTCTGCGTTGGTTTAACATGGCCACAGTGCGCATGGAGTATTACGGCTGTGAGCTCGATGGTAAGATTTTGAAGCATGCCTGGAGTTTAGATACTTCAGAATGAGGTCTTTATGGTTTACTGCCGTTTGGTCAGGCTGCTCAGTGCCTCTAGGGATGGAGAACGGACTGATCGAGGATCGTCGCATCACAGCAAGCTCTGTGAACTCCAACTGGTACTTTGGAGACTGGAGTCCTTTTTTTGCTCGCCTGAACAAACAAGGAGCTGTCAATGCATGGCAAGCAAAGGTAAGGGACATCTAAAATTCCCGTCATCTCAAGGACCTCAAATAGTGATACCTATTCTGTTTTTGTTCATGCAGAACAGAGACATGAAGCAGTGGCTTCAGGTGGAGCTGCCGGAGGTTATGAAGATAACAGGGATTGTCACTCAAGGAGCCAAGTCTCTGGGGAAAGAGATGTATGTCACCTCGTACACTCTAAGGTACAGTGACAATGGAATCCACTGGCACGACTACACCGAGGATGACGACGGACCAGCTAAGGTACTTCAGTGGTGGTGGATGAACACTCTCCACTGGATTCTAACCCATCTCTTCAACACTGTTTTGTCCAAATCCAGATCTTCTTTGGGAACACAAACAACAATGAACACGTCAAGAATTTCATCTACCCTCCCATATTTTCTCGCTTCATCCGAATCATCCCCAGAACGTGGACAGGTTCTATCACACTGCGGGTAGAGCTGTTGGGCTGCGACTTTGAGTGACATCACCGATATCACGCAGGACATCCATCCATCCGTCCGTCCGTCCGTCCGTCCGTCCGTCCGTCCGTCCGTCCGTCCGTCCGTCCGTCCGTCCGTCCATCCATCCATCCATCCATCCATCCATCCATCCATCCATCCATCCATCCATCCATCCATCCATCCAATTTACAGTATTTACACTGTCTGACACATTTACACATCTGACAGCTGGGTTGCCAGATTACTTCTGTAAAAATACAGTAATCATCTTTATAACACAGTAAAACATTTTAGGTGGTAAATTGAGCAATCGTTTTCTGGTGAACTTACCCAAACATAATGCTAATTAAAAGCCTTATTATTTTAGTAAGATTTACTTGCACTTGTCACTTATTGAACATTATATGAAATCACAAGTGGTAAGATACCTACTGAGCCACCACATATGTCACCAATGGAGTCTTGATGTGCTTAATTCTATGGTTAATCACCACATGTACTAGTAGTTGCCTCGTCAACCTATTAAACAGTTGTTATTTGACATTTAAATGTTAATTTGACACTTTGATGTTTTGGCTGTATCATATTACCCTTACGATTATGGTTTTACTGTGTGTACTGTACTATGATTATTTGTTAATTGTGCAGACGGATATTATTCTTTTAACATTCTTAACGTGAATAACCTTGTAACCTAACCTACGAGCCCTAACTGAAATCTGTGGTACTATTAAGAACCACTAGATGGAGATGATTTCACATGACCAGGCCTGCATTGTGCAGCCAATATTCGAATAGCTGAACCTCTGTTCACTGGACAACCTGCTGTATGAACTGAGCCACAACCACGCAGCAGGGCCAGCATGTTGCTGGGGCCCTTCCAGGACTTGGTGATCGCTGTGACCAGCTGGTTTAAAAATAAGTCTACATTTGTTATTTCAATGCATTTTAATAGGCGTTAATTATACACAGATTCTACCTATCCACAATTGGATCCGGTCCCTATTCCTCATGAATAGCAGGGATGCTATTGTTCAATTTGTTAAATGAGGATATTGAGGGGAAATTAATATTTGTATAGAATAAATAGTTAGTGCTATTTCTGTGTATTTTCTGTCTCAATAAAGAACAGAAACATTGAGCAAAAAGCTTGACATACTTTATTTGCTTTAGTAAACCACATACTAAAATGAAGGGACTGGTCGGATCCGGCCCACAATTTGATTCTTGTCCTTAAAGGGTCAAAACTGTGTTTCATTATTAACAGTGGAGGTTTTTGGGAGGCTGTAGTTACTCATTCTAATATGTAATGGGTATAGTCAACCCAATACTTTGAAGCCTGTTGGCTTGAAACCCTGCACAGTGACAAGTTGACGAGTATAAATAAATATGGCGACGCACAACTTGTTTACTAACACTTTTTTTATGAGGAAGACGTCAGTGAAGTGTAACTTCAGCCGGGTGACACACACAAACACACGCGCGCACGCTCGCACGTACTGACCCCGCCCATGCCCTGCTGCGCTCTTCAAAAACAGGAGCGCGCACTTCGGTACGACGAGTATAAGAACTTCAGGAAAGAGGAGCGCCACAGACTTGAGTTGAAGTTAAGAGGACGCACGTAAAAACCCCTGACACACGCACTGGATATTCAAAGGAGAACCATGAAGTCTCCAAAACTGACGCGCAAAGGTAAATTGGTACAATGCCAAACGATGCTTTTCCATTTTGCGCACGCATACTCTAATATTTCCCTGTTACGCGCAGCCAAACTGGTGGTGGACGTGGACGACCTGGACGATGTGCTGTGCGAGTTTGACGCCGTGATCGAGGACTTCACGTCCCCGATGGAGAAGCGTCACTTTCGCTACGACGAGCACCTGCGCATCGCCAAGAGGCGGAGTAGCGCCAGCGTCAGCGACAGCGGCATCAGCGACACCGAGAGTGAGTTGAAAACTAAAGTGTTGGACTTTCACTCCATAGATTCATGTGTGGAAAAAATAATAGCTTTAAACTCTTTAACTAATACATAACACACATTTTGATAATTTGGCATACATAATAGTTTAATCCAGCTCATCTCTGAACCTAATGATCAGTCTTCAAAATGTTTGGATTGATGGATTATTTGTTAGTTCATATAAATTCTGGTACAGTGAAGAAGTTTAGCTCACACCTTTGACGTTACGGGGTTTGAATGCAAGCTTCGGCCTTCCCATGTTGCAAATTCTGTGATTGTGTGGGATTTGAACAGTTGTTTATCTGTAAGCGCCCTGTGATTGGCTGGCCACCAGTTCATGGTGTACCCTGCCTAAATTCAGCTGGAATGGGCTCCAGCTATCATGCAATGAGGATAAACATGAACCAGAAAGGGAAATGGATCTAATTGTTGACAAGCGTTACACACTATAGTAAGCATCACTGCCAGGGAGAGAATCTTGGCATGTGTGTTGGGGGGTGAGTCGGAAGCGCTTAGGAATGTGTACTAGAATATCAAAATAAAATGGAGGCGTACACAAATTTCTGACAGCACTATATCTTCGCTGTGCCATTCTCGATTTTTAGTGAACTGATTCGTTGCCAGATGTCAGTTAACTAAAATTAAATATTTCGCAGTCTTTGGACTTAAATGTCCATGTTTGTATGTTGTGTCACATTCACATACTCCCATAAGGTAAACATTTATCTCAGAAGTTAAGGCGAGTAAATAAGAAAGCACTGGTGGATGATAGTGTGGGTGGCTTCAAGTTCTGCCCGAAGTCCTTTTACGTGGTTTTGTGGCGACGTGAGCCGCAGGCATCAAAGTGTCAACTTTAAGGGTTTGGAAAGGAACACAAGATACCACACATGGGTATTTAAAAACGATATGCTGGATAGAATTTTACGAAAAATATTTTTAGTGTGCCGAAAACAGTTCAGTTTTATTTGAAGCACATTCCCACGTTTGAAGCAGTACTGTTTGGGATCCCAACACAGACCAAAAATTGTATGTTTAACGTGTGTGTGTATGTGTGTGTGAAAGTGACTCCTGCTTGTTCAACTCACACACAGTTGATTGACAGGCCTACGTTTGTTTCATCTAACAGGACCATGTGTATTTTTGTGTGTTTCCTACCTAGGCGCCGACTCGCTCAACAGAAATAGCTTCAGCTTGAGTGACGAGAGGCTTCACTCGCCCACCGCCATGTCTCCGGCGAGCGTCACCTCACCCTCGCCGTCACTGATGTCACCAAAAGGTGAGTGCATGCTCTTCATGCTGCATTCAAGTCTGCTGGGAAGTTGGAAGTTCAAGGTTTAAAGGCTGATTTTATTGCCAACGCTGCAATATAATAATAGCATGTTGACAGCGGATACCACTTGGAGCTAGCTCACATGGTCTGACCAGATATTTTCCACTTTCCATTTTTCTGGACTGTACGATTTTTAAAACAATATCTAATGCAAACTATTGGATGTGTTTTCTTCGCAGCCAAACTGGGTGACACCAAAGAACTGGAGGACTTCATCGCCGACCTGGACAAGACATTAGAGAGTAAGCACCAACGCCATCCAGCTGTCACATGCACCACTTTATTATCACGCTTGACCATTAGCAATGCTAATTAGCAGTGGCGTCACACATCCCCTGGTGCCCATCAAGCGTTAGAATCTATTTCAGTTCTGAAAGCTAAACTCAGATCTAGTTTGTGTTTTCAGAACCATTGTGAGATAGCAGAATGGTGATCTGGTCAAAATGGTGCACACAATTAATAAACAATAACCCACTTTGGGAGATTCTGTGTAAAAGACACGAGAGCCAACTTTTTGTTACGGCTCTGATGCGTTAATTTTACAGGATCTCTGTGTGAAAAAAGGTTTTGAGGATCACCCTTGCATAAAGTGTGACGCTCCTTTCGACTGCAGGTTCGTGAGTGTCACGACTTGCATTAGTGCATTAGGAATGTACGTCCGACAACTTAAGGAGGAGGCAAGAATGAGTTGTCTGTTTGCTTTTCTCAATGTTGCTCTTTCACAGCTCGTGCTGAACTTTAGTTGGCTGGGGTGCTAAGGGAAGGCAGGCAGGAAGGCAGGCAGGCAGGCGGCCAGGCCCCTGTTAGTCAGCGTGGATGGCATGTTTACTGGGGCCAAGGGTGTTTACGAGGCCTTCGCCAGTAAAACGCTACGTTTAAAAAAAGCTGCTGGACCCAAGGAGTCTAATCAGGTCTGTCTTTTCTTGTCCACTCTCAGGCATGTAACGTGGGTAACTGGCAGCCAACTTGGATCATAGCCATGAAAGAGAGACAGAGAAGGCGTCTGCATCCCCCTCAAGTGATCTCCCCCACCACCAAGCTGCACCTGCCCCCCAGGATACAGTTGCTCAGTGGCTCCAGGTTGTCTTGCGGTCTAGAAGACGTTCGTCTATTCCACGACACCTGGCGAGTGGCACCGATAGGACTCATCCGAATTAGCGTCACAGTTGGAACACTTGCCGGTCATGTGATTATGAACATTTTTAAATTGGAGGGGGACTGGATATTTTATACACACTGGAATATTATTACCATAACTATAATTATTACTGTATCGTTGTTTCAGTTCACTCAAACTACAACGGAACAGGGCTTTTTTGTAAAAGGAATATATTTGTAATTTTCTAAAGCTTCATATTGTAAATGTATTGCTAATTTTTGTGAAATATATTTTTGTACAGCATGTAAATAATTAATATTAAATGGTATGATTATATTGGTGAAAAGAAAGTTTAAAAAACTGGAAAGCAATATTATGTATTTAATACAGCTAATACCTGCCAGAGATTATATTAAAGTATGATTCTTTAAATATTGTTTCCTCTCTTTATTTCTAATAATTTGTACTATACAAATTACACATATATAAATTAATATAGTAAAATGTATACTAGCAGTACAGAGAACAACACATCTTTTAACTTCCCTAGCAACCCAGAATGCTTAGCTACGGAGATTTAGCTAATCAAAATACTAGAAAGAGGTCTCAATAATTGCAAACCACAATAAGAATGAAATAACGTCTCAAACGAAATAGGCCATTATGGTCATTGCAAAAACCAGATTTTTTAGCACAGTCCACACCTCATTTGTGAGTGCAGGTGTACCTAATAAAATGGCTTGTGACTTGCCCCTTTCTCTTTCCGTCCCACCTTTCATTACATCACTTTAATGACCCAAAGTAACACAATGCATGTAACACCACAGTGACAGGTGGGATGCTTACACACACATGCGCACACACACACGCATACACAAATAGCCATACAGGAATCAACCCCTCAACAACACAAGCAATTATGTAACTCGGGTGGCAACAGGATCTATTTGCAGAGACAGGGGGGGACACGACAGTGAGAGCAGGTGCGGCTGAAATAATCTCACGTCCGATGTAACCACCCCACATTTGGGGTTCAAAGGGCAGGCAAAGTGGGGCACCACTGGCTTCTATATTGGCTGCAGAGCTGGAGCAGACACACTTAGGACCGATAAGTGTGTATTCTATTTCATCTATGACCACTTGTGTGTCCTATGACATCATCTATTCTCCTTTGGTATTGAATTGAAGTATTAGTATCTATAGTCTTGGGGTATTAGGGCCTAAATTAGGGGTGTCAAACTAATTTTTTTCGTGGGCCGCATTGTAGTCATAGCTTCTTTCGGAGGGCCATTATGACTGTCAACCCAAATAAATGTATGACAAATAAAACTGGTCAAATATTAAAAAAAAAAAAAGATATTATTAAAAGTGAAGACAATTTGTAATTCTAGTAATGACACACGAATTTGATGCACGATTTGTCTTTGCGGGCCACATAAAATGATGTGGTGGGCCGTATCTGGCCCCCGGGCCTTGGGTTTGACACCTGTGGCCTAACTGAAAAGACAACAAATAAAATTGCGTCCGTCCGTCCGTCTGTCCGTCCAAGTCAGTACCCTGTGGTATTCTGGAAAAAAGTGCATTCGTCGACAATCAAAAATGTTTACTCCACATTGAGCATTTGAGTGTCCTTGTGCTGTGGACACATCTGTTTCTCTTAGTCCTACAAGCCCCACTTCAGCCTTACTTCAGTCTTCAGGGGCCTCTTGTCCGAATCGACAGTATATCCAAATGTGTGTTTGTTTCCTCTGTGCTCTTCCTTTGGTTCTCCTATTTCGCTCACTGAACTCAAGTCTCTCAGCCATTCTCACGCTTCCAGCCCTGATTGTGTACTGTACAAGCCTTGGGCTGCCAAGACTAACACTGCCTCAAAAACAAGAGATGTCCGCTGAAGGCTGCCAAGCGGGGATGTTGTTTTAGACGCACGGCTGGACCGTCAATTCCACAACGCCGTAAGAGGATCATGTCTTGTGTCAACTCGGATCCGATCCCAAGACTACTCTTGTGTCACATCTGATTTAGGGCAAAAGGTTGATGACTACCCGATCTGGTCAAATTTTGAAAAGGCAATTGAAAGAAAATCATCCACTGTCCAGTGAGCTCTGTGAACCCTACATTTTATATCTAACTGCATTTTGGACGGAGTATCTGTCAATCACCGGGACCTTTTTTTTTAATTTCGTAAACAACTGTACAAGTATAACAAAAGGCAGCCCACACGTTGGACTGCCTTCCAGACAATCATAGAGTCTGACCGGGGCATTGAGTCGGAATCAATCCAACATTTCAGCTCGAAAAGTTGAGGTCCGACTAGGCCAAAAATTCCCTTAACTAATGTTTCTAAAATGGCTTTATGTCGTCCTTTGTGATTATATAGACACCGTGGTTACAATAAAAACTTGTGACAGCAAAATATACCGAGAAACGGAACCGAATCTCCACTTATGATTATGAAAGTACTCTGGAAGTCTACAGAATGAGTCAACTTCCCCTCAGTTTAGTTATATGTAGAAATATTGTCCACATTTCCTTAATTTTTTTTTGTCCGCACACTAGATGCTTAAGGCTCACCTGGAAGACGTAACGTGTCAAAACAATGCGTTGACATAGTCCCTGACAAATGAGCCGTGTGTGATGAATCGGGAGTGAAAGCCGGTTACGTGCTCAAAATCTTCCCTCTCTACCAACTTTGCTGAAATAAATACACAGAGATGTGCATGTGCCCATGCCAGCTTCCTGCAATATGATCAACAGACTGTGAAGAGCCGCTGGTCAATATTGTGTTGGTCACAGTTATGTATTATCAACAGACAAAAGTATTGGGACACAAGGTCAATTCAGCCACATAGAAGGGAAAGGTAAAAAAAATCTGTCCTTGCACAAATGTCAGATTCCATACTATTTTTTTCCCAAAACAAAAAACTTATTGAACAAGTCGAAAATACCAGTAAATTAAGCAAATAATTAGTAACTCAGTGAAAATAAAAAAATAGATGTATAAACTTATATGTATTTTCAATATAGGCACATGTCGATATAATTCAAATGACATTAAAACATCGCTTTAACAAAATGTAAAAGAATTACCCCTTCAGAATAAAATAATAGAACATAAGAGTGAAGTAGGAGATCCTTGGAAAGTGATATGGTTCAATGTAACCCCCGAAAAACATAATAATTATATTGTATAATGTTAAATTAAAAAAACATGTTAAATAAAATGACTTCAATGGTAGAATAAGTGGATATTGTTGGAGATGTTTGTCGCCAATCCAATTTTTGGCCATGGCAGAGGTCTTTTGTTAAACTGAGTGAGTCATTCTTTTTCCTTCGAATTTCCTTAAAAGGCAGAACACGATTGCAAATCTGAGGTACTTCACAGTAATCGTAAACCTTTGACAGTGGACTTTTACAACGTGAATCATGGCTAGCACGGTCTTATCTGCTAGCTGACTAACAGCCCATGTTAGGATGTCTAAACAGGAAGTGCATGACGTGGCGACTGGTTGATGATGATGATGAGGGTTTGGATCAGCCAAGGACGGCAACGTTCCCGGCCTTGGAATATGAGAGCGTGTCCTGAGCAGCCAGATGCTTCACACCCTCCTGGCGAGCAGACTTTGGCCTCTGGGAAGTGTGTGCTGCATGTGTGTGGGCGTGTCCTTAATGAACAACCGAATTTCCTGCTCAATGTGAAGAATTCAGAGGCAGGTGTGAGAAGCTTCTAAAAAGATGCAGCATGTATTCAAAAATCGTAGTATCCCAAACTCAACAGAGGGACCTGTAGCAGACACTACATTAGGGACACACAATGAGATCCAAGACGGGTAGAAGAGGAAATAGAAGAAAAACGGTGTGTGATAATGCGCTCCCTTCCCCTCCTTCATGTGCTCACAGCCAAAATTCTGTACATTTAAACAACTTCCACCTTCAGCATTTCCATTCCCCTCCTGTGTGACTCACTCAACCTCCCCCCTTAATTTATGTGGCCTATGGTCGATTAGAGGGGCGGGTCAAAGGTGTTGCCCCTTCCCCTCCAGCCTTGCAATTAACTCTTATTCTGCATGAGTGACATCTCTCTCAAGTCGGGGGTCCCCATGAGTGATTGTGACCAAATCACAGCAACTGCACTTAAATTGTGTTTTTCGTCAATTAGGCACCGCACTGAGTCTCCAATTAGAACTGAATTGTTGAGAGTTTGTAAATAAACAAGTCTGGTTAGACAAAATGTCCCAAGACTTGCAAATACAAATGACACTTTAATAATTGTACATGACGGGAAAGAGGTAAAAAAAAACAAAAAAATGTACCGGCCTGTGAGTAAGACATTTTTGTTTGGCGAAGTGCAGAACCAATATTGCTTTAAACAATGATGAACCTCCTTCTAACCTCTTAACCTTTGCGTTGTCCATTACCGCCTTGATTTACGTCCCAACCCATTTTAAAGATGTCAATTTTCTCTCAGGCAATAAATTACCACATCTACCACCCCCTTGAGATAAAGTTCGCAAAGAAAGGACGATGAGGAGGGGGACTCTCTTTTGTTAATTTTGTTAATCCATCTGATTTTCTCATTGCAGAAGTAACTATCATGTTAGAAATTGCTGGATAGTCTCTTGCAAGTTAAATTTTCTATTATCTCAGACACACCTGTGGTTTCCAAACAGGATTTGACATGCCCTCTCTGAAATATATTAATGTATATGTCATTCAGTGTGAATTATGCCAAACAAGTTGAGGCAAATATAGCGTTTTGAGGTGAGCAGCAGCAAAGTGAGCAGCAGTAAAATGTGCTTAAATTCAACTTGTCAATCGTATATTCCAATATTACAAATATAATTTTGCGTAGTATTTCAAAATATTGTATTAGAATACAAAATTACTACAAATTATATTAATTATGCCAAACTATTTTGTTTTATTTTCCGCACTATAAAGCGCACCGGATTATAAGGCGCACCTTCAATGAATGTCCCATTTTAAAACTTTGTCCATATATAAGATATGCAATTGGCTCGTGGGCCGGACTTTGGACACGCCTGCTGTAGTGGCTCAATATTGGTCTATATATAAGGCGCACCTGATTATAAGGCGCACTGCACTGTCTGCTTTTGAGAAAATTTGAGGTTTTTAGGTGCGCCTTATAGTGCGGAAAATACGGTACTACTACTACTACTTCTACTACTACTACTTTTTGGGAGAATTCAAAAAGTGGTGTAATTGTGGAGGGCAAACAAAATTAGACAAAGAAAACATCAAAACTTGTGAGACTGTCTGAGTGAACATAAAAAATTATTGGCAGACAACACACAAGTCAGGCTGTGGACGATTACAGGGATGGACGAAAACCCAGTTCTGCCCTTGCCCAGTCCGTCCTTCTTTTTTTAAAAACTTCTCATCCTCCATTCCCTGTCCGCAAAATGAGCATCCATCACAGACAGGCTTACTCGCTGATTGTACGCATCTGGTCTGGTTGTCATAGTTACCAGCATCAACAATCAGCAAAAAACGTGGCTCCTTATTGCTACACTGTGATGTCCTGATGTTTGAATGACGAATTCCGCCCTTGATGCGTTTAGCAGATTCCAACACACGCCCCCCGCCCCAAACCGCAAAACCCCCTTATGTCTCTTTCCCAGACTACAGATGCCACAGGTAGCTCAACATCATTCCACTGAAGACAAACAATGAAGAATGATTTAAAGCCCCCTCCCTTTCTCCACACAAGCACAAATAAGAGTGGGCGTATAGACATTAAGCCCCCCGCCCGCCCTGAGGTGAGTGTCACTAATGACCTTAATGATGACGAATGACGAGCGCTGTCTGGACGTTTGTGAGTAGTTTTCCAACACAGCTTGACAACATTCCGGCCGAATAGTCTCAAAGCAAGATAGCAACGGCTCGAAAACTTAATTCCTGACCTGACTGACTTCCTCCGCTCGGGCCAGGAAGTTAATGCCAAGAGTGATGAGTTCAGGAAGAACAAACTCACGTCCCATTGTCTTTAATGATGCTGAGCTGCACAATTTCATGTAAAAGGAACAGTACTGATGTATTTTTGTTATTTTAATTTGGCACTTTACAGTGCATGGGAAAATAATAGCTAATTATTTTTGCTCCCATTCGTACCTAATCGCTCCACCAGACAGGAAATACCTCTCTGGATGAATGCAGCTTCCTCTTTTTCTCGCCAGCTGAGTGAGCGTTCACATTTTTCATTCCAGCTGACTGCAGCATTGACTTTTGAAAATTGTTTCTTTATAGAATTGCATTTTGTCTGTACTTTTACTTTAATGTTGTTATTGTTTACTCTTTTTTACAAATATTTTGAGGTCAGGTGCACGAACCAAAACGAATGAAATACCCGAAAATGATGAATTTGCAAAACTGGAATACAATTGGAATATTTGTCTTTGGATCCAGAAAATAAATAGTACATTGAAGGTGCGCCTTATAATCCGGTGCGCCTTATAGTGTGGAAAATACGATAGTAGTAGTAGTAGTAGTAGTAGTAGTAGCAGTAGTAGTAGTAGTAGTAGTAGGAGTAGTAGTGGTAGTGGTGGTGGTGGTAGTGGTAGTAGTCTTAGCAAATTTTATCATTTTGGATGCTAGAAATAAAGTTCATGTAAGTAGAGGCCAAGATGTCTGTGTCCTCCTACACACCAGGATCTACATACTGTACATGCTTTGCCTGGCCCACCAATAAATCACATTGTGCACATACTATATTGAAAATAGAAGACTGGCTGCAGAAAAATGCACCACAAGCCAAAATTACATTGAATTGGACCGAAGGAGCTATGATTTTCCTGTCAGCGTGTTATAAATCAAGCCTGTGATTTTTTTTTCTTTTTTATATCTGAAGTTTTTAAATCGATATTAGTTGCTTATAAGAAGACGGTGAGTATGATGTAGTTCCTCAAGAAAACAATGTTTATTAGTTGTCAGGGACTACAGGATTTAATGCCTGCCCTGTTCTGCTGACCACAGCGTGATGACTCACATTTTCCGACGATTTTGGAAGCTTTGGTAATGGAGATACATTGCATCATGAGGAAAAAAAAAAAAAGAGAACAACAGCTAAATGACTATTAATGACATAATCCAAATATTTTTTTGTGTCCTCCTCTCTGAATTGAAAGGCCATGAAAACACTGAGTGAAGAGCAACTCCTGCAGCACACTGCCATCAATCACGGGTGATGCCATGAAGAATAACTCTTGTGATCATATCTTTGCCCAAACATGTCTGGCATCAAACGGTGTAAAAAGCCACAGCCAAGGCGTCTGAAGGTCCGCATTTCTAAGTGTCAGGTTCTTTGGCTCTGACAGCAGGGCAGTGTACGAGGCTCCTCTCAAGTTAATGAAGACGTGACATCAGTTGTTTGCTAACCGGCTATTGCACCATAAGGGACAAGGAGCTACTACAGAAGTTTCCATTTTGGGTTCAAGTAGATACATATGAATGACATAAAAGTATGTATGAGATTGAAAGATATTTAAATTTTAGTGACACAAAAATACACTTTCTAGGCAAACCTAATTTGACACCTTTCAATATGTAGTTTCAGAATTTTTTGGAACACCTTGCTGTTCTCCAAGAAGGATCTTTTGTAGAGCATTATTTAAAATAATTTTCTTTAATTTCCAATATGTCTTTCTGTGACTCTTCCAGCAACCTGCTGATGACACTGTTGTGAGAACATCATGTTTAAAGCCTCAAAATAGCAAGGCACCACTGATCTGAAAGTTGTTAGGTGTCATCTCAGTCTCATGATTTCGAAATGTGAACAGCATGATATCGAGGTCTGTTTAAATACCAACTCCAATTGCATCAGGAATCGTATTGGTTACGTAAAAAGGACTGCAAATTTTACCGAACCAATTGTATTTGTGCATTCAAGTTCAGAGGTCAAATTAAGATCTGTAAAGGTTATGGCTTGAAAGCTCAATCTCATGAACTGCGGCTGTAAAAATAAATAAAAGTTTCAGACTGTAAAATGCCAGCTCTGTTTTTTTTGGGTTGATTTCCTGACTCGACACTCCATGCACTTCTGACACATGACTAGCATACAACACACCCACACACACCGGCAGACACACACGCATGGTTGAGAAATCTTATGACCACGTCGTAACATTCCTGCAGTGTGAACTCCAGCACACTGACAGCCGGCTATCAATCACCCTGCTTGGCTAAGAGTAACGCTACCCCCCCCACTCCTCCAATGCCCCTTGACCCACCTCTCGCCTGCTGCGCTGCCGTGACATGGGCCTTCAATCAGCGCCATCAATCAATCAAGCGTGCGGTGAAGACCGTCGCCATCTATGTGTGTGTTTTATGCTACAAGTGCCACATTGATGTGATGACATCGCCCTTGAAATAGTTTGTTTCTTTTTTAAACAACTGACTCATCTGAAGCAAACATACCCGTCTGGGCGGAATCACACGTGGAAACAGTGGCTGACTTTTCCCCAAATAAGTGTCACACATCACGTCAATAAAATGATATGGTGCAGGAAGGAAAAAGAGAAAGTGAAGCACTTTGTAATTACCGTCTGGCCAGAGGTCACGGTAGCAGAGAACACAGCTGCATTATGGGAGATTCCCGATGAAAGTAGTTTGGGAAGGTCGACTGAGTGGCCGCTTGTGTTCTCCTGCTCGGAACCTTCAAGAGAAAAGAGCTGATAAAGCAGTTTAAAATGACATTAGAAACTGATTTGTGTATTTGACACTTTTTGGTTCTTGTTCTTGAAATTGTAAACAAAATTCGGCAGAGAATTGCATTATTGCACATTCATATATTCGTGGATGCCCTCCTTTTAAATAAACGAAATATTTTAAATGTTTTTTATTCAATTCCCCCCAATGCATAGGCAGATTTTTGCTATATAATTTAAGCTTCATTTTTCAGAAATATGTCAAGGTTTCTGATGACCATAATGCACAGCTAAAGGAAAGTGGTACAGATTATTGGCATGTTTATCAACCAAAGCTCTTTTCCCACCGTATAAAATGAACTCGCCTTAATTTAGGTTGGTCGGTTTTCCACTTCACAGGAAACTTTGAAGTCCAAGTCGGCAATGAACACATCGCTGCAGCAACAACAACAACAATGGTGACGGTGTCCTTGATTTACTTCTTCGAGCTAAAAAACACATTTAACTTCCAAGAGAAATATATTTAGTGCAGAAAGAAAATGGAACATTGCTGCCAAATGAATACAGTGGAGTGCAAGAAAACAAACATGATGATTTAACACTGATTCTTTTATTAAAATCCTCTATTGTATTTACTATCACTGAAATTAATATGTACAATTGCATACAATATACTGTATGTGTATCCTTGATATACATGACTTCATTTGTGGTCTCCTTTAAAAGTTCAAATCTGAGAAACATTTCATGAGGTCAAATAAAATCAAAACGAATGTGTTTCTATTGATCCACTCAATCTGACTTAATTGAGAGCACGCAGTGGTGATTTTGTATTCGGGGCAAGTGTGATGTTGACGGCACTTTGTTAAAAAGTATTTGATATTGAACCCAGAGCAGTGACCAAAATGTGTCAATAAAGGTTCCAACTCACCCCGTGACCCTAATTAAGACGAGCACCATAGAAAGTGGACTGTGGGTTGTGATCAACTCTGCCTAGCAACAAGTAACTCCCGAGAAAGAATGTTATCATGACAAAACTCAAAATATTGAGTATTTCTTTGACATTAGTCACTTAAACCGTTAATGCTACGCCATTTTTTTTTAATCTAAAATAAAAACGTCACAATGTGTGGCACTTGTTGAAAAGTTGACAGTCGTGCACATTGCAACAAGTCACAGTGATACTAAATGGGAACAGAGTGGGAGGTCTGACCATGAAATAAGATCTCAGATTCCTTGCAGGACCGAGGTGACGACCAGCCAGAGGGGAAATGCCCGAGCGTGTTGACACGGCGGCCAAGGACTTGAGCCGAGGCGGTCGCCTTGAAAGCGAGTCCTCACTCAGGTGGGGCATTCCTCGCTCATTCCCGAGAAGCTTGGCCATCTGAGCACTTGACTTTTGGGTTGCAAAAATAAATTAGTGAGCATTTGTGTCTGTGCATGTGTGTGAGATCAGTCAGAGGAACCATCACTCAGACACTGGACAGCATGGTTGATGTGAAGATCTGCTGCAGTATTTGGGGGATCTGCTTGGTATCCATAGCAACAAAGGATCTCCCAGCTGGAAGGGTCTTTTGGAGTCTGACGCACAAAAAAAAGACACAACAGTCGAATGTTTGTATGTTAAATGGATGACGACAAGATAGTCCAAGCAATCTTTCAGTCTTGTGTGAACACAAAAGAAGAGGAAGTGCACAGGAAACAACAATGGAGGACATCTTTCTTCTTGACATTTGGACAGTAAGAAACAAAGCTTTGTTTTCTTCTTCCCTGGAAACAACCATTCTTCAGCTATCAGTCAACACACTCTTGTGCATCTAGCTGCACCCTTTAGGGACCCCAAGTGGTTTTGCCAGGCCAACTTTGGACAGTGTGACAATACAAAAAGCCAATAAAGCCAACTGTATTACTTAAAGTGGAACTGCTAAGGTTGAATAAAGGTTGAAACACCGGCTTATTCTCTGACTTTGAAGAACAAGTTCTTGATTTAAACCCTAACTTGAAACCCTAACCACAGGCTTCTACTTAAAAACCAAAGCTCAATTTGAAAGTAAGGGCAGAGTGAAAGGGTAGGCCGGAATAGGTTGGAACTAAATTGTGTTTGTTAAGGTGGTTGAACTTTGGCAAGGTGTTGTAAATTATTTCTTCATCAATTAATGATTAATAAACTTGTTTCTTTGAGCCACCACCTTCAATTTTTCCATTTAACACTTGTTATTGACCCTTCCTCCCGTCAGCCTCCTGCAATCTTGCATTCACCCCCTTCCTCACCTTTCGGCTTGGTCGCCCAGAGACCCGATAAAAATGGCGAAGGCGTGGACCTGGGGGTCCGAGGTGAGGACCTGGGCAAAGCGTTCGGGACGGATGCCGTAGCGCTCCAGGTTGGCGTCGCTCAGCACCACCACAAAGTGTTCGTCGGCCTCCTCCCGCGCCAGCTCCTTGATGCTGGCCGCCGTGCCCTCTAGCGTGTAGTCGCCGCTCATGCAAAACTGAGAGTGGGCGTGCATAGTCTATAGCGGAAGGGAGGGAATAATGGAGGGAAAGCACAGGAAAAATAATTTATATTTCCCATTCCGGGAGTCGGAATCGAACCCTGCTAACATCTACCTTGAGAACTTTCAGCCTCTGCTTGTTGTTCTTGGGGACTCTGTCCACTCGGACCAGTTCGATGTCATAGCCGTCACCTGAGTGGCCCATTATGTCATACTGTGGTCAAGAAGAGAAGACCGGATGAGTTTTATTAACAGTAAAAAAGAAATGAATGCTACTTTGGGACCACTTGCTATTTGCAACGGCGTCACCATGACTCAGAATGGCACCAAGGATGAATCTCAATGCCAGGTTGTGGTTCGGTGAGCTGCCATATGATGCTCACTTGAGTATTTCAGCCTCGTCAAATGCGAACATACTTTCCATATACTTGTCAGGTTTCCAGCATAACTATCTTATATAAGAGCAGGTCGGGCCTGGCATGTCTTCTATTTCAGTTCAGGATGTTATGTTCTGTATCTAATATGAGAAGTTATGGCCAGGCCGTTCCCAGACCACATGGCATTTGTACAGTTGCCTGGCAGAACAATGTGCTATTAAATAAAATTCTCAAAAAATTCTTTTTTATGTTTTAACCTACTGAGATGTTCTGTCCTTTTCCATGTAATGTTAAGTGTGTTGTAAAACATTCAATTTTCAGTTTTAACCTCACATTAGTTTACAGTTAATTAATGTAGAATTAATTAGTAAATGTGACATTTTGTTAACATTTTTTTAGACTTTTTACATTTCGAACTCACAAAAATGAGTTCAATCATTATCATGTGTTGTCTTTTAAATTGTAAGGCGGATTCATTCATTTTTACAAGTACATTATTTTCCTACGACAAGAAATGCCAATGGGAAAAAACTCAACCACCATCTCAGGGAAGATTTTATCCTACTTTGGAAGTCCCGCTATGAAAAGGGAAAACTGGTGGGTCTAGATCATTGCCCTGAGGAACGCTGAAATGCAAACAGGATGTTAGGGTGTGACCGCTCTCACCTTGAACTTGTGCTCATAGCTTTCTAAAGCCTCCATGACCATACAAACGGCCTCCATAGAGCGTTCCAGGCGGCCGTCTACGCCGTTGAAGCGGTACATACTTCCCGACACGTCGGCTAGCACACGCAGACGCTTGGGCTTTTCCTGCGGCGTGCCAGGCTGTGAACGCATGACACAGAAACATGTAGTCGATAACTAACAACAAAAAAACTCATCGGGATACTTAATCTTGGAGCTAAATGAGACAGAAAAACAATACATGATGACATGGTTGTATAATTATCCCTCAATGAGTATGCGTGAGAGTAGAAGACATGACGCCCGAGAAGAACGCCAGGGTGTAATAATAATCTCACATATACCACTGGAATTTAGAGACCGAGACATAAAGGTCAACTGTGTGTGTGTGTATTAAAAGGTGCGGTGGTTTAGAAAAAAACAAAAGAAAATAATTTTAACCTCAGGGTCTAGTTCTCCTCTGCGTTTGTATATAGATCTTTCACCAGTGAGGCCATCGATGATTTTTGCATCGTCCAATTCTCCCAGAGCCTGGTTCTTTAGCCACTGGCGTTCTTTGGCTTTAGCCTGGAAAACACACAAACACACACACGTGTTTTTTTTTTTTTTTTCACTCAAAAATAGTGACAACGGAAGGCCACACTAGAATGCATCAGTCGAACTGTTGCAGTGGTCGAAATTAACAAATACTTTTTTACTGTACTTAGGCAATTAATTCAGGTCCAAGTATCTGTGCTTTATTTGACTATTCAATTTTTGGGCTAAAACATTTTTAATACCTGGTATGTACTAAGTACATACTTTTTTACTATTTTCCAAATTCTGGGATGACAACACAATGTAAAAAAGACGTAAGCAGAGAACGGTTAACTCAACTGATAATCGTAATAAAATAAGGATTTAATTTACTGTATTTACTCTGAATAGTTTTGTTTTAATGTAAAGAGAAGAGTTCCAGATTCCTTTTCCCCCCCCCAAAAAAACCACATTGTAATTTGCAGAAAATAAACATATTTTGGGCTTTTTTTTAAAGAATGTTGTTTATGTGATGCAACCACAGAAACCATTGACAGCCAAGAGGACAAAAGATAAAAATAAAGATAGAAGCAAGAGTTTGCTATAGCATAGAGGCAAAGGAAATCAGTCACAAAAAAAGAACCAGCTCCATCCATCGTCTGTACTGCTTATCCTCGCTAAGGTTGCGGGTGTGCTGGATCACTTTATGTGGCCTTCACAATCTCTCATGCAGGTGCTTATATGTAGCAAAGTTTCTTGGGTGTTGAAAGAATGGAGGGGGGGGATTCCCTAAAGCTCATACACACAACGCATTGTTGAAAGGTTTCCAGGAATGTTTCATATCGTGTGTGTGTGTGTATTCGCTCAGTCACTCATCAGGTACGATAAAAATAACATGACTTCATGGCTACACGCGCGTGTAATCTCCTTCATATTAACAACCGGCGGTGACGAGGACAAAGAATAAGCACGGCTGTTGGCGTTCAAAGCCGTCGCTGGAAAACACCTGGATGGAAAGAAGAGTCACACACACGAGGTGTACACAAAGAGCCTCACACCTGGTCGGAGAATAATAGAGCAAGCATGGCCGCTCTGTAATCATTCTTATGTGACACACAAGTCTACACACATGCATTTTCGTACTTGCACGAATCCTCAAAAAAAGACATTATTTCCTTGAACGCCAATATGGCAGCTTTACATGATTCATTTCAGCGCTACTACATTTTGGCTGCCTGTGTTGTTGACTTTTTTTTTTTTTTTTTAAACCAAGGTTTTCCAGGAATGTTGTAGAACACAGGTGTCAAACTCAAGGCTTGAGGGCCAGATACGGCCCGCCACATCATTTTATGTGACAAATTGTGCATCAAATTCGTGTCATTACTAGAATTGCAAATTGTCTTCACTTTTAATATTTATTTATTTTTTCTAAATATCTGACCAGTTTTTACTCGTCTGATTTGAAAACGAGTTATTTGTCACTTTTGTCGCTTTTATTGTATATAATATGAGGTGCTCATACAATTATTTGGCTTGACAGTCATACTGGCCCTCCGAAAGAAGCTATGACTACAATGCGGCCCTTCAAAAAAATGAGTTTGACACCCCTGTTCTAGAATATTCCTCACTGGTTAGACACAGTAGCATGTAAGAAAAGTTAAAGATGACCAGCAAACCTGCAAAGTGTCCAGGATAATTCGCAGGGACTGAACTTGTCTCCTGACAGCGCTGGAGAATCGCTCATAGGTGGTGGCGTCGTACTCGCTCATATCGATCTCCTTCAGCCTATGGAGAGCCACATACGATTTCATATTTCATTTTTAAACTGATAATACTTCAGCCTTGCTCAGATTTACTTACTAACAATCCTTTTTCAGGGGTCATTAAGTTTCTTACCTGCAGTGTTTGCATAACCAGATGTGTGTGAGTGTGTGTGTAGTCAAAACATGTGATGACAAGCAGACTGTGACCACACAAAGGTACACAGATATGAAGATACTGTAACTAAGTACGTGTCACAACTCGTACAGTATTCGTGTGTATGTGTGTGTGTCTATTGTCAATGTGCGACTTCTTGCAAGGGGTTAGATAGACACAATATTTGTGTGCACGCTGCGGGCACGAACCACACAAACACATTTACTGAGCCAGACAATAAACCACGAGCGTTCCAACCAGGAAATACCTCGTCTCGACTGAAGACATTACGATAACGACAAGGCAAAAACCCAGCCTGAAGGGTGCTTGGAGTAATTCTTAATTTAATGGTCGTTTTGAGATTAACAATCAAAATATTAGGGACAGCTATGATGCGGTGCAGTGCTCAACCACAATAAAAAAAAAAGTCACATTAAAACCTCTTTGGTGGTGTCACTCAAAACTGACCGTGGGAAAAATTGATTTCTACAAATCTCAGATCTGATTTTAGCATTGTACCGTAAAGCCACAAATATAGGAAACCCCCTTTTGTGGAATCACTCAGTGCTTAATAACAGAGCGGATGTTGAATGTCTTATGAGCTAATGTGTCTGGACGGAAGCTCGCAACTATGATGGAACTTGTTTACTAGTCATCCCACACGGTTTGAGAGTAGCAACTGTCGCCCTGCCACATCCCACTGAGCCCACAAAGAGAGAAGCATGGCACCGCCGCTTCCTCCACACATTCCTCTGGTATGTGAGTGAGTGCATGTGTGTGTGTGTGTGTTGTGTGTATACCGCGGCTGGTGCTATTTCTTCCACATTCCTTGGATTATATTTAACACGGCAAAGAAGGCAAGCAAATGCCTAGTTCCGCTCAAAGGGGAGAAATTATATATATATAGTATATATATAAAAAAAAAAAAACAACCACAAAAATTAGGTGGAGTTACCGACACTAAATACCAAAACAATCTATTTTTCAAGGAGGCGAGAATCGTGCATTTGTTCTGCGTGGAGAGGTCAAATTCAGGCCAAGTTCAAGTTTCCTTTCATTACAGAGTAGCTAGATACAAAATTAATGTGTCGTTAATATAGAATGCTTCTTAAGAGTAACTTTATTAGTGAAATCTGAATCTGGTCATGCCGCAAGGACTATTTTACAGAGAAAGGTAAAAAAAAAAAAAGTCAGCAACCACTTGTCAGACTCGACTGATCACACATTTATATTTAAGGTGCCACCTCATACCTTCTTTTTGTGTGGCTGTAGTTGCTGCTGTTTTGCTTAGCAAATGGGTGCTGCAGTTAAAAAAATGAATGTCCATTTGTGAATGGGAGCTCTCCAGAATAAAGAATTGCAGAGCAGCATCGACTGAAACTTTTATTTTCTTGCCCTTACCGCATAACGTAAGATCATCTGTCTACATGGAATTTATTTATAACGTGCAGTAAGTCTCGTCTGAGTTACCTGCCGGGGTGGGTGTTGCTGTTTTGATTAGCAACAGAGTGCAAATCAGTTCAGTCGATGACCGTGAAATGTTTGAACAATGATGTAATGATCTGAGATATCGGAATTACTTTTTCACTGTTGCTGCAGGTTCATGTCAATCAATTTGAATTTGATCCTGTATGCAAAAGTCGAAAAAAGCCGTTGGAAAAAAAAATACCTTACATTTTGGTGCCCTTCCAATTTTCTTTTCAAATAAAAACATGGACCGTTAATGCTGATGGGGGCAGATTGTCTTAATTTGAAAAGGGAATGACGGATGAGATTTGGCAGGCATGTCAACACAGCGAAGGCGTGTGTGTGTTTGCGTGTGTGTGTGTTTGCGTGTGTGTGTGTGCGCTCTGTCATTTCAGCATACCTAAGCCTGTTTTTGCCTGTGTGCCTTAGCGACTGGAGGCAGTTTAAAATGAGCGGATCGTAGCTTGGTTGACGTTTAACCTGAAGCTGAGTAAACAATGAATTAATGAATGAATGTATGAATGAATGGATAAGAAATCCCATTTTTCATTCGCCGTATTTGCGGAGGGAACAATTATTAGAGCATGCGGTGACACGATTTTTCCAGAAAGATGGAGAGGAAGTGGGAAAGAAGATGGGGAAATGGATAAAACAGAGCGAAACAGAAGAGGATCATCACAGAAGGAGCTCATGAAGGCAATCACTGTGCGTCATGATAATCAGGGGGAGGACAGGGGCTGGGAGGGTGGTTAAGTGGGTGAGGGGGTAAAAGAGAGTAAAAGAGAACAAAACTGAGAGAACAGAGACGGCCTTCATGGTTGAGCTTCTGAAAAGGGTGTCCTCTCGGCTGCCTGCTCACATGCACGCACACGGGGAAGGTGGCATTTCACCCATTCGTGGGAGATTAAGGAGCACCTTATTCATCGTATTCACAAATTCTACACGTATTCTTTCACACTCGTCTTTTAAATTACGGCGAGGTCATCGTGCAAGGCAAGCGACAGATCAATCGATGATGCCAATTAAATTCAGCGCAATGTTGCACAACAATCGAGTGCACAGAACAGGTTTTGTTGTTATTTTTAGGATATTACAAATATACAAAGTGCCCCACCTGTCTTTGAAAGCTTTTTCCGCCATTTCTCGAGCAGCTCTGCGGACTTCTTCTGGGACGGCATCCTTCTCTGCTTGGGAAACCTGGTACACCTTGTGTCCCGCATCTAAGCGATATGGGCCCCCTTTGCCACCCAGCCCGGCAGTGTCTCGACCTCCTGCAGGGAAAGATCACAAAAGAACAGGACGTCTGCCTCATAGTTGCAGAAGTTTGCATTGTCTAACTTTTCTAATGGCTGCCAATCACACTCCGACAAGATGTGTGCGTGTGTGTGCCTCGGTTAGTCACCTGTGCCACCTGCCCACTGGTTTCCGCCCACATGGGGTGCATTGTTGGCGTCCACCTTGCCGTGTTTTGGGGCAGACACATCCAAACCACTGTCCCTTTGAACAGTAATCTGAAGGGGGGGAAAAAACCAGCTAAATCACAAAATCAGTTTTTAAAAAGACTCAGAGTTGTAAATAAGATAGAGTTATTGAGAATTAGTCCTATAAATATTTTTTATAATTGCTTATGGATTCGACAACATGGTAACAAAGCACTATTTTGTCTAAACAAAACTCCCCTAATTCAACATGTCATAGTTCCTTGACACCAAGATGCCACAGGTTGAACAAAAGCAGTAAATTTTTATTAAGCTTCACTTTTACAGAGAGCCGACTAAAGGTGAACTATAGGCACAACTCAAGCTCTTTTCCACAGAGGCCCACTCTTAATGCAATAAATTAACTGACTTAAGCAAGTGTCAGGTGTTTAACTTCACACCCCCAGTATTGCGGAATTTCCTTACACACAGACACCATGTGAGTTATTATCTCGACTGTTTTTGCTGGTCTAGTCACGAAACGCGACTTATCATGACATAGCAGCAACTTACTATCTGTTTCAAAATGCCGCGCCTTTAACGAAAACCTCGTGAGACGCGGTATCTGTATCAGTAGAGCTTGCTATATTTAGCACAGATTAGCGCGGCCGGTCGGTATTTATCAAAATGAGATTATACAGAGGAGATTATATGAACAGGTTTGTCTTGATGACCTTTATTTCTCGTTCTAACTGTCACACTTTTGAATACTAATTGGCAGCCATGCAGTCAACCTCACATATGTATTTCATACTTCGTAGAGACTGTGATTTATATTTGGAATGGTGAGGTGTATGTCTTTCAAAAGATGTTTTATCATGTAGATTATGGGCTGTTTTGTGAAATTTCTTAAAGATAAATATATTTTTCCAGACAAATTTCTGAATCGCGCAACATCAGCTTGAAGCGCTTAACAGCATAAACGTAGAACAAGTGTTTTATTTAATTTTTTTTATCTTCTTTTTATGTGTGATAATACCACAAAAGGGTACCCAGTGATGCAAAATTAATTTACCGTAAATTTCGGACTATATTCGGACTTTTTTCGTAAATTTTGAACCCGGAATTACGAGTTTTAGCTGGTCCAGTTTATAGTCCGGTGCGGTTTATAGTCCGAAAATTACGGTAAACAGAACATTTATTAAAAGTGAGAGTGACCCCCCTCTCCCCATTTAAAAAATGGTTGCTGCTTCACCATATTCTGTGCACAGTGGGATGTTCCCTCCCCTCTCAGCAGGTGTTATTGAGGTGCCTCATCTCCATCATATGATCTGTCTGCTACCATGTCCATGGACAGTATGTGAGTGATGCATGAGCATGAGCTTTGCTGCACACATGCCTGCCTTGATACGCAGCAATGCTTGGAAGTAGGCTTGACATTGTGGTTATGATCACCTGACATACACGCGCAGTCGCACGCACATGAGCATTTCCCGGCCAGATCATCAGACATGCCTCAAACCACCTGCCCTATCTGTCAAGAGTCAAATCAGGTTCATTCATTCGAGGGGGTCCCTGTTTCCTAATTTAAGAATGGGGCGTCAATGGGCTTATGGGATCGGGGTGACTAATGCTATACTTAGGGGTTTAGGGAAAGCGTGCGTCATAGGAACAGTTATGCCACACCGTGGCACGCGAGAAGTCACATGACTTCCGTAACTATTCGTGAAAAAGGCACAAAGATTAGATTTGCATACCAGCAAATGAATGGCACGCAACATACTACCATAAAATCAATCAAATAAAAATCTCATACTTTTTTAGAAAAGCTGGTCAGCTCGTTAATTTATAATAAGGTTGGATTAAAAAATATTCATCGGAGGGATATTACATTTTGTATGAGTTATATATATATGCAAATTATGTAATGTAATCATTTGTTGTTTTATGATTTACAGTATGCCAAAATGCATCTTAAATGAGATTAGTTTTACCCTAGTTATGCCCTTTCTTTACCATAATTTTACTCGGGGGTGGGTGGGAATGGATTGCTGAAGATTGCAATTTTTTTGCAGTCTGGTTCTGAGTGTGTTTAAGCTTGTCTCCAAAAATCAAACATTTTTCAAAGCAGAGTGTAGATGTAGTCTGGTATGGTGGTGAGGGATGTAAACGGTGTGGTGAGAAGTATATAGAGAGTCTATGTTAGTCACATACAGTAGAGCCAATGTTGTTTGTCCGGAGTCAACATCAAGCACAGCGGCTGTCTGTCTTGTCTGCACTTGACGTGGTGTGCCCACATTAAAGAAGCGACCATTGAAGAATCTGTATGAGTGCCCATGTGTGTGCCATTTTTTTTTTTTTTGCACGTACTACATTTAGTTTACCTCGATCGCACTTTGCTATTCTTAAGGTACTTGACTTAGTTCTTGTTGATGTCTTATTTTGATTTCGACATCAACTTGTAACGCTGACTTATTTTAATTTCTAGAGCATCCATTGATTCGACTTTATATTAACTTTGTGTTTATTAACTTTTCTAATTGCTAAAGGAGTTTTTGGGGAATCAAATGTTTTTCTTTAGGCTCTGTATGTCCGAAGCAATCATGCTGATCTGTGGTCAGCTGTTCAGACAGTGTTGCATGTGGAAGTCGACATTATCTGAAGAATGTGTCTGTCTGTGCTCTAAAATGTGGGCGCCTGCACAATGCTGCTTCAGTCTACAGATCAATATAGCAAGGGTCATGGCCTGTTGCATCATCACCACAAAGACCTCCCATTCATTCACACCAGCTAATAGATGTTGGGAGGCAGGAAACAATCCAAATCTGGAACGCTGGGGGATATATTCTGCCTGAGAATCTTTTCTTGGAGCTAAATATAGCGAGCTCTTTTGCAAAATCGCACTGCCACCTGGTGGTATTAAGTGACGATGACAAATATGACCGTAATACCCAGTGGTTGGGAGAGTAGCCGAAAATTGTAACCGAATACTCTTGGTTTATATGATTTAAGTTGAAAAAAAAGAAAAGAAACAAAGGCTTGGAATATTTCAATACAAGACTGAAATAAAATACTGAACGTTTGACCAAATTACGCCCCATAACTCAAAAACTCATCAATTCGTCTATGACCATAGTATTTACCTGCAACGGCCTGCCGTCCTCAGAGCCAATCATATTCCTCCACTCCATCAGCGATCTCTGCAGCGTGTCCAATCCCGTTTCCCAGAGTCGCACGTAACCGCCCATGTCCACCGTGACCACGCCGCCCGTGCTGAGCGGCGCCATCAGGACATCAGTCTCTGACATCTTGGACAGCCAACCAGTGTAGGGTGACACGGACATTGACCTGCAAACCACGACAGTGCAGAGCGTTTGGGTTTTGGTCATACTTTATATAATCTGTAATAAGTACTGTACTCAGGGATAGTGATGCACTGATACAAGTTTTGCAGACCGAGTATGAACACATTACATCTTGAGAGTCAATCATCAATATGGTTCAAAAACACAAAATACAATTTCTTCTTTGACACAAGTCTCTTTAACACAAAACCTAGATTAGAATCCATATCACTTGGACATTCATTCAAAAATGTGGAGAGCGTCAAATTAAGCAGGTTACAATGCATTTTAGGCTAATCCAGAAATTTTACCTGAAAGTAGAATATCATTACATTTTTATTGTTTGATTGTGATACTTTGTAATGTCAAACTGTTCATTCTTTTGCTATTAAAATCTACCAAATAATAAACAGCTTTATATATTGAGCTAATTTATTAGCACAACTCGAATCTCCATTTCTGTCTACAAGGTCGTTTCACATTCAACAATGTGTCTTACTTACCTCGGGACAGGAATATATTTAAGTCTTTTAGAGTTAAGATCAGTCACTTCCAGGTAGGCTGCTGTCATCGGAGGGGTGACATCTAAGGGCGAAACAGTAAGTCGCTGCATTAAGTTAAGTTTGTGAGTGTCAGACACCCACGTGCAAAAACAGTGTGAACTCTAACAACCTTTTGGGTAGATCTCCTTCAGGGGCACCTTGTTCGGTGGAAGAGCCCGGACCACCTGATTGGCTGACAGCAGACTCACGCAATTGTTCTGTTTGGGTGCAGTGGTCCGCAGGCCACCTCGGAGGAACATGTGTGCGCCACCGTTGCTGCTGTTCATCTCTGCTAGATCGACTGCCCTCTTAAAGCTGTACACCTCATTGGGAGACTGGGCCAGACGTGAACCATCAGACTAAAAGATGTCTTACCATATTACGTTTGATCATTTTCGTGATTAATGGTCACCATGAGGTCCGGGAAGCCCACGATGATGCGGGCGAAGGTGCTTGTGTCAGCCATGACGCGATTCGGGGAGACGATCTTTTGGCTGAGGGCAGAACTGAGATTTTCGTTGGGAAGCTGATCACATGACAGCATCTGGGGTACGGACGCGTTATCTGACAAAGGAAAAAATTGGATTTATAAGTGAAGAATGCCTCTTTGCATTTCAGTTGAGAACTGCTTCACATCTGTGTGGCATGAACTTTCATTTTCTTATTTATCAATAAATAATAATTATTATTTTTTTAAAACAGCATAATTTGTGATAATTACCTGCACACCACTTGCAAGGCAGGCCTATCAATCCAAGTGAGGATCCATCTTAAATTGAGCTTCGAACATTACAATGACTCATCATGACCATCTTACAATGAATGTTGGCTGTTTGACATTTTGTTCCCAGTAACAGCGACACAAATCCTCGACATTAGTGTTGCGGACAGATGAGCTAAGAGGTCTTGTCAATGCTGTTCAAATCTATTAGACTGTCTGGCTGCTGTTATTGAGAACGGCCTTGACAACACATCTGCGCAAAATGGGACGAGACACAAAAGCATCCGAGCTTCTTTGATTTCATTACAGCGGATCAGTACCTGCACTGGTGGCCACGCCGTGGCCTGAGCTGACGGCGTCCTCGCTGATGCTGTGCAGCTGACACACGCCTGAGTCCTCCGCCCCCATGTGCATGGGCTTGGTCAGCAGGAACTTCCTGTTGAAGGTTGTTTGCAGAGGAAGACATTGAATAATTGTATTAGGTAAAAAAAAAAAAAGGTTGGGGCCTGGTGTGAGTCGTGTGTGAGTATACGCACTTGTCAGTGTTGCTCTCCAACAGCAGCCAGCGGTCCTCTGCCACGAGGAAGACAGATTTGAGGTTGATGGGCAGGGAGATGGTGTGAACCTGGCCCTCCAGCACATCTAGCACCTCCAGCTGGTTGCTATATTAGCAAACAAACACCTATCTCAGCATCTCCAAAAATACAGTCTAGCAGAGTAAAATGTATTGCAAGGCAAAAGGAATCCATCATCTAACCCGTCTGTCTTGTAGAAGAGCAACCAGTTCTTGTGGGCAAAGTCACGGCACATTTTATATTCTCCCTACAAAACAAATATTTCAGCACCTTCAGACATTGAGTACACACTGGCGATAGATTCTTTAGATAGATGTACATGACAGAGGAGGATGAAGATTCGCCCTGACCTGTGGTTCTTTACTGCTCCACCAATTAGAAGCTCTGCTGGGAGGCACCTCGCTGTCCGGTGATAACATGAGTCTCCGTACTGCGCCTGTGGCCATGTCCACATGGAGCACTGTATTACTCTGATTGAAAAGAGGGGAAAGAAAATTTATTATCACTCCAGAAAGCATATTTAAATGCAATGTAAATAGTATCCAATATTATTCCAGTTTTTCATAGGTGAAAAGAGCGAGTGAAAGGGGTCAAATCCATACATGCATGGTTTTATACGTGAATTTCAAAATCAGCACACACGCATAGGAAAAAGAAGGAAGGAGAAGAAAAAAATACACAATTGCGCTTTGGGTCATTTTTCATTTGTGCAACCTATAGGAGGCGCTCTCTAACTGAAAATTAATATAGCTTGGAGGGTGCTGTGTCTTCATTGAGTTTCATCTAGTCAGTGGCCTCTTATGAAAGCCATCGTGTCCCGTTTCCAGACTCAGAACTAACCCGGATATCTAACCCAGACTCTAGATAAAGCGGTCCAAACTAAATGCTCATAACTCAACAGGCACAACTTGTAATTGTTTTAAGCATAATGCTAAATTGTCATTAGCTCGTTTACAAAATTCGAACTTTATGACACAAATGTGCTTAGCTACTACGTGCCGTGCTACCAGAGATACAATTAGTTACTCGTCAGCAGTCATCAGCATCTCCAAGACCATAAGTTTTCGATCTGAAGGTTCTGTGACCAGTGACTGAACTTTATTTTGTCTGGACCTCCTCAGCTCTGGACCGACGTGCTATGATACATCACGGTGGTATTTTTAGAATACCCCCTCACCCCCATTTGCTTAATAAGCAGCAGCTGTAGAAACGCTGTAGACGGACAAAAAAAACGTACATGCACACACTCGACGAGATCTTATCACAAATTATGGCTCACTATTTTAAGAAACTTGACAAACACAAATTCTTGTCCAGTTCATAGTGGTCAGAATGAGGACATGTCATGTTCATCATCCTGTCTCTGGAGGATTCCCAGTTGGGAAATAAGAGTTTCCCAACTAGTCTGAGTTCGTAGTAAAGCCTTTCTAAGTGGAGGTTACCAGGTCACTTCTAATAGTAGGTATTCGGCTAACACCTATAATGATTGACTGAACTCCCTCAATGAGCAGCATTGAAACCACAAATCCAATTTGGGTCACCTGAGACTAAACGCTATTAGACTAAAGACAGGACTTTACGAAGATTAGGTTAGGTAAACTATCGTCTCACACCTCCTGTACTGTACATTTAAAGAGAAGATAGATTTTTTAATCACAGTCTAGTACCAGGCTGAGATTTTTGAAGACTACACCTTGATTCTTCAGGCATTTTTTTTTTTTACATTGCAAATGTTCCCATCATACTCCTGTTTAAATTTTCTTGGAGATCTTCTTTTGGCTATCGGCAACACAAACCAAAGACTTGTGATATCGTCAAAAACGTTTGATATTGATGTAAGGCTAAGATTAAGAAAAGACGGATCTAAAACAGCTGAGCTTGCCAAAAATATCAAAAGCGTAAAATGAAGACGAGATTTTCATTGGCACAGGTTTGTTTGGTTTTTGAAAGCCAACCTGTTGCTCGTGAAGCACCACCTGCCCATCTAACGGACTTCCCAAGGGGGCCACGGTAACAAAGGGCTGCCAGACACCACTGATGGTCTTAGGGAAGATGTCGTAAAGTTCCACGCACTGGATGGCCTCTCCACGCTCCTTCATGGAATAAAGTGTCACCGGGTTACATGCGGCCACGTAGATGGTGTCTGCAAAGCAAACAACGTCAAAGGTTATGAATCAGCTCCTGAGCGTTAACTCAATAGAGTTACAGAAAGACGAAGGGGCTTTTTCATATTTTCTTCTCAATTTTAGGGAAAAATATGGCTCATTGACAAAGCAATTATGCTGTGACGTCTGCTTGTAGTGATTTCAGCGTTCTTTCTGAGAAATAATGTCACATCCCTTGATTTCGGCACAGCAGATGTCTAAAAATAGCCACGAGGAAGTCAGACCGAGGCATGAATCAGTTTGGCAATCAACCACAACTCATGGAATGGAGCCAGAGTCTGTCCAAGCTTAGTTATTAAATAGTCTAACTATCTTTTGGGGGGGAGAAATGTTCTCCACAACTTTAAGGAATACTCGCGGCTCTTAAATCCAGAATACATAATACTAGAGGTTGACAATGAGAGAATATTGCTTGATTAACAATTGGAAAATGAATAATTCTACTCTGTAGAATAGTGAAATTTTGCAATTATTACACAGTAAACTTAACTTCCAATTTAATTTCATTAGCAAGTTGAGCCAATAAATTAGTCGGGACTGAATTAATAGTGTCCACTGCTCAGTGGCGTCACATTACTTTAATGAGACATAAAACAACATTGTAAAAAAAGTAAAGGCAGTTAAATGTAAATTCCTTGATTAAACAAAAAAATACAAAAAACAGAATCAAAGCATTACCATCTTTGGTGGTGACATCACAAATAATGTTGACTTCATTCATGGGAATCTGCCAGTGGGCTTTTTCCTCGCTGAAACTTAACGCACGGCTCTCCTGCCTGTCGCATGGATAGGCCTGAATACGCAGGTAGACCGGGCCCTGGCAAAATGAGACAGTTAGCGCCGACAACCACTTGTGTGTGGTCTTAAATAATCACATAAATGTCATTATCTGCTGATTTCTTACCTTGATGTCAATGCGATGTGTTTCAGAAGGACACAGCAGTTTGCGTCGGGCATTGCCTTGTTGATTTATCGTCCAGAATCCTGTCATCTTGGCTTCTGGCAGGGGCAACCTGGAGTAAAAGTTCAAATTGGTGTTGTGTGAGTCAAATAGCAGGTAGAGATGAAACGTAATAGTCAACGGTTTAGAGTTTGCATGTTCCCCCCGTGCCTGTGTGGGTACTCCATTTCTTCCCACATTCCAAAAGCATGCATGGTAAGCAGAGTGACCGCTCCAAATTTTCCGTAGGTGTGATTGTTTTTTTTTTTTTATGTCTGCCATCCAATTAGCTTGCGACCAGTTTAGGGTGTCCCCCGCCTACCGAAATTGAAGCGTAAATGTTGGGTACTCATTTAATCTAGTTGCCAAAAGCAACACACCGACTGAGTTCAATCAAGTTAATTTTTTTTACATGCATTTCCAGTTGTATTCTTATGAAGAGACTTGTATCAATCATAGATGCTTATTGATAAAATGACAAATCAAATTGTGTCCTTGTTAATACATCACATGACTGATGAAGGAAAATACTTGTTTCTGCCCCATTTATTTTATTGTTTAAATAAAATACAATCAGTTCCAAATAAAACCACAGTAGACTGAAGAAACAAATATTTTCCTTTATTTAAAAGTCATAATTTCACATTTGTTGTCAATGTCTTGTTAAATAATGCAAGGATTGAGGTATTATCTCAAGAGTGTGATTGATGCAGAAACTTCATTGAAGCCTCATATATATTTAGTGCCATTTGAAAACAGCAAAAACAGAGTTTAAGGCATACCAAATAAAAACTTCATGAAAAATGTATTATAAATACATCTTGTACAATACATTGTAAATGTCATCAAGGTTTACTGCAGAAGGTTATACATTTCTACAGTTGAGAATCATCATGGGTTGAAATAAATAACCACGCAGCGTATTCTTTGTTTTTATCTACAATCCGATCTATACACACCAAACGATAGAGTTTGTGACAAATTAGTCGACTTAGTGATTTTACTAGTCCACCATGATGATTAGCGTATTGAACAAAATTATTCAGTTGCCTTAATAGATTTTTTTTCTTTTTAATTTCTGAATGTGCAGTAAGGGAATATGATTAAAAAGGCGAATAAAGGTCTTGCAGAATTTTGAACATCTTTTTCGACTGCGCTATCAAAGTGGAAGGACAATAAATAGGAAATTCTTCCACCGCACGTGAAGAGATGATTTGCATCTATCCGTCGATTCATTTTCTATACCGCTTATTCTTATTTGGGTCGCAAGTGTGTTGGAGAGACGCTATAAATTCCCACCATGTAATATTTGTTATTGCAGTGGTAGAATGGCACTACGAGCATGCGAGTGTAAATAGTGTCATGAACAGCGAGCGCATTCCCGATGCCTTACTCCTTGGCCAGCTGAACCGCGTTGGGCTTGGCTCCGATGGGGATGCCGTGCTTGTGCAGTGCCTCGATCAGGACGTCGCGTGTGTCTTTGTTATATGAGTCGAAGTCAAAGACGTTCCGCACCACGTTAGCCAGACCCTCATTGGGGAATTTCTGTTGGACAAACACACGACTATCATAAATTCTGTCTTGACAAGTTGGGCTGCACTTTGTATTGTGAAAGGCGTTTCTAATATTTTGAAGGAAACCACTTGGGAGCATAAGATTGCAAAACATCTACAAGATTGCACATACTCAAATTGTGTTCGTCTTCGATTTCAAGCTTTGGTATGTGCTGCTGCCCCCCCCAATTTAACGATGACATTGTCTAAAATAGATTGGAGACTCATGTTCGCAAACCAGAGTCATTTTCTTTCATTAAAACTAAACCAGTGCGACAACTCTGCTTCTGGGGGGGCAATAATTGGACCATAGCTCACATCTCTACGTATTTATTTACAATACTGGGCCTAGACATAGTGGATGCTCGATCAATAATACCTGAAAGCATAGAAGCAAAGCACATATTGACTCGGGGGCAGTCTACATAGATGTCAAACAATGAAGTGCTAATTAAAGAGCATCAAATGATTGTGAGTCTGATGCCACACAAGGCCAGTGGGGAAATCTTTTGCACTGAATTATTGATCCCACTGGCTCTTCTGGTACTTTCTGTGGTCTCTCAAGCTGAAATAATGTGCATTATTTACACCTCCTGACAAGCTGAGGGAGAGAAAATAAGCATTTCTAGACTGAACAACCCATATCTGTTCAGACTGTCCTCACATAACAGTGTCTAAAGCTGCACTTTTGTGAGCAAAAGACATTCCCATGTCCTATCATGCTGAAGGTGGGGGTGTATCTGAACAACATGATATTAATAATATAAATAATAATGGTTGTAGCAGCTCACAAACAGAGCAATAAGGTCACATCAAGCTTTACAAATGATGGACGGGGAAAATGTTTTTGGGGGATCTTCCTACCTGGAGATGCTTGACAATGTTGACCACCTCGCGTGTAGAGTAGGGGTAGGCAATTGTGCCCTGGTCAGCCATGGATCGGAGCTCTCCGAAGGCAGCGACTAGCTTCTCCAGAGTAGTATCAGGAACATCGGGGCCGTACTGCTTCAACATAGCCAGCTCAGCTCTGGGTTTGGGGTTGTCGACAGCATGGCAGCTGAAAATGTCGCCTATAAAAATGTGAACGTATATTGTACTGTGGAATCCCCAAACAAATAGATCAGTGTGGAATTGCAATGCACTCGTGTCTACCAAGAGCTCCAAAAAAGTCGTTGCCCAGGAAGGGAAAGCCCGGTCGGTTAGCCAGCACCATCATTCTGAAGTCTGGATGCATGGCGATGGTGTTTGCTCTCCCCTTGGCTTCAAGTGGATCTAAGGAGATCAACTCAATGAACCGGTAGCAAACATTGATGTCACTGGGTCAAGAATGCGCCCCAGCTTGTGACGTGTAGAATGTATTTGAGATACCCGAGATAATTCTGCGTCCGTCAGCCAGAATCATCTCTCCGCTCTCCACCAGGGTTTTGAGGATGCAGGTCACGTTCGTGGGAGCTTTGTCGGCCTCGTCGATCACCAAAATGTGCCCCATCTTCACGGCCTTGACCTGCACACCCATGTTAGAGTCACTTAAGCATTCCGGAAATTCAACAGTACATAAGACGTATCAGACTGGAAAAAAAAAAAGTCCTCAGGAACAGACCAGCGGCGAGTCCTCATATGTGATGATACCATCTCGGACTGAAGGCTGCAGTGTCAGTGTCTGCACCGTCGTATCTCTGCAGTAAACATATGTATCACACAATATAATATAATACATCCAGAATACTTTCAGTCTTCTAGCTTATTTGAAGTGGACGTTTTGAATCCAAACAGAACTTGTTGGCTGTCGTGGGGATTTTGAATGAGAGTCTGAGTTTACTGTTCTTACTGTCTCGATTTTTTTGTCAATTAAATTTCCCCTATGACGCAATTTTTGACCATATTAAGCTCCAGATAGTCTAAAAAATACAGTACCTCAATTTATATTCTTAATAGTTTTGTTTTGTCTAAAAATGAGTATTACATTCCGTTCATTCTCAACTTTTTTTTCCCTCTAGCTCATTAAGTTGGCCACTACTACATTTGAGTCCATCAGGTCAGGAAGCTAAAAATATTACATCAAATTACAACCCGACCACCTTAATTCCCGATGGGCATTCCAAAATTAAGTTTGCCCGCCTCTTTCTCTTCTAGCTGACCCGGAGGCTGTCCTACTTTCCTTTTTGGATGGTTTTTACATTTTCTGAGCCACATCTCTGAAGAGATTCAGTCTCCCAAAAGCAGGCACGCACACACGCTCGTACACACACGCGCACAATAAATATACAGTACACAGTATACACCCATACTCACGCACATATTTTTGTATTCCCAATTTCCAAAGGCAAACACACACACAAACACACACATCCTCTTACCCTTGCTGCTTTGATCTAATATTAGCTTCTACAGTCAGTTTGACTAACCGGGTCATCATGTCCATCCACTAAGTTGTCCGTTTTGACTTTCAAAAAATTTTGACCTCTGCTGCGTAGAGAAACTAACAACAAATGAGAAATCAGCAAATCCATCAATCTCATTGAATTCAATTGAGATGTTTCATCAATTCCTGTATTGCAACACGTGTTCGACTGCATGAAGTGATTATGCCGAATCAAATGAAACTGGGGTACTGGACTAATCAGATCCTCATGAAATTGTTCACATTTCAAAATCCTCATGTCAGCCAATTACGTGTCGTGGTCCTTATAGAGAAGTTAATCTATTGCTCATCATGGTAGCTTATTCTCCCAGGAAAAATGTTGACTTTCCTGCAACGCAACACATGGCATTTCTGCAGCCACCAGAGAGGTAGTCCTTGATGGCCAAGCAGCCTTATTGCCCCGAGCCAATGGCTAGCTACTGCAGCGGGGGACTTTTCGCTTGCGTCATTAAAACATCTTGTTTCCGCTGTGGCATTTTGGTGGTAAAAGTAGGAAACGTTTTCTTTCAGTCAGGTGGCATCCCAGTAGCTTATGGATAGTTGTGATGCCAGTAGACCTTGTTCTTACTGACCTGTGCAATTGTAGGTATTCTCTGGGTCGGTTCAGAAGGTGCAGGAACCGGTCCACTATTTTGTTTTTACCTACACCCTAAGAAAGAAAAGGGACAACAAAAATATATATATATTTTCTATTCCATGCAATGCAAAAAAAATGCAGGCATCCCTCTGATTTGATGGTAACAGATTGTGACGGGGGCTCCTCTCCTCTCTGGGAGTCCCACTGTCTTCCCACAGTGACCTGCCTGTCAGAAGTCTTGCACGGCACTCTGACAGCCGCTAATGTCGAAGCTTGGGACACATTCACCCACTCGCTGCCGCATGTTATTATTGCGCTAACACAAGCCGCCATATTTTGGCTGCCATCTCCTCTTCTTTCCTTTAACCCGGCCCACGAAAGCTAAACTGACAGAACAAAGTCTCCCAGAGGAAGTGCTCGCTGTTCAAGGTTTCCTTAAGGGTCAGAGGAGTTTTGCAAGTCTTCTGTCCATGCCAAACTGCCTCTCACATAACTGACAATCATTGTCACAAAGAATCTTCAGAAGTGGCTTCTCAATGTGAAGTTAATATTGAAGATGTTATTGAATTAGCAACAATTGTCTTCATCAGGAATAAAGCTTACCTGATTACCGACCAAGAGGAGATGCTCTCCTAATAGAAAGTCTTTTAACATATCCTCCATCACCATGATGTGCTGCAGACACAGAACAGACTGTTAAATAACAACAAAACAAAAACTAGGACATTATGAGTTCTTAAAATAAATTGCTACGAAAAAATGAATATGTTGCTTTGTGATCTTTTTGTTCTTTTCTGAAGACAGGACGAAAGTAGGTCACTGATGAAAAAAGTAGGACATCCACTCCTGGCTCTCACACATGATGCCAACAACCACTCTCAATTCAATTCTCAACATGGCACCAAATTATGTGGAACAAGTACAGAGAGAGAGAACAAGTATTACTAAGAGGGGAATCTAGGCCTAAGGACATATCAATCCAGCTTGTTCCTTCGTGGAACTTTCACACCAATGATTTCAGTCTTTTAATTAGCCAAAAATTGCAATCAATGAATTAATAGCCAGGATTATCTATCAATGCTGGAGTGGTGACTGTGAAACTACCTGGGGATTATCATAGAAGAGCACATCTGGAACCTTCATTTTCTCATTGGGTTTGTATACAGGAGCAGAAACCTTGCCGATAGTGAGCGTACCATCTTTGACCATACCTGAAGAAAAAAAAAAGAATGACATCTCAACAGCCTAGTATAACGTTTTGCATGTAAAAACTGCAACGCACAAGTAAAGTCACGTGTGTGTTCAGATTCTGGAGTCTCTTCTATGGAGCAGTTGGCAAGGCTTTTCTGGAGAGAGCCGCGAGCCAAACTGGGAAGAAACCTAAAAACACACAACTAAATTGGTAATCTGCATTTTATAGGAATTAAAGTGCACAAACGGGTTGGTGCATGAAACCTGAGCACACCTCGAGAGGCAAGCCTTGTTGACAGCGTGGGCGATGCTCTCCTCGGGGTAGCGAGAGATTCGGCGACAAATCCGCAGCAGCTGTCTGGTGGAGAGGGAGGAGGCCAGAGACTGTGCCTGGTGACATATGCAAATAAGTGACGCAGATCACATTGGCACATGCGAGCACACACACTCACACAAACACACTTACCGTGGGGTCATTTGTTTGTCGCAGAGTGTGCGTGAGGTGTAGGAGCTGTTCAGCAGCCTCCTTAGGAACATTAGGAGACTGCCAAGTGAAATAAAAACAAGAGGTCACGTGAATAGGAGCTTTAATCAGCCGAAAAAAAATCTATAGTCATTTCTAAAATAAGTGTAATAATCCCACATACTTCCGAATCCAAATAATTCTTGCAGAGGACAACTGCTAAGTGTATCTCACCAGTCCCTGCAGGAGGTCGACCTCCTCGGCTCGGGCCAGCGGGCTGACAGTGTGGTACATGAACATGGTGAGCAACTCAGGCCCCAACCACTGCTGACCTTTGCTGCTACTGCTGCTTGCACCGGCGCCCACAAAAGGAGGCTCGGCCAAGGCAAGCACTCGGAACGACGGGTGGATGGCAAAGATTGACCTGGAAGGACAAATACCAATGACACTTTGGCTGCTGTGTTGAGGTAGAACGTGTGTGCGTGCATGTGTGCCACAGCCAATCAATGTCATGAAGAAGAGTATGGCTTTCGACAGTTGGCTGCATAAGCCTCTGATTCAAGAAGACAGAGAGGACCGTGACTGTAATCCCAGAGAGACACCCACGCAGCACTGGACTATATTTACACTGGTGGGGGAGGAGCGTTATAAGCGGGCACTGAGCATCATCACGCCAGAGATGAGTTTGAAGCTAACAGTTATTCCTGGGCTTCCACCTGCGCTGCATCCAGAAATGTGCAATTGCATGCATACACGCAAATTTTTTTGTTCTTCATCTGTGGATGCGTTTACCTCTCTTTAAGCTGCTCATCTGTAAAGTTTTGTTCTTCTTTTAGTGCCTGGTATCTATCCCACCTCAGCAGCCTGGTGCCATCATATAGATCCAACTCCCTCTCATGAAGTAACCTGCAGCACACATCATTGATGAAGGTTTGCTCTCTCTGCAATACAGACGTGAGTGATAAATGTTGGTCTTACCTCGAAAGGACAGCCAGTGTGCCAAGGTTGACCCTGTGTATACCATCCAGCAGCAACAGCTTGCCCTCCATGGCAGCAGTGACCAGCGGAGACGGACGCCACGCCGTGTCGCCGTTGGGGAGCGTGAACCTCTGCTGGAGGAGGTCCCTGGCCGTCATGTCCTGTTACATGCACAAAAACAAATTCTGTCCCACTATGTACTGCCTCCAAGTTTTGAAACCCCTTTCCCCACTGTTGTATTTTTTTTACCTGATAGAGCATTACAGGCTCGATGATATAACCCAGCATCTCGGCAAACTCTTTCGCAATCACTGACTTGCCACAACCCTGGAACACACACAAGATCACGCTGAGGCTTCTGTTCGGAATAAATCCCAGTTTTGTTTGTGTGCGTGGAGTACCTTGGTTCCTATGAGACACATGTCCTTCACCATGTGCGACTGCACCATGTCAGCAATGAGCTGAGAGTGGCTGGGGGTGCTGATGAAGGCGGGGCTACTGTTGGGTGGTCGTGGCTCCTTGGTGCCAGCAGGGACCTGATGATTTATTTACAACAAATACAGAATATCGCTTTCATATTGTTTTACAACAGTGGCATAATATGAATACAAACGATATCCATTTTATACAATTCATCATTAAGGTAAAAATAAGTCATGATTAATGTCATCATTACGCAATCCAGTTCTACGCTACAAAGACAATAGGAAAATAATTGGGAAAAATTCAAATTAGGATTTGTAATGGGAGATTTTTGTGTGTGTCTGCAGAACATTTACATTTCAAATTTAAGTACATCTGACAAGTGTGTGGCGATGGAGGCTCTCCTTTCCCACAAAAACTGTACTGTAAAAATATATATATATATATATCAACCTGAATCGTAACATCTTTATCTGCAACGCGCAAGGTGACATCTGCATAGTGCTCCAAGCCTGCTGTTCTGGACGCACTGATAACCGAGCTGCTCGATGTCTTGCCGCGGCCATCCAGAAGCTCAAATTTCTGTGGAAAAGCCAGAAAATTCACGACTCGTGCAGGCATCAGTCTGACAAACAAGCCTAAAACATTACATAGAGACAGAAAGATCGAAAGAGACGCATATCTTACACTGAGCACAGTCTCCACAGCGCTGTACCCGTCCTTGCCCAACATGCTATGGTAAGGATAAAGTCTCTGGACCAGCTGCTGCGATGACATCATGGGGAAAACGTTCTATACCAACAGAAGACAAATACTCATTTACACTTTTCTCAGAGAGGTGGACAGCAGAGGTTTAATAAATAGGCCTTTACCAATAAATTAAGGCCATAAAGGAGGTTGTCCACGGGAAAGTCAGGAAGGCCAAGGTTAGATGATTCCTGGGAGCACAGTGTGGTGGCAAGTGATAGAAGCTGGGACACCCTGACACATAAACAAAGTGAGGGAGTAGTGAGTACAGTTCAATAGCGCGTATGTGTGTGTGTCATATGTATGAGCTTCATGGGACGTCTTGGCGGTTGATCTTCAGTTTTGCTAATTTTGCGTCGCATTATGTGAAGCAAATCCGCTTATTTCGAGCCTTAGGTGGAGGTGATGATGTTGATTAACAATATGTCTTGATTCCTTAAAGACAAAATAGAGTGGCGGCAACCTGCTGATTCCATCGCCATCCTTGGGCAGCCTTAATTCATAATAAATACTGGAAATGAAACGACTAGAGAGAGACCAATCCCTCCAAAAAATAAAAATCCTCCGTAATCTTCGACTTTGTTAACAATTATGTTGAATTCCAGTGGAATGTGGTTTTCGATCAAACTACATTTTAAAGTTATTTTAAGAACGTTCACCTCTCTGCCGCTATGTTTGGTCCTGCCGTGTACAACAGCTCCAACTGGTCCTGAAGACAAATAAAGTTTTGTTATGGGTACCATTTACCTTTGGTCTTAATTTAAAAATAAGAATGCATGAACGTACCTTAAAAGGGAGATAGTAGATGTCTCTGGCCTGGAAGCGAGAGCGGAGGGGAGGATCCAGCGGGTTACCTTTGTATTTGGGGACAGGTAGACCGAGGGCGATGACTCGAAAGTCCTCGCTAACGCGGACAATCTTCCAGTTGTCAAGCTCTTCTTTTGTGTGGTCCTACAGGTTGGGGAAACATCAAACATTCCTAATATAAATAAAAGTTAATTAAGATGGGTTTGTGAATTGATTTTAAGTTTCCGTATCATAATGTATGACAACATAACATACATAATATACAATGTTTTAAGTGTGCTGGTGTTCTGACCTGCAGCAGCTTGTCATAGCGCTCAGCTGCCATGAGGAAGCGTCCGTCCTCCAGCTGCATCTCTCTGTTCTCCAGCAGGTTGTTGAGGACAGGCAGAACATTCCTTTCGGCTTTCTCCAAACCTTCCAGAAGCAGAACTCGCCCTTGAGTGGCTGCCCTGACGGCGCACTAAGACGAAATGAATGAAGATGATGTCATTCCCTTTTGGTCACCAGGAATGTAGATAAACATCAAACCCGAATGTGCTCTCAAGAAGTTATTTTTTTTTTTTGCCACCAAATGTAGGCTGTAGGTCAACTCTTTGTTTACATTGCGTGTGTGTGGGCACATTTTCAGCTGGAAACAAAAAAAAAAACCAAAAGCGCCTCTTGACGTCAGCAGGCAGGAAATTTAAGCAGTCTGGGATCACCGCAGAGCTAGCACGCATATAATTAGGTGTGCGTGTAATGCACATACGGAGCTGAGCCATAAAAGCGACTATAGCGAGGCCAGGATGTTCTAAATTTAACTCCGAGTCCATTTTCAGCACTGTAATGAGACCATTATTTGGTAATCTAAAATGACACATGACACGAGACTGGCTTTGAAACTAGGATAAAACTAGTGGGAACCTTTATGGGTCCAATGCAGGAATGACTGCTAAGACCAATTCGAGATACTGTCCTGGAAAATCTTCAAGCGATTTGGGGTAGCCAAAGTAGTGTATCCCTTGAGGGATACTGCATTGAGAGGTTTTTGGGACTACAGAGACACCAGCAGATGCTCATCAATTGCTACTTTAGGGATACCACTTTTTTTTTAGAGCGATACTAGAGCGAGAACTCAATTCTTGAGGACTGACTGATACACCCGATACAAATACGGAGCACCGATACCAAACACGAGGACCGATACCGAAAACGATAAAGAAACACTATATATTGCAATCTAATGATTTTCATAAAGGCAATTTTATATTTCATTTTTTTAATTTCTGGTTCCTGATCGTAAAACATTTGCAAAAGGGCGGCTGATATGTCACGAGTCCTAATACGATAAGGCTATACTGATACCTAGTATCGGTACTTGCCCATTCCTAGCTCTCTTAATACAATGCATCACCGAAACTCTTCTCTTCTATTTGATTTTCCTTTTATCGGAACAAACCTGATCTTTTCTGCAGCACAAAAACCTTATCTAAGGGTATGATGATTTTCTTGGAAAGTCCAGAGAGTTTTAATTCCTTTCACAAGTAAAAATAGTATTCCATGCTTTTATCAGCAGAAAGATACTTCTTTTACTTTGTAAGGTAAGGTTGAGGAAATGCAATTATTCCGCCTGATGCTCGTGAA
The DNA here is from genome assembly GCF_024217435.2 of Syngnathus scovelli. Lineage (NCBI taxonomy): Eukaryota > Metazoa > Chordata > Actinopteri > Syngnathiformes > Syngnathidae > Syngnathus > Syngnathus scovelli. The sequence goes on along the minus strand of NC_090854.1, from coordinate 14,307,944 downwards.
ACATATCCCCAGAAAAACTCAAATCCAAATGTTTATTTCTTATAAATTATTTTTCCATTCCATTTGAAATGCCTTTGAGACATCAGTCCTGGAACTTCTCAAACGCCTCGTGCATGGACCTTTTAGTAGCCCCAGCCATTGGAACAACACAATATTAAAATATATATAAATCTGTTTTATTATCTGTGAGAAAATTGTTATTGTAATGTCACTTAAACCAGGATGACATTTTATTTTATGACACTTTTCTTCGTGTTGAGTGTGGCATTCATTCAGAGTCACTTAACACAGGGTCAGCGTGGAGCGCAGAGGCTTATTGCAGGTTGCGTGGGTTACACTAACAACAGCCAAGTGTATCCAATAAATCCATATAAACACCCGGCCAGCCATTAACTTCAAGATGCCTTCCTTTCCAATGAAACCGGTAGTGGCGATGGCAAGCTTTTTATTACTGTAATTGAGTGCAGGGTGAATGCCCAACATAAGTGGCTGCTAAGTGGTGAGCAGTGATTGGAGGAGTCCAAAAAAGAAAAACGATTCTATCCTTGCGGCTAATAACTACCAACTAGCGAGTTGGGGGTGCTGCTAGAAAAGAACGTACGAGCGGTAGCACAGGGATTGACCCATTCCGGGTGAATGTAGGACTTCCAAATGAGCACGGATCTCTGAGGACTAGATCTTCTAGTTCACATGATTTCACATGCTACAATTCCTTTCGAAATTGCGCCTACATCTTAGAACACGTCCTGGAATGTGCACTTAACACACCCTCTGGTAAAACATCAACAATTCCTCACACGCATTTGATTTAATTCTGATCAACACACTCATGATGGGTGTGAAACTTCTTGGTAGCTTCAGAGACCAAAAATAATTATCATGGGCTGTTTCCCTGGCAACAAGCATAGACAGGTGGTTTCATCAGGAGGCAAACGTGGGAGGAAGGTGAAGATATTCGCGAGATGAACACGCCATTTTTCTGTTTTAATTATAAACCAACACGTGATATACACATCAGTGGGAAAAGGAGGGTGGAAACGGAGCCCCGCTAATTTGGTTCACCGCCTGAAATGCAATTCACTCCAAAACAAAGACTGCCTCAAACTCTACATGCACTTCTTCTTTTGACGATTCTGTCCCATATGACAAAAAAAAAAAAAAAGTCCAAAATTGAATGAGACTAACACTGCTGTGACAAAACACAACAGCTAAGAGATGAGAGTGTTGCGGAAAAGTTAGGATTAAAAAACAAAATCTCATTCAAATGTTACATCGTCTCATTGTCCTCTCAGAAAGCAGACTTGTAAATTTTATTCAGAAAATGTAGGCCACCAGCTAACAAACGTGACACACTAGTTTGAAAATAAAGGTTCAGTAAACTTAATTGTGATTTTGCCCTTTTTGATAAATGTGTCTGTATTACTAGCGCTTCAATTTAAACTCTTTTAAGCATTCAATATGACAACTTTACAAACTTTGCATGTGTGTGTGTGTGTGTGTTAAAAATACACACAGTACATTAGTACAAGTCAATTTGATTTGGTTTTCTTTGAGGGAAGTTTTGGCCACAGTCAATCACACCATTATGTGGTTGAATCAATAAAACTATGTTGTGAAATGCACAAAAACACTATAGCTAAATCAATTCAGTGAATGTGAAACCAAGTATCAAGATTGTGAAAAGCATCCGATACAGAACAATTTTACTTCACTTTAGATTTTCCGCAGTGCTCTTAAAGAGGAAACCACTTTGGTCACACTGGGTCTTGATGATGCTAAAAAGGGAGTTTTCACTTCAGATTAGTAATTGCTGATTATTGTTATCTTAAAATTATGCACACATAATATGTTGTGGAGGTGAGAGCAATACATCACAAGCAGGAGGAAAAGATATAAAAAAAATAAAAAGCAAACACTTTACTATTTTTATTGGGTCCAACGTTAAGGTTCAATACACCAGAACACATTATGCGGTTCCAAAGAGCCAACCAGGAAGGAAGTCAGAGAAGCATATCACTTAGTTGAGAAAAAGTCGATTCATGCGGTCTCACCACAGTATGCAACTTATTCTTGTCTAAAAGGCAGACACTTGACTGCAAGTTGTTGAACTGTCTATTGCATGTACTTTATCATTTTATGCACACTTTATGAGAAACTTCAAGTGCTTGTGGTTCAGAAAGTGAGCTGTATTTTCTCATGTTATTTGTGAGTAAATAGTGGACAGTTTGTAATTTCCTCCTCTCCCTCCATGAGATTAGGAGGGCCTAGGGACATAGCGGGCTCTTCACATGGTAATTCAAGTAAATTAGTTCTGTCTGTTTGTGGTATTCTTTTGCATCACTTCCGGATGTGCAGAATCAAAAATTTTGCATCACTTCCTATTGCACAGTGCGATATAGAAGTTGACATGAATCTCACGCACGACATGGTTTTGGAACAAGCCAAAAATGACAGCTGATTATTTGTATTTATTGATTGTATTTTCCAGTTTCATTATTGTGTCATGAATAGAAAGATATTGCAAGTAAGAAATGTGTAAATACGGGCCAAACTTTATTTGCCAAAGCAAGTCTAGTCAAGCGTCTTATGGCCCACAAACAGGCCCTTCATCATTTTCGAGCCTGAGAAATAGTTTAATTCGCCGTGTTTGTGAATTTAGTAGAGTCATTGGGTGTCACCATACTCACGACGGTAACAAAACTAGCATCGGCCTACCTGGTCAACGTAGAAGGCGGTTCCCGCTCGGATCTCTCTCCTTTGTTTCAAGTCGGTCTCTGTGGTGTCCCTGGACAGCGCGACATACTCCACTTCTCGTTTGGTCAACTCCTTTCAAGAACAAGGAAAGTTTTTTATTTGCTGTGATGTATGCAACGTCTTCGGTGGCCATCCTCATTCAAAATAGTTTGCGTGAGAGAGGATAGTTTGGCATTACTCAGTTTTAAATAGCCAAAATTACATTTTTATATGCACAGGAAGCAATTTTCTCAAAAGGAGACATTGGTTGACAGGTTCCAATGTCATGTCCGCTCCTCGCTGATTGGTTTATTTCACTGTTTGCTCAGGGTTGCCCTGCCTCGGCGATGCGCTTGATGAGTCAACTCACCAGACTTAATCGTGGTACAGCACTGAGTCTGGATTTCCAGGCTAGAGACTTGAGCATTAAACTTGAAAGACTCTACTGTATTTATTTGTACAAGCATACTCACAAGATATTGCATTGCTATGGTCCTCCTCAAGGGTCCTGGGGGTCCGATGAGAAAAACGTCCTGACCCAAAAGATCTTTCTGCATGATCCATCGCAGATGCTGCGCAACAGCCTGGGGTAGGACGTCTGCAACTAACAACCAACATTGAGGCAAACTTATCAATCTTGTTTCTTGCATTGCCTCGTATTCATTCAAAAGTTTACATACTGTGTTTGACAGGAACCAGTTCAGGATTGCGAGGGGTTTTGAGATTGTAGGAAATATCCCCTATCTTCACAATGTCACCTGCAAAGACACAATGTCAACACAACTGGCAGCATTGTCGCACACACACGCACAGACACAATTACTGCAATAAAGCAAACACATCTTCCATCTATTGAGTTAATTCCACTTTTGGCATGCTTTGATAATTAAAATATCTATAAGGTTAAGCGGTTGGGCTATGTACAGCATTGCTAACGTAATAACAGTGACTGCCAAACTGTCGTTGGTTTGCTATTAACATCTAAAGACGTTTATATGTGTTTGGTTTTTGTCTGAGAACTTTACCTGAGGACGTGTTAAGGAGTTTGATCTCATGGCTTCTCCACATCCAGCCATCTTTCCCCAATACGGCACCCAATATAGTCCTCATCCTCCTGGCAGCAACAGCCGCAGCTGTGCCGCTGCACAACAACTGCGGGTGCATATTTATATTTAATCGATGTTGCAGCCGCCGCTGTCATACAAAGTTGACATTCACAGATGAATAAACTAAGGTGAGCAACTGCTGTTTGCCCTAGACAGGATTGTTACATGTCACCTCATTGTTTACGCAAGACGGTATGATTTTGAGGTCGGACTAAAATGTCCGTGGGTTTTGAGGTTCGTGTAGAAACAAGATGATAACATTAGACAGTTCCGAGTATTCGTCACTGTCACGATGTGAGATTGAAATGTTAACCGGATTTTTTTCCCTAAAATATAAAAAACACATACATTTACAGGCCTATGTAAATTGGGTATCAAAAATAAATTTAACATTTACAACAAAGTAAATGTTTAATCCATTATATTATTTATATATAAATTCTATCTGTAAACATATTTTTAATTGAAACGCCATTTAGGTTGACAATACAGCACATACTGTTTTTTCAATATAAATGTGGCAATCAGAACTATTCAGTTCACTTACATAATCATAAATAACAAATACACAAAGACAGACAATGACAATGACAATATCTGTTAAAAAAAAAACTTAAGACTCAATGTAACAACCAAAAATATTTTAATACAAAACAGGTGATTATCTTTTTTACCCTAGTATGACAAGTCCCCTGAAATGTGTAACAATCTCAGAACTAAAAAGTTACATTTTTCTAGACTCAGATGTTAGGAAATATATTTCAATGATATCACGATAACAACTTTATCTTTACAGTCCGCAGATATGGAAAGGACGTCAAGCCATATGACGTCATAAAAACACGCACTTCGCCCCGAACGTGCGCGCTTGACGTGGGTCACGTGGTGCCTGTGGAGGTTCCTTGGAAGAGGAGGGCGGAGGAGCGGAGGTAGGAGGTAGGAAATCTGTCGTTCGATCCACTCGGTGCGCGTATGAGCGCCGTCCAAGCAGCGTAAAGTCGTCCTCCTCCTGAGCGAGCTTGGCGTGTTGTCTCCCAGTAGAGGACCGACAGAGAGAGACGCGGATATGGAGGATGCCTGCCATTACACCCGCAGCCCTGCCTGGGAGGAGCTGGTTAGTCAAGCAAGCGATATTTTGTATTTTCAAAAAAAAAAAAAAAACTTTTATTCATTCAGTGCTGCGACAATTGCTCAAGTAATAACAAATAACTGTGATTATGTCACACTTTAAAATACTTTTCTGTTTGCTTTTCGCCTGATTTTTCAGCTTGAAGACTTAACGGAGCCCATCGAACCAGTTGTGGCTCTATAAGTGATCATTTTATTATTTCGCTGCCAAAAATGAAAATAACAATGACAACCGGGCTCGTGTTATCATGGTGTTGCGTGGAGAGTGCCTTGCATGATCAATAACGGTGTTTCCTCTTGACTGGTGTCGGTCTTCCCTCGCACCAGCCTCCACAGCGATGACAGGCTTGAGACTCCCCCGAATCCGGAAGGGAGCGGCGGAGCGAGCCGAAGCCACTTGGTCATAACCTCGGCTCCTCTTGTCACCCCACACAGGAGCCGGATAAAGGACCCGCGTCTGCGGTAAGGATCCATCCCCATGAGGTGGGCGCAGTCTCGGTGTCCGTTGCTGCGGACGAATCGTCTGACAGCGAGGTGGAGCAGGAGGGTCCGCAGAAACTCATCCGGAAAGTGTCCACCTCAGGACAGATCAGAAGCAAGGTACGAGGCAAATCAGCGTGCAAACATAAAATAAATTAAATTATAAACAATTGATATCTCAAATTGATATACAATTGGTATCTCAGCCGCCATTCAAATCAACAGTTATCTTTGTAAAGGCAGATTTTTTTTTTTTTTGCATTGGGTGTCATTATGTGCTTGGCTACCAATAGAGGAATGTGCACAGTTACTCTAAAATTGTTTATTAGTTATTTTATTTTATTCGATTCAAGCACTGTAACCTCAATGTAAACATAAATTACGGTAGCTGCCATGTACTAACTTCAGTCAAGCATAATTTGGGCTATATTTACTTTAAACTATAGGCTACTACAGGCTTGGATGTACAAACATATTTACAGTAAGTAGCATGATAAGAGTGATATAAAATATAATATAAATAAATAAATGTATAAAAAAATATTTTAATTATGATGCCTGTTGTGAAATGATCATGATTCAAATTGCAAATCATTTTATTACATTAGATGCTCTGAAATCAAATAGGATCATATTTTTTCAAGCGTGGCAATAAAATTAGAGAATTTATTCCATTTCTAAAGACAGATGCGTTTGTATAAGAATTTGTTGATGTGTACTGTATTTAATAATGTGGCTGGTCACAATATGATATCAATGTTTTCGGTTAAATGCGCAGAAAAATGTGTGACAAGTTGCGCAGCATTTATCATGCGCAAAAGTCTTCTTAATTATAAATAATAATTATTTATTACAATGAAAAAATGACCTTAAAAAAAGATAGAGGCATGTATTGTGCTGCATTAGTTTCATGTTTATATGGGAGAGTTATTACTTTGTGTGTGCGTGCGTGTGTGTGTGACACGACGCAGACATTGGTAAGCAAATGCGTTACTAATTCTTCCGCATGGTCACCTAAGCTTCCTTGGCCCACTTATCTTCTACACTGAAATGGAGCGCTGCACTCCCACGCCAATGGATCCACTTAATTATTGACTGTTCCACTTCAAGCCATTTACATTATTTAACATCGGAAGAGGTGCATATTAAATTTTACGTGTGGAATAAAAAAAAGTTGCATGAATGTCGTCATTGCAATTGGGACCTGTTGGAAAGCTTTTTTGATTTGCTAATTAAACAGTTCTACATTGAAATCAATCATTTTGCAATATATACTGTACAGCCTCTCAATTTGAGGACACATCTGGTTCAGGATGCTGGTTGACCTTTGATTTAAAATCAAGGCTTGAAACAATGTTTTTCTTTGAGGAATGTTTTTGCTAAATCTGAAACTTTCTGATTTTGAGGAGCATTTTTTGCCTGTTTATTCTGAAGCAAGGATTTGACTCCAAAATAAAATTACGACTATTGAACGGGAGAGTTGATTGTAGGGTTCCAGCTAAGAAATATTCTAGGATTTGGGATCCTGAAAATTCTGAAGAATGATGGAGTACTTGGATATATTACTTTTTTGCTTGGTTAAAGAGCAATTCTGATTTGGAAGACGAAAATATGACATTTGATAACGAATAATAACAAACGACCAGTTGCAGAGCTTCCAACCAACAGAATACTTCCAGATCAATTTGTCTGAATATTCATATTTTTCAAAATTTTATAAAGAACACTGCTGTGGAACAGTTATTCCAATATATTTTGCCGTACAATTAAAATGATTCTACATAATGTCCAATTGCACAACATAATCATTACTCTATAAATCAAAATTATCAATGGCTCCAATATTTTTAATTTTAAAATTTAAAAAGATGTCATCTTCTAATCCCCAAAAAGAAATTTAAGGACCAGCTCAAGAAGTGTGAGAATTTACAATTTTTAAATGATGCTAATATGCAAAGTCTTTGCTGGTACGTTGTGCTAACACAACGTTGTATGGGTCAGTGGGGTTGTTTTAGGTGTGTGTGTGTGAGAGTTGCTAATGGATCATGTGTCTGTACGCTCAAGAGAGTGTTGTTCCACTGGATTGTTTGCTCAGCTCTGGACAGTATGTGTGCATGTGTGTGTTGGTGCACATGCATGTGTCCATTTTTCCCCATGTTGCTGTCCACTGTACGTCCGTCTTCCGGTTCTTCGGTTGCCGCAGACAACCATGTCCTTGGTAGCTGCTGTTGGCGTCATTAAGACAGCTGTTTCGGGTGAATGGGAACACATGGCACAGTGGGGCTCCTCTAGTAATTATCTTGATATGTCTTCTCTGTGGGGACATTTGGTTCAAATTTTGAGAATGCTACAAAACCATTGCATATGCGAACTGGAAAACAAAGTTATAAAAAATGTTTTTCCCCCTGTTGTTTACCCGCTTTACAATCATCCTTATGTATTGTTTGCACGTTCCCCACCATTCTTATGTGGCTTTTATCCCCCCAAAATACAAAAACACTTACGATTAGTTTCCAGCAAGCTCTCTTGGCCATGAAGCTGTATTTTATGCGATTGTTTCCTACCAACTTCTCCTCAGTCACATGGTCTTAGATCAGAGGTGTCAAACTAATTTTTTTCACGGGCCGCATTGTAGTCGTAGCTTTTTTCGGAGGGCCATTATGACTGTCAACCCAAATAAATATATGAGCACCTCATATTATATACAGTAAAAGCTTCAAAACAAACTGACAAATAACTGGTTTTCAAATCAGATGAGTAAAAACTGGTCAAATATTAAAAAAAAGATATAAAAGTGAAGACAATTTGCAATTCTAATAATGACACACAAATTTGATGCACAATTTGTCTTCGCAGGCCACACAAAATGATGTGGCGGGACGTATCTGGCCCCCAGGCCTTGAGTTTGACACCTGTGTCCTAGATGTACCTCATTTGACAAATATAGTGCATTTCCTGTACCTTACTTTGGAGTGGCACACTGAGAACATAAACACACATTGGGGACTGGGATCATGCTGATAAGATGCTATATTAATCCAGATTGGTTAGTTGTTAACTTTTGTCAACCACTATAAATTAAGAACAAAACTCTCTGGGGTCTGTGTCTGGTATTCCTGTCCTATTGTGTGCTGTCTTTTGGTATTTCGAGTCCCCCTTCAGTCCAAAAAATTCCAAACCTTAACCAGAGAGATCTGGTCCCCGAGCATTGCAAGAAGGTTAAAGACGTTCCACTGTTCTACAGCACTTTAATAAAATACAACCTTTACCTTAGAAGGACACGTTCCCCAATTTGTCATGCAACAACTGTCAGTGCCAACAATGTCCAGACCCTTCAACATCTGTTGATGAATGTCAACCACACCCGTTATTGCCACGTCTCCCGAGACTAACCCAGCTGCACCTCCCCCGCATATTTCATTCAAATTCTGGGTTCATTCCACTGTTCTACAATGTCCTCTAGTCACAATCAAATGGTCTTGTGTTTAAGACAAACCCCAAAAATCCTTCTCCCACATAAAATTTTAGCTTTGTGATCACTGTTGTTGTTTTGTAGGAGACCTTTCGCCCAATTATTGGCTAGGCTATTATCTTGTTAAGTGTGCTAGGGATCTGGGATGTATTCCAGCTAACTTTGGGCAAAAGGCAGGCTACAAAGGCTGATTGTTTATGCCCCTTTGACCGCACAATTTCTGTGTTTGGGCTCCACAGGCATGATGACTTCTGGTGACCTGCTTGGTGGAAACGTGGCTATAGACCAAGGGTGTCAAACTCATCTTTGTCGCGGGCCGCATCGTAGTCATAGTTTCCTTTAGAGGGCCATTATGACCGTCAAGAAACTGATGAATACGTTTCAAAGCAGAGATATTGTTATTAGATCATATTTTTAAAAGATCAATGGTAACAAAAGTTGCTAGGAATATCTGTATTTTTTTAAAAAGTGAAGACAATAACTTGACACATGAAGTTGATGCACAATTTGTCTATGGGGCCATATAAAATGATGTGGCGGGCTGTATCTGGCCCCTGGTACTTGAGTTTGACACCTATGCTATAGACCAGGGGTGTCAAACTCATTTTTTTGGCGGGCCACATTGTAGTCATAGCTTCTTTCGGAGAGCCATTATGACTGTCAACCCAAATAAATGTATGAGCAACTCATATTATATACAGTAAAAGCTACAAAACTGATAAATAATTCGTTTTCAAATCAGACAAGTAAAAACTGGTCAAATATTTCAAAAAAAAGTATATTATTAAAAGTAAAGATAATTTGCAATTCTAATGAATTTGATGCACAATTTGTCTTCGTGGGCCACATAAAATGATGTGACGGGCCGTATCTGGCCCCCGGGCCTTGAGTTTGATACCTGTGCTATAGACTAGTGTTGTTTCCATGTGTTAGATGCACAGGCGCTTGAATCTGAGAAAAGAAAAGACCTCACAACTGAATGCAGAAATGTGTCAGTTTCTCACCCTTCTCCAAAGTCGTGGTGTCATACAATCAGTTTGTCGTTGAAGCAATGACCCCTTCCAAAGCTGGTGGTGAATCCGATTGAGGTAATTGCGAGTAAATTGCTGGCCTTGGCGACGCCAACAAATCCAAATAGCTTCTTGACAGACGTACACATATAATATTACACAAAAGACGTTGGAGACAGAGGAATTACCCCCTCGCGGCGACACTGTTGTAATTTTCTCATCACCATGGCGACATTTTAGTATGTCGTGGGAGTACGGGGTACACAGTTGCAATTGCTTCCATCGGGAAGGACAGCGTGTGTATACGTAGATAGCCACAGGAGATGCCTGAGGAAAGTGAGCAGATTAAGAGTGCAAATCTGTAAAAGACTTGATTGTTCTGCCTTGACAAACGCAGCATTCTCGCCAACCAAATGAGTCCATAATGGATGCATAATGGAGTCTTAACTGCATGGAATGATGACTGAGTGTCTTCTTCTCCACATGGCCAATAATCTGAGGGACAGATGAGTAAACTGTCTTCTTTGCCACAGTTGCAGTTTTGTATACAGTACGTCTGGAAAAATGGGTAGGATGTGATTTGAGGCTGGGATCCATACATAAATGTACTTAACTGTAGCTTGAATATGTGCGTTTGTGCACGTCCTGCTGTTTATTATTCCAGATTCCTGCAGGCCTCTTGCAAATATTAGTTAACAGGAAAGAAAATGGGGTCTTTCTCTGAGCCTTTGATACTCCGCAACTAAATCGTCCTTTTGTTCATTTATGAGACAACTGCCCTTTCGAATGATTGCTCCTCTTTAAACTTTTTTTTATACTTTACTGGATTATGCAAGAACTTCCTTTCACCACCGGGGAAGGTGAATATTTCACAGATCTAAATTGGTCAATCCACGTGTGTGGATATTATCGTTGCAAATGATTGTCAAAAATTGCTTTCTCACTTTGTTAATGCTTGAACAAATATGCAGATTTTGGGGTCTCCTGGAAAGTGCTGGAGGTGGAGGCACCTATTTGGTTCTTGTAGGTGTCCTAATATTCTTTTGATCCGTTTGATAAATCGGGATCTTCTCAGCGATAGTGATTCAGAGGCAGTTAAGAGTCTCTGCTCTGTTTTTCCCTACTGAGAGATGAGTGGCTAGATTAGGATAGGGTTTTTTTTTTTTCTTAAAGCAAACTCATTAATCAGATAGGGACCACAGGGAATCGTAATTGGCTTAGCACACAAAGCTCGGGGAGCTTTAAGGTAAGACAGTTGGGACCATTAGCGTAATGGAGTCTGTTGTTGACTGTGGCTTGGCCAAGCTGAAGTTCATAGATGGTCAAGTCCCGTGTATGCGACGACCTCGTTAAACTGACTGTCTGCGTTTTGTCAAAAAGGAACACGAGCTTCTCTGGTCCACTTAGCTTTCCGTTGACCAACCACAGCTGCTGGATCCATTTGAGCCGCCATTGCCTTTGTCCATTGTGCAGGGTTGTTTGTGTGCAAACTTGTGTGTGTGTGTGTGTTGTTGAGCTGTCGGTAGCCAAGCGGTGTGTGTGGGCGGAAGCTGCGCAGCACTCAGGTTACTCATTTCTATTCTGCAACAGGACTTGAGCTCTGTATCACAATTTAGCAGAAGAGCGAGCCAGCGGACGGAGGAGAGCGGTAGCGCTATTTAAAGATCACTTGTGGCCTACTTGGCGAGAGGAAGTAGATGGAGACAAGGAAAGGAACTATGGAGGCCAAGGAGTGACAAAAGGGGAAAGTAGAACATCCAATTAGAGCTAAAGTCATTTGTGTGGCTCTGACTGGTCAGAATGAAAAGTTTTGGGCTTTGATGGCATAATTAGGTTTTATTTCATTTCCAACTGGTTAAATATTTCTCATGATGTGTGTTGAACTTGAAAGCACAGATTTTCTCATTGAAAATAACAAAAACAGGTAAATATCTACTACTTTGTACTGTTCAGGCAAATTAAATAAATCTCAGTTGCTCACTAAACTGAAATAATCCCAGATGAGTCTTTCAAATTTGGACAATAGAATATACAATCGAAAATTTCGAATAGGACAGCGAAAACTCAGGCAGCAACTCTTAAAAAAAAACAGATTTAGGATTTATAGTATTTTTCATTGGGCTCTAAATTGGGCGATGACTTCATATGCCACGAGAGCGCCTCGGTCCTGCTTTGATTGTGGTTGCAAGTGAGCGGGAAAGAAGGCCTTATAGGGAAGTCCACATTGGAGGTATTTCACCTTAATCCAGGAATTTGGCCATCAACAGTGCTAATGGAAAACAGAGCAGGGGAATTACCATAACATTGGCTGACAACCGTTGCACTGTTTTCACTTTCTTTCTTTCTTTCTGACAAAACAAGACAACATCACAGGCCTTGCGGCTCTTGGCCGAATGGTTTTGCAACTTGCCAGCGAGATCTGTTAAAAATAGAACATGAAGCAATCCATGGAAGAAAATTTGTGTCGTTTTACCTTCATCGCCTTTTGGGTCCTATAAAAGTTCAGCATATGATCTCTTGTGCCAAAGATCTTTTAAAATTGACCCACTTTTTGGAAATTGTAAGATAATGTTGAATAGAAATTGACACGACAATTGTTAATTGATACAGTTGTTAAATTATGAAACCGATCGAGAGGATTGTCAAAACCAACTGAATTTTTAAAATCTTAATTAATTATTAAGAAGTTTTATTAATATAATTATTAAGATTATCTTAACATTTTATTATAGCTTCTTTGATCATTTTCTTTTGTGACATCATTGAAGCTTTTTTTTTTGAGAAGGTTGACTACGAGTGACCAGTTTTAACTACAGTCACAAATAAGTTTGAAGAAAATCGGCTCTGACTTATAATGGTGATATTCAATGTCAAATATTAATCAAAAGTCAAATTTCTTATTTTGAGACGCAAAGTTAATTGAAGGAATAACATTGGTTGTACCACAAAGTTTTGCTTTCATGTTGGGTAATAATTACACAATTTTACTTCTCCACAGTTATGCTTTCATGTTGGGAAATAATTACACAATTTAACTTCTCCCACTCCATTGCATTAAAAGCAAATGTCAGTCCTTTTTTCTATACGTTAGACCGTGACCAGATGCTGGAACTGACGTCGTCTAATCAGTTGTGTCAACATGGAGCTCTGCGTGAGAGGTTTTTAGAATGCAGACTTCGGTAAGATGTGCCCTTACCGAAACAATAAATAAACAAATGATCAATTTTAAAATAATATTCACAATCTTTGTGAAATGAATGGTAGTAATTTTCATATTACACGAAAGCTTGCTGGATGCATGCTAACTTGTGCATCTGCTTGCAGTGTTTCTGTTTAAGTTGACACAGCTGGTGGGCAGGATGTCAGCTTCAGGCCTGCGTCTCTGTTTGTAATTCCCCCCTCCAAGAACAGCCTTCCTGCGCTATAAATAGCCTCTGTGTGTGTGTGTGTGTGTGTGTGTGTGTGTGTGTGTGTGTGTGTGTGTGTGTGTGTGTTTCTGCAGCGTATGTGTATGCCTGAGTCAGTGTGCATGTTTTATCGTTTCCACGTGCAGCCATGTGTTTGCAGTGCATGTCGCCGGCATCACATAACAAGGTTGTGAATTTCAAAGACGGTTTGATTGCTGAGGACAGGATCTCGTATTTTTGCCATTGTGGAAGCTTTCCGTCTTCCCGTCTGTTTTCATCTTAACAATCGTCCACCCCTTCCAACATGGAAGCCACTAATAAATGCTTGTGGTGAAAATGTGATGATGGCTTCTGACTGGTGGAAAAATCTTTTGTGGTTTAGTTAGCAGAAGAACGTGATGATGTTTTTAATGTTCTTGTAAGGAATATTTGACTTTGATTTAATCCCACTTGAAACATAAAGTGGACATTTGTGGTGATAGTAATTCAGCCATGTAACGTCTCCATGAAATGAGATGGAAAAGCCTCACCTCATTTCCCCAAAATTGCTCCACTGCAGATATGAGATAAGAACACAAGCCCAGAGGCATTCCGTCAGGCTAATGGAAGGCCCGTCATTTTGGCGATGATGGCAAAAATAAAAAAAACTAAGCTCTGTCTGACGGAAGCTGACTCGAATGTATTTTAAGCGAACCTAATTGATGACGTTTCAGATGTTTGACTGCCAAAAAACACATTATATAGATCTGTCACTTGAAAAAATGTATCTGACTCCAAATTGTGTTTCAAATTCATTCATTCAACAATGTATGTTCCTCTTTAGTGCCTTTGCATAAATTTTACATCATCAGTATTGAATACTAATATATTAATATTTGTTAGAGTTTTGCAAGATGCACTTTTGCACCACATGGGACCTTAAAACAGTTTTTTATTTCTGTGTTTTTTTTCTTTCCACTCCCTTCCTGTAGACGAGCATAAAGGAAGGATTGTTGCTGAAACAGACCAGCTCCTTCCAGCGGTGGAAGAAGCGTTACTTCAAGCTGAGAGGCCGGACACTCTACTATGCCAAAGATGCAAAGGTAATGTACATTTGAATTAATAAACAAATAATCGTCAAACCACCATTTGGATGAGAGAATGCAAATAATAGTAGTTTGGCTATTTTTTTTCTTTTCATATTGAGGAAAAAAATATTTTAAAAAATTATCAGCACTTCCAGTACCTGCAGGCTCACAAACATTAACACATTCTATCTTTGTTGTTTCAATAAATAGCTTTTTAGACTATCTGTTTAGTCTGGTAAAGTCTAAACAATCTGTTTAGTCTGGTAATAGTCCAACCTCAGCTAAAGAAAATATTTTTAGATTAACACAGACTTCTGGCTCCTATGTGACACATTGCAGTGAATTCAGAAGTCCCAGATTTGCAAATTGTAATTTTGAGATCAACCTTGTGGATGATAGGCTGTACGAATATATGTTTTTGTATTATTATTGTGGGCATATATTTGAAATTAATTAGTATGTATTTTTAATAACCCAGAAGTTAAAGCACGAATGGATGTGTGGATGTTTTAGAGAATTTCCAATGTATTTTACTCAATTGCGAGTTTTATTTTGTCAATTTTACAATTGCTATGATAGTCATTTATTTTTATTATTTCACATGTATTTATTTGTAATCATACGTTTATCCTGAATGTATTAATTTGTGTATATACTACATTTACAATTATTATTTTGATCTAAATCACATGAACTTTTTTTTTGAATAGAACATCACATCACAATATTCTTATGTTCTTTTACTTTTACCTTCCACCACTTCCCGGTCCATGTACATGCGCGTGCTAGTCCGGCAGCGCGTTGGCCCGCTGGCAAGAGCGAGCGCTGCGCCGGGCGTCCCGGAGCCGCATATGCTGGCGAGCTCTGTCCGTGTGCTGGACTGGCGCGCGGCGCTCACCCCCACCTCTGGGTGCCAGCGGATCTGAGGAGGGCCTAGTGAGAATTCGGGTCAGCACAGTACAGCCTTAAGCTCATCACCTGTAGAGATGCACTAGTGCCGTGTAGTTACATCATGGGGTCCACCTTTGATTAATCATGGCTTCAATGTGTTTCCATATGACATTAATGCATCATAATTAGAGCCTGGCTGATACATCAAATATTTACTTGATGTTCAACATTTAGTTGGAACCATATGAAAACTAAAGCACTATATTTTTTTTTAGAATTAGATTTTTTCCGGCAACATTTTTTTGCATGCATAAAACCACAATCTGTATCACAGTCCTTCACTTTGCACAGTAAGAAATTCAAATACAAACAACCGTACTTTGCATTACATTTTTTTCTGCAAGAACTTTGCCCTCCCATAAACCATACATTCACAAATACATTTTATTTTTAATGAAAGGAATTGTGTTTCCTTAGAATTTAATACAGCATCATTTTTTTATGCATGCAAAGAAAAAACAAAAAAATGCAACATTTAATACATTCATAAATTCATTCATTTTTCCGAACCGCTTAGCCTCACGAGGGTCTCGGGTGCGCTGAAGTCTTTGGGCAGTAGGTGGGGTACCCCCAGAGCTGGTCGCCAGGGCACAGTCGTTCACAATCACATCTACGGACAATTTAAAATGGTCAGTCGGCCTCCCATGCATGTCTTTGGAGAAAACCCACCCAGGAAGTTTCAGCGCTGGACTCAAATCCTACACCAACTGTAAGGCAAATATACTAACCAGTGCCATCCATCTATTTACATTCAATACATGAGTAACTAAAATATATTTATGGTTGATTCAACTTCAATTATTGAATTTTTTTTTGCACTGGATATTCTGAATCAGTATCAGTCGAGCTCTAATTCCAGTTTCGGTAGGAAATACACATAATCTTTAGTCAAAATAAGTTAAGGCTTCCATTGTTTGTGCGCTATGTTGCTTATCCGGCAGCCATCTTCAGTTTTAGATCGGAAGTCGAACATCGTGTTCTGAAGCCCGTTCAATCTTACTCAATATTGCACCATCATTATAGCATGTCTAAAATAACATGGTGGCCTCCGAATTTTGCATATGTTGGTGCTATAGAGGGTCTGGAACACTTTGCTTTTGTCCACTATTGCTGTCAGCTTTCATTACAGCTTCCCTCAAGACAGTTTTGTGTGCTCGTGTGTGTTATTAGTGTGGAAACAAGTTTGTGTGTGACTGGGAGTGTCAAAGGGACTGTAAAAAGCCATAAAACACATACAAATACACTTAAGTATGACGCAACCATGAGCCGGCGTAACGGGGTGTTTGGGTTGGCACTTTTTGGCCAACACACATGCATACACACACATTAGGACGTCATCTCCTAGTCCTGCTTGATGTCCAGCTGCTGCTTTGATGGACACCACCTTATCAGCCAAATACACGTTATTGCTTGTCTCTGATGGTGTGCATGTGGTTGTGAATGGTTATTGGTTTCTATGTGTGCCCTGCGAACTGGCTGCTGACCAGTTCAGGGTGTAGTCCACCTTTCGTTTGCTGGGACAGGTTCCAGCAACCCCCTTCGACTCTGAACAGGATAAGCGGTGTTGAGAATGGATGCTTGCCAATATGTCCTTGGTGTTTAATACATGCTTTTTGCTGCCGCAACCACAGAGAAAAAAAACATAGTGGATTTGCTGTACGGCTATTATGTGGTCAAGCGCATTTCCTGTCTGACAAACAAAGTGAGTTATCGCTTAAAAGGTCCAGATCATTTGGTCTTATTTGGAGCTATATGAATGAATGTGGTCGGCCCTTGGTGTCCTTACAGTGCCTTACAACCCCCGTCACACACTGTTTTGACAAACCTGAGGAAACTGAGCGCCTGCCATGAAATGTAACACCGGGTGTTTTTTTTATTTTGCGGAAGGAAGCTTGGTACACACACACACACACACACGCACACACACACAGTTTGGTCTTGCTTTAAGGTAATGGTGCAGTGAAAACCTAAAACCAAGACTCTCAATTTGATATTGATATGCAAATGAACTTAAACTGCAAAACACAGTTTATATCCAAATATATATAGTATATATTTTTGTAGAGTCGCAACGATAAATGAGCAATAATTGAGCAATTAAAAAAAAGAAACATGCGTTATCTGGTTTACCCGATTTAACTGGATTGATTAATAAATTAATAAATTAATAAAATAATCATTCATTGCAGCCATAAATATATTCTCGCTATACTGGCATGGGACATATATATTTTTTTTGTATCTAACTAGTTAGAGAGACGTGATGGAGATTTTTGCTCTACTGTCATTGTAGTTTTGTTTTCAATGCATTGTTTTCATATACAGTAATATATTGTTATGAACCATTTCGCAACCCAAAGTTTTGTGTGGATCCGTGCCAGAGTGAATCTCTCGACGAATTCCACCAAAGTCCTTGTTCTTCCCTAGAGTCTAAAAAAATGAGACATTACCCAACCATGGCAAGCCCTTTATCATATTTGACTGTTTGTTGCTCAAATGAGTTATTTTCGCTCGGAAATCACAGTGAAGACGCTCGGCTGCGCGCTGCATCTATTTTTATGGCACCCCTACAGAAGGTGCTATTGCCATTAGAAGTGCCACATAGCACCTCCAAAATAGTGCCATCCATTTTTTGTCTGGATTAGTTGACAAAGTGCACATCTAAAAATGCTTTCATTCTCACCCCATTCCAGGTCTGCCTTGCTTTACCCATGATAAGACATTTCATTGTTGCCGTAGAAATCACTGTCAAAATGTTAAATTCAATGCATTGAGTAAGAAAATAGATGCTAACCCTTGTCTTCACCTTTCCTGCAGTCACTTATCTTTGATGAGGTGGACCTGTCAGATGCCAGCGTTGCGGAGTCCAGTACCAAGAATGTCAACAACAGTTTCACGGTGAGTTCACCTTCTTCTCATGCCACATCCTCTGAATGGGAGATTATGTCTAGATTTGGAAGGTTGCCTTCAGAATTTTGGTTATTGTTAAAATAGCGGAAAGATACTAATTCGTGATCGTGCTAACACG
Source organism: Syngnathus scovelli (assembly GCF_024217435.2). Lineage (NCBI taxonomy): Eukaryota > Metazoa > Chordata > Actinopteri > Syngnathiformes > Syngnathidae > Syngnathus > Syngnathus scovelli. Next base: position 14,289,562 of record NC_090854.1, on the reverse strand, counting down.
CGAAAACGGACTTCTTAAGGAATGTAAACGAACATATGGAGTATCACTACATTGTCCTAAAGGTTAGACACGTTTCCTCAATTTAGAAGATTTATTTTGACTTTTAAATGTTTTTTTAATTTGAAAAAAAAATCTGCGATATCGTGAAACCTTGATAAACGAAACGCGAAGTAGCGAGGGATCACTGTAATATGATAATAAATTTGTGTAGACCAGAGAATTTTATGAATTTCAGCTTGATAATGCAAATGAAGACCATCAAAATATTCCTACGCTAAAAGGGTTTGAATATTACCGGCATATTTTTAGATATTTTGATTATTCATGGCATCTTCACTTGGGGAAATCACAGCTGACATTTCCTGGAAGCAAGCACTGTGTATGATGTAACAAACCTAAAATATCAGCAGTGAGAAAAAAAAAAAAAAAACAGCTTCTAAAAATGTCTTCACTCATCCTGGGTGATGCTATATTAAGAAACAAGGACGGGGGTAAGGAGGAGTTGTTGTTAGGAGAACAGTACCCCGAGGAGAGCGTGCTGCTATTTTTAGCATTCATGCGCCTTGAAATGTCTGCATGGGAATGACCTATCCTCGACTGTATCCGTAAATGAGATTAACAGTAGCTGCGGCACGTGTGAGGGTGTCTTCAAATGTGTGCGGTAGGCTTAATAAAAATTCCTGCGTGCCAAAGAGTATCGAGATGGACGGCTCACCATCAGAGTCTCGTTAAAATGGGTGGGAGATAATGATGAAGCCCAAAATAGAACAGAAGGCAGTTTCCAGTGTGAGGACATAAAGTGTGATTGGTGGGGGCTACAACTGAGGGGGAAGGCGGGATGAGTAAGGGTGGGAAATCCTGCAGTGTGTGGCTGCCTGAGCTGTGGAAAGGTAACACGGCGTGCCGAGCGGGGGTCGAAGACACGTGCATCAAGAGTCACGCTAGGTGGGGGCAGTGGTGAGTGTGAGACTTCAGAGACTGGACCAAGAAAGATCTCCTGCTTGTGGTCTGTCTGTTCGTCTATCGTTCCTGTGATGATGAGTACCGGCGTTTGCCGTGCAGGTGGGTGCTGCCTGGAGTCATGAGATGGTTGGAAGGTGCCATGAAAATATTTAGGATGATGTGCTGCATGTGTCAGAGCTAAAGGCATTAGAAAAATGTTTCAATTTTTTTTCCCTTAAAGTCTTTTGAATGAAGGGCACTGATTTGTATGACTGATTTGATTGCAATGGGCAGGAAGAAATTTATGTTTATTTTAATTTAGTATGCACCAAACATTGCTTCTGCTGTCCATGCTTGTGCAACAAAAGACCATGTTTTTGCTTTTCATGGCCAGCTTACTTCTTTCTTCTCTCTTTTTTTGACCAGTCTGTGAACGTGTGATCTCTGGGTGGAGATTGAACAGAGCCAAAATTAGTAATTTCGGATCTGTGCAAGGGAGGGCTGAGCATCTGTGGGAGTGGTCACAGCTAACTTCAATCATGGTTACTCAAAGCAGCTTCTTTCATTACCTTTAAATGTGGTGGTCGATAATTACAGTCTCCAAATGGCCAATTATAGATGTAGAAGCGATGTAAACTTCTACCTACACACACAACATTGGTCTGTTCATTTACATACATACACGTACATTAATTTTTATCTCGTTTCTATTCATTTGGGTTATTGATGTCCTGGAACATATCCCGGCTATCTTCGGGCGAGAGGCGGGGAATACTCTGGGTTGGTCGCCAGCCAATCACACGGCACATATTATTTGGACAAATATAGTCAACTATTCAAACTCACATTCACACCTAAGAACAGTCTACTACCCTAACATGCATGTTTTTGGAATGTGGGTGTAACAGTGAGTAGCTGGAGGAAATCCACGCACGCACAGGGTCAACATGCAAACTCCACACAGGAAGTCCAAATTCAAGCTTCAAACACCAACCCGTTTCCTTCAGCAGCACTTTATATATAGAATTAAAAAAGAAACCCACTGGAGTCCTCTGATATCTCTCCCCGATATACTGTACATGATATTGAAATATTTAGAAGTGTCTCGGATTATTCTAGCCCCTAAATATGTAAATCAGCGCCCAACGGGGAGCCTTGTAGAAGGAGGATGAGGTGTGAATACTTAATGAAGCAGCATTGCTGCGGCGCCGAGACGAAGCACCTTGCAGTCCATGTGAGAAGGAGGGCTCACGCCCCCTCCCAACCCTCCAAACCCGAATCCCCATCACAAAGTCGACATGGAAGATCCGCCTCCTCTCACTGACTCACTCGTTCTGATTGGATAAGCGTGGGCTGCTCCCATCACCCTCTTGAAATGCACCTTAAGGCTTGTGCACGTGCATCAGTGTTGTGTAGTTTCTCGCCGTCGATAGTAATGAGGCTCCTCATCACATTATCACACAGACACACACACACACACTCTCTCTCACACGCAAATATACAAATACACTTGCAGTTGTGAAGGTCAGCCATCAAGGGAGGTTCTCCTCATTTGAGGGATGCCTGCAGCCAAGTTAGGAAACGGCTGTTCTTGTTTCCCCCGGCAACCAATCACCGGCTCTTAAACCCAACACCAGCAGGGAAAACAGGACACACACACACACACACACACAATGACATAATGCATGCCTTTGCCTAACAGTAAACATCACAACAGAACATATGTATTCGGACAGTAAATAAAAAGTTACGAAATGTAGAGTGGGGCCCCCCTTTTGCAACTACTATTGTGAAGAATTTCTCAAATATTTTAGTGTGTGGAAATGTTTGTTGTAACAATCATGCAATCGTGTACCAATATAACGATTTTTACTTGATGTTCTTACTAAGTGGAAAAGGAAGGTCCAACCCTTATAGAAAATGATTGGACTTAAAACACTTCCTTGAGGAACACCAGACTAAAGTGTGTCTGAGTGATTTTGGATCGTGTTGTCCCATGGAAAATCATGAACGCTATGTGGACAAAAGAATTCAGGCACTTTACTATTATCGCTACAGGAACTATGTTGAAAATGTGTCTGCAGAAATGTTTGCACAATTATTCAGACCGATGGTTTACTCCATATTCTTGCGGCAAAGAAGAGTTGAGGTCAGCTTTAACAGAAAATGAATAGAGTGCATTTCCAGAGGAAACTTGTGGCTGATTAATTTTCTCTTGGTTACACGACACTGTTTTTGTTAAATATTCACTTATGGATGGATAAAAAAAGGGACTTCGGTGAAGTCCACAAAAATGGAGGATTTCTAATCCAACCCTATCATTAACCAAAATTGAGGGGATTTGATGGTCAGTGATACAACCACAAGTATTATATTGACGCTTTTTTGAAATGGTCTCATTTTTAATAGTTTGAATAGTCGATATTGTGAAAACGGCTGATGTGGGATATCGTCCAAATGCAAAACCATGCACTTTCTGTAATTCGCAAGTCGTGGTCTCCACTTACCCAATAAACAATAGAAAATGCTAACACGGTTAGCTTGGAGGGCAATTAAAGGGCAATGAGAACACAAACACACACAGACATAGAACATACAGGTTGTTTCCAGATGTAAGTGGATATTGATTGGAGCTCCTGGGCCAGATAGATTGCAATCGTGATTTCGGTGATTGATGAGTGGCTGTTTTTTCTGACCGTGGCAGCGCTTATTCATCAGTGCAGAATCAGGCACTTCAGGGGGACAGTCGTAGCCTGGTTTGCTAACGGTGATTAAACGACAGAAGTGTATCGTTGTGTTTTGTTCATGAGTGCAAAAATTACTTTTCAAGAGTATATTGCAAATTGTGATGATTTGACATGATTTTGTGTTACATCTGCGGTAGTTTGAGCAACTTTTCCCGTTGTGCTTTCATCTACTTATTTAAAATGCATGACAAACATCCAGACACAGTCCACTGAGTTGACGTACAACCATCTTGTTCTTGGGGGCGGAAAAAAAACAACATATGAAATCTTTATGAACGTCAAAAGTATTATTGATACAGCAATTCCAGTGAAGTTGGGACGTTGAGTTCAACAAATGAAATCCAAATGCAAGGATTTCAAATCCTTTTCAATTCAGCTGAATTCACTACAAAGGGAATTTAAAATCAGCTACTCTAGAATTTCTTTCTTTTTTGTTTATGGCATTGTGTTGTTTACTTTTTGAGAAGATGAAGAAGGTGATGGGATGAGGGAGCACATTAATAAGTGATGTAGAGCTGAGAGGTTGTGTAGCGTATCTGTCGGGGAGACTTTTAAACACACACACACGGACACACACACAAGGGGCTGGGTGGAAGCTCTTAGCCTTTACTGCATTTCTTCGCCTGTCAGCACATATCTAGCCGAGAGCGATGTGAACCGCTAAGAGCAAGGAGAGAGGGAGGGCGGGAAAGTGCTGGAGCAAACTCAAGAAGGTGTTAGGGGATGAGAGAACACGCCTTAATGAGGGAGAGAGAGGGAGATGGTGAGGTGGATAGAGAGAGGGAGGTGGGGGCTCCTCATCTTTTTCCCTGCCTTAAAGACAGAGACGAACGCTCTCCCCGCTCAGTCGCACCGGCGGAGAGGGAAGCATCCGTCTCCTCATCTCCTCCTCTCTTCCAGGTGATCACCCCCTTCCGTAGGCTCATTCTCTGTGCCGAGAACCGGAAAGAGATGGAGGACTGGATCAGCTCGCTCAAGTCCGTCCAGTCCAGAGAGCATTACGAGGTAAGGAGAATTTATTCATGCTATCCAGTGGGCTCTACTTTTATTGACACAGACATAACAGCATGACACAATCGCACATCTATCGAAACGCACATGATGACTATAATACGCCATGTTCCACAACTCACAATAACTTTTAATACTCATTGCGGGACACTGTTGATGAGGCAGTTTTTTTTGTTTTGAATAATAAATGAAAGTGTTGGCGAAGCACAGTGCAAAAAATAAAAGCGCTGTGTTTTTTGGAGGGAAATCTTATATAAGGGCACCCCCCCCCCCTCCTGCATCCTACTCTGTTTTCTGTACTGCAATGCAGCTGAACCCCCCCCAGAGCTTGCACAGGGGGTACACATGCACACACAAGATGTCAACAGTGATGAATTGTGACTGTGTGCGACAAAGCGAGTTTCAAGTGAATGCAATTTGAGGATGCCCAGTGGAGGATGCGCTTCTGAACAGGTGTCCATTTTGTTAAATCGTCGCCGAGCATGGCGACACTCACTAATTTGATTTGATTTATTAGGAAATCAGGGTGTCTACTTTGGAATTGAATCACTCTCTTTGATTTTGCTGAAGTTGTACACAGCTATGACATCTAAAAATCCAGTTTGCAAAATGAATAGCAATAAAGCAGATGCATAAACTATATCAGAAATTATTTTTCAACTCATCCAATCACCATGATTTAGTGACACACAAGGTTAATGGATTTTATTGATACCTAGTCTTTAATTGGAACTCTAATTATGTAAAAAGACTAGAGTGCTGTCTGTCTGTAGTGAATAGATTTGGTCCAAAATGGCAAATTTTCTTATTTTTCTTAAACATTTTAAACAATTTTTTTTTCTTTTTTGCAACATCTGTATTTCTATTCTTTGAAATAATTTTAAGATGAACGATTTGACTACATTTTCACAATTGCCTATGTGGAAAATTAACAGTTAGTGAATCCATTTTTATTTTTCTGAGCTATTTTCTCCGTACTGGCATCGTATTGAGCAGAATAATGAGTTAAGCGCGGCATGGATTCAGCTCAGCTTCCCACGGATGATATCATGTTGTTTTATTTTCCACAGCAAATTAATTGACAGTGGATCAACAGTGTCTCTGCCGGTTTTGACCCTGTAGTGACTTGTAGACATCAAATTTCATATTACCGTCGAGACAAACTTCTTAATGATCAGTTAATTGACGATTGATGCCCATCCCGTGTTCTCACTTATAAACTTGGACAATGATGTGCATTGTGCTTGCCTTGTTGTTTGTTTGGACTCGCTATCCCGGTGCTGCCAACCTATTCTAACCTCTTCTTTGCCAGACGGCTCAGTTTAATGTGGAACATTTCTCAGGGATGCACAACTGGTACGCCTGCTCGCACGCACGGCCCACCTTTTGCAACGTCTGCAAAGATAGCTTGTCTGGGGTCACGTCTCACGGCCTCTCCTGCGAAGGTATGTAAACATATGCCAAAATACACGTTTACTGTCAAGTAAGCCACCAAAAACGATGTGTTTTTGTGAACGATAAAAACTTGCTTCATTAGGTACACATGCGCAACCTAAGCAATGAATTCTTCATTTACAAAGATACGAATGAAAAGAAAAAAATAGAAATATGATAAATAAATAAATAAATAAATAAATAAATAAAAATTAGGAGAATATGATAAATAAATAAATAAATAAATAAATAAATAAATAAATAAATAAATAAATAAATAAATAAATAGAAGAATGCTCATGGGGTCATTTTGACATGTGCCTGACATTTGAGTACATTTACATATTGAGTGTTGCCATTCATTCAAGGAATTCTATCTTGTGACATCTATACGCAATTCTAAAGCGTTTTCGGGGCCATCCATTACTCACTAGTTGGCGGAAGGACTCTGTCCCAATTTCCCAAAACGCTGTGTTGCCCCTCGATTGGACTTTTTGCGCCTGCTCTTCCAATGCGGTTTACTGCACGTACCGTTTAAAACGTTTGTCTTGAAGTTAAAAATAATGTGACCTGCAGTAAACTCTTGTCTCTACGCTGGCCACCATGAGCCAAATGAGCGCCGACATGTGATTTTCACACGTCTCTTTGCGTTAACACAACCCGCCAGGAGACAATAACGTCAGTGACGCCATATTCCTCACTGGTGTAAAGTGTCAGTGACAGGAAGCAGAACTTAATGAGCACAATAAGATCTCCCCTTAGATTTGGTTCACATGGCGGGTACTGGTCAGTCAGTCATCCATCAGTATTTTATCTATGCGCCTTTTCATATGGTTAGTATAACTTCATTTGGGCCAAAAAGATAAAAACACATTTGATTCAGCTTTTATTATTATTGTTATTTACTATTTACTGTCATTCATTGTGTTGTAGGGTAATGGATTGAAAGCAGCTCTTTACGTGTGTGTGTATGTGTGTGTGTGTGTGTGTGTGCGCACCGCGGGAGGGAGGAAGAGAAAGAGAATTAGAAAGAGAGAGTGACAGGAGCACATAAAACACAAGTCTCGCAGCAATCATCGACTCGGATTTCCTTTCGATTTTTTTGGCCGGCTGTCAAGGCAGAGATTGATTTGTGCTCCTCAGCCACAAACACGCTTGTGTATGCACACACTCACAACCACACACGCATGCAAGCACGTCTCCATTTCAGTGCCACACAGAAAGGATGCCTTGGCTATCATGTTCTGTTTATTGCCTTAATGCTCAGCTAATGCTTCCTAACATTGTTTAGCATTTGACTAGACTGAAACATTGATTACTGTTACCAGATATGACGAGATTTGTTTGAGTTTACTTAATGACCAGCATATGTGTGTTTGGGAAGTGGTGGTGGGGGTGGGGGGGTGGGGGGTGGGGGGTGGGGGGGTCAGTGTTCCATTCATACAGCTTAACTGTATGAGAAATTATGAGAAACATTCTATGAATATTTCATGACTATTTCAGCCTGGGGTGTGCACATTCAACTTGTGTTGCGCAATCTCTTCATGCATAAAACAATTGATGAGAATATTTTTCTTAACTGCATCTCACCGTAGGGTTTCATACTTTTTTTAATTAAGTGCCCTCTAAAGAGACAACAAAAAGTCATGTACATTTGACATACAAAGAAAAGAATATTGATAGCAAGCCTGCCGAATTTGAACGAGTTAAAAACAATTGCCAAGTAAAAAAAAAAAAGGTTATGGAAATTATAGCTCACCCTCTAAAAATGTATTTTGCCACTTGCTGTTGACATCACATCTGCTCAGGGCTCCGCTTGCGAAGGTCACATACAAAATGTACACCGCTGAAAACTACAACCACAATAATAAATATAATCTTAAATCTCTCTCATGCTTTGGATGCTTTTAGATTCTGTGTGTGTACCTAATGACGTGGCCTATTATTGCATTGAAAATTTCGGAGCAGATGCAAAAGAATGCACAACCCTGATTTGATATGTATTTCACATTGCGATGATAGTACTTTTTGGGGTCATTTCAGTGTGTAAATTCAAGGCCCATAAACGCTGCGCCGTTAGAGCCACTAACAACTGCAAATGGACCACGCTGGCCTCCATTGGCAAGGACATTATTGAAGATGAGGACGGGGTAAGTGTGGATGTGTGAAATCCACTGATCAGTCATTATAAAACAAAAATAACATTACAGTATAGTAAGTTATTTGAAAATGCTGACCACATGCTAATATTCAGCAGTGGTAGTAAAATGTGGATGTGTGACCAACAGATTGCGATGCCTCACCAATGGCTGGAGGGCAACCTGCCCGTCAGTGCCAAGTGTGCCGTGTGCGACAAGACATGTGGCAGTGTGTTGAGACTGCAGGACTGGCGCTGCCTCTGGTGCAAAGCCATGGTAAGACATCTGTCACACGGGAAAAATACGTGAAAAAAATCATGAATAAATGAAGTGGCAGATACGGGGTTGGGTCGCAAGGGCGGCAGCTTAAGCAGGGAATCCTGAGATTTCTTTCTCCCCAGCCACTTCATCTAGATCCTCCAGAGACGTGTCCTCCCAGACCGAGCTTATACCACACATGATATATCCGAACAAGCGCAGTCCTCCATATTTTTTCAAATCAATATTCTGATTTTAAAACATATCCGTGTGTGATTCCAGGTTCACACGGCCTGCATGGACCTCTACCCTCGCAAGTGTCCCCTAGGTCAATGCAAAGTCTCCATCATCCCTCCAACTGCCCTCAACAGTATCGACTCAGATGGTAGGCAATGCACGCATGCACAAGTTTAACACATCCTTCTCATGTTTCTTTTTTTTTGGGGGGGTTTTATCAAAGTAATTTTTCTTTGTGAGTAGTGTGTGGACATTTCTAGAGTTTTCTCTGTCACAAATACAGTACACTCAACAGTAAATACAATTGCACGCATCAAAAACATTTTAATACAAAAAAATAATAAAATCAGGAATAAAAATTCTGCTGTTGAATGAACTAATGTTAAGCAGCACAAATAAATTGAGCCAATATGGTTATTTGTTGATAAGTTTAAGAAAAAGATGTACTAGCTAACTAATAAATTAATAAAATTAAATGCTGTCCTTATTGCTAATACAATAACACACAATAATACAATGTGGGTGTTGTCGGTCTGTCTAAAGGTGTGTGTGTGTGTCTGTGTGTGTGTGTGAGCGTACATTAAGCAAAGCCCTTCTCAATGGGAATCACCACCTGATAGAATGAGATTGAATTACCGTCTAACACACAGACAAAGACACACACACGCACAAGCCGAGCATCAGCTAATTGCTCGATAGCGACAGAGATAGGAATGATGGGATGAATGGAAGGAGGGTAAAAGGGGATATAAGTGGGTGAGTCACTTTGAATCCCTTCTCGCTCGCTCTCTCTCTCGCTTCACATTCTCACGTGCCAGGGCCCCCGTGTGCCCCGATGCAGGGGGGATTGCTCGTAATTGGCTGGCGGGGGAAACGGGCAGCACGTGCTGGAGCATCGTGACTTCCCCTTCCCTCCCTCGTTCCCTCTGCTCTCAGCCCCACCTCCATCCATCCATCCTTGAGTGAAGTGATGCCAAAGCACCAGCAGTGGAGTGCTTATTGTGGAAGTCTAAATATTAGGGATGTGATGTTTCGGGATGCTCTGCACGGGACAATGCGCATTTATGGATGGTTTGATTTTACCATTCACGTTGCATTGCGGTTGTGTGTGTGTGTGTGTGTGTGTGTGTGCACGTGTACTGTCCAAGTATACTTTATATTTGATGTTTTACAATTCCAAGATTTTACTGAAGTATATACACATTGATTGTATTATACATTTACACATCATGATACTAAAATTAAATATAAACATACTGTCTTTATAAAAGTTATGTTTTTCAACATCACTGTTTCATTTTTTGCTATTTTCAAGAGTTTAAATAAGAATAGTAAAATGAAGTGTTGTTTTTTTTTTTTTCATCTATTCTACATATTTTCTACCAGGCTTTTGGAAGGCCACCTGTCCGCCGTCCTGCGCTAGTCCCCTCTTGGTCTTTGTGAACTCCAAAAGTGGTGACAACCAAGGAGTCAAGTTCCTGCGGCGCTTTAAGCAGCTGCTCAATCCAGCACAAGTCTTTGACCTGGTTAATGGCGGCCCGCACCTTGGGTGAGTATGACAAAGACCCCTTCTTTAAGTTTACACCGGCACATGATAGAATCCAATAATAAAAGTGTCTATCAAAACTACGGTTTACTATTTGTCAAAAGGTATTAAATATAACATTAAATATTTATCAAATAAAAAAAAAGAATCCTATTTCTAATAATATGATCATACTCTGTTTTGTCAGTCTCCGTCTGTTTCAGAAGTTTGACAACTTCCGAATACTCGTATGCGGCGGTGACGGCAGCGTTGGTTGGGTGCTGTCTGAGATTGACAAGCTCAACCTACACAAGCAGGTAATGAAATAATTGTCATCATAAGATTGATTGATTTTCCCAGTAGGGAGTATAAAAGGTGTAATTAACTGCTGAATACTGTTGCTAAACAAAACAGCAGCACCTAAAGAGCCACGTCAGCAGTCTCTCAGATGACGTGGCTTATTTATGCTTCACTCCAAAATATTTGTAGTTTTCTTTAAACTCCACTTTTTTAAACTCTACTTTCATTTGACCTAACTTCAATTTTGTTGAACACGAAAGATGTGTTTGTGCAAATAAAAGCCCCTAAGTAAGGTCGCTCCCTGATGGATGTCTTTGGATCCTTCAAAAATGTCATTTTTCCAAAATTAAGTGAGATGCTATTAATCCATTTTAGCCAACCAGAAAACTCCCAATTATTTCAATTTTTCCGTATAAAAAAAAATCTGCCTTGCTTTCACTTGCCTTTAGTTATAGCCTCAAGAGTTCAATGAAGCCCACTTATTGGCCGTCCTCAGTTCTTGTTATCCACTCAAAATTTTAATAATTTTGCGCTGAAGCCATGTCTAATATAAAATAATTGCTTTGGCACTATCTTGTAGCATCTCGACGCCAAATAACTATCTTGAAATGAGGGAGAAGCTTCATTTAGTCACACAATTGCCTAATCCAATATAAAAAAGTGCTTTGTTGCCAACTTACTTCAATTATAAAAGTGTTGGGCTGCTCTCTTATTTTTGTGGCAGCCATGAGACAGTTTTATTACACAATTAAGGCTCTGAATAAATAAACGCAAAGTTGCACAAAATTGTGCTGTGATTCGTCAACTCATCACTGTTGCGATGCCTTCCAGTGCCAGCTGGGAGTTCTGCCGCTGGGCACGGGCAACGACCTGGCGCGTGTGTTGGGTTGGGGCCCGTCATGCGATGACGACACGCAGTTACCGCAGACCCTGGAGAAGTTAGAGCGCGCCAGCACCAAAATGCTGGACCGCTGGAGCATCATGACCTACGAGATCAAGATACCTCCCAAGCACAGCTGCCCCACCACGCCCGAGGGTGCGGACGGCTGCCAGGTAGTGTACGATGCGGCATTACTAAAAAAAAAATGTACGCAAATGGAAGACATTACACATGATCATCTACGTGTACTCCAGTTTCACATTTCAGCTTACGAAGATTCCGTGGCAGCTCATCTCACCAAGATCCTCAACTCGGAGCAGCACTCTGTGGTCATCTCCTCTGCCAAGTAAGTGATTTACTGAGACGTCCAGGTCGGCGCCAGCGACCATTAGGTCGTGATGAGCATGGTGCAACTGGAGCTCTTTATTATTATGTAATTTGTAGTGCAGTCGTTGTGCAAACCAAAACAAATATTCTTTTGGTTTACCTTTGAACGTATTTTTTTAGTACTCTTTTTAAGAGGGATAAGTTTAAGGCAACTAATCAAATTTGGCAACCTAAAGTTGTAAGTAACCCCCCACATTTTCTTTATTCAATATTTAAACAGTCCATACTGTCTGAATAATTTATTTCACTTTGTATGCCAGTGTATCTTGATTTTCAGCTTTTTTGATGCAGAGGTTTCTTTTTCAGGATCTTGTGTGAAACAGTGAAAGATTTTGTCACCAAAGTTGGGAAAGCCTACGAAAAAAGCACAGAAAACGCGGAGGAGTGTGACTCCATGTCTCTCAAGGTGCGTCAAGAAAAAATTCATAACATTAGGTACACCTACATCGGTTACATTCACTTTGCTCGTATGCCGCTTTCTTCTAGTGTGCCGTCCTGAACGAGAAACTGGACTCCCTCCTCCAAACGCTCAACAGTGAGTGTCAAGCCCTGCCTCCACTGCCTCACGCTACTCCTCCTATCGTGGAGGAAGAACGGGAAGAGGAGGAAGTGGCGGAAAGCGATGAGAAGAAACCGGAAGAGGAGACAGCCAGCGAGGACAGCCTGACGGCGCTGAAGGAGAAGCTGGAAGAGGAGGAAACGGAGAAAGGTGGAAATGGTGGCGCTTTCCCGCAGGCACTCTTCAAAAGTCGGGAGCAGCTGATGTTGAGGGCCAACAGTCTAAAGAAAGCCTTGCGGCAGATCATAGAACAGGCCGAGAGAGGTAACGTTGAAATATTTTTAACTATCGTACACAAGTTGAGTTCACCTAAAATGTAACTGAAATAAAGTAATAGGCGGGTAATTGTGTGAGAAGTGATCGATACTGCCATCTAGTGGTGTTTTATTGGCACTATTGTTGGAATAGGCATCACTGGATAGCATCTGAGAGCAAAACAAATTGTGTGCCTGCTATATTGCAGTGAGCAGCCAATTCCTTAAATTTAACATCAGATTCTATGGTTATCATCACACTTTTACTTGCTGAAAATATCATATTAATGTTACTTTTTTTGTAGTAATATCAACCAAAAATATTTTGTATCTTCAGTGGTGGATGAGCAGAATGCCAACACGGACGAATCCGAGCCTACTTCCCCGCTGGAATTCCGTAAGGACAGTGAGGAGGAGAACCGTGACAGCGAGAAGGATGAGGACACCAAGGAGCTGGAAGCCCTAGCACGTAAGATTTTTTATTGTCACCGTAAAAAACATCTCTCTTTTTTTAAGACATATGCAAGATGTTCGTCACAATAACACCATAAAACATTGTGTGAGGTTCAGTAGGAAATAACAGCATTTAGCATTTCCCTCTCGTGGATGGAATGAGTTCCGATCATCTCCAAAGCTGACGCAGGTTGCGTTTTCCTGTCGCACCTACTGTAACGTTTTAAACTTTAATGCCATCTGTATTCAACACCGTGAAAACACTTCTGAGCAACATTCTTTACGTTGCACTCACAATTCATGATGGAACAGACTAAGGAGAACATTAAACATCAAGCGACACTTTCATCTATTATCAAGCAAGAGAATCATATATTAAGTTGTAAATATAAATAAGTGCATGCACGTTCACGCCGTTGTGTGGCCCAAAGGATGTGTTATTGTCTTTGGGGCAGAAGTTCTTCCTGTTTATCATACAGCTGCTTCCCTCCTTCCTTCCTTCCTTCCACTCATTTTGCAGCCAGTAGAATGCGAGAAAGGGAATCAGGCAAACCTTTGTCTCCTTTTTTTTCTTCCTCAAAGGGAAACGGTACATCTAAATAAAACGAATCGCTTCCAAACTGTCATAATAAGCTTTATTATCTTTATAGGTAATGCTTTAAGTAACATAATAATATCCTTAACAGTCAGAAGTATTTATATAGAAATATTAAAAACAAACTATGTCTTTGTTAAGTCCCCTATGAAAGTCTCGTAAAATATTCTTGGATTTTTTGTGGGACTTTTGAAGCACATTTTAATCTATTTTGTTAAATGCAGGTGTCTAAGTGCTGGAGATGTAAAGAGAAGTGTGACCCCCTTTGTGTATGTGCTTGTGTGCATTTGTGTGTGTGCCAATAGCGGTCAAGAGTGTGTGTTCTCCCACAGAGAGGAGGGTGAGTCGCAGTACACAGTCGTACAGTTCCTTCAGCATTACACCTTTCACCACCAGCAAGGAGAACCTACCCGTGCTCAACACACGGATTATCTGTCCTGGTATGCACACACACACACACCACGCATGCGTATAAACTGTTTAGATGGAAGCATTCACACTTATATAAGCAATGAACACAAATAAAAACACAAAGGTACACACACATGCACGAATATGTAAATGCTCTGCACTAATTTAAATATGCTAACCTGGATTGCATCTGCAGTTAACTATAAATTTACCTATAATCACACAAAAATATGCCTATGTAGAAACTGAAATTCACTTTTTAAAATTTACAAAAATTACAAATATTCAATACTTATTCAACTCCTGTACTTAAGTATTTTAAAAAAAACAAAAAACATTAGACATAACATAGGTAGATGCTAACATGCACGAACACCTACTAACAAATCAGTGCTAACAGATTTATTTATATTTTTCCTCGTTGTGTGTGTAGGGCTTAGGGCTGGCCTGGCCGCCTCGATTGCCGGAAGTTCCATCATTAGCAAGATGCTGCTGGCCAACATTGACCCCTTCGGTGCCACCCCCTTTATTGACCCTGACCTGGATTCACTGTAAGTACTCAATCTCATTCTCATACGTGTGTGAATAAATATGAGAAGTTCACTATCTGACTCCATCAGAGAGGGCTACATGGAGAAATGTGTGATGAACAACTACTTTGGCATCGGACTTGACGCTAAGATCTCCTTGGAGTTCAACAACAAGAGAGAGGAACATCCAGAAAAATGCAGGTGTGAGCAAATTCTATATATTTTGTAATATTGGACACACTTGTGACTCTCCAGCATGAAACTGATTGGAAGTTCCATGGCCGTGTTCTCAACTGCAGTCCAAAAGCATTGATTAATTTTCAGATTTATGATTCAAACACTAGAATGTCATATTGTCTTCAGAGGAATGTTGTAAAGATAGTTTTACGTCACAGGAGTCGCACGAAGAACATGATGTGGTACGGCGTCTTGGGAACCAAGGAGCTTCTGCAGAGGACCTACAAGAACCTTGAGCAGAAGGTCCAGCTGGAGGTCAGACACAGAAGAACATTTAGTGCTATTGCTCCCGACATCTTTAAAACCTCTGCCTGAAATGAATTTATTTCCCCCAGTGTGACGGCCAATACATCCCTCTGCCCAGTCTTCAGGGCATCGCTGTGTTGAACATTCCCAGCTATGCCGGCGGGACCAACTTCTGGGGCGGCACCAAGGAGGATGACGTGAGTCCACTCCAAATAATGTTCCACTGAGGAGAAAATGGAAAATCTGTCAGGGAAGTTGTCAAAATCTGGCAGGACTCCCATGCTCTTGCATTAATGTGACCCTGATAGCATTGAAGAGAGTCACAGCATAGGCATGTTTGTCTTTTTAAAGCTCCTAGCATTTCAAGTCAAGTCAAATTTATTTATTCTAGAGTGTCTGTTTGCACACACATACACACAAACTCGTACATACCCTTGAGTGAGCCCCCGTACATGTCAACCTTGGACCCACTCACACACACATTCTATAACATTTGGAGTTATGTAACTGCTGTTGTGGAAAAAGTGGTGAGGAAATATTCAAATACAAAATTCACGTTTTATTTAGTATATCCTTTCATCCATTTTCCTTCGGCAAGAAGCGTGATTGTCCTTGACTGGTTGACATTCGCACCTCTGGACAACCAAGAGTATTCAATTAACCTAACATGCATATAACATGCTTACTTTTAGTTGATGGAAGTAAAGGGAATGCATTTTTCCTGAGTATAAAAAGTATAATGAATAAAAAATATGAATTAAGATATTTTATCATCTTTAAGGCGCTTAGATGCAGTGCAAATGCTATGTGTTATGGCGCCATCTAGTGGTCATGGCTTCCCAGTACACAAACAAATAGGACAAGAAATACAACTATGTAAATGTATATAATATATATGTGCCTTTAGTTTTGATGGACAATGTCTGGTGAGAACGCCAAGCCGCGCCTTCTGTATATTTTTGACCGACTGTCAATGTTTGTTAATCCCTCACACCATGCAGATCTTCTGTGCTCCATCATTTGATGATAAAATCCTGGAGGTGGTGGCTGTGTTTGGAAGCATGCAGATGGCTGTTTCCAGGGTCATCAAGTTGCAACACCACCGCATAGCACAGGTGAGACTCAAAGTGTAAGAAGATATGTGCATGAATTAATCAAATGAAAGTTTCACACCACTTAAGGTATTTGATCGTTTAGAAATCAATGATGTTACATATGTGGTTCAAAAGTGAATGTCTGTATAAAGTACTCTTTTCAAATCAGTGCCGAACAGTGAAGATCACCATCTTGGGTGACGAGGGCGTTCCCATCCAAGTTGATGGTGAGGCGTGGATCCAGCCACCAGGGGTCATCAAAATCCAGCACAAGAACAGAGCGCAGATGCTCACCAGAGACCGGGTGAGGAAACTCACAAGGGTTGGATGGCTGTCGAAGTTTGTCTTCTAACGGTGTCCTCTCTTCACCTATGCAGGCCTTTGAGAATACGCTGAAGTCGTGGGAGGACAAGCTGAAGTATGACAAGCCGCCTCTGCGGCCTCACCTCTACCCGCAGCAATCTGTCGACCTCGCCTCGGAAGAAGAGGCCGCCATCTTGCAGCTGTGCGCCCGGGCCGCAGAAGAGCTCATCACGCGGTAGTTATACACAAATGATATAATACAGTACAGCTCATATCAAAAGTTTGCTTTTTTTTTTTTAACTTTCAGTCATATTCTTCGTTTTATTACAGAATATGCGAGGCTGCAAAAACCAACGAGCTCTTGGAGCAGGAGTTGGCACACGCCGTGAACGCAGCATCACACGCCATCAACAAAACACATCCTAAATTCCCAGAGGTAAAAAATGGCCTTTAAGAAAATGTAAATATTAAATTAAAGAAGATTAAGAAGATTAAATAAAACTATTTAATTTAAATTTATAGTTTTTTTGGTAAACTTTAATTTTTTCAAATTCTGTTGTAAATTTCAAGTGTGGTGTTTATGCACATTACAGAGTCTGTCCAGGAACACAGCAATAGAGGTGGCCAGCACCGTCAAGGCTTTGTACAACGAGACTGAATCACTTCTCGTGGGTCGTGTCTCACTGGTGTGTAAACAAGGCTTACTTCTTCTTGTTATTATTATTTTTATTATTTTTATTTTTATTTTTATTTTTATTTTTATTTTTATTTTTATTTTTATTTATTTTTTTATTATTACGTAAGGCTTATTGGTTGACATCTAATATAAATATGTATACATATATTTTTATATTTAAATATTTTTATACATCTACTTCTGGTAGCAATTGGACCCACCAGAAGAGGAACAGCTTTCCGGTGCCCTACAGAGTGTGGAGTTGGAGCTGGGAAAATTAGAAGAGATCTCGTGGCTCTACCACATTCTGCAGCCCAATGATGAAGAGGTGAGCATCACACACAATCCTGATAACAAAATGTAGCACAGCGTGAAAACAGTAGATGGCTCCGTGTTGTGGGAGAGCAGAGGAGCTCAATGAAAGGCTATAGGTTGACTGTGCTTGTGTACCAGGACCACTCTCTGGGTTATGGCAAGAGGAACAGTCGCGGTGGCGTCTTTCGCATAGTGCCCAAATTCAAGAAGGAGAAGGCGGCCAAAAAGACCAGCCCGCAGTCAGGTAAGGCGGCACTCAAAGAAGGGGCGGAGATATCGTTCTCCCCATTAAGTTGTACCTCAGTGATAAACAGGGAGGGTGGAGACCAGGTTTGAACCCCAGATTTGACAGGTCATTAAAATTGTGTCAAGAGTCCACATTAAAGCCCTTCATGAGGCGAGGTAGTCTTTTTTTTTTTTGGCTTTACAGGTACATCGGGTGAGCTAATGAATTCACAAGACTCTCTCACTGACATTTTTCCTGGATTCTGTGTAAACGACAAAAGCTGATAAATGTTCCGTCACAGCTCCTTGTTCTACGCGATCTGTGTAGAAGTCGATTTTGCTCTTTGTTTACATCCAAACTCAAAGGTGATGCCTTGCTCCTACTCCGAGTGTAACGTCATCAGCAGAAGTATAAAGTCGCAGACGAGGAAGAAGCTGAAAGACAGCTCAGATTAGCTTTTGCCACTTGTATTGATGAATTGTTTCGGCTGTATTTCCACCTCTCTACTTTTTCCTCCTCTGTGTTGAGCCTCTGCATGTTTGCCCACGGGCCCCACTTGGAAGCCCCTCTTTCCTCCCAGCAGCCGCTACTCTTGCTCTGTCATTTTGAATGCTTGTTCCCATGCTCTGTTCATATGATTCCTTTTTTCCCCTTCAGTGATACACCACAGTGTGTGTGTTGTTTAAGTGTGTGAGATGAAATATTGTATTTCCTCATATAGACGGTCCTTTATTAAAACAAAAATGACAATTCAGTTGGAAATTACAAATGCGTCGCACTGACCTAATTTGCACGTTGGCGTAAAAATTTCTGCAAGGTTGTTGACATGCTAAGAGACATGTTGCTGTTTTGGTTAGCAATGTAGGACAAACGGGCTCAGCCGTTAACTCTTTATTGTCGGCATGAACAATATAAGTTCGGAATGATGCTTATAACGTGATTTCGATGGTGAAGTTCAAGGTATCTGTTTGTGGAAGGCGTTTATTTCTTCTTAAATATTGCGTCATCAAGTAGGAGCCACTGATTGAGGAAATACATGTTTGTGTGTGTGTGTGTGGGGGGGGGGACATTTGTGCAGTTTTTTTGCATATTTGGGAGGCACTCTGAGCTTCTCTTTGCTCTGGTCTGTGCTTGTGTGTATGTGTGGGTGTGCATGCATGTGTGTGTAGTGGAGAGATGGGGCACAGACGAAGTGGGTGTGTGGCTGGAGCAGCTGAGTCTGGGAGAGTACCGGGATACCTTCATCCGACACGACATCCGAGGCTCGGAGCTGCTGCACTTGGAGAGGAGGGACCTGAAGGTACACACACACACACGTGCACACACACACACGCATCCTCAGCCTGTTCTGTCCTCTGACCAACACTCCTCTGTACTCCTGTTGTGTTTCTTTAATGGCTCCCCTGTCCCGCTGCATTGCATTGCTCTGCCTGGCTTTTCTCTGTTTTACTGTCGCTTGGTGGAAAAGACATTTCAAGTTTTACGAGAGGGGAAAAAAAAAGGACTGGACTAAGAGGAAGTACAGGATTCAGTCAGGAGTTAAGACTTTTTTTTTTTAACTGTCCCCTATTAGTCACTGAAACTCACCTATTTGCTGTTGTACTCAGGCTAGAGGAACTACAGTAGTCCTTTGCTGACATCTCAGACAGTTGTAAATCTATTTTAGGGGTGTGGCCGTTCCTCATAGATTTATTCGACCTAAAATTGTTTGCTCCTCTGCAGGGTGTCGGTTGAATGCTGAATGGTGTTGCTTTGTACAATGTAACTGTGAAAGTCAAATTCAGACTTCAACAAAGATTTTCAGGATTTTTTTTTATTCTGATGTCAGTATCATGCTAATGTTGGGGGAGTAGATTGTTGCAGACCAAAAAAAAAAAGCTGAATTTTGGGCAATCTTTATAAAATGTTGCATTGTTTTCTATTGTTTTTAAATTGGAATACAAACACAATTATCAACAAATGTTTTTCACTTTTTTAAGTGAATTCTAATCGATGCCTATGCGAAATCTAACGCCACAAGAAAGGCTCAGTATTGTAAAAAAAAAAAAATAACAACCTTCAACTGAACATTGATTCATCTGCAATAATTAATGAATTGTTGAATAAACAGAAGCATCTTCTGTACCTGGCCATGAAAGAAAACCAGAGAAACCCACGCAAATAAGGGGAAGTGATGCAAACTCCACACAGGAAAACCAAAGTCAAAATTAGAACCGAGTGCCGTGATTGTGAAGCAGGCATACTAACCGCTATAGCTCTGTGATGATTCTGAGAACTAAATGCTCGGTAAATTTCTCGTAGGGGGACCAAGTGTGTACTCTTTCTGAGAACTCCAAAAATATATCTTTAGGCTTAGTTTATTTGCGTACATTGCTTCACCCACAGTGTTTCCTCTGCTGGCATACAAATACTGTAAAATCCTGTGCATAATTTGTGCATAAAATACCCCCCCATTAAAAAAAAAAAATCATAATCAAACGGCAATATTATACTCATGTACGTTGACCAGTGACTAAAGTAGTGGCTGTTAAAAAAATAAGAAAAAAGGCCTTTGAAGACAAACACAAAAATAAGAACTAACAAACACATTTTAAAAAGTAATTTAAACAAAAATGAACTCTAATGAACTGTAATACCAAACTATTATAACCCACTCTGTCAACATTATGTTTAATTTAAGGACTCCCAAGCTCCCCTGGATAATAATCCAAGTGTCAAGTGTCAGGAGTGAATGACACACTTCTGCCAGTAGGGGGCGGTAATAAACAGATAAACAGTAAAATCTTTGATTTGATTTGATTTGATTTAAGAAAAGTCGTCAAATTTTGCTGTCATGCTCCATCCACACATAATGACTCAATGTTTTGCAGTTTAGCACCACCCACCTGTCAAAGTCATTTTTGTACATGTTTAATCCAAATGTATTATTTTGTTTACAATTTAGTTTTTACAGCTGTTTTTTTTTTCTTTTTTTGATCCTGCAGGATCTGGGGATATCGAAAGTGGGTCATATGAAGAGAATCCTCCAGGGAACTAAGGACCTGGCCAAGGCCTCCATGGTCGATCTTTAACCTGGAAGCAGAAGCTTCTCAAAAGGGGATGTTCCCCCTCACTTCACTGGGCAAGATGGCAATCGCATCCGTGAAGCATGTTGCCACGGTTGAGGAAGAGGAAGGAAGGGTGTGAAGAATTTCACAAAAAGCCATTTCCTTGACAATAACCATATGTCTCACACACAAACACACACACAGGTATGCAATTGAACAGATTTGTTGTTCGACTTGTGATAACAAATTTGTAGCAAAAGCGGGACTTCCATGAGTGGGGATGTCATTCTGGGTGATATTGTTTTAAAAAAAAAAGTTTTCGGAGCCCCGGTGCTTCGTTCAACAACGGCATGTTCCACGCTTGCTCGTTTAAGGTTTAATTGCATGATTTAGTGTTTTCAAGTTTTGTCGTAACACTTGAACAAATTAACTCTACAAGTCAGTATTAGCGGTGCCATTTGTGACTACTGAGTGAGGGATATTTTCGTTTATTTCGCTTGCATGACGATGATGTGTCAAAGTTCTGCGTTGAGTGCCATATCTTTTGACTATTTTTAGCTTCAACAGTGCTTTATAGGAGGATATCGTTTGGAGGTTTTAAAGCTATTAGGGACAAAAGTCCACATGGTTTGCCATGGAGGAAAATATGGGAAACCAAAGCGAATGTTACAGAAAAAGTCAACAGTTTTTTTTTTTACAGGCGCTCACCAGTAGGTTTCCTTTTTCATTAAAGATGGGGGAACAATTTGCTCGTTACCGTATTTCCTCAAATAGACACCGTGCCCGAATTAATTGCCAATTCTGCTTGAATAAGATGAACCCGACAGAACAGACATGGCATCAGAATTAAGAATTTGTCAATCATGACCAAAAAAAAAAAATCAGATCGTAGACTCTGTGTTTGTAATTTCTCAAGCTGTATCTGAAGGTCTGCGCCGATGTGGGAATGGTCACAGCTGTCCTCTATCACAGCCAATCAAATCAGCTCCTCTCATTTTCATTAAATGGGACGCGCTAGTCACGCTGTCGTAACTGCCTTAAAATGACAAAGCGCACATCTGTACCATGGCATGTCTGCGCCCCAAGGAAATTCACGTTAAACCTTGAGCCTGCACTTTGACGTTGTCTGAGCAAACCCTAAGTTTTGATCAACTTTCTGTCACCAAATTGTCTCTTCGCCAGGCATACCACAAACATCGAGTTCTAATTGGTGCTTTGTATTTCATCTTAAAGCCAAACAAAAAAATATGTATTTTGTAATGTAATGTGCATATAGATTTTTTTAACATTTAGTATTTAATATTTCTAAAATCACCCCTAGATGTGTGGTACCTTCTCCAATTAAGTAAAACGATTGCCCCCGGTCTCTATATGAGGAAATGCAGTATTTATTTTTTTATTCTAATGCAAGTGCAAATTCTTATGCTCTATGATTAACAGCTCACCTCAACTTTTTGCAAATTGTGAAACACTAATGCAAATACTTTTTTTTTATTACAAAGAAAGTTTATAAGTTATCCTGCAGAACACCGTGGGTAGGCATTTTCCTTTTTTTATTTTTAAACCAATGTTAGTTTCTTTAGAACAGATGGCATTACAGGGTCTATTATTTCTTTCTGTAGGTAAGATTGTAAATACAGTTTATCTCTAGCTCTACAGTAAAGTATACCGGTGTATGCAAGCCATGTTTCTTAAGTGTTGCCCTCCAGTAAGTGACTGACATGGCATGAATTGCGTGACACTTGTCTCGTGCATGATGGTGATAATGCTGTCGTGATGGAACGGTGGTGCAATATTTTGACACGTTTTTAATGGCGCACAAACAGCTTCCTCCCCACACACATATTTCTTCCAGCGGTGCTTCCATGACGAGTTTGGATTTCGTTAGTCAATAAGAGTGGACAGGCTCAACACTTTAGATATTATGTAATTTGTGTCTTTAAGATATTGCTACAGTTGCCAAACATGTTAATATGCTTTATTCTGATTTTTAGTTTCCGAATTATCCTCTAAAATGGGGCCAAATTGATTACAATTGTCCAACAGCTTTGTTTGTTTGTTCGTTTTGTTTGTTTGCTTTCTTTCCTCATTCACTTATTTCATATTTTATCAAACATAGTGAGCCCCCCGTTTATCGTTTATTGTTTGTTCCAGATCTACCTGCAAAAAGGTGAAAGTCATTGATACAGAGAGACCATAAAAAGGGTCGCCATGTATTCTAATTGCGTTCAAATTGATTTCTGGTTAAAACAGTACAAACACCATATATGGTGTTTTATTTTTTTTTGACAGGACATTTCTTCCTGTTGTTAATTTACCAGTGCGGTGATGAACACTGACTCACAGAATTAAGATTTTATTCAGTATAGGCCAAAGATAAAAACTACAAAATTATATGTGACTTTTTTTTCAGTTTCCATGTTGCATTGCTGTGGTTTAGTTGCCTTTAATTCTCAACATATGTATGCATTTAAAGTGTCTGCCGAGTTTTGGTCTCAATGCGAAGGCAAGCAAACGCTCACCATGTGGAAGCTGCCATCTTTCTATATTGTCTGTAAATAATGCTGCAAACTGCCTGGTTTTGTCCAAACCAATCATGCAAAAGGACCTGTCATAAGGCTAAAAAAAACAGTGATGGGAGTTTCATTTGTTTACATTATGTTTACGGTTTTAATTTGTAAGTATAAATCATCTAAAAAATATTTATTGCCTAAGGTATATGCGTGCATTGTGTTATCTCACATTTTGAATATAATGTTGTCTGTCACCCGTATTGCTATATTGAATGATTTGGGTAAAAAGTAGTTTATTAATAATAATAATGATAATAATAATACTTTTTATGACTACTAAGTGACTGTTTTTTGTGCCTTTTTATGGTTAGAAAATGCATGATTAGTTATATTTATTATATACGGATTTGAAGTCACTGAGATGTGTATTTTTGTACTCTGGATATAAATACATGGTTCAGCTATTTGTTGTACAATTTGCAAGGGTGCCTTACAAGAGGCCACCTATACAGTACATATCTCTCTTCCATTAAAAAAGACTAAATCAATACATTTGTTGCCGTTTGCAAGTTCTTTTGATGCCATTTATGTTCAATTCATGCATTCACAAAAGGATTAAGGAATGAAAGATGATGGGATACTGTTGTTTGCAAATAATTCACAATCACACCTAAAAGCATAGGGCAACAACCTTTTGCTACTTCTTAGATAATGATTAATATGAAGGGCTACCGGTTTGGTACACACTTGCTCAAATAATCTTTATGCAATTATTAATAATTCTATTTATGTTAATGCATTGATCATGTTAATTTTTTTCTCACAATTAGGAAATTGATACCTATAAATATGCAACATATTTCTGTAAATTGACAGTGTGCACATTTTCAACTAATCACTTCAACATTCCTAGGAAATCCCAATGTTCCATCACTGGTGAGGTATTTTTTTAACAGGCCCACTGGCTACTCATGAGGTCCTTGGGGGCTATCTGATGCCCATGGGCACCACATTGGTGTGACCCTTGGCTTAGAGCAAGGATCGGCAGATTTTTGTGTTCGAGGGTCACATTTATTTATTTATTTTAAAGAAACAGATGAATTAATAATAAATAAATTTGTATGTTATATTACTCATAGCAAAGTGATAATTATTTTTCAAAAATGTCATTATAGTGAATAAATAATTACAAAGTTGTTAAAGGTATACTTTACTCATTTTGGCTATTTTTACAAGTAAAGATATTTTTTCATTAATTTGATATTTTCAATATTTTCCCATTACAATTGCAGTTACACCTTTTTCCACTTGCAGTCCACTCAAAATGTTAGAGTGCTCAAGTAACAACCAATCACTGCTCATGTGACCGTCGCAAGCTAAGTCCTGAGTACCAAATAGTTAATTTTGACAAAATTAAAATTATTTTACGTATTAATAGGGACTGTGTGGTTTCATTGCTCCATTTATCGGCCTTCGATTGACGATGTCTCAGACACAGTTCTGCACAGGGACTGGGGAGTTGAGTTGCGTTTAAAGAACTCTGTAAAAGTGATTCTCACATGACTTTTTCGTTCATTATATAAAAAAACAACAACGTCGATGTCACGTTTCATTTATTTATTGCAGTTCGACCTTGTGTCACTTTATGATGTTAAAATAATTTCACTAGTCTCATAAGGCTGAACTCTGCCGACAACGTTTCATTCGTGTTGGCCTTCAAGGGGAAGTATTCAAAAATACCGAACTCATTTTCTGTTTGCAAATGTTGCACAGTGGTTAGCGTCGGTGCTGCAGTGCTGGTAGTCTGACAACATCACCGAGCTCCAGAGGTAAATAACATGTTTGCATGCCCATGGCGATATTTTTCACATTGTCGCTATCGTTTATATCTTTGCTGACACGTCTGCGATGACGCTAGTCTTCTCTCAAGTTGCAAATTGTGGCGTTGGGGTGACATCACTGCGCTCGCTAGCTGCGGCCTATTATTATCATCCCTGCTAGCTCACTTGATTGACAGCCTGTCAACACCAAGATGGACCCGATTATTATTTTTTTAAATATACTTTGTTTGTAATGTGTATATATGACTAATGACAGCTATTTAGCAATGCAAGGTTTTCAAGCGATAGTGAAACAACATCAGCATCCACTGTCAGTATGAGGCCAGGGTGTAACAACATCCCTTTTATAGCTTTGTCAATGTCCAAATTAATAATAAAGACAATTAAGACAATAGTACATTCAACTTTGCAGCTTGTACCATTATTCCTGAAATATTTATAAATAATGGAACAAATTAATTTGAAGGTAATACTGCAGCCCCCAAAAAATTTGGTGTAAATGTTTTTGCATTTAAAAATGAAACCAAAAATCAATTCTAACTTCAAACACATCATTACGTATTTTAAGAAGAAATATGTAATGATGTTAGAATTGATTCACATCACATCTTCGGGATATTTTCCTCCTCCGACGGACACTTTTTATTTGCAGGTGAGCAGCCCTCCCCTGGTCGCCATGGATGCTTGTGCTCGTATTCGGGGAGCCCCACTGAAGTCCAAGGCCTTTGTCAGAAAAGAGGTGAGGGACCAGAATTTATCCCATTTTTCAGGGGGGGGGGGGGGGGGGGAATGAGTTTATGAAAACTGGCAGGCTTTCAACATTTTAAGATGCCCTTAAATGTAGGCCTTACACAATCAGGATTTTAGGGCTTATCGTTAATCAGTGAGTTTAAAAAAAAAAAACAGAAACAAAAAGACTGACCAATCTATCCAGTCAATTTAAACAACCTGTTTATTTATTGTACAGTTGACCCAGGCTATTTTCTATAATTATATCTGTCACTCCTATAATAGAATAAATCCTGCCAGCACACTTTATCAGGACTTGGTAACTACTACTTGTGTTTTGTTCGTTCTTTCACCATTTGACTTCTTAACCACGACCATCCACTTATGTGTGCAGACTGTGCGTGACAATGGAGCTCAGTTTGTCAAGAGCCTCTTGCGAAGCAAAAAAGATCTTTGCAGTATCAACCTGGACCTCCCATCCAGCGACAGCATAAGATTTACCGAGGTTTGTCCCATGCAGTTATAGTACATGCCATACACATGCAGAAAATTTAAATGCTCTGAGCTAATACGAACCATTTTATTTGTGTTCTTTCAGATTCATTTTGTCTGTCTACCTGGTCAGAGTGAAGGCGACGATGCTGTGGATCAGGTACTTTTATACTTTCTTACAATTGGTAACTCACATTGCCTGTCCAAGCCATCTTTTTTTAGAAGTCGGCCTAACACACAAGTCACACCACACACTGGCACGTATGATGTCATCCACCAAATATTTGCAAAATGTTGTTCGGTTGTTGGCGATATGAAGATCATTGTGGTAAATATTATATTACCCATCTATCTTAAACTGTCAGACACTAACAACTGATATCAAAGCAGAACAAAATGTTGTGTGATTCTGTTGTGGCTCTGATGAAGCAATTTCACATGTCTATGAAAGGGAGCTACTGGTTGAGATGTTGCGTAATCGGGATAACTGTTTGCACATGACAGTCAATAGATCTATTGTACAACTATGTGTTTTGTCCTTCTTTTAGGCCTTGGCATCCCTTCCCGCTGGCCTGTGCGAGATGCTCAGAACCTTCCACATTCATGGCCTGAGAAATAATGAAGTTCAGTTGCTCAGAGAATCTCCTAGACTGGCAGAGCACAGGGACACTAGGCTTCAAGTAGGTTGAAAAGAATCGTCACTGCATGCAAAATAGCCAAATCCAGTACCAGTCCCCTTTTAAACTTAGAAAACACTTTTTTTTTTCCCCTGAAACCTTCAACATGCAGTGTTGGGTAAAGGCCGTGTGTGTGCTACGTCACAACCCTGGTGTCAGTGGGCAACCTCCAGCCAGCGTCACATCGTTGACAGGCCTTCTAGGGTGCTACGTTGCCGGCGTCCGCTACGCTCTGGAGTTGCAAAGCCTCCACAGGGGCGAGGCGGGGCAGTCGGAGGACGACGACACCAATCAGTCCATCTCATCCATCGAAGATGACTTTGTCACTGCGCTGGAGAATCTCGAGGAGGATGAAATGGGAGAGAACCCCTGTAAGGTTTAATTTAGATTTATATAGAGATGGATGTGATCTTAGCAGCTGATAGAAAATGGAAGTTGTTTGAAAACCTTGGTGTAATAGCGGATTAATCTTACGTTTTGTTTTTCCTCTTTGTCTTTTCTCTGCTGTGGACACCTGAAGCTTATCGCCCTTCCAAAAGACATGATGTGGCATCACAGACGGTGCCCGCCCACAAGAGACGAAAAGAACTATCAGGTTCCCGCATAATAACAAGTTCATCTTCAAAAAAAATTGCAGCCAAGCACAAGCCGGGCCCAGAGGTTTCTGTCACAGTGCAGAGGTGTTCAGGTATGGATACCCAATGGACTTACTGCAGTCCTGGAGCTCGTCTGTCCTCATCAACGATTGAAAACAGTGAATCCGAAGAATCTGACTGTTCCAGCCCAAGCCCTATCATTTTCCTGGATGAGGTGGGCTACCAAAAGAGCTTGCTGGCCAAGCTGGATATCCCTCAGGTGCCAGGAGGTCCCAGAGAGAGGGTGGAAGACTCTGACTCTGAAGTGAGTGAATTCTTTGACAGCTTTGACCAATTTGATGACCTGGACGACTTCAGTTCAGAGAGTGGCACTCTGACGCTTCCAATGGATAATGAAAGTGGGACAACCACACACGTTAAAACCACGGAGTCTAGCACTGGTGGTTCCGCATCCAAATATGTATCCCAAGGCTACTCAACAAAGGGAATGTATCCTCACTGCTTTGATCAACCAATTCTCCCGGCTAATGTGAAAAAACCCACTCCTCTTAAACCAGGCTCCCCCTACGGACCTCAGTCTGACATGGCTGACTCTCCACGGCCAGTACAGAGTCCCTCTGAGGACAACGGTGGTCCACTCTTCAGTCCCATCAGCTCGTCTGCCTTTATTCCTCTGGTCGATTCAAGTGGGGTGCTGGAATATTTCTGGAAAAGAAGTGAGGATGGGAGCGACAGCACTGAGTTAAGGAAACCTCAAGATCTCTGCTCGTTGTATAAGACCTACTCGGACTTTGCCAGCAGTCTCTCGAAAGAAATTCTTGGATCTGTCTGCGGGTACCAATCCGCAATAGACATTAATGACAACAAGAATCTGAGTTGTGTTTGCCACAAGGAATTCACCAACCCCTCAGGCTACACAATGAGGCTGTCAGAAATCCAGGAGACTGTAACGGTGGCCAAGCTGCAGAAGACATCCCAGTCTCTGAAGGACGGTATTCAGCGGTTTGCCGCTGACCTTGTCGATATGAGCCTGGGCAGTGCTTTGCGGGACCTTCAAAAAGGCGTGTCTACTTGCACCACCACGTTGTGTCACCTAGCTGCGAGACTCACCTCCTCAGTATTTCAGATGGCCTTCCATGAGATCGGCATGCGGCAGGCCTATGTGTTGAAAGAGCGAGCGGTGAATGGGTTGGCAAATTTCCTGGTTGGGGAGGCGGTATCTGCTGCATTGAAAGACTTCTTGACCGTAAAAAAGCAGATCTTCCATAGCACAGTTACGCAGTTTGCAGCAGATTTAGCTGAAGAGCTGATATTCGAAGGTATTATGGAGGTGTGTCAGTTCTCTCACCCGTCGACCCCTCTAACCTCCAGTGATTGGTTTTTTGGCCAGGAGAACATGGGAGAAGAAGAGGAGGAGGAGATTGTTACTTCCTATGCTTCAGACTTGTCCGAGTCGGTTATCCAAGAGGCGTTCATCGAGCTCTCTCAGGCTGAAATTGCCTTTACTAGCCAAGCAGCCATCAGTGTTTCTCCAGACAACATCTGTTACGTTAGTTCTGAGAATTTGAGTGCCCACACCAGCAGCACTTTTGCTAACCAGCAGCTTTCCAATGCAACCTCAGTAGATGCTCCAATGACCTTGGGAGAGAGTGGCCCCTGCAAAGTAAAGGATGCTCTTTTCACTGTGTCAGGCATGGCCAGCTGCATCCCCGTTCCCCAAGCTGGAAAAGCTATCTCCTGTCTAAAAGATTCTGAAGACCATCATGGTTCCAGCCTAACAGATACCTCACAGTGTAGCCCTAAAATAATTTCCTCAAATAACACTACATGTATGCAAAGTCACATCTGCAGCCAAGAAACTCAAACGACCACCTCTGCAAAAGTCTGCTCCCATCAAAAGTCACCATTTCAAAACTTCTCTGTTAACATGGTGGACACGCTAGTGACTGAAGCTTGTGAGCTTGTAAGCTCTTCTAAAGTGAAGAAAAGTTTTGATGACTGCGCTGGTTTCCTTTCAAAGGCAGTCCTTAGTCAAAGGGACACTTTGCATGTGCCAAATACAGAGAAGGTTGGACAAAAGAAGATGTCTCACCCCGGGGATGAAGCATCTCCAACCTCGGTTAAAAAACCTGGTCGAACACCTGGCACTCCTCCATCTACCCCCCAGCAGCCAAGTGAAGTATCCAAGGAGAAACAAATCAAGCAGTTTTCCAAGAAATTAAAAAGCAAGTTGGCCAAAGAATTTTCCCCAGCTACACCTCCTCCAACTCCACACTATCACCCTGAGACTGGCCCTGGTCCAACGGAAAACAGCCCAGAGGCAGACAAGACCGAGTTTATGTTAAAATTGATGAGATCTCTTTCCGAAGAGGTAGATGGTAATGGGGACGAGGAGGAGGAGGAAGAATTGCCAGAAGACCCGAGTCTAAGTGGCACCAACAAATCAGTTGAGTCAGAAGGTCTACCACAGGAAGTGAGACAGTTGTCCTCTCGCAGGCTTTCCAGCAAGGAAGCTCTCCATTATGCAGAGCAGTTGGCTTGTCACATAGTTTCAATGGCAACAGAGATGGACACTCTGGGAGCTGGTGATGAATTTGGGGAACCCAACGTTATGGATGAGAGAAGACGTGACAGTGTGGCTCATTTCTCAGAGAAAACTTTGAACACCTTGTGGGTGTATGCAGGGGAGGTGGCTGGGGAAGTCATCAATGATGTGAAGAAGATGGTGAGCTCGGTCCAACAGTGCTCATATCATGGCTCTCCCAGAAGAAGTATTGATCGTCCTCGATCAGCGTGTTTGCATCACCACCAACAAAACTCTCTTACCGGCACAGATCAGAACAGGGACTGGAGGGTCGAAAGGGTAGCTGAGCAATGGTCCACCAATCTGCTATCTTCTGTTTTTCGCTCACCTGTCTCAATGTCAAGTAGTTCCAGCTCAGGATTGTCCTCGACATACCCCAGCTGCGAAAGTGTGACCGACGAATACGCCGGCTATCTCATTAGGGTGCTAAAGAAGGAGGGAGGCAGTCGGGAGTTAGTCCTCGATCAGTATGCTAGTCGTTTGGCCTACCGGTCAATCAAACAAGGTTTGGCTCATGCTAGTCGCAAGGTTAAGCAGAGATCTTCTCGCTCCCGCCTTCGTCCTTCAAAGTCGTTACCAGATGAATGGATGTCATCGGGTAGTGAGGTCTCACCTTCCAAGGACATGGTGGACTCAGTCGTTTGTCCTTCCTGTGAGGACGTACAGTGTTGCTGCAGAGAACAACAGGGACACAAAGACTGCTTTGATTTGGTGAACTTTGCAGAATCTTTGGCATACAATATCACTTGTGATGTCACACAAACACTTCGTCTATCATCTGGACGCCTCCCAAAGTCTCTCACTGACTCTTGTCTTTATAAGAAATCCAAACTTGAAAATATGACAGAGAGCCTGATTAGGAACTCGTTCTCCTGTCCTCTACTTTCCAAGGACAATAAGGCGAGACATTACCACAGCACTGGAAGCTTAGTTGATCCTGGCCTCAACAATAAGATGATGCAGGTCATCGAGCACTACGCAAGAAAAATTGTTAATGACACTCTAAAGATGAGCCTGGCTTCGGTAGGGCATTCATCCCAAGATCATCAGAGGATTCCTGACCCAGACAGATACTCACACACCCAAAAGCTGTCTGAAGGCATTGCCCCTGGTCCCTCAGATGGACTGAAGACCTGCCATTATTGTCAAGCTTCGGAGTGTCCCTACTGCACCAAACTTAGTCGGCATCACCACCAGTCTATATTGCAGAAGAGGAGAAAGTGCCCAGAGTATCAGACTAGGCCAGAGCGTGTCCCTGGGCTGGAGATTCCTAAAATCCATATTGACCTGGAACACAGGTCGGCGTTTGCAGAGCAGATGGTGTCTATCGCGATGGAGAAGGCAAAGCGCGAGTTGAGCAACACAAGCCTTAACGCGGACAGTGGTATCGGCCATGATGGAACCAGCTACGCAGAGAGCCTCACTGCTGAGATCATGACTTCGGCACTTCACGTCTGCCAATCAGCCAGTGTCAGGTACGAAGACTGAATTTAATTTAAATTTAATTCAAATTATTAGTTATTGTTGTTTTTCATTAATTACCTGGCTTTGTTAAGGAGGATAATTTTTTTTTTATAATTGAGCACCCTCATTTTGTGTTTTGTTGTCAACGTTACTACCATCCAGCACTTCTTTTCCCATGTTACATTTTTCCAGAACTCATGGTAAAATAATTCGTATTCATCAATATTTTCACTAAAGATTAATAAAATATTTATCTACCTTGACATTTATGTTTTGATCAATTTACCATGTTTTGCATGCAGCTCTCAGGGCAGGGAAGCCGCAGAGTCCACTGTATCCCAGCAGTTGAGTGTCGGGGACGACAGTGTGGGCAGCTGGTCCAACCTGAGCTTCGAAGATGACAACAGCAGCTTCCTACACCTTAGTGACAGGTATACATTCTGAATGATGTATATTCCAAATTATGCTTAGCATAGATTTGTCTGGCAGCACACGGTACATGTCTGTCAACTCATCATAGTATTAAATGGTGAATTGAAAATTGGGATAAGCACTCAACATTTTAACAAAAGGCTTCATCTTGGTCCAGATTTTTTTTTTTTTTGCCAAAACAGAAAAGGGTGTTTTCCCTCTTCGAGCTCAAAATCTTATATATAGTTTTGCTTGGACTTTGCTGTACCATTTCCTGTTATTTAACTAAAATTATTCAATTATATTGGAACATTTTAACATATATGTGGTCCAAGATCTAAAAGATTTCATGTCGCTGTAGTTCTAATGCATTTATGTATCTGAAAGCAAATGTGGTTTTAGATGGGAGGTGGGGTCTGCAATGTCTGTAAATTCCAGAGAGATTTTGGGATCAGGTCAATCTTGATTATTCGTCCTTTGACATGTTCTCACACCAGTTGCCAATTTTTTTTTGTCAAAAGGATCTCTATGGAAGCAAACCTGACAATGAGATCCTTTCCCAAGATATCGAAGGAACACAGTGTCTTGACTGTCAAGGAGGCTGAGTTAATGTATCATAATATTTTCAAAAGGTGTGTCTAAAGGAGTGCTTTTGTCTCTTCAGGCACTGTTTCTGCAGGAACAAAGTCCACCACCATGTGTGATTCATTAGACTCCCTTTAAAAGCCTGTTGTGACCATTTCCGCTTAGCAGATGAAAGGAAAAATAGAATTCATCCTCAAAGGGTGTTGGAGCATGATGATAAACGAAATCAAAATGTTCCCACCATGTCATCCAGTCTAACGACATGAATAAAATACAGTATGTAGCTTAATTGAAGCAGTTTTAATTAAAGTAGCCACTCTAACTACACAGATTATTTTTTATTTAAGACACTAACATAATATTCATGAAATAATGAGGATTATAATACAACCCGTCTTGAGATTGTCAATAGCCTTATGACAGTGGTACATCACTGGCCTCTTCTCTCTAGCAGCAATGGGAACAGCAGCAGCTGGAGCAGTCTTGGTTTGGAGGGGGAGCCTTTTGAAGAACACATGTCATCCTCGCCTTCAGACAGGTCAGTAACCATCAAATAGTCATATTTAGATTTAGCAATTCCTGCAAAAAGGAATTAACACAGTGACAAATAGACTTGACTTGACTTGACTTGACTTGACTTGACTTGACTTGACTTGACTTGACTTGACTTGACTTGACTTGCTCTATAATATTACTCTGATATTTACGAAGGGAGGAAAAAAGAATGTGAACCCCTTTGGAATTTAAATTTCTGCACAAGTTCTTATCAATCTACTACCCCACAAATAATTAAATATATACCTGCACTCTGACAGTTGGGAATACTGTAAGCTATAATCATATACAGTATTTGTAATTGTTCCCACTTGTCTCTATTTGCTCATAAAAAAAAAAGAGTCTAGATTTTTCCGCTGTGTATTTGCCTGAGGGCTACAACAACAAGATATGATTAATGTCGCCTATTAGAGGAGAATGTTAGCAAAATATTTTTCTGTTGGTGCATCACAACCCAGAAATAGACCGGTGGCAAACGAATGGAAAAAAATAGCGCGAGTCACCCACAGATACTTGAACAACCTCAGTGGCCTGGATTTGACAGTTTGCAGCTCAGCATTATTTTTCTAAAAAGGGAATCCCTCGCTTGGTGTTTTGATGATGTTTGTAGACAACACCAAAATAGCTCTTGGGTGTTTCCCCTTGTTTGGTTTAGTGTGGACTATTTTTATACTCATCAACCCTTCACACCCTTTGGATTGAGGTATTAGGCTAAGAGTCAAGTCACCACAGGATCATAGATGTTTTTGTCATAGCTTTGTGATTGCCATAATTTGATCTTCCTTTTCACATCGTCATTTCTTAAGCACACACGGAATTCCCGCAAAACAGAGCAGTTTTAGAGAGTGTCGGATGTTAAACCTTTCCAGGCTGAAAGCCTTATTTCTTTCCCTACAGCCCAGTTATGCATCTGATACAACCTCAGAAACCATGAAGAATGCACTTTGATTCCTCGTTTCAATTTTGAAAGGGCCTTTCGACGTGTCACCCTTCGAAACTCATCCCAAGTCAATTGTAATCGGGTGTTTTTGCATGAGCACTTCCCCATCTCTTCAACTATTGACAGACTCGCTGACAGTTTGATTGCATACTGCAGTGACATTCTCACGCAATGAAGACTTTCCTTTTACATATCGCACATCGTGGCCATTGCACATTGCTTTTTTTCCCCCCCTGCAATTTCCGACATTAAAGACTGATGTCTTTCCCTTGGAACTAGCTCCAGATGTTACTTGATTTGTTTCTGGTAACTAAAGCCAGTTGGGTCGTCGTCTGCAGCCATACCCCAACAATGGAACTTTCTTTTGAGCTTTTCTTTTTGGTGCTTTTGGGCCAAATATAAAAATATATTTCAAAAATGTCGCAGCTGACTATCAGCTGAGTGAACACGTGTTGAAGTAGCTACTGTATGATTTTAGAAGCGTCTTTTAAATTGCTTTTTATTCAGTTGCCTGACAGTCAAAGCAAACAATTTTCTGTTTCGACCTAATCACGCTTTGTTTAGATCATTGCTGTTTGACTGCTAAACGTTTGTGTATTGTCAACTGTTTAATTTTAATGCTAAAAAAAAAATGCCAGAAACAACAGAAGTACCGTATTTTTTGGACTATAAGCCACACCGGACTATAAGCTGCACCAGCTAAAACTCGTGATTCCGGGTTCAAAATTTGCAAAGAAAAAGTCACAGCTTATAGTCTGAAATTTACGGTAAGTGCTCCTTTTCTGTGTCCCTTGATCTGTTCCAAAAACTAAAAAGAAGTACCAATACAAAAAAAAAAATATGCATACAACAAAAACTCTCTCTCCTCATATTTTGAGCCAGCGTAGTCACATTATAATAAGTCTCATTATTTGGTAAGTCCAAGCCGGTTTGAAATCTCTTTCTCTGACACAATGAGTGGTTTGAGAATTTTCAGAGTTGAGAAACCGTCTTCTTCCTCCTAAACATGACCATAGCTTAAGTAAACAGGAAGCTTACTGGAAAAATGTTGCACTCTCAATGGTAACCAGTTTGCAATCTCATTGTAACTTTTCCAACAGTGACCATACGGAGGACAAAGAAACTGAGGTCAAAGAGGAATCCAGTGGTAAGTCCCCTCTTCATCCACTTCATTCATTCAAACATTAGTCATTGTGCCATAAAAGCAGCACTGATAAATGAATGGGCCAAGTGCTTCTAATTTGAGTCTAGTCTACTCTCAGCGTTCATTGACATCCGCATTGACTCCGATCTGGGCTGTGTACGTCAGCCTGCCATGCTGTCTGAGTGTGTCATAGCAGGGGATTTTGCCACCCCCGTAGTACAAGTCAGACACACTGACGTTCGTTCATTCATCGTCTACGCACTCCTCTCACACATGATTATAATGTCTACGCGTCCTCCAAATTGATGGGGTCTGTCTCATCTTTTGAATACAGACCCCCGGAGAGCCTACGTTTGGAGTCGGAAAATGTTCTTCCAATAACATTTGCGAGATGTTGCTTCTTTCTGCTTGTGCAATCCAAATGCTTCTGTTATTTTTTTTTAAAGTGTCTTATATTCTTTTGCCTTTAAATGTTGTTTTGAGACTATTTGAAGTAGAGTGAGTTACCTACTGTATGAAATGCACAGATAAAGACAAATGAGAAAGCACTCGCTGGTGATAGCGTGAGCAAGGCAATCAGAAAAACGATTTAAAAAAAAAAAGATCAAATGAAATTTGTAGCAAATTTTGGAAATGACGATACGACGTCTCATTTATATTTATGATTAAAAAAAAATTATACACAGAATAAGGAGCAGATTAATTGCATTTCCATGCCTGGATTTCTGAACATTTCAAGTTACCTCTTAAGTTTCTAACTTAAGGTTCTGTTTTATTTCTTCAAGATTGACTCTCCCTTAAATAGTTAACCGCTCAAGTCTATTTAAAATCTTCCATAGAAAAACATAAGTGTATACAGTTGAACATGATCGTCACTTCTCAAATAAATGAAAAAAAAAAGTGAAGTCATTCCACGTGTTGTAAACAGGTTCTCTGAACAGTAATAAAGATGATCTTGTCTTAGGTCATGAGGTGACGGTGTCGAATGATGAGCGATTTATAAGACTTTGACGTGGTTGCACCACACTGATGCATGCATCATTTCTTCCATTCTGCTTTCTTTCCTGTCATTTTGTTGCTTTTCTCAGATCCCCCTAATAGCCAACTTGTCATTTTAAACCTCACTTTAATGTGACGGGTAAATATTAATGAATTTAAAGAATTTCTGGTGTTTCATCATGTTGCAGGAACTCTGTGTGTGGACACAACACAGGTCCAAGCCTCCAGGACTCTGTTGATGATCCTGAACTCAGACATCCGCAAACTTAGACGGAGCCCTCAACACGTGACCCTCGACACCCAGCTGAGGAGCTTGCTGCAGTGGCTGGCGGCCTCCATTGCCGGCGTCCCCATGATCCAACTGAGTCCCGACAAGGAGCTCCAGCAGGTAACAAAGATAGGTTATCAAAAACTGACTTTCAATTATTTCTACCCCCCAAGAAAAGCAGCTAATGCTTACCTGATGTGTTTTTAGAGCAGCAGTGTTGTGCATCCTGCCAAAAAAACATCATGGAAAAATAATGCAATTTCAATTCTCGCAAATCCCCAGAGCCTCCCCAGTTCCTGAATTTTCTATTAGTACATTTCCAAACACAAAGTGTTTGACTCTTAGTGAAGTGAAATTGTTGGTGTGGTTTCAGCTGCCGGCTGTGGTCCAAAGGCTGCGTGAGAGGAAGTGGAGGGTGGGAGACCTGCTTCACTTCCTGTTGCGTTACTGTGAAGAGAGCCAAGCTCAGCCCAGAGATGAGACCCCTCAGTCGGGAAGAGAGTCTCACCGCGTTCCCCTCTTCAAGTGGCTGCTAGAGCACACCTAAAATATCTAGATAGTGTTCCTCTGAGTAAACCGCTACCAACGCTGTTTTCCACCAGAGGGCGCTGTCAGGGCTGATTGAGAGCCTGACACGTATGACGTATTATTTCGCCACTGTTTGATTGTTCCAGTATCCTTGCACGTGTTGATCTAGCAAACGATCTCACACTTTCCTAAAAAGGAAGGCGAAGGACCCATCCCGTTTGTTCCTGGCGCAGCGATTTGCAACCGAGAGCGAACAAGCCTAATGTGTGTTTTTGTTTGGGGATCCCCATGGCTGCCAGACCCCATGAGGTCATCACATCCACGGCTCACCTTGGCTGCATTGGTGTTTCCACATGTGAGAGGAACACACGCAAACTACAGGAACACCACACCCGAACATTATCAGTGTAGGAGGCATCTTGAAAACCTGTATTTCTTTCCATGAAGTATTTCTATTGTTGTTACTTCCTCCACTCCCATTCAAACATGCCCTTTATTTGAAACATTTACCCTCGTTCACATAGAACTACCACAAAAAAATGCCTCCGAATTGATCTGCCACTCTGCCTTTTATGCATAAGCAGCTGCTTTCACTACAATAGGGCAAGAGAAGTGATTTTACACGCGGACGCCATCAATGTTCAAGATGCATAAATGATCATGCCTCAAGTTACTGCTACCTCCAAAGGTGAAATTTAACCTGTTAATTTTGTTTCCATACAGCAACAGGGAACAAAAATGCGGAGGTTCCTCCACCTATATTTAAATTGAATCTTAAAATATGTGGCTTGCCTTGCAACAATCACCATTAGGGCTGAGCATCACTCCATTCCTTGATTATTATTTATATGGGAGAATCTCGAAGTTGAGACTAAATGGCCAAAGCGACTTCTTGACAGTCATGTTCGGATTTCTTTAGACTGCAAACAATTTTAGACTTAAGATAGCACTTGCTTAAACTTCAGATGGACCTCAAGAGTGAACAGTATTTAGATGACAGACTCATGCTGGATGTTCTTTAAACAGAAATATAACTTTCTTTAGATAGCAAACGTGGAAGCTTATGATGACGGTCAAGGCTTCATTTAGATTACAAACCTGCTCCTGTTAAGACTAGTTGAGACTCCTTTAAGTTAAGATGGAATCAAATGCTTACATTCATGTAGTGCACAATTAATTCATTCCACACACTTGAGTTCTAAGGATCAATCAAAAATGTAATTGATTATGCCCATCTCAGTGTGAATTGTGTTTACCAGGTGAATCAGTATGTTAAGAGTATTTTTCCCCCCAAGGCCATAAGATTAAATAAGTCATTAGTGGCTTTAATGTTGCCAAATTTACCTCAGAGTGGGTCATCCATGTTGTGACCTAATCGTGGAAGGTCTATTGACGCAGATAACGTAGATCTTAACCACACACACAGGATGAATAGATAAGTCATATCACGGAGGGACGACCACAACTTCCCCGAGTGATTCCATCTGCTTGCACAGCCACAGCCGAACCACTTAGAAGCACTTTTGATGACAAGGATGGGCAACCTGTGGCCCGTGGGCCTTGTATGCCCCCCCCCCCACCCCAGAGCATTTGATATGGTCCACGTGCAATTCTAAAAACAGGTAAAACCTCACAAAGTCCCAAATCATTTAACCAACACGTCGCTGTCAGGCAGAATCCTCTTCTTAACTGATACTTTAAGGAAATTTAACAAACCTATAGTGAAAGTGAGCAAATTAATTTCAATACTTTATATTGGTTTATTATTTTTAAAAAAAGGCAGGCCTATGAGAGTACTGACTAATAGTATTGGGTTGTGCAAAAATGTGAACTTGATCAAATTTGTACACAAGAGATTTCTGCCGGACAGCGAAGACATATTTCCAATATATACATTTGTTGGAGACACTGTAATATAAGCCTTGCTTTGCAGCTGTCGTTTTGTCGTCACGTGCATGGCTCGAGCTATTCTTTTGAAAGCGCCTGAAGTCCCTGCTTCAACTCTATAGGCTGCTGACCAAAATGGTCTTTTTTTTTTTTAAGTATATCAATCTAAAACTGTCTCGTCTTTGTTTACGCCAAAAATATAACACAAAATGCACTATGAAAAAAAAATACACTGTATTTACTATGAAGATGGCGTAAAGTATTATAAATTAAGCTTGCAGTAAGGCTGAGTCAGAATATCTGTGTACAAAGTTATTCCCTTAATATTCCAGCTTGTGTTTGTGCTTGCTGGAGGCTCGGTGTGCACCTGCAAAATTTTGTAAAATAGCTGCTGCTGTTGTAATCCACTGTGTACTACCCCCCTGCCCCACACACACACACACCCACACACAAAGTCTGTATTTACTCCAACTTACTTGTTAAATTCTGCCAAATAAAGATATTTAATAACTTATAAATTATGTGTATATGAATAATATATATACGTATGTATGTGTGTATATATATAGTGTATGTAATTATATATATATATATATATATATATATATATATATATATATATATATATATATATATAATATACACGTGTGTGTATATGTATAATACATATATGTATATATAAAATATATATCTTTATGTGTGTGTATATATATATATATATATTATATATATATATACACGTACACACACATTGAGTGCGGTATAGTGTTCTCTGTGACAATTCTGAATAGTGAATTCACATTTGTAAGCTTGACATCAGTGTTTTATTTAAAAAAAACGGACAATAAAGCTCTTATGTGGCAATTGTTTTGCTTTTATTTATCAAACGGATAAAATCACAGGGATGTGTGTGTGTGTGTGTGTGTGTGTGTGTGTGATATATATATATATGTATGTATGTACATACATATATATATATATATATATATATATGTATATGTATGTACATATATATATATATATATATATATATATATATATATATATATATATATATATATATATATATATATATATATATATATATATATATATATATATATATATATATATATATATATACTCTAAGGGTTAATAAAAGAGAATAGTTGAATGCTATCAAATAGTTGGCAATGAATCCATCAAGGTGTTAAAATTTATGAACCGCATTCATGCCAAGTTTTAACTGCCGACATGAACCCAACTGAATGTAAACATAATCCCGTTGGGAATGCGTTTGTGAAGTGGTTTATTGCAAAGCTTGTTGTTGCTTGTCATTCCAAAGCCACTACACTTAATATTGGTGCACTGCTGTCAAGTATGCTGTAATTGCATGTAAAAGTATGTCGATGAGAAAGTTGTCTGCCCAACAGGTGCCAAAACATATTATGATCTTATATCAAAGGTGGTCTCAACAACAGACAGCAACAACATGTCAGTTGCTGTGTAATTTGACAACTAGAATTACCGTACGACGTGTAAAAAGCTAACGCTGATGAATGGAAGTGTCTGTTTGACAAAGTGGGAAGGGAGACAGAAATAGGAAGAAAAAAAAAAAGAATGACTACAAGGTAGAAACGGTAAATTGCAGACTACCTCGGGATGATGCATCAGGCGAGGAATGTGTCTGACAAATAATTTAAATGGTGACACAGAAGGCACACTGTCAAGCTCCATCCCACACATAGTAATAAAATTGGAACTGTCTTAAGAGCAAGGCACTGATTTTTTTTTTCTTACTGTAACTGCATACATGAGATAATGATTTAAAAATTAAATTCCACAGTCAAAAGTGTTTGAATAGACACTTAACATTTTTTATGCACTCAAAAAATCAGTGCAACAACACTTCTTTCAGTGCATCCGCATTATACACTAAAACTCAAATTAAAGTTTTTTTTTTTTTTTTGCATAGACTTTGAGTCTCCTTCCAACATTCCATAAAGTACAATAACAGTAGGTGTATACAGGTGTGACACAATGCTTGGGGGTTCTGATCTAAAAGTCCCCCCCCCCCCATAAAATGCAAGACAATATATATTTAAATGTGCTCTGTTCTGTCTTGTTTAGGATTCATGATTTTAAAGAGGAAGCTTGAGTACTTGCAACCAAAATCAAAGCACAGAAACTGTGAGGCAGACATGCTAACCACTTGTAAATTCATGCTGCAAAGATAGCGGGATGGATATTAGCAATCGTGAATTGTACTGGAATTGTTAATTTAAATTATAATTTAAATTGAACATGTCCTCCACTGAATACCATCCAAAACAGTCATCATCTATTCCCTTGGAGTCACTTTTAAACTGACCACTATAAGACCAACGCGTATCCAGTGACATGTGTCATGTACTTGTTGGCTAACAAAAACCTCATGTGGGATGAGCAACGGC
The DNA here is from genome assembly GCF_024217435.2 of Syngnathus scovelli. Taxonomy (NCBI): domain Eukaryota; kingdom Metazoa; phylum Chordata; class Actinopteri; order Syngnathiformes; family Syngnathidae; genus Syngnathus; species Syngnathus scovelli. The sequence goes on along the minus strand of NC_090854.1, from coordinate 14,248,112 downwards.
GCTCCATTAAGCAATATTGTGACCAGTTATCCGCTTAAATCTGGGAAAGTTTCTTTGGACTACTAGTTTGAGAGCAGGTGAGGACTCGACTGCGGTCTCCTTTCTGCATAAAAAATATAGTCCTGCAAAATCAATTTTCTATAACCGATAATCTCAATAGGTCATGTTGGTACATGTGTTTCATGATTACAAAAGACGTACTACATGCGTCTTTCAAGATTGTTTCCCCAATAATGTTCTGTATAATTGCCGTTGTAAGAATTCAGGATCCACTATCCAGATGGTTACACAATCTTCACTGAGGTACATTGGAAGTGTCTTGGTGGTTCCCCAACACCTGACTCCAGTTTCCAGAGTCCGTTTCGTCTGAGCACTGGCGGGGGAATCGGATGACGCTGCAATCTGGCGAGAAGGTTTTTGCGCTTGGGAGGGCGCCAGGGTGCACAGCTGGGTCAACAAAACAGCGGCCTGCGTTTCCGTGGGAAACCGCCGTTTGATCCCCTGTTCCGAGCTATGATTCCAAGGCTGTTCTCCAAACACTTTGCAGCGGGAAACCGTCGGCTTCCCATCGGCGACAGCGAAGGTTACTTTTCCGATGGCGGGATTCTGAGAGGGCGTGATATTTCCCTCATCCTCACTCAATTTGTCTTTCGAGAAACGTTATCATTGTTTTGATAGTTTTATTGATTATTGTCGAGCGTATCACTTGTCCTGGAGTATCAGTGCTCTGCCATTTTGTTCGATTTTTCAACTCTATATATTTTTAATGCCAGAAACAAGATAGCTCAGAAATGTGTTGTCAAAAACCTTCAGAAATGCTGTGAGGTGTCGTTGTTTGTTCTGGTTTAGAATTATCAATGGGCAAATAAATGAACTGACTAGAGCCTAAATACGGCTCGGTGGCGCACTGGGTAGCACGTCCGCCTCACAGTTAGGAGGGTGCGGGTTCGATTCCACCTCCGGCCCTCCCTGTGTGGAGTTTGCATGTTCTCCCCGAGCCCGCGTGGGTTTTCTCCGGGCACTCCGGTTTCCTCCCACATCCCAAAAACATGCTTGGTAGGCCGATTGATCACTCCAAATTGTCCCTAGGTGTGAGTGCGAGTGCGAATGGTTGTTTGTCTCTGTGTGCCCTGTGATTGGCTGGCAACCGGTTCAGGGTGTCCCCCGCCTACTGCCCGATGACGGCTGGGATAGGCTCCAGCACGCCCGCGACCCCCGTGGGGACTAAGCGGTTCAGAAAATGGATGGATGGATGGATAGAGCCTAAATAGGTCAAGTGGAAGAGAAAATTAATGTCTTACAATATGTTGTTCCATGTTAGGCCAAGAATTCCAAACCGTACTAATGGATTTTTAAAAAGTACAACTGATTTCAGCCAAATTTAAAAGTGCTACAGTTTGATGGAGAAATGCATAAAAAAATTAAGAATCACAGCATACTTTGCAAAAGAAATGTTGAAATGAGTGATAGCTGATTGGGAATTTTATCAGTCAGGCGAGGAAACCACCACTCCATCTAATATAGTGGTGGACATAAGAAGTATCTCAAGAAGCCCAGGGACCATAGGTTATTTTTTTCAGCCGTCACATTTGAAAAGTTTTGGTACTATTGAGGGAAATAAAAATGTGTGTTGTATAAAAAGTGCATCATTAAATCAAAGATGCAGCAATAATTGAATCATCGTCCCTGAATCGTAATTGAATCATAATTTGCCCAAAGATCCCCACCCCTAATGTTGTTGCTCCACAAGTTCTAAGCGATGCCGCCAGCTTTTAAGGACTTGAATGCTCCTAAAATATTTTTCAGTCTAGTCGTATGGGAATGTAATCGTTTAGGTTTAATCCCCTGTCAAACTCCCCCATGGCTTTAGATGTGGTCACATTATGTTATCAGTGCATACATAGCCTTGATACTCTGCGAGACAAATCACGTTGGTGTGTTTTCGCCGGTAACCATTATTACTTCTGACGTTGCGTCAGTCGGAATCGCGAAACCGCAGAAAAGCTCTCATCCGAGTTGACATCCAAGTTGAAAACCACTGGAATGTCGCTCAGACTATAAGGTTATCTTGCCGTTCCACTCATTTCATACACGCACATGCATTTGCGGTGCTTGTCAGTCTTTGTGTAGCGAAAAAAATCATCAGTCAGCAATCCGGAGAGGCCCCACCGTGTTGTGTCTTGTCGTCTATGAACGCAGTGACATCAGATAGGCAGGGTTCTGGCGTGGTGCATCCCCTGCTGACATCACTTCCCACCCAACAGCAACAAACGGCTGGGTTGTTGGGAGAGTCCACTGGATGGGGGGGGGGGCGGAGGAGAGGGTGTCGGTTGAGTCAAGTCCGTGGAATCCATGATTCCTGTGAGCGAGGCTTTGTGTCGGAGGGGAAAACCGGCTACATCATCCCGGCCGGGCCTTTTGTTTACCTCGCCTGGAAGAAACTCTCCTTTGTTTTGTGCCATGTGCTCCGCCTTTCATCAGCACACACTTAATAGGTGAGAATCGAGATGAATTAGTGAGGGAGGCAGCGATGGAGGGGCAGGGGGAGGATGACCTTCTGCTGACTCATTTTCACCATTTTCTCTTGTTCTACATCAATAGCCTTCTTGTTTCCAGAAAGGACATCAGTCTCAGAAAATATTCGGAGCAAAATATTTGGTCAAGACGCTTCCTCTATTCATGCCAAACATCTTGAAGTGCATAATGAAATCAAAAACTAATATTATAAAATAGAAGGAAACACTTGAGACATTTGAAAGAGGATCTTCAAGAAAGCAGAGTTTTGAATGTCCAAAGTATGTAATTGTGACACTTCTTACATTTATGTTTAGAAGAAATAAGGGATTCGAACATTTACATTTTGTAAGGGTAAAAGCAAGATAACCATTAATCTTGCTTTACCACTCCCTGAGAGTTTGACGCTGTCATGTGGAAATTCTTTTTTTTATAACAGAAAGACACCGCCAAGTTGCAACCAGTTACCTCACAAATCTTGGAATGCGTATCAGTCGAAATGAACATGGTTCTTGCTTTCATCTGGAAACATCATCCCTGAAAGTTGACTCACTTTCAGCATTTATTACTTGACTCCACGACTCTTCCTCTCCTCCTGGAGGTCCACTGAACGAACCAAAGCAACACTCACTCACGTCATTCCGTCCCATTCCATTCAATCCCAACACTTTTTGTGCGGGGGGATTCCAGGGTCTATGTTTCTTCAAGCGTGTTTTGAAACATCTGCCGCTCCCGCCCAAAGTCAGCTGGGATTGACCTCAGCTTCCCGCCACCCTGATAGATTTCATCCCCGGAGTAAAATTAGGATGGGAATTATTCATCTTCATCCGCAGCAAAATGTCTTTATCGCTCATTAGCGATGAGGAATGTTATCAGATAACTGTATCTTCTGTTTTAGGATTCAAATGATATTCCCTGACAAGTATACTTCAAAATCAATAGCCATCTTGATTTGGAGTAGAACCATTAGCCCTGAGTAAAAGTTGGGAAAAAATCGGTGGTGAGCACCCATGCAATCGATAGCCTCCTTGCTTTGAAAATGATCAGTTAGCCTCTCCCTTGAGCCCCGGGTAATCTTTAACAATTTCAAGATGTTTGGTAGAAAATTGAACATGTCAGAGTGCTTTATGTAAAATTATGGCCCTTCAAAAACAATAGGCATCTTCCTTTTACAATATAGGCCAAAAATCTGTGGTCTATTGCGAACCTCGTTGATCATCTAACTCAGAACTTGACGGATATATGAATGGAGAGATTTGCGAAACTGAGAGAACAGACACACTGTTTTGTAGAACCTGAAATGACCCCTCAAAATACATTTACTCATTTCTCTTGGCAGTTGAAATGCTAAATTGCGCAAGTTTGATGATCAGTGGTAAGATACAAAATGCCTAGCACTCCATATTAGCATTAGCGGCTAGTTTTGTTGTGAGCAATAACAAGCATGTCGACTGTCATGCCTGGGACATTCAGGTTTGGTCATTGTGGTTATCTCAACAATGTGTCTTCTATTTCTTAATTCACGTACAGCAAACATCTGGGACTGCACATCACTGAAGATCATTAGGCTTGTTTCCGGTATTTAAGACATGAATCACTGGATGTCTGGTGGAAAATTTTGGCATGGTGGAATTTTTGGGGTACCAGATGAAAATGGTACCAAATTGCACGCACTACAACTCCAGTTACCTCAAAAATGTTGTATGACATATCTTTCTTGTTTTACTCGTCAACATTAATTACTGGATGTTTTTACGATATCTGGTGGAAGTATTTTGTTTTTTTGGATTAGGGATTTTTTGTTTTTGCCATGCATGATTGCAATTCCAAACTATTCGTATGCAAAAACCTGGAACCACTTAAAATCTGTTTTTGCTTTAAAATAGCACAACTATTCTCTCGGGCAAATTTCTTAATTCGTGATTTAATTAATAATTGGAACCTACCGTATCCCAGCTGACCCTGAACTGGTCACCAGCCAGTTGCAGATTTTTTACAGTATGGCTTGGCTTGAAATGGTCAGTGGTGATCATGAGGATTGCCACCATCAGCAGAGCTGTTGATAATAACCCTTTATTGATTGATTGATTGATTGATTGATAAATTCATTCATTTATTCATTCATTTATTCAATTTTAACACGGCTCATCCTGTTCACTTCTTCAACTTCAATTTTATATTACAACTCTATCATCAACTGTGCTCCATTGTGTGTGTGTGTGTGTGTGCGTGTATGACCCCCTGGCGCTATGAAAGAGAGCAGCGTGGGAGCGGCGGGGTGGAGAACGTTATAGCGAGCGAGAGATAAGAGTTTCCCTGCAGGAGGGAAGGGATGAATCATTGAAGATGATGAGAGTGGACGGCGGGCGGGCAGGCTGACACCTCTGCTTATGACTCTGATATCATCAGTAACGTATTGCATGACACCCAACAAATGAAGAAATCAAAATAAAAGGCTCTGTTGTGTCTGTTCAGTAAATGTGAATAATCTGGACAGAGCCTTTATTTTGATGACCTCATCGTACCTCCTTCATGACAGCGGGGAAGCGGGAGGTCAAGTCCGGGAGATCCAGCTGATGTCATCACTTGGACTATGTGTGTGTGTGTTTCCCTCTCTCTTCCTATTCTTCCTTCTATTGGTTTCCATGACAACAGATCACCTTTAGTACCGACAAGTCATGATCAAACACTAAATGAAGTCACTCTGAAGCTAAGCGCTTGAAGCGAATTCGAGGAATAATGTTACAAAGAAGTGCGTAATGTGAGAGGAAGCCGGGGAGCAAACAGGAAGTAGCGAGGGGTGAGCGGATGTGGGAGACAGAAGGGGGTGGGGCATATTGGCAGTGTTCCACTTGACGTCATGAAGTTCACTTTCCCTGTGGCTGTCTGGTCACATGAGTATTTTTTAGAACTAAATTAAAATGCATTAGAGACTTGGTGATTTTTGTTAATTTTAATACTGTGTTGAGATTTAATGAAGACCAATTTGCAAGAGGTGTTGCTTTGGAAGTTTACCTCTTCCAACAGTTGATTCAAATGATCAGATTTTCGACTGATTATTTCTACAGTACTAGAAAATCATTGTCTTATCATTGGGGATTTGTTCTTTCAAACGGGTCCATAAGCTTCATGAGGTCCTTGGGGTCGCTTTGTTGGTGACACGCGATACAATATTCAGGCATGTTTTCCTCTATAGTGACAATGTCAGCTCTTTCTTTCTCACCAGCCCATGCAAATGAACCGAAAGCCAATCCCTCCAATGAGCGGAACATCCCCTGGATTCAAATATAACCTTTTGATTAAACCGCAGATTCATGTGATATTTTGCTGAGATGGGATGGTGGAGGACCAAACAAAGGGGGCAGCACAAGGGCGTTGCTATGGAGGCAATAGCTTCGAGCGTGTCGAAAGATGATCCTTTGAGTGTTTGTGTGTGTAGCGTGAAGACTTGGAGTGGGCCTGTTACCACAGAGGATGTGGGAGTGAGGGATGAGACACATTTATGGGCCTCCGTGACTTCTTCTATGAAGCCTCTTCATCTGATGAAAAAGCAGGATAAAAAAAATGGGGGCTTCTTTTAAGATGAGCGTGTCCTTATTCTGGCGAAGTTATCTTTTGTAACCTTTCAGCTCATCAAAGACTCGTACATCATCCTGTCATCAGATATGTGCCACTACACTCAATCGTGAATCGGCAACCAGTCTACACGTGTTTTGTTGATTTGGAAATAGCGTTCGGCCATGTTCCCCAGGGAGTCCTGTGGTGGACTCTCCAGACGTATGGACCTTTTGGTCCCTGAAAGACCAGAGCCAGAGTTTGGCCTGCATTGCTGGCAGTGTGTTAGATTCATTTCCAGTGAGGGTGGCGGAAATTCTAGGCATAGGCGAGGAGTCAAAAAGATTCGATATGGTGGCCTCACGATTGCGTCTCTCCATTCTTATAGCACACCCATGCGACATCCATGACAGATACAAATCACAGCACACTAACCCCACCCACCAAGACCAAGTTGGTAGTTTTAACACGGTAGACGGACTTAAAAAGATCATCAACGCAAATGCTGACAGCCCGATAATGTGATAACTCCCAAATCCCTGTCCCAAACTTCCTACTCCACTCATCCATTTTCTAGCCCGAGGTGTCAAAGATCGGCGCCGACCCAACGAGTAACAACCCCGCCCTCTACCCGCTCTTCACTGACGCAGCACACGATTTGGCAGTAAATAGCTGCAACCCGATGCAAAATAACACGGGTTCTCACGGCGTTATTAACGACCCCCTGACGGGGAGACGGCACCACAGCACCACATCCAGCGCCGGTGCCAGGACCGAGGCCTCGCCAAAGCGCAGGAGGACTTGCAGCTCCAAAACGGTGGTCTGTTGAAAAAAAAAAAAATCACGACCTCTATGTGATGTAAAAGGGCATGTAAATATAACCCAAATCGTGTGCGTGGTTTGATGAAGCTAGAAAGTGTTAAACGAGCATCACGCCTTGAGGTTTATTGGTCAGTGGTAGACGTGTGTGTGTGGGGAGGGGGTTTGTGCTGTAGGTGGGGGGAGTCTGGAACCTCGCTTCGTTTCGTCAACTGCTCTGCCTAAAATAACTTGTTCCTGGAAAACCTGATTTAAGTCCATGCTGACGTGAGTAATTTCAAAAAGCATGGTAAAGTTTTTGCCCCACTAAAATGATGTACATATCTCCAACTGTGAGCTATTCAAACACACAACAAAACTTACTTTTGTTTTTGGGGACAAAATGTTTTCAGACATGATTTTTGTTGGATAGCAACAACATATAGGCTACTGCAATTGGGCTTGTTGTCATAGGCTGCTTTTATGTTGCATGGTTTAATGATACAATATCATTTTTTTATTTTTGATATGCAGCAAATCGAAACACTTCCAATACGAGTACGTGTATAGCCTAAACAAACAGGTCAGGTATAGCCAATTAATTTGAGATTGATGTCATTGAACTACACTAATTCCTGATACACGCTCCAAATATGAGTCCTGGAGGTATTGAAAAATCTACTTTTCATTTTCCTAAGAAAAAAACGATATTCCTGTAAGATTACTTCGATTTACTCCATAAATTAAGAAAATTTCTCGTTCGAAAATAAAGTATTTTTATAAAATAAAAAACAATATCTTACTTTTTTCTTAACCCACACCACCAGAAAACTATTTTATTCTTGCGAGAGTAGTAGAGTAGTACACCTTTCTGGAAAATATGACTTTTTCATATCGTTAAGAAATTTTCTGAGAAGAATTTGACCCAAATAAAATTGTTCTGATAACATACACATTTTCTCTAGAACTAACAACGAGTGGATTTGATGCTGGGTTGCCCTCTTAGGTGTAAATTATATGTGCAGCCAAATGTGGCCAACTCCAAATTGAAATCCGATTTTGTAATAACTATTTGCATGCATTTAGGGCGCAAAATTGCCAAGGGTGTGGACACGCGAAAGGGAGTGGGTGCGTCACGTGTTCCTTTGGTTGCGATAAGGACTGGCTCACCACCTGGAGCGCGCTCACTCACTCTCTGAGCTCCACCTGGATTAAAAGCAGCGGCTTTACCAGTGAGACAGGAGCAAAGGGGGAGTTTCACTTCGCACTTACTGTGCGTATACTTCAGCCCACCCACTTCACCACTGACACACGCGCGCACTCTCTCTCATTGCTTCACTTCAGCGCGTCCACTGAGTCCCATCTGCACGTATGCACGGGAGCATGGCAGCCGCTCATGACGAGTACAGAGGCTACCTGCGCACGACCGTGGACGTGGAGGCCGGCCACCACCGCCTCCACCCGGCGGCCGGATCGGAGCACTCGCACCGGTCGCTCCTGTTCGGCACCTTGTTGATCATGGGATTGCTCCAAGTGGCGTCCAGCGTGGCCATCCTGCTGCACCTGACGGGCTATTTGCAAGAGGTAAGGAGCTGCTGCCCCTTTTTTTTTTTTTGTTTCTAAGTCGGTTGTTTTGTGCAGTGGAGTTAAAATCGCTTGCGCAATTTTACAATGTCATAAAAGCTGACAAGAAGGAAAGGAAGCGGCATGCTTTTAAGCTTGTTGTTTCATATGCTCCGCCGTTTACACGGAACTTAAATCAATAAATAAAAATATCCAACATATCATCTTGCACCGCGCAGATGTTTCCACTTGACTGTGCACGCCAGATGTTATTTGTATTTTATATGTGCAAGATAAGCAGTGCAGTATAAACAAGATTCCTTAAAGTTCAGAAGAACTTGAGATGTTCCAACATGCAAAGTACAAAAAAAAAAGCATTAAAAGCAGAAAAAATAAACAAAATAAATTCACGCCTCATTTGTTTTTGTCAGGTCATTATGAAAGCCCATTGCTTCATTTACAATAATATTTACATTGTGCCACGATCGGCTTTTTTTGGAGACTTTGTGGTGGTTTTTGGGCAATTGGATGATGGTCGTGTTGAGACAAGCCAAAAAGGAGCAGACCACATTTGAGCTGTGTCAGGGTGCTTCGGGTTCACCTGGAAAGCATCCGGATGACTTTCTGCTGGTCTCTCACGCTCAGTGTGTTTATGAAATGATATGCTTTCACTTCATCTTCTGCATAAACACTTTGCAGAGTGCCTTTAAACAAACTCACTCTAGCAGTGCAAGTGTGCATATCAGACACTAAAATAAGCGAGGATGGTTACCATGTCCATTGGATTGGACCGTAAATAGTTCTTACTGTATAAATAAGTTGTGTTTTATTTTTATTATTTTCTGGTATGCGCTATCCAAACATACTTAATTGTATATGTGGCTTGCTTGGCTGGAAAAATGATGTTTAAAAACACAATATTTAATGTACGAAGATGTCAAATATACAGTCAACTTTAAACGAGAGTAATGAATAAACAATTTGTGGCATGCACACTTTGACCCTTATATGGACTGCAAATGAGAGTCTTTTTATTTATTTATTTTTTCTTTGCTAAGTGATGTTATACAATGGTCTCCTGTTTCCTGACAGTGAAAGACTGAGGATAGGTGTTAAGTTTTAATACATTGTTGTGGGTACTTTACTTTTTTTATGGTCGGATTTTCAGCAGTTGCCGTCTGGAATGTAATTTACCCCACTTAATTTTTTTTTGTCAAAGATGTATTGCTAGAAATCTTTGGATACAAGAGTAAAGGCACAATAAGATGTCAAAGCAGCCGTCATAAACGGCAAAATTACGCAATTCTAATTTAACGACCTGGAATAGTCTTAATAATCTTGGCTTACTTTGACTAAAACAGCATCGACATGAGCCTCAAGGCTAGATAGTGGTTAGCATGGTGTGAATCATCTGAGAATGTGGCAAACAAATGTTTTCACACCTCTGATGCGTATATTGATCGTCATCTACTGTAATATGTTTTATGAATGAGTGACTTAAAAGTACTAAACTACTAATATTGAAAATAGAGCTTTGTGCCGTTTAGATTATGTAACATGCATTATCTAAAGTAGCTTCACCGTCAAAGAAGTGTTCCGAAAAAAAAAAAAAAACATTACTGCCATTACTACTCTAAAGTCCCGTGTTGCTCTACATCATAACTGTTGTTCTTGATTCTGGTCGACTAATCGGTTCAATCAGCGATCCTGCATGTAACTTGAGAAATCACAAAACTGGGATTGGCCTGAAAGCTCAGTCTGCAAAGACTTGGCTTGGGCCTGAGGGTCGTGAGGCTCACAGGTTCATGACCTGCTCTTAACCACAATATGGAAGTTGGGACTGCTTGGTGGAGAGAACACATCTGACAGCCATATTCAAGAAATATGAGTACTTCTGACATACACTTGGCATTTATACCCAAACTGAAGATACTTTGTTTGTATAAGCATAGTATTTGTTGCTGGGTGTAGGCCAGCAGAGGAAGAAGAGTGACTGTGTTTAATTTGACTGGTTTGGAATGGTGTTGGGATACCAGTCAGAGTCAGACTCTTCCTCGAGGTGGAGCTCTGGCAGAAGAACGCGCAGAGGCTTTGTCTAGCTGATGACAGGGGGAGCATGCTTACATGAGTCAGGAAAGACGCAGTCTGGCACTGGACCATCATCTGCCGTCAACACCTGCACGACTTTCCCAGAGATCTTGGAGACGAGCGCAAGAATGCTGCTCTGATTATTCACATCGTTTTTTACGAGGAGTGTTTTTTTTTTCTTCTTCCCTTCCCCTCATTGTGTGCAAGCCCCAAAGCCTTGTTGACACAGTCGTGTAAAAAGAACCACGCTCCAAATCACTTTGACTTTTAAGCCTGCTACTTGGGAATGCTGGGTGAACTTTGGAAACTAACTGCTCACACGCACACACACACTGATACGAGCAATCTGGACTTCCTCAATGTTTTAAAGAGTTATTCAACTACATAAATGTCAAAGCACATTCTCAGAGGAGGAGTGACGATGCACTGACTTCTGTCTCCTCTTCCTGTCTGTCTCCAGGTAGATCTGACCACTGCTCCACGTCGGCCCATTGAAGTGAGTCCAACGCCTTGTGCATGCTCATTTTAAAGAACATACTGCATGGTAGCCAATGGTTGGTAATTACTTGCCAAAGAAACCGGGGGAAACGCAACACTGAACTATGAGGCAAATTAAAAGCTTGAAGAAAGACTGCTCTGAAAATATTTGTAGGCCAAAAAAGTACAAATGAAAAAAAAATGCCCTGTCTATTGAAAAATGTCATCAAAAATATAATCAAAAGGATAAAAAACAAGTCCATACCAATGCACTAGGTAGCAGAAGCCACTCTGTTAGTCATTTCCGGAGAAGGCACTGTAATGAAAACAAAAACTGGAAAACACACAAACAGCAAGTAAGGAGATAAACAAAACTGTTTGAGAGTACATTCCAAAACAACAAATGGCTTTATGCTATACTGCAACACTAAAAGCCCACCAAAAGCTTGAAAAAGCCATTTCTTGCAAAGAAAAAAAAAAAAAAAAAAAAAAAAAAAAAAAAAAAAAAAAAAGAAGTTCCTGATAAAGAAGACGATCTTAACCAGTAATCCATGCAAAGAAATGATGCACACTCTCTTTATGAACCCTAAATAAATCAAGCAAAAACATTTTTTGGGATTTTTTCGAGAGACTTAAAATGTTACGTTTTTGGCGAGACTTAAAATGTTCAGATAAATATCAAATTAAATTAAATTTCATAAAAGCATTAAGCAACACAGCCTTAAATCAAAGTGAGGTAGCGGTAATCAGCATTTGAAAGCATCCCAAGATAAATACATTGACTTAAGGGCATGATCAGCAACTGGAGGGATGTGGTTATGTTGTTGACACCTGAAATGATGAGACAATTTATGGCTCCTGTATTTGCTTTACCCGCCAAAAAGTTCTGTCATTTTATTATGAAAGTAGCCTGTGGCTGAGGAAAAAAAAATCAACTTTATGACATGATATGCTCACAAAAGTGTCAGTTTTTATTATTATGTCCACAGAGTTGAACTAATTGTAAAATGGAGATCATATACACATGCGCTGAATGTTTGAGGACCCGGATGCTCAATAGCCGCTGGTGATTGATCAAATGATGGATATTTCTGTGGAATGAATTTCATACCTTTCTACTGGAGCCCTAAGGCAATTTCTGTTGCTACAAGTATATGATCCGATTGTGACTTTGCATACATGCAAGACAGTAAATTCCTAATATCCACCTCAAGGGATATTGCCAGCTTCTTTATTTGCGATTAAAACTAGAACAAGATATTTCCAGCTTAGTCCGTCATTTTATAACGAGGGCGTTTATTTCGAATTTCTTTTGAAAGGATGAGTCAATGTCTATGCTCAACACTCAACCCACGTTGCAATTAAGGTCCAACATGAGATTGCTAGGCTGGGTGGTCTGGTCGTTAGTCTGGTTTTGAAACCATAGTGGAGAGACAAAACGGACAGGTTGGGCCTAAGACGAGCTCTCTTCATGTGATTACTGTAGATGCAAATCTGTTAAATAAACTCAAAGTTGCATCTTATGGACGTTGACTGTTTAATGCTATAGTGAATGCTAACATCAGAACTGAGCATGTGCCAACATGTCTGCCTCATTTGGCATGTCTTCTCTCTGTGGCAACACTGCAGGGTTGCTTCAGGGTTCTTCTCCTGAAATCTATTCAAGGGTGGCCACAGTTAATCACTCCATTTCATCTCTTCCTGTCCTTTGAATCTTCTGCCTCTCCAAGTCTCCAACAGCTTATCCATAAGTCACCTCTTGGGTCTTCATCCTACCTGGCTGCTCCATTTCCAGCATATTTACTCCATCCTTGCATATGTCCAAGTCTGGCCTGGATGTTTTGTCCCCCACGGGATACGGAATGAGCTCATGTCTCTCTGGTGAGCTCATTCTGGATCCTGTGCATCCGTCTTATAATGATCAATTAAGCACTTACAATATTGAGATGTAAAAACAAAATAGTAACTATTTAGGAAAATGACACGGTCTGGCTTTTTCTTTAGCTGTCATTTCATGTCCATGCAGTGACATTCAGCTCTTCCAAAATTTTCATGGCGCTCTCTCGGCTTTCTCGTCGTCTGATGCTCCACGAATGACCTTCCTCAACCTGCGTAGATTCCCGCTAAATGCTGCTTCGCTTTTTGACTTATGGCTTTTTCCTCAAAGCGATCAGCACCTCCAGGTGATAGATGGCATGGCAAGGAACTTGGACCTCACATCTCTCGCCAAGCTTGCCGTTGGCACTTGCTCTATGTTGTGGAAAAACATTTTCCACTCCTTCACTGCCAGCTCCCTCATTCCCTTTGAGCCAGGTGTTCTGTCCGGGTTGTAAAAAGACAAAGAGAACGCAAACCGGCCACCGAGTTAATCCTTTGATGGTCGCTGAGCAAGGGTATCTAGAATTATACTGATATGTCGGTTTGAACTCCAAAGTCTATGGCAACGTTACTTTTACTGGATGAAGTCCACCGACCTTTTTTTTCTTCAGGAGGTGGTTAGAAAGATAATTTACCTGCCAACACTTCTCAGGAATTGACAGTAAATCATCACACCTCCTCATTAATTTCCTTTTATCCATTTCTCAGGAAGACCAGAATCAAATCAGGCCCGGGGCAATCCATACAAAAAAATAAAAAACAGTTGTGTATTTTACATTATTCAAAATGGGGACACAACTGTCTCCTGGCTCGTCCACTAATATCGGAATCTCCTTCAGCGCCATGGCAACGCCGCATTTTTCTTCTTATCACCAGCCAGCAACGAGACAATTTTGAAGTTATGTTGATGTAAAGGGGATAAATATTGTTGCTTTCAAGCCAGCTGTGAGTTGGCGGTAACTGTTTACTTGCTTGGAAACCATGTTTGGACTGAACTAGACAGTGTGTGTGCGCGCTCTGTCTCGACTGCCGTCAAGTGCACGCATTGAAAGACTTGATGATTATTCCAAATGACAGCTGTGGTGAAACATAGAATGGGTGTCTTGCTGGTGTTTGTCGTTTTACATTTTCCCTGCCCCTTTGTCACAATTTGTCGTCTGGTTGACTTTTTGCGGTAGGAAGTACAGACGGAGCCGGTGCTGAACGCGCTGAGAGCTCCCAAGAAAAACCGACGCTTGAAGAACCAGAAGGAGAGCCCACCCTCCGCCCACCTTCCCATCGAGGTGCATCAACAGTTGGCTAAGCGTGAGTCCTCTTCATTCATTAGAAGTGCATGGAACTCAATTGTGTGACTCATTTTATTTCTTTTTTTTTTTTCCTAAAAATTACTTTTAGATGGTGTCAGTTATTAATGACTAGTTGGACTACTATGAAATACATTTTACAGTTTGCGCTCCAATAATTGCCTAACAGCAAAATGATTCTTCTGGCTTTTTCTAAAAGGAAACAGATTGCGAAAATACAATAGCTTAAGTGTTTATATACAAGAACTGAAGCCAACTGTAACAAAATGAAACAATTTTAGTCAGCAGAAGCAATAAAAAAAAGTCCCAAAGCAGCTCTTGCCTACACTTTTGCTCTTTTCTACAACTCATTTAGGCAACTAAGCTTTTGAACCTATGCTGATGGCTGCCAAGTAGAAATATTTTCAACTGGTTTTGTCCAAGAGACCACCATTATAACCAAGAAGCAACTCGGGGACCACTGCTTTGACGGAATATTATTATATATACCTATCAAGGCTATTTATTTGCATCTGTATGTCTAATTTGGGAATCTCTGCAAAATTTGACATAAGTTGGATGGGTAAATGATTCACAAAATTAGCTGTAAAATAAATCCTCTAAATAATAAATCAATTTTATTTTTAAAAATGTTATAATTACTTTCCGTTTCCAATTTCGCGGACCACCTGAAATATCACCACGGACCACTAGAATGCCGCCGACCACAGGTTGATAATCCCTGCTTTAGGACAAACACAATCACTGATCACGAGGCTTGACCCAAGCTGGTCATTATTTGGAATGATAGATATTGAAGAGGTTTAACATCTTCTGTTGCTGGCCCTGACAGTTGTCTGAGCAGATTAGGGAAAATGTTTCTTTTAATTTTGATTTAAGCTTTTCCAGTGGGCACAAATTTTGAACTACGATCTCGCTAAACCACTCTCCTTCATTGCAGCGGGTGAACCGAGTGCAATCCCTATCGACTGGGACGAGGTGCACGGGTACCGTCACAGGATGGACTACCAGAAGGGCAAACTGCTGGTGGTCAAGTCGGGCTTCTACTACGTCTACGCCAAAACCTGCTTCCGCTACTACGATTTACCTGGGGATGGAGGCCAAAGCGGCGGGCCCTACATGGACGTGAGCAACACGCAGCTCATCCAGTACATCTACCACGAGCGCATTAATAAACACAGCAAAGCGGACCTGTTGATGAAGACGGGCAGCACCATGCGCTGGGACAACTCCAGCTACAATATGTACTGCGCCCAGCAAGGCCGAGGCCTCTGGCTGGATCAAGGAGACGCCTTATACGTCACTGTGTCCAACGCATGGATGCTGGACCCCGATGGAGTGGGGACGTACTTTGGGGCCATTAAGTTGGGTAACTGAAAATGTTGACGCTTGGGACGGCGCCATGCTACTGAAGTGACCCCAAAGAACCACTGATATTGTGCATTTTATAGTTTCACCACATAGCCACAAACAAAACCACGCTCGACTCGGTCCAATGTAGCGCTGGATACTTTCAAGGTTTTTTTTTTTTAAACTCATGTTATTCACATTTTAATTTGTTGTTTGTTTTTATGCACTGATGAGACAACAAAGGGCGCAAAGTGAGGAGATGTTGGCCAAGAAACTCATCAGCGTCATCATGGAAATACTGAAGCTGATCCAGCATCTGTTTGCATTTTAACATCAGCCGGACCAAAATATTCCTCGGCCGCAGCTGTCAGTGTTTTCCTGAAAAAAAAAAAAAAAAAAAGATTTTTGAGGGTATGATCGAGGTGGGCCAGATGAGGTGCCTTCTTGACGTCCACGTTTACAAACAAATCACTGACTCCATAACAGTTGTGCCTGGAGTATTCCATTTTGTTGCTACAGTCCCTGCGTCATATGTCAGATATCGTTTTTGTCCCAAATCAAACAATAGGGTATATGAAGATACTGTACCTCGGAAATATGCCAACCCTATGATGTCAATTTAACATTTATTGCCCATCTAAATGTTCTCACTCACATCATTAAGACGTGTGTGTGAGCTGGAGCCTATCCCAGGTCACCTTGGCTGAGAGGCGGGGTGTCATTTTGACAAATAGCCACTTTGGTTGGAATTGGAACATTGAGGTCCATGTCAACATCAATCCCTTACTCTAAACCACAATTGGTTGATTCAACTGCGACTTTGGCTTGTTTTTTTTTATTTGAATGTCTCAAATGATGACATTTTTGACTGCATTTCCACAAGCAACACGGTTGGTTTCCTGTGTGTGACGGTCAACAAGCGATGCAGATAGCTGGACTGTCTGTTCTTGAATGACATGAAAAGACTCTTTAAAAAAGGACGAGCCAAATCGACTTTGGTTTGTCTTTAACTTATTTTTCTCTCGGTTTTCATTTGGCTCGACAGTGAGGTAAATGGGAATATGCACTAACTATTTATTTATTAGCTATAGAAGTACAGAGGCGGGTCACTGTTAAAGTGACTTTTCAGCTGTAAAAAAAAAAGGAAAAAAATTCATGTATATTTTATGCCTACAGCATTCATTATGCAGCACTTAGAAAATAGTAGGCACGCTTTTTTTTTTCAATTAAAAACACAGGAGCTTCAGCTCTAATTCCATATTTATGTATCTCCGTTTTGACAATTGTGTGTGCACTCGCGATGTAGATTTATTGTTTATTCCACAAGATAGTAGCGTACCAAATTTCAACTGATACATTTTTGTCAGTATGATTTTCTTTTTATTTATGGTTGTGTATGTTTAAATAAAAAAATACTACTTTTGTAATTACGTTTCACAGTGTATTGAAGCGAGACGTGGGCATGATTTATATTGTCAAGTTCACACATACGATTGGATTGTCCTCCATCACATTCATCCAAAGACCTGTTCTTAATTCAACCTGCCCACAATTGCGGTTCCAAAAGCTGCCCAGTAATGCCACACTGCTGCTAACCCACATCAGACGTTTGAACCGCAGAATAAACCTGAAGCTCATTGGACCGGAGTCGTGATGAGAATTCCCTTATGTCATGCTTGTACCTGCAGGACATATTGAAGGCACGGCAGGGCGGTCACCACACACAATGGTTCACGGTTCCCACGCTTGCACTGAAAGACTGGACCTCACACCGTGTTTAAACAATTCCATGTCTTTGGTGTAAAGTCTGGTGTTTGGGGAAAAAAAAAATTGGGTGATGAATGGAATGTTTTCAGCACTGATGTGAAAAGAGAATTACCGCTAAATTATTTGTATAGCGAACGACGCCCATTTATCGCAAGGGAAACGTTCCAGATCCAACTGCAATAAGTGAAATCCACGATTTCGACCATTAAATAAAATACTTTTTTTTTGGTACCCCTCCCACACACTTTGAACAAATTTAAACATACTTGCGACCAGTCAGGGTGTACCTCAGATGGGATAGGCTTCAGCATACCCACGACCCTAATGAGGATTACAAAGCATAGATGGACTTTTTAGTTTTTATTTGTTAGCACCTGTTCCCTACCTCTTACTCATTTCTTTTCAGATTTTTCCAATTTTCTGTCTATCAGAAGACCTCTGTTAGGAACCTTTTGAGACATCTCTGAGAGTACCCTCAAGCCATCATTTTCTCTAAAACTTGCCCTGATTAGATTTATTGGTGTGTGGCAATTTATCCCATCTGAATTATGGTGAGAGCTGAGGTAAATCTGCATGCATAAAGCAAACCTGCAAATTGTTTTCTCAGATTTTGCGGGGCCAAAACATTTAAACATGTGCACCCACTTCCAATCCCCGCCAAGCTGAGCATATGCACATAGGAATTTCACTTGTTGCATAAAACCGATCCATTTGGCAGAAATCAAAGTCTCACTGGCTTTTTTTTTATTGCTCACATATGTAAAAACACCAGAGCCCGTGGCAGTGAAAAGCAATGGGAATGGACTTTGGGACATTTAAATAATGTTCATTTGACGGTACTCAGATGTTACCTGATGACCACCGGCAAAAGAACTTCACATCTTTGATTCCAGACTGAGGCTCAACGATGAGGTGGAACTATTTATCAAGAAAAACATTGTGCTGGAAAGCTGATCCGGGTATTTTTTTTCTCCACAAAGAGCAGCACTAAAAGCATCAAAGGTTACACAATTAGGGAACGCTGGCTGCCGAGGCTTTACGAGGTTTTGCGGTTTTGAAGGAATCGACTGCTACAAAATGTTCGGCTTTGGCTCGCGTGCTATCAATGCATACGTTTGTGGCTAAAACATATATATCCACTCAGATTCCATTCTAGCCCTCTGCTGAGTCAGCCCAATTGGCTATTTTCACAAGCCGTTGGCCTTCACCCCATTACTGGCGCACATGTACTCTATAGTGTTTTTGATGTCTGGCACTTGAGCTGCTTGGCAATTGCTAGAACTTATGTTATTAAAAAAAATAACAGGATGAGATTTACAGGTTTTTTCATGGGCGTAAGAAAGAAGGATAAGGGTATTAAAGTAACTAGGCCGTGTCATCGTCATCAGCTACATCAGTGGTCTCCAACCACCGGACCGCGGACCAGTACCGGTCCGTGGGTCACTTGGAAACGGGCCGCCAAGCCGCACAGAAAAAAAAACCCTTTGATTTTATTGACAATCAATTAATTCAGATCAAGACGCTCGTCCCGGTCACGTAACATGTTTCCCCAGTCAAGCCCGCAAAGCTAATTGAGTAAGAATTTATTTTCAAACTTGAAAAAAAAAAAAAAAAAATGCTGATTCTCTCCCAATTACATCCGTCGATTTAAGGTCAAGACGCTCGTCTCGGTCACGTGACATGTCACCTGAGTTGAACCTGGGAAGCAAGCAAAAATGAGCAAGAAATGTTTGGAAAGCTTCTTTGGAAAGGGGAAAAAGCCCAATGAGGAGACAGAAGAAGAAGAGGCTACGACTTCTAAGAAAAAGAAAGATGCATTTAAAAGAAAATGTCTGGAGTCCCATTTAAAATATGGATTTATCGCCACAAGTGACTCTGACGCACCAAGCCCACTCTGCATATTATGTGGCGACAGGCGACCTAACGAGGCAATGAAGTCTTCAAAACTGCTTCAGCACATGGTCGCCACAAAAGCGCTGAAAACCCTGCTTCCTTTTCCAACAACCTATCTTTGTGAAGCTGGATTTTCTGCATTTAAAGCGACCAAATCAAAGCCGCGGAGCAGATTGGACATCAACAGCGCACTTCAGGTGTCATTGTGGGACCGGCTTGTTTAACAAGCTCCGTGCTCCCACTAATTCAACGGAATGGTGAGTTTTATTATTTATGTGGTTTATAATTGTTTTTTTATGCCAGTCGTATCATTTTATGTAATTGTATTTATATATTTATTATAAATGTATTATTTATTTACAGTGATCCCTCGCTACTTCGCGTTTCGTTTATCGCGGCTTCACTGCACCGCGGATTTTTTCCCCCAAATTAAAAAAAACATTTAAAAGGCAAAATAAAACTTCTAAATTGAGGAAACATGTGTATAATCTTTAGGACAATGTAGTATTGCTCCAATGATATTTCACGTGAAGTCCTGACATTGTGCCCGCTGTAATTTGTCCCACAAGTGTTCAATTGAAGTCAGGACTCTGTCAGTCAAGTTCAGCAACATAAACCTCTCTCATCCATGTCTCTATGGACCTTGATTTGAAAGTTCATGTTAGAACACTATGAACTGTTCCCATAAAGCTGAAAGTATGGAATTGATCAAAATATTAGCCCCTTAGCTTTGGTGGAAAGATCTCTGGATGCTTCAGCATGCCAAGAAATTTTGGACAATTCAGTACAATACTTTTTGGGAATAGTTTGAGGATGGCGCCTTCCTCTCGAGTGGAGTCTCGAGAGAGATTTATTAAATGTGTTGGAGGTCATTATCACCTTCGTTCAAATATGCTATTGGATGCTTTCATGATGCTCTCTGTGTGAAGGATCCATTCAAACACTGTGTATATTAATATGTTTGTTTTCAAGTTTTTAAACACGTCCAAGTCTCATAAATTCTTGAATGACTTCATAAGTGAAAACAGAACAAAATATAATGTGCATTGTTCAAAATTGATGCCCCACAAGTAGAAAAGGAATAAACTTTTTGTCGATGATGTTATCGTCTCGGGCGGCTCGGTGAAGCACTAGTTAGTACGTTGGCCTCACAGTTCGGAGGGTTAGGGTTCGATTCCATCTCCGGCCCTCCCTGTGTGGAGTTTGCATGTTCTCCCCGTGCCTAAGTGGCTTTCCTCCAGGAACTCCGGTTTCCTCCCACATCCCAAAAATATTCATGGTAGGCCGATGACTGTCCCCCGCCTACTGCCCGATGCACACCTGCAACCCCGTGGGGATAAGCGTTACAGAAGATGGATGGATGTTGTCTCCTCTGCCTTTCATTCAAATATTTGCAATTAACTTAGAATCGATGGTCCACTGCTGAAACGTAATCCCCATGAAGCTATTGCAACGCATTCCATTGCGAAGTGGCGACTCGGATCTGAACATGCTCTGCATGGAAGAGAAGATTTCACCAGCCATGATTTAAGCCAGACATAAAAAAATGTGTTCAAAGCACATAATTTTTTGAGCTAGTCATTGTTAATCTCTCATCATCTTTTATGAGCCACATGCATACAAATCTCTTAAGTCACGTCAAGTAAAATTTATTTATATAGCCCTTAATCGCAGAAATGCCTCAAAGGTCCTCACATGCCCACAGTTGACAAATATTAATGACATCTCCTGATCTTAACACCCAGGAGGGAAAGGAAAGTCTCAAAAAACCTCAACTAGGGAAAAAATGAGAAACTTTGAGAACGGACCGCAGAAGACGGAAGATTCCCCTTCCAGGACCACCGGAGTGCAATGAATGCCAAATAGGCAACATTTAACACATAACGTAATACGACACAACATGAACTAAACAAGTGTAAAAGTCCATTCTATTAGATAAAGCGCTGCAGATAGACACCTTTAATGACGTGGTCATGGTTCCAAGGGTAGGTTAATATGTTCTGATCAATGGCGTCAATAGCAGCACTAAGGTCAGGGGATGGTCATATTGACGAGGTGTCAGCACTCATAGCTAGGAGATCATTATATAGTCATTTTTACCAAACGTTGTCTCAGTCGAGTAGTTTGTCTTTTAACTTCAATCTGACCAACCTGGTTTAGGCATTTTTATAGAATCCAGCTGATAAATCAGAGCAGAGTAAGGTTCCATGGGAATGATTTATTATTGGACTAACAGATGCCAGCAATTTACTACAGGAGTCCTTGAAAACTATTTCAAACTTGTCTGCAGACTCCAATATCTCCTCGAGGCGGATTGATGTTTTTAGTTTAAAACATAGCCCACTTAAAAAAGATGAAGGAGATAACGAAAAACGAAACATAGAAATATGTAATTGGTTGCATAGACCTGTCAAATAAAACTGCCCCCATTTAACTAATTATTATTGTGGAAAAAAATGCCAAAACTCTCCCTCAAGACATTGCAAAGAACCAAATATTCAGGTGGCTTTAAAGCACAAGTATATCATTTGCTGTCAAAATAATTGCTAAGTAGGGCTGCAACAAATAATTGTTTTATAATCAGGATCTATACATGATTTTGTTGATTAATCAATTAATGAATATGAATAAAATATTTGAAAGCAAGACATAATTTCATTATTTGACAGTGCAGAAATTGCACACTATATATGTTTTATAGAAATTCCGCATTATATATATATATATATATATATATATATATATATATATATATAATGATAACAAAAATTACAGAGGTTCTCTGATGGCCACAGTTAAATCTTGGAGTAGACTGTTTCCGTTCCCATTATTTTCTATGGCGCATGTTGAAGGAAGCCAAACCTAAGACTCTAAGGTGGCTTTCATGAAAGACCCCTTGTTCTGAGACCATATGAATTGAGAGATGTGGGATATTATGTCAATATAAAATGGTTATTTTACTTTGATTCTTTAAATTAATGTAAATATTCAGTTTTTAGTATGCTTCCCCCCCCACTCAACTGAATGATAGTTTCTGGTGGTTTGTAAATTTGCCAAATATTTAAATATCAGATTTGAGGATTCACTTTAATCTCAAGACTCATTGATTACTCAATGTTAAGGTTTGGGAAAATGTAATTCATGAGTTTTTAAAGATTCATCACACACACTTTTCACCAGGTACCCCTGTGTAAACTCCAATGCCACTTTCTTTCGTCAGTTCTACACGTACAACAAAAACAGACAGTAAGATGTGCATTAGTTGTTTCATTCCCACAATAATGTTATTCCTCATTTATCTTATGGGGATTCAACCAGTTTTATGTCATATTATATTTCATGTTTTATTGTCCACAACGCCCAAAAACCCTGCAGTGTTTTGGGCTCTGATCACTTGGGCAGTCCACACAGTAAATCAGGGACGATGTGAAATGAAACACAGAAGAGAGGAGGATTGTAAAAACAGGAAAGAAATTGCGGTTGAAGTGTGCTCACACACGTACATGTGCGCGCTCACACACACACACGCACACACACGGGCATACACTGAGTAGAGTGTGATGCATGCATCCACCTAACCACATGAGCAGACTCTAAACTTTAACACTAAGAATGGCTGTTATCACTCTTATTCAAAAAATGAAAAAAATAAAAAAGCATACTCTGGACCACAGAGGCACATGTGGAGGGAATCCCCTCTACTAATATCACATAGTGGAAAAGGATATTGTCTCAGACTCCCATTAAAATGATCCAACACATGCAACAATGACACAATTGTAGTGAAAACAGAGCATTATTAGCAAATAAATTATTTTCGTAGTGGGGACAGTTGGGGAGGATGAGTCAGATGTCGGGGTTATGCCAGGTCAGTGTCAAGATCTGAGACCAAAATCATGTCAGAGACTTCGCATATCATCGCACACACACACATGCTTGTGCACACACACACGCACGCACGCACACAAAATCCACATGCAGACACACACGCACACTCACACATGGACAAGATGGAATGTCATTCATCTGGACCTGATTTCTCTTCTTACATTGTTCCACCCAGCATCTGTTAGTCAGGCTCATTCAGATTTTTTTCTTTTCCAAACCTCTTAATGGTCAGTTATTTAATTAATCATTGATCTCAATTCATCATTTTATGGGAACATTTTGGACAACTTTGTGATTTAGATGTTGTTGGAATCCTTTTAACAAGGCTCATCCTTGACATATAAATGAATGTATGGATGTGTTTGTTGTTTAAAATAACAATTTTAAAAAATGACATTACAATAGTCCTTAGCTTGGTTTGTGACTGCTAATGCAAAAAATCGATTTTGTGAGAAACAAAAAAAAAACTGGTTGGATTCTACGGAGCACACATATAATCTTGTGGTTCAAACATTTCTAATCACAACCGTCATTTCGCACAATAGAATAAACACAGGAACTATGAATAATCCAAACATGCAACGGAAGCAATGAAGTCTGTTACCGTTCAAATAGCTCAGTGGATGGCCTACATTTATGAACACATTAAGTAACAATCAAACAAAATATTTTAAATACATTTTGTGCAATTGTTTGTTTTGGCGCCTGCTGAGATTTTGGCAGACCATATAAAATGCAAACTGACACCTCCCAGTCATAGTTTAAACAAATTTCTCGTGGCACTTTTTGTGGACACTTAAGAGTTGTGCAATGAAAAATAACTTCTGGATACCAAATTGTAATTACATTTTCCTTGTACACCCTTCTACAACAATGGGATGGGTAAATTTAATTTAGAAAAATTCAAACAAACTAAGCACCCCCAACAAACAACTGGCTCACATTAACAGAAATACAATCCATTTTTATTATCATTTTAATATTTTTTACCACGTAACTGCAAATACACTTTAGCTAGCAATGACTATAAAATTAATTGACAAATTTTCTGAGGTTGTACCATGTTTTATGTTTCAAAAACAGCTCACGACACAAAGTTAATCTGTTTTGAATTGTGACTGAATATGACCTTAAGTAAAATGTCACTGGCAATATGAAATATTTCGTAATCATGCATTGTCTTGCCAATTTAATAATTATGTAGGGACATTGCATAATTGCGCTGTGTAGCATTTATTTGGAACTGAAATGAACCCATGACTAACCTGTCACACATGTATGTACACACATTGTAAATTAAAGCATTGGATGTGGAGAAAATGTGAACCAGTGATGGTTTTGACATTTCATGTGAAGGCCTCTTGAAAGGAAACCCAATTGACTTCCTGGATGTGGGAAACATCCTGTCACACGGCGTCTGTCATCCATTTGCACAAGTCTGCTCTGCAAACCCGCACTTGTTGACACGATGGGAGCTGACTTATGACTGTTTATTTTTGCTCCGGCTATCTGATTACATCCACTGTCATGCGTTCCATGAGTGATTCGTAGCTAATGAAGTTTACGTGCGGAATTAAAGCATTATTAAATCCACTTGATCTCATTTTTTTTAAAAGGCTACTCTCACCGACGCCAAACATTCAGTGCCAAACTATTCCTCACTTTGTGGTCCCGCAAGTGAAAGCCGCTGTTGTCAGGGGTCTCGAATTTATCTTTGCGGGGTTTTTGGACAAAAACATCGACACAAACTGTGTGGTGATGGTGGTGGGATTCTTCATTTAAAAAGCAACACTTGAATCTGAGGTCAAAATTTGAGTTGTTTGACACTCTGAAGGGTCTGCTGGACAATGTTGGAAGAGTAGACCGCCCGGTTGTTTTGTAATCTTTGGAAAAGCCTTTTTAATCAGTTAATCTCTCCCGATAAACAAATCCATTTTCACCGGAACAATGTGGGGTCGTCTTAGAAGTTTCATGAAAATGTGTTGTCCTAATAGTGAGCCTTGAGGAACAGCAAATATGTGAATCTGATTTTGGCAAATACTTGGATTTCTTGTGTTGAAAGAACAAAAGAGTGAGACATCGCAAGAACTAAACACATTAGGTGAGCACATGCTTGAATCTAGTAAAAACGTCTTAATTGAAAAGTGTTTCTTCACCTCTGCCAAACATCCTTTTTACCAGAACCCGCCCGACCTTGGGCTACGATCAAACTCACACGCTCCTTCCTGGATGCGAGCAAGCGGTGAAACCGCATTTACGAGCTGGACGCATCACCTGAGAAGGAAGAGCGTTATTTACTCCTAGTTAATCCTGCTGTCAATGACTGGAAAGAAAACACGCCATGTTGAGCCATTTCCTCTCAGCCATCACTGAACTTCTGGAAATCTGTAAGTCTGAGAGAGACCGTCGCACACAAACGCACACTCACGTAGGCACAAGCACGCACACCTACACACATCCACAGACAAGCAGCTGTTGTGAATTATGGAGTCTCGGTGATGAACTCGGTGACATTCAAAGGCAGACAAGGACGTGGGAAAACACAGTTTGCACACAAGAATCAAACATTTTATGTACTTTTGTATTTTATTGCACACATATGGAGCATGAACAGTTGATGTGGAAAATATGAGTTCCATATGAAAGGATATCCGAGTCAATTATTCTGATTGATCAACACAAGCAAGTGTGAGAATGGCACAAATGATCATTCAAACACTTTCAACTGTATGCACTGGTATTTATTTTGGGCCTTTTTGCCAACTACATCTAGATTTGTCCACTTCCTAAAGCAAAACCGTCCTAGTTGTCCCGATTCTGATCTTCCGATATCTTGCAACATATCAGGCATTTTTTTACTATCTCTACACGTTTGATTTCATTTGACCATCAATACAGTCTATTTTGATTTTAATGGCGTAATTTCAAAGTAAATGACACTAAAAAAACAATTTAGTCTTCCAACAGCATCCCATTCACTTTCATGTTTTTCTACAATTTGCTGTAAATTATTTTGTTTTCCAATTCCTAGCCGCAGCTCTTGTACTTTCGTGATTAAACCATCACATTTGACTGCAAATAGTTGTTCGGCAAATAAATCCTGATTTCACAATTTCAACTGGGACTACCATACAATTGTGACCATGTAACGGTGTGATTATTTCAACACATTTTATTGTCTTGTTAATCAAATTTATCCTTATTACCTAACAAGCAACCGTTGTGAGTACTCCCCGTATCCTCATCGTCACTGAAGCAGCTTTTTATTTCTCTCATGACGCCATGCATAGCGCCTGTCTCGTGAAAATAAAAAACAGCCTTAGGGATCATACAAAATTTCGAGAAGTATTCTCGGGTCGCTCTTGCTAAATTCGCTTTGACCTTGGAGGCATGTTTACGAATAGTGCAGACAGTCATAAGTACATGAGGTGCCAAACAAGACATGAAAACGTATTTTGATATCCATCATCTGTGTGCTCTGAATAGCTGCAGGCAAAATGCATTAAAATCCCACAATATAGGTTTGAATTGTGATTCAGTAAGTGTTTGTTTTGTGGCCACTCTCAAGTAGGCAGTAGCTTTACAGTAAAAGCAATTATGCAAAAATGGAGTGACCACACGAAAGGCAGATCAACTCTCACGCAAAACACTCGCTTACTCACTCTCGTAAACGCAAACCAGTCCACACCTGCAAACGGCGGGCCGCCCGCTAATGAAGATACACACCCCCATGTAAATATGCAACTTCCTCAGGAATGCATGTCGGGTGAAATTAGACACACAGAGTGAAGAAACACATTTCAAGATAGAAATAGAGCCAACAAAGTGGAGGAGGTCAACAACTGCATGCACACTCAGCCAAAAAAATAGTGCAGGCTTGGTCAATAGTACAATTTACACAACACATCATTCTTTCCATTGTGGGAGTGGGGAGAAGACACTCTTTTTCTAATTACCCAGAATGCATTGGAATCTCCAAATATAAATGCTTTCAAGGTGGTACAGATTGAACAAAAAATGTCAATCTTGAGAATTTAATGTGCTGCAAAAGTTAATTGTGTCATCACCTTAAAACCTTCAGAAAATTGTATTGTCACTACATGATAAATTTTAAATAAAGCAAAACTACACAACCACAGCTCAAGGACATGCTCAGTAAAAGCTAACATTTGATTTTCATTGATATCTCCAAGTAATGCAGAGACTGGCCAACATTGAACAGTAAAGGGCCGAGTACTGAATCCTGCGGAACTCCGCAAGTAAATAATGTTTTAATATTAGACAGGAAAGTACAAAGCTTTTAATACCAATGTTTCAGGGATATCTGGCAATGCAATTTGATCAAGGGTATCAAACGGTGCTAAAGTCTAGTTGCAATACTATTTATGAGGTTTTGGTTTCCATTGCTATTAAAAAGTCATTAACCAATTTTGTCCGGGTCGCCTCAGTAGCGTGATTCACCCTGAATCTGGAATGAAATAATTCAAAATAGATTGCCTGAGGTCATATGATCATTAATCTGTTGTGGTACTTTTTTCCAAGCATTGACCTATGGTTACTAAGACTCTTAGGGTCGAGGTCAGTATCTGTTTGGTGTATTTGATAATCACTTTAGCATCCAAGTTTTTGTTTTTCTAAGCTTTTTTTTTTCCTCAATTATCATTCTCATCCTTGAAACAAAGTCAGAGAATTCATCTAAGTAGCTTGAGTAGGAGACTGAAATGGTTGATTTCTATTTCAAATAATTCCTATGGGAAAACAGTTTTCAAGTCAAATCCAAACAATTTGATATTTTTCTTATAAGAAACACATTTTTAAACTCAATCTATTTTTCCACCCTTCTATTGTGTGTTTATAATTTCCCGCACTGAGTCACTGTAACTTTCCCCAAGGGATCAATAAAGAATTAGGATTTATCTCCATAACAATAACTACATGGACTTGAACAGGCAGAGGGGTGGAAGAAAAATCCCCTCAATAGCAAATCGGAAAGTCACCTTTAAGCCTTGTGAGACTAACCAGAAGTGGCCGAGTGTTTATTGTAAAGCTTGTTGGCAGCGAGAGCGCGAGGACGTCTCGATTTTATTGTTCTCCGAGCGAAAGGCTGCGTTCAATCAAACAAATACATGCGAGATCTCAAGAGGCACTTGAGCTGGAATGTGGCGGCAGACGTCAATGCTCTCAGGGGTGACTTCACTGGATGCAAAAGCCCCCTAAAAAGCCACAACATGTCGATATGTTTTTGATTTATCATTCTCCTGCTTGTTTCCATCAATCAAAGCAGCAACGTTGTCATTGACCTCGGGATGCTACACAGAACATTCTGGTCAGAGCTTCGATGCTCACCAGCTATGCATTTTTGTTCTATAAGAAATATTTAGACTTTAAGTGTCCCGACTTCTGGCAGTTGCTTGAAAGTGGCGGGTGGAGAAACTCTGAAGTTCTTGTGTAAAATAGTTCCACTGTAATATAAAAGGAGATAAAATGATTTTACACTTGATGGGCAGGCATTCAACGATTTGCATACAAGTACATTTTCCATAATATATCTTAAAGGTATTTCTTCCCAGAAAATGCAGACCAAAGTACAAATTGTACAATTTCAGGACGTGTTGGAGGTTCCACTTAACATGATGTTGATCTTTTCTGTTATTCAATCAGGAGAAGGCGTGCAGAGCTTGTTTCCTAGCTGGATTATAGGATTAGTGTATACAATGCGGTGAAATTGAGTGAGGGGGATGTTTATTCACAGGGAATAAATGCAGATGGATCGTTGGCATGCACCACTACGCAAATGCCATCAAGTCAAATCGAGACTTTTTGCCTCAATGCGGCATAACTGACCACCTAAATACTTTAAATCACAAAAGTGGAATTCTCATTTGTCACCGCTGTGACACGATGTGAACATTTCCATCTGCTTAGAATCACAAATGGGGTTAACTGTGGAAGGATGAAGATGATGGGCAAAAGAGAACATTTGTTCCCTGGAAAGTAATTTACTCATGTCACAGGAAAAAAAAAAAAAAAAAAGGCTGATCTTTTGACCGTGATAAGAGGACACAGTTCTCAACGTAAACAATTTTGACTTGTTTATTCCAACAGTAATGTTTTATTAAAGCATTACCTTTCACAGCCTAAAATGTCTTTGTGAATATTCATCCTGACTCATTTGTATTCTTCCCAACTGACAAAATGACAATTATGCCTCATTGTTACACCCTGAAAATGGAAAATATTAATCACAATGCTTCCTCTCACTTTTATTGAATTACTCTGTGGTTGTGTATGACATGTTGGGAATGTTAATATATGACTTAAAACATTGCCTGTTGAGTAAAAAGTGGTTTCATGATGGCAACAGTTTGAGCCTCCATTGCATTCACTTTGGGGGAAACATTATTTTGGAATTAAATACACTTGGAATTCTGTCCAACCATCCGGACATTATGTGGAGAGGGTGTATTTAACACAAGCAGAGATTTGGATTCAAAGTGGTACCACAATGGTGTGTGTATTTGTGTGGATGAGGGGAATTAATGACGCACAATCGCACACATAAAAGTAGACATATCACGCCCTGTTTTGTAGACAGGCGCACGTGTGCTTGTTGTTGTTTTCATACCGAGGGAAGTCTACTATAATACGTTTGGGAATTTGTTAGACCGCGTTAAGCAAACTGAAGGTAAATACAAATTGGCTTTGGCACTTGATTTTTTGATCTTTGAGATTTGAAGGCAAAAAAAAAATTGTCTTGTTTGGCTGAGAACGCAAAGGAATTGATCCGTTCCTCCTATCTTTTGCCTTAATAAGAAAAAAAATACAAGGTACTACTATGTTTGAACGGAGGTAGTCCTCCCCAAACAGAGGCCTCAAGCTGACTTCAGTTCCTACTGTGTATCAAATGTCATTTTTTTTCTGGAAATGAAATCTATCAAGTCATCAAATGGGTTCAGCCAGTCCAGCCTCCTCCTCTTCTCTGGTCACGGCTTATTTTTCACCGAGGTGCCGACAAGAGGCGGAGGAGGACAAGACGACGCTCAAAAGTGACGCCAGAGTCGTGCTCGCTGTTGCGTCTCCGACCTCAAACACTTTTGGTGGAACTTGGAGCGACGTGCGCGCTCCGAGGAGCCAGGAAAGGCCTGCTCTGAGACGCACACACACACACGCACACACATGTCATGTACGTAACCTCACCCAGGGAGTGTAAAAGCATCTAAGGTCAACATCTCTCCTTTTCCAAGGTGTGGTCGGCGTCATCATGTGTGATTCACAAAGCCCACAGACGTTTGATCGAATCATAACAAATAGTAACGGGGTGCTGATAATCCTCGTCTCAGTCCCCGTGGGTGTTGTTCCCCTTCAGAGTGCTGCGATAGTGTCTGTATTCAGATTGCTCACGTCGTCTGGTTTTGTGTGTACTTTTTCCCCCAGCGTTTATGTCGCCGCTGTACTGTCTTAATCTTCTAATTGATATTTCTTCCAGATGCCGGCGGCTCAAACCACTGTCACGTTGGACTAAAAATAGAACAACTAGATAATCACATGCTGCAATTGAATGAACTTTTAGAAATGATTCCAGCAGAGGGCATTGTTCTGAATCTGGCAAATATGAAGAAAAGGTTTTGACAAGATAAATGGCAATGGCATTTTATTAATACTATAAAGTTGGTCTGAGAGGTCTTTAAACATAGCATGGCGGAGTTTTTTTCCATTGCTACCATCCATCCATCCATCCATCCATCCATCCATCCATCCATCCATCCATCCATCCATCCATCCATCCATCCATCCATCCATCCATCCATCCATCCATCCATCCATCCATCCATCCATCCATCCATCCATCCATCCATCCATCCATCCATCCATCCCCTTGTCATTTATCCTCACGAGGGTTACGGGTGTGCCGAAACCCATCCCAGCTGACTTCGGGCAATAGGCGGGGTATACCCTGTACTAGTTTCCAGCCAACCGCAAGCCACACGTGTACATACAAACATTCACATTGACGATCACACCTGAGGATAGTTTTAGAGTCCTCAACTAACCTATTATTCATGCTTTTGGAATGTGGGAGGAAACCCATGAAAGCATGAGGAGAACATGCAAACTCCAAACAGGTAGGCCAAAGCCAGAATCAAACTCCTGCACTTCGGAATGTGCTAAATTACGAATAAGTCATGCTATCAGAGAAGTGACCGTAGCTTTTTTTTTTTCTTTTTCAGTGCTAATACTAGCTTAGCACTGTGAGTGGTATTTTGTTGCTGCTGGATACACGCTGTTTCAAAATCATGCTCTTACACGTTAGTGAGAAGCTTGGCTTTGGTCAGACGTTATTTTGGGGGATGGGTTAGCAAATTGAGGCTCCATTCAAATCCCGCTAGCAGTTTTCACACCGCAAACTCCACTTTTAATGATCCACTGAGAAATAAGCATATCACATATCAGGAACTTTACACAAGTCTTGCTTTTTCTTTGGCTCTTTTTACTCCAAAAGAAAGATCAGCCTCAACAACGATTGCTAAGAAAACAAGATACACAAGAAGCAAGGTTACCTATTGTACGCCAAAAAAGGAAAATCAAAATATACAGTTTGTTCTGAACTGAGGATTAGTGCTCTTACATTTTGTGCAACTTTATATTTGTATTTTGTTTTCTGCAAGTTTTAACCAAATTTCAAATTATACAAACCTACGGGGATTCAATTTTTTATGTTGTGATGATGTGCATGAGATGAATGTGCTTCGAGGGACAAGAGAGGTTTGAGAAACCTGCGATTTTTAGTTCGAAAGAACGTAATTATGGTGAGTTGGCCTCTGCTCAAACGAAGCCTGCTGCAGTGTGCTGAGAAAGCATTAGGAAGTTGATGAAGTGCCCAAGGCACGCCAACACAAGGCAAGCAAAGCCAACCACAGGTTTCAGGTCGAACTCAGGTCATTTCAGCCAAGGTCCGAAAAGGAAAATCTCTGCATTGAGTCAATGAGTTTGTTTGCCGGAATGTTTATAAGGAAGGAGCTGACCCATGTTTATGGGTTCACTTGTTTGCGTAATTCTTTCTTTTTCCTCAATTGAACCGATGTCGCAAATCATGCTAATGTTATCCAGCGGCAATAAATCTTCCTTTTTTTTCTCAATGTCCAAAAGTGGGCAAAATGTTTTCCCACAAAGGATTACTCTGTCAAAAGCATCCTGATTTAGGTTTCTCTTCTTTCAGGGCAAGGAGGCTTTTTTGTTGTCTTAACCGGACCATATAGTAGTATTGGTGTTAAAGTGACGTAAGTGTGAGCATTTTCCAGTGGTGACCTGTCCAACAAAAAGTATGTTTCGCCACATTAAAATTACAAATAAATAAATAAATAAATAAATAAATGTCCCACAAAAAGTATCTTTCACCACATTAAAATTACAAATAAAAAAAATAAAATGAATTTAGGAATTAAATGCTTTTCATTTGAAAATGACGAGTCGTCTGCAATGTACCATATGCGCATACGAAGAAAAACAATTCGATTCAGAAAGAATATCAGTTGTGATTTAATCGATGTGAGAGCGTGGAATCGTTTCACTTGTGTATATTGTAATGTATAGAGAGGTACGTATGTGTAGAAAAATGTATTGAATTGCCTTCTATTGGAGAGATACGTCTGAAATTTCTGGACGTTGGGGGAATATCTGGGTTTTAAACCATTATATCTAGTGGGAGGGTTTGAGGTAAAGTGAATGTTAAGATGTTAAGAAGACGGTAATAAAAACAAAATAGTTTTCCTGGAAAGCTGTATGAGTGTTTGGCGCCCCACCAAATATTGGTCATAAATACTCATGTCACTAAATCTAAAACACCTAAGATAAATATTACAATCCAAAGAAGAGAATGTTGCATTAATGCTGAGAACCCTTGCAATCCAAACTCGTGAAGGCTCTGTGAGAAACCAGTCGACTCCCACTGGAACACAAGCAATCCCGTTCCCCTTGGCCGTCTCCCAGCTCTCCAAAACCTCAACTTAGAATAACATATAGAAGTAACCACATTGCAGATTAACACCCTGCCCAACAAGCAAACAGAGCAAACCGCCACTACGACGCTTTTGCTGTGAAGGAACAAACTATTTTGGTCTTCTTTTAAAGGGGGGAAATCAACTAGTTTTGCTGCAAAAGGGTAAACGGCTTATGTCGTGTTCATCAGTTCTTGATTGTATGGAAACATTGGGAATTTCAAAGCAAATGGGAATCATGGAAAATGCATTAAGTAAGTTCCACGCCTACAGTGACCCCACAATAGAAGACAAATCTATAATATATAGAACCCATATAAAAATCATTTTTCAATCGTTTTAACCATCCCACATTTATTATGACAATCTGAAATGTTCCCCCGCATATTGATGAGTCACTCATTCCACTGCTCATTGATTTTTATTAAGGGGTGGAGCCAAAAGCCGTGTCTAATATCAAAGTATTGTTTTGGTGCCATCTGCTGGCATCTTGCTTCCAATGAACTTTGCTCAAGTGATTTAAGAAGCGGCGGTGTGCAGAGGGTGACCATCAACCACAGCTCCCCCTACGATGCACCTCCTCACCAAGGACGGAAATCTTTCAGTTTATATTTGTCAGCGATATTAAATTAAGGAAGGATGTTGAATCCGGATTGGATTAAGGGGGGCATAAACTTTGACAAACTTCCGTTTGCAAAGAAAATTTGTGTTGAAGTCCAAATTTTTGGACTTTGCGGGGCGTTCCGCTGCGTTTCCCAAATAATCAGCATAAATGTCAGTTTTCTGTTTCTCTGCCTCTGACTTCCCCGCCACAGTATCATTAACAGGCTCTAATGCAGCAGATTAGGCCACTATAAACACAAAACGTCAAAAAAGTCAAGTTGACACGGTTGGGACGGGCTGTTTTTCTTGGCGGACATTTCTGTGGTTTTTGTTGCCGCTGCACCGACAGACGTGGGCAGAGTGACATTGGGTGCATCCAAGAGCCAAAGAACTCCAAGCAAATGCTGATGGGATTTTCTGGACCGTCATGGAGAATGGATCAAGTCAATACAACAGTGCTGGAGACATACTTTAAAATATATTTCGTATGACTTGCACAGTGAAACTAACGATAACTTGTACAGTTTTTAGACGTGAAATGATTTAGCCTCTCCCCGTCACGTTCGCTGCTGATTTACTTCAAAATTTTTACAAATTATTTATCCAAGGCCAAACAGCTTTATAATACCTCCAAATAAGTACAAGGGCCTGGGAGGCTTACAGTCTACTTGCATTAAGGGTCAAGTGAGGCAATAAAATGTAACCTTCTCGTTACTTCAATTCAGTGGACATTGGTGTGGGCATCCTAGGTTATCTGGGCGCAGTGGCAGTACTAGTAGTCAAGGACAAGGAATATATTTGCCCGTGAATATTCTTGTCTGTCTACATGTGTTGTTCCACCGCTTGTGCTCAAATATGTGTAGTTTAAGATGACCAAGACATTAGATCAGGGTCTCACCTGGATTTGACCCTGACTAGTGTCTGTTTGAAATTGTAACCACACTCTTAGGTAATGATTGATATTGGTTAGTGTCGAGAGAATTTTTTTCCGCATCAGATTCCCCCTACCTTGGAAGACAGAACAAATTCTCACATGATGGTATTTGGTGAAAAATGTTTTGTCTTTTGCTTAAGGTCAGTCTGAAGTTGTCTTTTTTTCAAAACCCCAAATAGGGTCAGCCTACCTAGGATTTCCCCCAAAGTTAGTGCATCCACTTGGCTTTCATATCAAAGCTTATCCAATCATGTCATTGTTTCATCATCCTGTACAGTAACACCATTAGCAGATGGCTTTTGGTAAAGGCGCAAACTATCAGACGAGACGACCTTCTTTGGCCTTTCCAGCACATGTTTCTAATCCCAGACATACACACAAAGTATTGGAATGTTTCCCATTCTGAGAGATGAGAAAAGGGGAGGGAAGGGTCGGTTCAGTCCGACGGGAATAGGCGGAGAACAAGAGGCAGGTACAGTACAGGAACAAGCCGGCAAGCAAAAGCAGTGCAGCAAGTACCACACGTCAGTGGTCGTCGAGGGCCCGACATCAACACGAAAACAAGCATCAATGCAATGTGTGTTGGCCCGTGTGGACTGTTAAAGTCAGGGGAATCCCAGAGGGTGGGTCGCCACCGTCGCAATAATGTCATGTTGTCACGCGGCATGAAAACCCAAACGCCAACAAAAACACCATTATTATTTTATTTTATTTTTTATTTTTTTTTTACCCCTTTGACATATTTGTTTGAAATCTGCTCAGAAATTTGGGAGCATAGCAGTATTTCATCTAGAAAGATTATAAAGAAGATTTGGCGCTGTATAAGCATCAACATGTTCTTTCTTTTGTGGCATTGTGAGTACACTCAGTGATTGATTGACAATTCAATTTTTCCCATAGGAACAACAGTAATAAAATTAGCCTACTTCATGATTAAACAGTTTGTCATCATAACACGCTCATTAATTACACACATCATTTTGGGAGAATATTTTTTAACATTCCTAATGCTCGCTCATGCAAATGATAAAAAAAATTAACTGCTCTCACCAGTGGTGCTTTTCGGTATTGTTGGAATCATTAACATCTGTCAGTGTCAGTGAATAACAAAACGGCTTTGCTTTGTGTTTTCGGTTTTGTACTTTTTATGAAATTAAACGTGCAGCATTATATTTTTATTGTCAAATAAATTTAAGCAGTTCTCAGTTTATGATGTTCTCAAAATACAAGGTTCTGAGGTTACGAACGGCACGCCATGAACCACACCGAGGGCAACATTTCCTGCTCGGTATGACTTTTGCATGGAAATTGGAGTTCAGAACATTTAGTGACACTAATTCTCCCACGTTAATTACTGTACTTTCTGCACTATAAGGCGCACCGGATGATAAGGCGCACCTTCAATGAATGGCCCATTTTAAAACTTTGTCCATATATAAGATATATACATTTGGCCCGCGGGCTGGACTTTGGACACGCCTGCTGTAGTGGCTCAATATTGGTCCATATATAAGGCACACCTGATTATAAGGCGCACTGTCGGCTTTTGAGAAAATGTTAGGTTTTTAGGTGCGCCTTATAGTCCGGAAATTACGGTAAATTGGTAATCCGCAGAGGAATAGTGTGGATTTCAATCTTGTTTCTGCAGCGATCAAAACTTGATTCCGCAGTTTCAATTGTGCATTCCTGGGGGACCTCTTAAATGTTAAATTTACGCTTTCAATAAACTTGATACTCATTGAGGTCTTTTAATTTCTTGCTCTTAATTTGTGTAAACTTAACACAAAGCTTTATATTGAATTTGAAGCATCTTCCCAATATATTCAAAAGCTTGAGATTTGGGATCAACAAAGGAATACAAAACAATGACGTGCACTTTCCATCAAAAAGCACCCAACATGAGGAAGTTGTCAAAGTCTAGAAAATATTTTGTTTGTGCACTCAATGGGATATTTGGATGAAGTGCAACAGAAGTCATTAAAGTGTAATCTTAAATCCAACTCCCAGTGGTTTCTTTATAATATTACTCGCATGAAAACAAAAAAGGGGGGTATCAGCTACGTATTTGGGTGGAACTATCTTACTTCCAGCTGCACACGCTGATTCAATTAAGAGCCGCAAATATGAGACGAAGATGTTGAGTCATGCTGCTGACCCCCTCTGAAAATTCAAATCCGTGTTAAATATTGTGACTCATTCATGCTTGCAGACAAGACACCAAATACAAGATCACAAGATCATTGATGTCTAATAGTCGGCCCATGGATCATGTGTGTGCATTTGATACGGCCTGTTGTTCGAAAAGCAGATACGATAAACTTGAAGAGCAAATGGATGTGGATAGGCGGCACTGGTTAGCACGTCCGCCTCACAGTTGAGAGGGTGCGAGTTTGATTCCACCTCCGGCTCTCTGTGTGTGGAGTTTGCATGTTCTCCCCGTGCCTGAGTGGGTTACCTCTGGGCACTCCGGTTTCCTCTCACATAGCAAAAACTAGGTACGCTGGTTGAGCACTCCAAATTGCCCCTAGGTGTGCGTGCGAGTGCAGATGGTTGTCCGTCTCTGTGTGCCCTGCGATTGGCTGGCAACTGGTTCGGGGTGTCCCCCGTCTACTGACGGATGGGATAGGCTCCAGCACGCCGGTGACCCCTGTGGGGATAAGCGGTACAGAAAATGGATGGATGTGGATATTTGAAATTGCAGTTTCACCCACCTAAAACAAGTCAGGGTGTTTTTATAAAAATTCTGGGATTGGTTATGTGAAGATTCTCACTCAGTCTTGCAAAACAGCATTAGTTTGAACAATTTCAGACAAATGTGTAGATGTGCGTGCGTGTGTTTTTACAAGGTCATCATCAAGTTGTTAGTCTTTAGCTGTCATAACAACATCCCTCTGTGAGCTATGTACATACACCCATACACAGACACTCTCACGCAAACACACACACACACACAAACATTTGGCCTTCTAACCTTTGAATCTGTTCTTTCTGAGACGACTGTGTGTGTGTGTGTTTGCGTGTGTGTGCACGTGTGAACATGTGTATGAGACAAGATGGTGGACAAAGCCAAATGGAGCATGGGAGCAGGACGTGAGCCTGCTGTCTTCCTGTAGCCCCACAAAATCATTACCTTTCTCATTCCCGTAGCCGTCTATTTCCTACTGAGTCATGTGACCTCCCCTCAGTCTTAGACAGATTTACAAAGTGCATTGCTGAGTTTGTAACTTTTGGCATGCCATCAGTCACCGTGTCTATGGCGCAGTCACATGTGTTTCCTGCTTGTGGCATCCTGCCAACTACATCAGCCATCATCGTAGTCTAATAAATGTCTGTAAAACATGTCTGCGATGGTTTTTGTGACTAACTGCAGGGAAGATAAGCACTTATCACAAAAATGGCTTATTCGGTAGTAGTATGGGGTATTAAGTGGAACATCTAAAAATGTTTATAAATTTAGGAATTTGGTCCATATATAAGGCGCACTGGACTATAAGGCACACTGTCAGCTTTTGAGAAAATTTTAGGTTTTTAGGTGCGCCTTATAGTCTGGAAAATACGGTATTTTAAGACAAAATAAAATTTTGAAGGATCCACTTTGAAAGGAGGTGGTGAAAACTAGAAATGCAACTTCTAGAAGGCTATAATCAACATCTCCTTGGCTCTTCAGATGCAGATGAAGCAATAACAAATTCCATTGTTTTTTTATAGCATAATAATTCACACTGTTCAAAATGGTACTGTTTGTTGCACTTGTCTGCAAAGTTAAAAATCGAATAATGTTGTATCTATCACGTTAAAGTGTCTTAAAAAGGAAAATCTTTACCCTTTTTTATGCAGTACTATTACAAAGTCTGGATGGATGGACGAGCAGATGGAGACATACAGTATAAAGAAGTTTGGAAATTGTTTTACATGCAGACAGTTACTTTAACTAGTATTGTGCAGTCTGCAGAGTACTCAGAAATGTATTTTTTCTTGATGCTTGCCTCTACTGTCATCTAGGGTCTGCAAACGTTATTACTCCTTCAACATGAGATTGTTGAGATGTGATGAGGTTGAACTTTTTATGCCTGTTTGCCACTGTGTTACATCATCTTTCTTTATAACAACACTCAATAATTTTTCAGAACAAAGAACACAAATTGTGGAAGCTTCCCAGGTTGGATTCTTTCCCCTTCATCATTGATGGGGATTATTTCAACATTATTGCATTTACACTAAGTAGGAAAATATTTTTGCAAATAAGCTCAATAAAATGAGTTGAGGAATTTCTTTACATGAGGGGAGTCTTTTGTCGCCATCTTGTGGCAGCAAAGAAAAGAAAATGACAAAATGAAAGTTTTGATGGAAATTTTAATGAGGTTCTATGGCAGGATGATGCAAAGACGCAAACAGACAACACTGAAAGTAAAACAAATACTTTCCTAAATGTAAAAATGAGTTAAACTATAGAGGTCAAACATAAAAACATGTTCATATTATTCATTTGAATTATTAATAGTCAATTTGTTTAGAGCTTGACAGTCAACACTGTGCAATAAAAAGCATGGAGCTTGACATTTTTTGTTTTACTTTGTTCAAAACACAAAAATAGCTTATTTTG
This sequence comes from Syngnathus scovelli, assembly GCF_024217435.2. Lineage (NCBI taxonomy): Eukaryota > Metazoa > Chordata > Actinopteri > Syngnathiformes > Syngnathidae > Syngnathus > Syngnathus scovelli. The sequence continues at coordinate 14,208,902 of NC_090854.1, read as the reverse complement.
TTATTTTTCTGATTAAAAAACAAACACAACTCACAAAATTTGGAGTTACCATGCACATGTTTTACATTTGATAGTAAAACAATGTTTTTTGTGTGTTACTACTTCATTAGAATACAGAGCAGTCCACTTGTAGTTCCTGTTTGAAGTGATGAATTTTAGTCCAAAGGCCTGCTGGAGATGTGTGCTGGGCCTCCGGCAGCAGCAGTGTTAGTGTGTATGTGCATCACAGCTTGGGTTGATTTGCCAGCTTGGCCTTCAGGTTCTCTGCCAGCTTGTCCAGAAACTCAAAGGTGTTCAGGTAGTCAGCGCGTGTCACGCTGCAAGCAGAGAAAGATTTGAGGGAAAAGTGGGGAAAAAAAGTTACATTTTCCATCCCTTTTGTCAAAATTAGGATAGTACCGGATTTTCCGCACTATAAGGCGCACCTAAAAACCTCCAATTTTCTCCAAAGCCGACAGTGCGCCTTATAATCAGGTGCGCCTTATATATGGACCAATATTGAGCCACTACAGCAGGCGTGTCCAAAGTCCGTATAAATAAATGTATATATCTTATATATGGACAAAGTTTTAAAATGGGCCATTCATTGAAGGTGTGCCTTATAATCCGGTGCGCCTTATAGTGCGGAAAATACGGTATTTGAAATTTCCATCTATCCGTCCTTCTGTCCATTTAGAGAACACGCTGCTAAAGATGAAATATTTTGAACAAGACTAACTTTGGCAGTCCCTTGATGCAGATGGCCAAATCCTTGGTCATGAAGCCCGCCTCAATGGTCTCAACGCAAACAGCCTCTAAGGCTTCCGAGAAGACGCGCAGCTCCACGTTGCTATCTAGCTTGGCCCGATGGAGGAGACCCCGAGTCCATGCAAAGATGGAGGCTGCAAGGAACAATATGCTAAAATTATTTTCTCAGACAGAAAACATGCACGCTTGTTTCATCGCTGTTGTTAACTACCAATGGGGTTGGTGGAGGTTTCTTTTCCCTGCTGGTGTTGCCTGTAGTGGCGCGTCACGGTGCCGTGCGCTGCCTCTGACTCCACGGTCCGACCGTCAGGACAGATCAGCACACTGGTCATCATACCCAGCGAGCCGTACCCTAGAAGCGAGAAAGACCTGATGTTGCATGTGTTCGGTTTGTTCTTTTACAAACCAACAAGACCTTATTTGAACAAACTCGTATCTCAAATGTGCAGATTTGTATCTGATACATTTTGTGAATATTTGCAAGTCTGAATGGTTTGATTGGTTGAGACATTTGAATGAAGGACAATCAATGAAAAACAGAGTGTAACTATAGCAACCTTGAGCCACTGAGTCAGATTGGACATCTCCGTCGTAGTTCTTGCAGGCCCAAATGAAGCCTCCATCTGACTTCATGGCCTGGGCCACCATGTCGTCAATCAGACGGTGCTCGTACCAGATACCTTTGGCCTCAAACTTAGCTCGGTATTCCCTGTTGAGCAAATTTAAGTAGGCGTGAGTGTGTAGTCTAAATATTTTTACCTAGAAGAAATTATGGAAATTGATCTGTTCCAGGCTATGTGTGTGCATGCGTGCATACTTCTCATAGATCTCCTGGAAAATATCTTTGAATCGCCCGTCATACTTCTTCAAGATGGTATTCTTGGTGCTGAGGTAGAGAGGCCAGCATTTCACCAGAGCCATCTGGAAGGAGCTGTGAGCAAAATCCCTGATGGATTTGTCTGTATTGTACATGCCCAGCGCCACGCCGCCCGTGCCTACACACAAATACACACATTGTAGATGTGCAGTTATTTTACAATAAAACTAAGCCAGGCTACAAAACACACTTAATCTCCCAGCATAACGGTTCCATAATTAGCATAGCTTACATTTATTTTTGCCCTGAAAAATGCAATCGGAAAGTGTTGTCAGATGCTCTTTGCATACCTTCAAAATTGTGGACAACGAACTTGACCTGCTCTCCGCATTCGGGCGTGTAGATCATCTCCACTTTGCCCGGCCCGGGGACCACAAAGTCGGTGGCTTTGTACTGGAGGGGAACACATTGATGGAATTTTGAATACTTTCGAAATACGTGACCCAAAGAGAGTAACATTTATAGTAATGAAGTGGGGCTGTCAAAGTCTATCTATATGGACTTTCTTATATATGTATTTTTTTTATTAATTAATTTGTCTATTAACTCACTCACTCACTCACTCACTCACTCACTCACTCACTCACTCACTCACTCACTCACTCACTCACTCACTCACTCACTGACTCACTCACTCACTGACTCACTCACTCACTCACTCACTCACTCACTCACTCACTCACTCACAAAAGAGCTACCTGATCGCCATGGGCGTGCCTGCCGATGATGATGGGCTTGACCCAGCCGGGAACCAAGCGGGGGATGTTCCGACAGATGATAGCTTCCCTGAAGACAGTGCCGCCCAGTATGTTCCGAATGGTCCCGTTGGGGGAGCGCCACATATTCTTCAGCTTGAACTCCTCGACACGATTCTCATCCGGCGTGATGGTGGCGCACTTAATGCCCACGCTGTAGCGCCGCACCGCCTCGGCTGCCTCCACTGTCACTCGGTCGTCCGTAGCGTCGCGGTTTTCCATTCCGAGGTCGTAACTAGGCAGGTGATGAGAGAAATGTTTTTGATCACATGACACAAGAATGTTGGAAATCAAATTTAAGAAATTTCAAAGCCCCTAATGTTTCTTTGAGTTTTTGGAATGTTCCGCATGAGGATAAACAATCCCCAATCACCCAGAGCTGCAGTAATACTGAAGAAACTGTATGTTTGGGTTGAGAACTGAAAATATGTTCGCACAGGTCACAATGAATGTCCGCATTCTGTAATTTGGGCAAAAAATTCACAAAAGCAGCCCTGTTTTTTTTCATTTCATGAAAGCATAGGATATACCGGAAGTTGTACTCTCCATTTAAAAAAACAAACAAAAAAAACAATCAACTGTCTGCACTGGCCGAAAAAAACAAAACGATTGTTTTTATTGTCTTACAATTATATTAGCCACAGAGGCTAGGTGATTAGTCATCTGTGTTGAAGCACAATGGCTGTGACAGTTTAAAAAAAAAAAGGAGGACAGTCAAGAACATTCAAACAAAAGGTGTTGAGGGCCATAACCTACATTTGTGCAAGTGGCCTCATTTCTCTGCTAATTGTTTCTCGTGCACGAAGTAAAATGCTGCATGAAAAAAAGGCATTAACCTACCACCTAACTCTGGTTGCATGTATGTGTACAGGCTTTGTTTGATAACAGCCGTGACCTTTCACCGACTTACTCCACCCCAAGCCCCAAGATTGTTGTGATTCAACATCTCACATAGCAGACAGAAGGAAAACTTCAGCCAACAAAATCAGGTTTGACATGTATGTTGTATTTGTGCACTGGACTACAAAGGCATCTTTTCCACATCTTTAACCTTGCAATGTTGGGTTGACGAGTTGCAAAGTCATCATGGAATGTGCATACGTGACACAATGACCTTTTTTCCCTGACAGTATTTACAATTTCTCTAACCATTAACCATATGACAATAAACAGCTTTCTCATTTATTTGGCTAATAAGTGTGAGCAAAGACTTAAAAAAATGTTTTATGACACCCAAGAGATTAAATGATTATGCAAACTCAGCAAAACATTGATAAAAGTTGCAGGATGGGTGGCAGACAAAGTCCAGTCCATCAACATTCTACAACCTTAAAGTAAGGTTCTTCCAAGACCATATAAAGAGTTTAACAATGGGCGGGGGTTGCTGTCCAAGCCTGTACTGGCCATTCGGGTTTGTCCTGGCCTTTCGAGTTTGGTCAGATTAATCAGATAAATAGCAATAAAAAAAAAAAAGTCAGCGTTACCACTCTCGAGTGCAAAAAAAGAATACTGCAATTTTAAATGGAAACAGTACAAGTGGCTTAATTTTCTTTAACTATGATGCTATTACCTGTGCAAGTCAAGGTCCAGGTATGGGAAGATAAGCTTCTCCTTGATGAGCTCCCAGATGACCCGGGTCATTTCGTCACCCTGCATCTCCACCACAGAACCGGCCTTGATTTTGGAAGTCATTGTTTTTCCTGCAAACATGCATAGAATTACAAGAGTTGGAACCAAGTTAAAAAAATCGTTGCATGCACAAAAAAATAAAATAAAACAAGATTCATGAATCTGTGAGTATGCAAGAAGCATATTCCTTTTGTACATCTACATTAATTTAAGTAGCAGACTCCTCCCTTGCCACGCCCCCATATAAATATTCAAATTAGTATAAACCGGGTTTACTAGTGGGAATTCTTCACGCTGCATGATCAGATAAAAAGACTATCATGCCTTAGATGATAAAATGAAAAAATTAGGAGCTTCACAAAATGCACACACGTGGAAAATTAGTTGAGGCTTGAGTATGTAAGTCAGCGAGCAATGAATGCAAATGTTAAAGGGGCATTCTCTTTGCCTAGCAGGGGCATAAAATTTAAGAGGTTCGTCAGCATTCCTAACCCCCTCCGCCCCCTGCCACGTTGCAGAGAATATTTTAGGGCACTTCTGATGCCTCAACTGTCAAAAGAGGATGAATGCAAATGCTAAAGAGACAGTTTGTGATTGCGACAGGCTTAAGCCCTCATAGCAAAACATTGCAAGCAGCAAGTGGCTCTTTTTCATCCTTTCAAATTTATAATCATATGAACCCAGAAACCTCAACTCTCCCACATCAAGGTACAGGAACGCCCCTGGCCACCATGTTGCTCCGCCCCTGGTTGGAACAGTGAGTGGGAGGGGCGATGGTCTCATGAATGGGTTTATACAAAGTGTGACAGAAGTGTCGCCACACTAGTGACTCAGCATTAAACCCCACTGCAAAATAAAATGAGCCACTGCAGCATATGAAATTAATTTTTTGCCAGACTTCTGGATTTTCAAAGTAAAATATAATCCAATGTATTGCATAAATGGGAATTGTCAACATCTGTTCTTTTGAACTTTTCCACAATAGTTGCAGCTTTTTAATGGATAACTGGCTCATTTGTGAAAGTTACGCAAGTCCCTAACATGATCTGACAAGTGGGACACTCAAACGGGAAGTAAAATCAGATAAGCATATAATAATGGATAATAACTGCATTTAAATAAAATTGTCAATACATCAAAACGTAACAAGAACCTTGCACGACACTATATGTCAATTCAGAAAGACAATGTATTCATTTTCATCCTTGCACAATAATCAAAGAGCCACATTAGCTTTACTTGGTTTGCAGAAGCGAATAATGCAAGTGACGACACCGTCTTTCCTGCAGCTTGACAATCTGCCACCAAGACAGAACGGCAAATGCTGTCTGCATATTCTTACCTTATTTTGCAGGTAAAAGGGATGAAGATGACTATAATTCGCACAATTTTGCCGAGTCGGGAGTGATTGCGACAGTTTGGAGGAAGGAGTATAAGGGAGGAGCACAGTCACCGGCTTCCTCATCCGAGTAGGCTTGAGAAAACATCAACCAATTACAGCCAATCGGACGTGACCATATGACTGAATGGGCGTCTCTTCGTTTTGGCCGTGTTTATAACGGTGAATGAATAACACGCACGCACAGACGCGCATGCACGGAAACAAAAATTGCTTAGATATATGGATGGAAAATTATATTTTTAAAATAACTCTCAGTTCTGTTACTAATCTGAATGCATGTCTTCATTTTTAAATACTATTTTAAGTAGCAAAAAAAAAGTAGATTTATTGGATGATTAATTTATTCAATTTAAAAGAAAGTGCTTGTATTTATCTTTTCAACCACTAGATGTTGGTAGCTCACTGTATAATTGATTTCCCCTTTTCTCTTGCTTTCCAGCAACCATGTGGACCCAGGAGCGCGGCAGGTGTCTGGGTTTAATATCCACGTCTAAATGTCACACCAGTCGTCATTGTTTTGTGCTATTTTTAAACACTTGATTCAACAAAGATGGTTTATATTGCACGTGGAAAACTCAAACGTCCATACAATAGTTTATGTGGAGCAAAGGATATGGACATTGTTTTACCATGCATTCATCAAACTATCCTGAACGTGCATTTGTTCCAAAAAGTAAATTGCGTGCGCAATTATGCAGGTACCTGCCCTTTTTTTTTTTTTTTTTTTTTTTTTTTTTTAACACGCAGCAACCAATTAGATGAGAGAATGAACTGGCTTTGTTGACTCCCACCTCCAATTTGAAAGAGGACCACATCATCAGGACCTGCAGGCGTCATGTGACTCGGCATCTGCTCTCTCTTGATAACCACAGAGGGAGAAGGAGGCAGAAAGAGAGAGAGGGGTGGGGGGGGGGGTATGAGGAGGAGCTTGTCGCTATAAGATTCACTCACACACCATCAGCACCACAAAGTCACAGTCCATCCATCCAAGCATCTATTGTTTGCTGCGTCTCTCTTGCTTTGTTTTTGCGCGTAAAAACATGCTCACCTTTGCGCACCGTTCACTTTGACGGTGCGCATTAACTAACCCCTCAAGCTTATACTCCAGCTCGCTCTCTGTCTTGGGCTCGATTATGGTCACAGCCCCCGCGGTGTCAAGGTGGAGCCGCCACGCGTTTCTCGGATCGGTGCGCTCCTCCAGGGGCTGGGATGCGCACCGGGTACCTCCCGCTTCCTGCCGAGCTTTGGGTCTGAGCAGCGGGAGGAGGAGTCCAGCGGTGCCCCGGGGCGCCGAGTCAGAAGGACCCAGTCGACCCGGAGCAGGATGCCGGTGATGAGAGGGCTGCTGGCCCCACAGAACACCTTCCTGGACACCATCGCCACACGATTCGATGGCACCCGTAAGTACTGATGATGTTCTATAAATATAAGTTAGTAAGTCAATGAATTCTCCATACATAAAAATGCTACGTAGTACCTTAAAGATTATGAATGCACTCTGGTCCGTTCATTCATGAGTGGTTGGCAGAATTATTAAAATACTGCAGTGGTAGCCTACTTTGAGAATCAAGCAAGGAATTTAATGTTTTTTAAGGTTGCGATGTAAATAATGCCTGGTACGTATTTGCAGGGGCGTTTTACTTGGAGTTTTGGTGTTGATGTTATTTTGCCTTTGGCGAGAGTGCTTTGTGAACAGATGCAATGAGCATTCTCTGTGTGTTCAGGCCCATGCTGGGCAGGTGGGCGGGTGCGAGTTGCTTATATTGCATTTGGGCTCTTTTCTTCTGTCCCTTCACACTGAATATTTGTGGAGCAAAGAGAACGGTCAGCTACTCTTTTCTTCATGTCCAATGGAACTGATCAGTTAACAAATCAGTTACTGGTAAATCAGGAAATGAACTAGACTTTGTATGACCCAGTCAGAACTTTTGAGGGACAGTTTTTGATGACTCCTTTCTGTTCACCCAGCACACAAAGCAAGGCCTACAAAGGCATGCTTAGATGAGTTTTATTTAGAAAAAGCAGATCAAATATATTTGGGATAGAGGTCAGAGCCGAGCAAAACCTCAAATCAATCAGCAACTCAATATTTACACGTTTTACTTCATGCAGGTGTAATGTGAGTCGATGGGCAGAATGTCCTGATACATTTTTCCTTGCATGTGCATACCACCCATGTTCATGATTTTGCACAAGAGCATCCCAACATTCCTCCGGGAAAATAGTTGCTGTCCATTTTTGAATCCTCACGCAAAGCAAACTTGACTTTTTCCTCCATTGTCATTTCTTCGAGGCGTCTTTGTGTCAGTACTTTTGTCTTTTGCTTACGCTGACAGCAAGATGAATCTCATCCTCATATCTCTGCGGAGATGCTCATCACTTCAGAGTTAATTGTTGATTGATAAAGACAGTTCTTCATCTTGTTGTCTCCAATATAATAGTGTCGTCTGCATTGGAATCAAAAAGACAACAGTGCACAAATGCAGCCGCCTACTGCCTGCAACACACACACACATAGTCAAGACGAACCAAACAGTAGCAGGGGAGGAGGGTGACGAGGGACCATGTCTTTGTGTCTCAAGCGCTGGCTGTGTGGATCAGCCCCCGTCATGTCAAGATGTGGCTCAGCTCCCTTATACTGTCCCTCCCCGGCCAGCGTACTAATAATTACACATCTCTAGCAGCACCATGTACAGCCATTGTAATTAACTGCACAGATGTCAAGAATCCATTGTGGCCCATTCTTGGCTGTCAGATGGGTTGGGGGTGCAGGATGAGGACGGTGGTAGTGCTGACTGTGGGGGGCGGGGGCTTGCTGCACTCGCCATGGTGAGGGGAGGAGGGGTTGTTCTATTATGTGTCACATACTCATATCACCATGTGGTTGTAAATTATGCGACATTACTTCCGGAAAAAACCTTTTGGTGGCAAGGTGAAGGCCATGTGTGTTTGATTGAAGGGCTGCATCCAAATGAAAAACTGCTGTAATGTGTGTGTGTGCATGTGTGTAATGGTAGTAGCAAAATTGTATGAAGGCCAGGGATCGAAGTAGTGCCCAACCAAATCCAACACTCTACAAATTTTTGGTACGTCATTCATTCATTCGTTCGTTCGTTGGTTCATTTATTCGTTCGTTGGTTCATTTATTCGTTCGTTCGTTCATTCATTCTGTCATTTCTGCTCATCCAAGGTCATGTCATGGGGGCCGCAATTTAAGTAGGGAAGCCCAAAGTTCACTCTCCCTAGCCACTTCATCTAGCAAGTTCTAGGGGATCCTGAGACGTTCCCAAGCCAGCCGGGAGTCATAGTCTCACGAGCATGTCCTGGGTCGACCTCAGGGGTCCTCCCAGTGGGACATGCCTGGAGCACCCTACCAGAGATAAAATGCCCGAGCCACCTCATCTGGCTCTTCTCAATGCGGAGGAGTGTAATTCAAGTTAGTCAGCATGTTTGCAACTTTGTTGTTGGGACTTGTGGAGGATTTTTGTGCATCTACAAATTTACAAAGCCAATGCAGAATCTTTAATTTTGTGCATAGAAGTCATTTTTAATTCACAGGGCATTGCTTTTTCCACTTGTATTCCAGTGGAATGTTATCAACCGCAACTCACTGTGCATAAACGTAGGATGTTTATATCTTGTTAAATAAACACATTATGCTAATTAGGCATCTGAGCAGGAGGTGGAAATACGACTGACACTGACGCAGTTTTCCTTATAAGTCACTGCTTTGTACAATGTCGTTTTGTACGTGTATTTTTTCTCATAAAATACAGTCTTGCAAATAGAAAACATGTGAAATGCTTAATGGCTCACTGCATAATGACGCTAATATTAGATTCACACGTACTCTCATTAACATCGTTATTTTGGAAGTGTGAACATGCGAGACTTTTTTTTGGGGGGGTAGCGGGAGCATGGAAAAGTATTTCCCAGAAACGCCCTACACTTACCTTAATCAATGTTCATTTGCCGTCACTGAGGCTGTGCTTCTTCCATGGGCAGCAGCAGCAGCTGTGTGGGACTGCAGCAGTCAATTGGTCCGATTAATTGAGTAGGCCTCGACTTGGTGCTTAATCAAGTTAGAGCCTGAGTGCCCTCCACATTATGCCGTCATGCTCAGAGCCACAAGCTGCAGTTTCGTCTATCTACCTCATGCAAAATCTGATTAAAAAGCTTGCAGAAGATTTCACCAAAAAATCAGTTCACCAAAACACAGTGAATGAATGAATTTTTTCTCATAAAAATATACTTGGAGGATTCTGCACATAAGGTAACAAAATGGATGGATGTAGAGTGAATCGCAGCCTCTTGTCCATGGCATGGTCTTTTTCTATTTGGTTTGGGGAGACAGCGAGATGTGTTTGTGTGTGCAAATTTGCTTGTGTACGATATGTTTGACAGCACAGATTAGTTTTGAAGCAGCATCAAGTCTCAGGTGAATGTTTCCCCCGTGGCTCTGTGTGCTGAAGGCTTATGGCTCAAGCAGATACAATGATAAGCCTGCTATTGCTAATGGCTAAGTTGTTTGCAAAACGACACCTGTTATGTACATCATAAAAGAGTGAAAATGGCTCACAATATGGATATTTTGATAAACATACAATGACCTCTGCACTGGTAATCGGTACAGAATGTGACATTAAGCTGATTACAAATCATGACAAGCCCACTTAAAATGGTGTCGTTTGGGATATGAAGATTAATCCTAAACCTGCTGGTGTCTGTCACGGGTGAATAATTCATTTCCCGAGTAGAACCGTAACAGTGACCTCCACTTCATAATTTGCAACCAATGACAGAGCAGATGTATCATTGTACAAGCCATAGTCAAACACACACAATTATTTGTTTAATTAATTATTTTATTTTATTTATTTTATTTATTTTATTATTTAATTTATTTAATTTATTTAATTTATTTATTATGGGCGGCTCGGTGGCGCACTGGGTAGCACGTCCGCCTCACAGTTAGGAGGGTGCGGGTTCGATTCCACCTCCGGCCCTCCCTGTGCGGAGTTTGCATGTTCTCCCCGAGCCCGCGTGGGTTTTCTCCGGGCACTCCGGTTTCCTTCCACACATCCCAAAAACATGCTTGGTAGGCCGATTGATCACTCCAAATTGTCCCTAGGTGTGAGTGCGAGTGCGAATGGTTGTTTGTCTCTGTGTGCCCTGCAATTGGCTGGCAACCGGTTCAGGGTGTCCCCCGCCTACTGCCCGATGACAGCTGGGATAGGCTCCAGCACGCCCGCGACCCCCGTGGGGACTAAGCGGTTCAGAAAATGGATGGATGGATGGATGGATTATTTATTATGTTCTAACAATAACTCACCAGTGATGGACAGTGATTTTCTAGGTTTTCTCATACTGTTGTGCAAACAGTAAGAGAGATTTATTGCAATAAATTGTTCAAAATTTGTTATTTCAAAAGTGTGGCCTACACATTAATCAGCGCCCAAGAAGTGACCCTTAGGTTCAGAAAGGCTGGTGGGTGCCTTATGTACACAATCCACCTTTTGTACAGAGGAAAACCCCTGAAAGTCTGATGATGTAGATCTTGACCCTGTAGAAAACTTTAACGGATCACCCATCTAACAGTCTAACCTCAATAAACCAGACAATTGAAAATAAATCAACAGGAACAGAAAGTACATGGAGAACAATGTTCACTAGAACGTCTGAGCACAGATTTGAGCCGAGAACGTCTACAGACTGTGAGGCAGATATCCAAATCACGCAATGGCCACCATGCCGCGCCACTGCCTTTCTCAAAAATATTTTTTGACATTTTTGTGCATAATCCACCTACCTGTGACCTTCCACACCGGCACACTCGTTTCCATACTCTGAATGCACTTGCCAATTTCACACCGCACCAACTGTGTAATATTTCTCTAGTGCTATTTGTGCCGTGTGATTGAAAAGGACAACATATTCATTAGTCAGGCTCTTAAGTGCTTTCATGACCAAGAATAGAACCATCTTGAGAGTGTCATTATCATAATTTTAAATTCGACAATTTCGCTTTTAGAGACAGATTATGAAAACGATTGCTATGATCAATAATTACTAAACCTTGCCTGGCAAATGAATTAAGAGGGAGCCAATTACCACAAATCAGTGTAGATGCTGCAAGGTTTCGCTACATGCTCACACGTACGCACATAACACTCAATCTGCTAGATGTCAGTCATACATTATTGACAGTGGCTGCCTGCGTTCACCTGCCGCAGAAATGCACCAAGGATGTCTCATATAGAGATAATGGACAAAAAAATCGAGTACTTAAATTTTCGAGTTGATCTGATCCAATTTTTGGGGAGAGAGGATAAAATAAAAACTGATAAAAGAAAGTAAGCAATGATCATTTGATCAATCCTCTGCAAAAAAAATCAGGTAAAAATTATGGTCAATGACTGAATGAGCCTTTCCAGTGAGAGTTATTAACTTCTCATATTTAAGCTTTATGCTACTTGAGTCAAGTATTTCTGCAAGTGATTTGTGTGAGCATTAGGAGACTTTTTCTCAAACCTGCCAAATGTGATGCACTTGGATGATGTCATTCGAGGTGAAAATGCACTCAGCATCTCAGGTCAAGTGTTCATTGCAGGCCAGTTATGACATTAAGGAGAGGTATAAGTAGGATGCTGATGTAAGATGCGAAGGAGTTAGTGTGAATTTATAGTCATCCAGTCTCTTGAACAGTTCATTACACAAAAGAACAATCACCAGACTTGGCTTTCCATCCCTGTGGTAATAAATGAGACACAGAATATGGGGAAATTCATGATAATATAAAAATAATAGCGATACGGGAACAGTATCGTTGGGTTTCTAGAGTGCATTAAAACAACTTTTAAATCTTTGAATTGCCTCTACAGGTTGTGTGTTGGCAAGTTTTTATGGAATTTTTAGCCTTTTCTTTGACATTTCTTTTTTTAGCACATGGCTGTCACATGTTATGTTCATGCACCATCTTTAAAGCCTATGGCTATAGTATGAGAAGGCTTTACATCCATATGTGTACGAAACAGAATGGCCATGTTTGGCTGTTTCTTATTTAAGTAAAGCTTAAAGACACCCTTAAGGGGGCATCAAATGCTCCATCTGGCCACTTCACACTGCTTTATAACAAATTATATCAATCCTGTTTGCACAGATTTTATTACTCCATAGTGGATAATGAATAAATTTGAATACACAGCAATGATCATCGACTGGCAGCAAAGAGGCCATTTTGGTGTATTTCATTCACCGTATCATACATAAATATGACAACAGCCATAGGTGTCAAACTCAAGGCCCGGGGGCCAGATACGGCCCGCCAAATCATTTTACGTGGCCCGCAAAGACACATTTTGCATCGACTGTCATTACTACAATTACAAATTGTCTTCACTTTTTAAAAAGAGATATTGCTAGCAATTTTTTATTACCATTCATCTTTTTGAGCTATTTCAATAGCCCTGATTTCAAAACTAGTTTTTCATCACTTTGTTGTGTAGGCTATACTGTATGTATATAAAAGACGTTGACAGTCATAATGACCCTCCGAGGGAAACTATGACTACAATGCGGCCCGTGACAAAAATGAGTTTGACAACCCTGCAGTCTAAATCATCAATTAATTGAGTAAATTGCAATCATTATGATCCTGAAAATATTGGCCCCAGGGGATGCAACAACACACACATCCACACAGAACCATCGGCAAAAACTTTTTAAGGGCCATCATATCGTTTTCATAGGCTTACCCCAGGCATCCACTTTGCTCTGCACAACACTCAAAATGGCAATTACAAAGTATGGGCTTTTAGAAAAACCCATATTTGTGTGTCAATTAAAATGTTTAGGCTTTTATCTTCAAAACATCCTTTCAAAAAAGACTGTTTACGTTTCAGTAATTCTGCTGACCAGCATAACATGATTGAACAAATATGAAAAATAGAGGGAAAACAAATGTAGCATCTATCAGAGTGTATAAGCATGATTAGCTAGCGTATCCACTATTCCTTTGCTTTCATCATTTTCATTTACCACTATTACAGCAGACTGGTCTTTTTTTCTTTGCTTGGACCACTCAATTCTATTTTTTTTCTATTTTGTGTGTTCACAGTCCAACCTCCACCTTAAATGCACAATTTCACATTTTAAAACAACAAGACCCTTATGTCTTTCTTAAATTAGTTAGAACAAATTTTAAATTCAAATTTTGAAGTACCGGAGCCCAGTACAGACGGAAACAGTTTAAGGATGAGTTCCTGATTGGTTTAGAACCTGGGTGGCAAACTTTGTAGTTCATGACTTCCCTCAAAGAGCCGTTGAAGGTGAAACCGAATAAATTTGAAATCTCATCATATTATTTCGTATACAAAACAAAACAATGGCTTACTTAACAAAAAATAGTTGCATTATTATTCAAGTTACTGTCAACAGGGTAAAGAAAAAAAGAAAAATAATTGTATTGATTCCAGAATAAAGTTATGTACTTGAGGGAAAAGGTAATAATTTTAAGAGATTTAAATTCTAATTTGACAATAAATTCCAAAATTTGTTACATGACTATTTTATTTCTAAACTGTATTAAGAATAAAGTTGATCATTAGGAACTTTGATGAAATTTTTATTCTTTTAGTATTTTTTTCTTTTCAGTGTGTCCCTAATTCACCCTGGTATGCCTCACCTTGAGTTGTCAGCTCATAAAAACCTATTCTGCCCTGTCTTAAATATTAATAACGCAGAATTGAAAAATCAAAATTTTATCACCCCACCCCGACCCTCTGTCCTCCTTGGTCATGTGACTGCGAAGAGAGTCACTTCCCTCAACCAGACTGCCAATTGAACTAAATCAGAGCCAAGTGACCCAAACAGGAAGTGGCAGCCAGCGCCAAGGGAGGAGCGCTGTGGTCGCACCGGCCATCTGAAGACGATCGAAACACCGCAGCGTGGCCTCTTGCCCGAAAGTTCATTTGACGTGTGTGCCTGCAGCATCTTTGCATGATGATATTCAATGAAGACAATGTACTGTACACCCTTGCATATATTTGTTTTGGGAATGGCAGATGAGCCTTTTATGGTGTCATTAGCTGTACCATGACTCTCCACTTGCTAATCTCTTCCTGCTTTTGTTTAATTGCCGCAAATATTGACTTCCCCAACATGGTGACCGAGCAATGCTAAAACACAGCGTGCACCTGTTAATGGACCACAGGTACTGGAGCTTTAGAGCTCCAATTCAAACTTGTTTTTATATGCTTTGCGGGTTATGGAGAAAGTTCAAGTTACTACAAGACCAACAAAAGCCTTTTGTTTTCATACATTATGCACACTCCTATCCCTGCTGCTCAATGTTGGTTTAATATATTTCATAAAAATGATCATTAGGATTCCATATTCTATTGGATAATAAGCTACGGTTCTGTCAGATAAGCTGCCCTGCTTACACACATTTGAGACAGTATCTTTGAAGCTATTATCTGTCGTTCGCTAGAAATCTACACATAAACTGTAGGCAGGGCTATTAAACTCATTTGTGTAGCGGGCCACATAATAGTTATTGCCTCTCTCAGAGGGCCGGTATAACTATGAAATTCAAATACTTATAAAAGCACTTCCTCATAGAAAAACAATTGTCCCTGAAATAAGAAGTGCAAAATAGTTGCAAGAATTAATACTTAAAGAGTAGTTTAAAAACAATATAAACAATAAAACGCTATTGTGACTTGATAATATTGTTATGAGGAAAATCAGCCATCTCTGGCTCCATCTTGTGCTTCTGGTTTGACATACAGGAAACCACGACGCCCAATTACAAAAAAAAAACAACAACAACCAATCAGAGATAAAAGGGTGTGACGGAGTGGCAGTTATTAGTAACACGCTTGCGGACTCACACATTGCTGGCTCACCCCATGAGTGTTCCTAAGAGGTAAGTTACGAACAGTCTTTTTGGCATCTTTTGCAGTGTGGGATGATATGTTAACTTGCACAATAATTTGGAATGTACATGAGTTTGATCAGAATATCAAGTGGAAAGACACAAAGCCTACTAGAAACTCCACATTTTCTTGACATTTCATTTCCTGTTGGCGTCCCATTACTTTTTTCCAAATTGAATAAACAGGGGAGTACTGGCTTTTATAATCAAACCCTATACTCAACACATTTCTTTGAGCTTATTCTAAATCTCCTTGGAGAAGCAACTGACTGACTCGAACTCCAAAGCTCTCCAATTTCAAATTAATTGGCTGCATGTGTGAAACCAACCTGGTGTGGCCGATTATATACATGAATGTGTGTGTGTGTGTGTGTGTGCGTGTGTGTGCGTGTGTGTGTGTGTGTGTTCTTTCATGCCGTAGAACTGTAGCTACAAGTTGACTGTAGAAAGAAGAAATAAAAACACCAGTCGCCTCAGTCACAGCTGGTGGAGGCAGCCATGTTGCAGTCCCTGTAGTGCTAGTACATTAAGTTCCCTGGATGAAAAGCAAGCTTAGATGAGGAAACTAAAATAAAACAAGAGGCAGTGTGTGAACATGATTACTGTAATATTGCACAAAATTAAAAAACAAATTAACGACAACACATTTAAAGTAGACGCCAAGAAGTGATACAAGAATGTGAATTAGAACAATGTTATTGCGATAAATCGTTTTTGACGAGATTCCCTAAATAGATTGTATTTGAGTATTTAGGTTCCACTGTTTTCATGTAGTACTGAAATAGACAGCGTCTCTCTCTAGCTTTCTCCTCTCAATGCTTTCCACACCTCTGTGGTGCTGAAAGACACACAGTAACAATGTTGACTTTTCATCTGGTTTGTTATGCTTGTGTTCTTAATAATAGAAAACACGAACAAAGAGAGTGTGATCAAGCACTCCGCACTCGCTGTGTGTACCAAAATAGTTTTTTTATTTTTTTGTGCTGGCTCAATTACACCATAATTTTGTGGAATTAAATTATCCTTTGTGTGGTTTAGGTTTGGGATTCTTTTAATTTTGAAGATGATGTGAACTGGCTACACGTTGTCTTTTTCAGTGAATGGATTATGACGGCCAAAATCACCAAATTATCTTGACTAATACGAACACTGTAATTTAAAAAAAATGAATGATTGATTTTATTGAACCTATAAACACATTACAAGATAAAGCTAAAATTTTAGACGAAAGAAAAAGTAGTAGTTAGTTATCATGATTCATAACAGTTTTAACAGTAGTTAAAAGTATATGCTCAAGGAGTAATGGTTTGGCATTTACAGACCAGATAGATTGCCCATACTAATGAATGTGAGGAGCTGGCAGATAAAGATGAGACAAAGGGAGCAACATGGAATATTTATCAGGCCTTAATAGAGGAGAAGACAGTAGGTAGTGAGTAGTGGCGAGCTATCTTGACTGTTTTCATTTACATTCATTAATATTGTCACCAGTGTTCGCTGGTACATTAAGCTCTTGTGTCCTTCTTCCTACTAATCTTATCTACCAATAGCTCTTTGGAAGTGACATGAACCATAGTCAGAATTCTTTTCTCCAGGTAAAAATGTTGTGATAAAGACGAATGATTTAATTTAAAATGTCGGCTACGGAAATAGTCTCTTATTTAAATACAAAAATAAACTGAACAATGTGTGACACTGAAAATCATTCATGTCAAACCGAACAAAAAAAACAGCAGTCCTATCTTCAACATGAAGAATGAACCCTTGAACTTGAGAATTGAAAAATTCATCTCGTGTGACGTCAGTTCCAATTTATGAAGTTTTCTATGACTTTAAAGACTTATTTCAACTGTATTTTTTGGTTATATTTCAAATAGTTTTTACTTGTTCCAATCCAGTGGAAACAGCGATATAATAATCACGAGTACTTTAATTCCACAATATTGCCGTCTGTCATAAGATTATGAGCGATGTGATGCTTCTTGTGAACATATTCTCCGACCTACGATAACAGTAACCCACATCACAGTTTGCCTAACGGTTAAAAGATTATCTGACCCTTGAGCGTGCACATCTCGTACGTGGTGTTTCGCTGTGTCAATTCTAGCGTGCGTCAAGAGACTCATCAGGTCTGAAATGAGCATCAGATAGCAATCGCTCACAATCGTTTTGTAATCTATTTATAAATAAGTCTGTTTCCCTTTGGTTTTATGAGTCCAACCCGCCTCTCTGTCTGTCCATCTGTTTATCTATTCATCTGGCAGCTTGTCCATCCAAACTGCTGCTCTGTTTGTCCACCTGTCTGTCCATCTGTCTACGCATCATGTCTGCGGCTGTCACTCTGGCACTGGTGCACTGCTTTGATCGAATCAGTTTCTTCTACTGGCCAGCGGGATTAAATCTGGCCAGGAGAAGGTACTACTTGGTGTCAAGGTGTTTTAAAGAATAAATGAACCCACAATCCTAATTCGTCTCACACCACACTACTATTTGAATTGAAATGTATGAAAGATCACACTAAAAAGGAAAAATCCGATAAATGTACGAGCAGTTGCTAAAAAAAAAAGGCTCTTTGGATAAGTGGCTCTTATGACTTTGATCTAGATATTTTGTAGGATCTTTTGTGTAAGAGGGGCTAGAGTCTAGACAAATCCTCATGTATTAGTAAAAATCCAACAATTTCAAGGCATTGAAAAGGCATTAGCTGCTTAAAATCCTCCAGAGTGGCTGGCGAACAAATTGCATGGTAGGTAGGGGCTTTATTAAATCCAATAAGTCTCAGTAGGAAATATTTAAATGATGAAGAAGTACTTTGCCATTAAGAATTTTATGTTTTCACGTGGAGTAAAGTGATGAATCTGTGCAGGTGAATTCAAAAGAATGAAAAATGTCACGTCATCTAAAAGCAGACTAGAATATGTTCATTTATCATGTAGGACCGTAAATGGAGCCGAGAGGACTCAGGAAACACATTTGGCTTTTGTAAAAGTTGTTCATGAGATATATATATGTTTCATGATATATATATATATATATATTTTTTTTTTTTTTTTTTTTTTTTTGGTTGTAATTCCATACAATGCATTCTAAGCATTCATACATAATTGATAAACTATATAAAATGTCATTAAATGGGTGATGTTTGGCCATGAAGCAAGTTTTTAGATTACCTGCTGAAAATATCTTTAATTTAGCACAATGTTCTGTAAACCAGGAAGGGGAGGATTTCTGTGCACACAAATCTGCCAAATGCTCGGCATGCCACCATGCGGAGTGCAGAGGCCACCTTTTGAAGTAACATGGGGGCCAACAAGATTAAATTTAGATTCAGAGTTATGCTTTTGATAAAAAACCTGAAAGAGAATGGCAACATGCGAGATTCGCACCAAGGATAAGAAATAAAAAAAAAAACATCCTACTTTATTCATCGATATAAAACCCACAAAGACAGGCATCATATAATAACGTCACACTTTCATAGGATTGAATTATCATCAGGAAAAATGGAATGTCTAATGTTCTTGGTAAGAATCCAAATCTCCTTTATAAGTGTGCCCATTTTTGCTGAATGACACCATCGTGCCCTCTGCCTGGCCACCATGCAAGGGGAAAAAAAAGAATAGTCGCACAGGGAACAAAGTAGGGAACGTCCAAAATGCTCAAAACAAAAATACATTTACCCCGTTAAGCCATTTTCTTCTCCTAAATAGATTTGATGTTTAATCATTTTTAAAACCATATTTATTAAATTGGGGCAAGATATTGCCCTAGTGGTTAGCACATCTGCCTCACAGTTGAGAGCTCGGTTCTTGGTTTGGCTCTTGACTCATGAGTTTGCATGTTCTCCTCATCACGTCACGTGAGATCTTGAGAAATTTTGTGATTACTTCTAAGCATAAAAATATCAAAAGTCTGGGATATGTGTTAGGATTTTTTGGTTATTTTGTATTTATCAAGGAAAACATATTAAAAAAAGATGCGTGGTGGAAAAATGCCATTTAAAGTCAGTTTGCATTGAGATAAGTATTAGTTGGGATGTCACCCTTTTAAAAATTAAAACATCACCGTGTTGAAGACTTATATCACGGCATTAAATCCCCCCCCAAATGTAGTTTATTGTTTTTCCACTAATACTGTTTTCTTCATGGCCTTAAAATCCAATTTAACATGAATTCCTTTAGGAACGGCCAGGTCAGATCAACAAAAGGCTAGTCAATAGTTTGCATTTTAATGAAGCCAACAACGCTTCCGGCGACAAGCATCCGAAGGGCCCTGGGTTTCATAGATGAAGGCAAACCTGGAGGCATTTCGAATTTATTTCCTTTTTTCCCCGTCAGTACAGATGCAAAGACATTTAACGAAGGCAAAGAGGGAAATGAAAAGCTCTAATCCAACTAATAATCATTTCATTAGAAACAAAAGTACTAGAGAATTAATCAGAAGACACTTCTTTATAGTATGCTGGAAGCTGATTGTTTTGTGCACTCAGTCGTTTACACTTGAAGGCTTGGAGAAACTGGGGGAATTATGTTGAAGGAATAAAGAACGACAATACACTTTTAATCAAACTTGAACAAAATAAACCAATGGTAGCAGTTATGGATTGTGTCCGTGGCATATTTAAGACATTTTAACAGAAGTTTTGAGGATTTACTGTTGATTAATTTTAAAAAGTAAAATCTGAAAGGCTTGCTACATTTATTAATTTATAGCTATCAAATCATTTTTTCTCTACCTTGCATATTTATAATCTTCGTGTTTATTATCTGATATTTTTTATCATTAAAAGGAACCAAACTATCAGGGAAAAAAAATATCCTTAAAGGGGTTACATTAACATGTTTCTTTACAATAATCTGTCATATTCCACAAATGGAATATTACTGAGAATATTGTTTAGTGGCAGCTCTTGGAACTCATTATTGTACAAAAAACATTTGACCTGGCTTCCTCTTTAACAACATCTTGAAGAACCATCATCGGAAGGTGTATTTTTACCGTTCATTTGTTGACTGGTACCAAAAAAAGTCCTTTTCTTCCAGTTCTCACCCAAGTCATAGTGACAATCTGGTAAAGATGTCCACGTTGCCATGGCGCTCAGCGTGCCAAGGCAGCAACAGCAGGTTGAGGTTTAATTTAAACCAGAAGAACAAAGACAGACAGAATTAGGGATGATGCAAGCATGTTGAGGAATGTTAAGTATGATGTGTTGAATGTCGCTTGCAGCAACAGGAGGAACGTTGGGGGTGGAAGAGCTTTGATGTTGATCCAAAGTGAAGCTGAGGCGTGTGTGTGTTTGTGTGTGCGTGTGTGTATGTATGTATTGCACAATCCTTATAGTCACCACCCGGCAACCATACGGTTTGTGGTGCACCGCTCTGTGTCAACTGAGTGTCATGGGAACACTGTAGGTAGGGCTTTGGTTGTCCTCCTACCCGCATGTTTCGCCCACGAAACACGTAGACGTCACGATGACTCCTTCCGCATTAGAAGCGAAAGGTTAACATGCTATATACGGTACAATGTATGAACAAAAATATCGGAACCCACTGCTTATGGGTGTGCGGTTATTTTTCTAGAATCATGTGTTGGTATATTTGTCAAAACTATCATTGTGACCTGTGGAGGTTCATCTATTTGGAGTCTGCCCCTGAGTGCATGACAAATTGTTGAGCCATGCATTCTGTCTCTGGCTGGTTGTTTTTCCTCGGTTGCGGTGGTTTTTGCCAAAACAAATTAGAGGCTCTGAGATGGCAGGTTTTTTTTTTTTCATTAAATGCTTATCATGTGCAATAGTCACATCAGAATGACAGATTTAACAAATATGACTTTTGGGGAACTCACTCTTGAAATCAGTCAATTGAGTTATTAGTTACTGTGGATTTGAGTTCATTTGAACCAGATGGTTACATGTGGTCAGGCTCTTCTTGGTCTTTTTATGCTCTCTGTCTCCATGTTGCGTTGCAGATTGCAGTGCGTGGATGGTGTCACATTGAAGGAGAGGAAAATATTAGCACACGTATTGTTTTTTTTGCCATTGTTTTGCGGCATTGCGTCTGGATGTATTTTTCTCAGAGGGACTTTAGAGTATCGAGATGATCTCTAATAGAAGCAGTGGGATGAAGGATGACCGATGTTGTTTTGATTAGATAGAGTTTGGGTTTTGTCATGTTTTTATGTGATTGTACTAAGTTCATTTTGTTTTTCCTTATTTAATCACTTCACAGGTTTCTTTTATATCAAACAAATGGTTTTAGGTTATTCACCTGACATGTTTCGGCGGTTTCTTCCGCCTTCATCAGAGTGTCACAGATGTGATGGTGACGCGTCTTACACCTCTCCGCCCCATCGTAGACAGCATAGGGTCAGTCACATACAACCTTTCAAAAGCACTCACAGAAATAATAAAACCACTACTAGGACTCACGGATCGACACTGCAAAAACTCGAAACAGCTCGCTACAGAACTCACACACGTAAAGGTACAGAAAGATGAAATGCTCATATCACACGACGTCATTTCACTCTTCACAAAAACACCCACACATGCCACCATACACATAGTACATGACAGACTATCAGCAGACAGGACACTTAAGAAACGCACAAACCTAACAGCACAGGACATCACCCAACTACTCCACTTCATCGCCACCTCCACATACTTTCAATACAGAAACACAATTTACAGGCAAAAAGAGGGATTCCCCATGGGAGACCCTCTTTCTGCCATCATGTGCAATTTTTTTATGGAAGATCTGGAACAAAAGGCACTCTTAACAGCTCCGGACACATACAAACCCACGTTATGGAGACGCTACGTCGATGACATTCTAGAAAAAACAAAAACAGGACATACACAACACCTCACAGACCATCTCAACACCATAGACACCACCGGTAACATTAAATTCACCCATGAAGAAGAAACAGACCAAGCCATAGCCTTTCTAGACATCAACATACACCATACAGACAACGGAGACATAAAAATAAAAGTACACAGAAAACCCACACACACCGACCAATACCTCCTCTGGACATCAGAACATCCCACTATACATAAACTGTCAGTTGTCAGAACACTATACGAACGCACAACAATAATCACGGATCCGGAGGACGTAGCACAGGAAGAACAATACATACAACAGGCACTTAAAAAATGTCAGTATCCACAAGGGGCAATAACCAAAGGTGCAGAACAGGTAAAAAACAAAGGATACAAAACACAGGGGAAAAGAAAGAAACAAACAGGGAAACAAGAACCCAGCGGAATGGTGATTTTGCCGTATGTGAGAGGAATTACGGAACGCATCAAAAGAGCCATGAATAAACACAACATAACCACACCTATTAAACCACATACAACACTCCGTCAAATACTGGTCCACCCAAAAGACAAAGTCAACCCGGATAACAAATGCAATTCCATATACGAAATTCCATGCAAATCATGCAATAAATCATACATTGGAGAGACAGGGAGAAACTTCATCACAAGAAAAATAGAACACAAGAAGGAGTGTGAGAAGGAGACGGCAACAAGACAAACAAGAGCAATAAAACTACAAGCAGAACAGGAGCACTACAAGTCAGCCATAACCGATCACTGTAAAAGAGAAAACCACATCATGGACTGGGAGAAGGCCAGAGTCATCCGCACTGAAGAAAATAAACATCAGCGTTGGATCAGGGAGGCTATCGAGATCCGCAAGCGGGGCCCGAGAACCATCAACAGGGATGAGGGAGCCTATATGCTCTCTCAAACCTGGAACAGCATTCTGGAGAGGTGAATGGACAGCGGAGGGCGTGGCTCACCTGTCAAATCTGACAGGTGAGCCGCGCCTTCGTCGATCGATCAGCTGATAAAGACGCGTCACCATCACATCTGTGACACTCTGATGAAGGCGGAAGAAACCGCCGAAACATGTCAGGTGAATAACCTAAAACCATTTGTTTGATATAAAAGAAACCTGTGAAGTGATGTTTTTATGTGGATCGCCTTTATGGCTCCAGACAATGCAAACAAAATCTCCCCATTTCATGTATTATAAAAATAACTGCTTTCAAAATCAATAAACCTATCTCTTGATTCATTATAGACAAATATATAATGAGTGCACTTTGGGCTAAACTGTCCTGAATAGAAGTCAGTCCTTTGATTATCTGCACGGATGCTAAAGTGCTTTCATGTGTTTGCCTTCTTTGGGGATTGAGATTTGATGGAGGAGGATGGGGAAGATCACTTTGAGGCTATTTGGCTGATGTTTCAGCGAAAACACAGCCCGTTTCATGGCTGGACCTTTGAGACATGATTCCAAAGTCAAGGATGAGAAAGAAGAAGAAAAAGATTTAACTGGGGCCCGATGATCAACACAGTGGCAATTGAGCTTCAAAATGCAAAGTGCGAGAGAATTGGCTTGTTCGTTTAACATTTGTGTCTGCCAACTACATGAAACAATTTGATGTTTTATGGTTATAGTTCAGCGTGTTAGGATTCATTTTCTAATATGCTCTGTTTGTAGTGATCTGAAGACGTTAATACCTTAAAAAAAATCCCCCAAATGACGTTTGGTCTTGGCTTGACTTGAAAACATTGCAGACTATTTTTAATTTCAGTGTAGTCAGTAAGCTGTCTTTTGTGATTTTGAATGTTTATTGATTTCACGCACATATTCTCTGCAAAGCTTTAGGGAATAACAACAACAACAACAACCCTCAGGATTCTTTATAAAAACAATTTAAGTTTGCCTCTGGCTCCTTCAATCACAAAACACTCCTGGTTTGATTCGTGTGGATGGCCAGCCGACGATATTGGCTGCTTGACTGCAATTATATTGGATAACCTGAAAAGACTAACATCGACTGGTGACCTCAGTCTTTTTAAAGGCGCTGACAACTCTTGACAGGACCACATGCTGACTCCTCACACACCTCCACATCATTGCGTGGAGGTCTATGATTATCACAGGAGATGGGCTTTTCCTACTATGTTATCTCTATGAAGGGCAAACATTTGGTGTGCAAATCAGAATAGTCTGCAATTTTTGCACCGTTCTGTACATAGTGTGAGGGCATGTGTGTTTTGGGGGGGGTCATGATAAAAGGGTAATGGCTTCTTACATCATTTCCATTTTCGCCGCTCTTCAGCCACAGCGGGAAATGCAAAATCCCCCCAGGAATCCCGACATGAGAATAAAAGGGAGGTCATTCACGCGACAATAAGCTGGCTTTCCTGGAGGGCATTACAGAGGATATTGGGTCACACAGGAAAAGGTGGTAAAAGAAATGACTATTGATCTGCAAGCTCTGACAATATGGGGTCAAGACTCAGCACAGGTCACTAGAAATGGGACGGCGTACTTGCCAAGTCACGAATATATTCATGTAGCATTTCACTCTTTGCGAGCTTTCTGTGGATTTTACAAACGGGAGGAAAAGAAATAAGAACATTGGGTTTTTTGTAAATAGGAACAAATATGCTGTGAAACCTTAAATTATTAATAGCCGCACTGAAGTGAACGAGATTGTGTTTGCTGTAATATCCTAATTGGGGAGCTGATCGGTGACGATTACTTCATCAATTTTTGCATGAAATATAAAATATCTGCCAGCTGATCAATTTGTTTTGAAGTATTAATGAAGATATAACAGCACCCCTCTGCTTCATTTCATCCTATCAAAGTAACTAAAATGTTACACCACCCTGTGTAAATGTTGTTGTAACTTACCGAACAAATAGCTTGCATCTTTATAGCAGCATTTTACGATTTGTTTTTCCCCCTTCTGCCTGTTGTATTGACTGTCGTCAAGCTGTTGCCTGGGCATGGTGCCCGACAAATGCTTTGCCATCTCTGTTCACTTCAATCTCAAACTGAAATGCACCCAAATGGTGCTATTGTTTCCTCAACCCAGACCCCTGTCAGGGTCTTGTTTTCTCTCTTTTGGGAAATGATGAGCTTGGTCAAAGAATAAAATAACTGGCTTTAGTGCTAGACTAGACTAGAATTATTTATAAGGATTCTTCGCAAAGAAGCACACAATTTGGCACCGAAAAGCACCAAGGGAAGGCATAAGATGGAAAAATGCTCCATTTCGCAGATATTACTGTGAGAAGCACAACAGCGTATCCTCTCATTGGAATGGATGATCATCCCCGAAAGGCGGCGGAAATTGGGAAGTTGAGTTAAAGAACTGTGCTGTGATAATGGTGGTTCCACTGTGGCGTTAACTTTGTTTGCTTCAATATGACGACAATTCATCATACTGTGCTTCATCATTTCCCTGACGCTGATGACTGAAACACCTTAAATGAATTCGATGTAAATTGCATCATGCGCCAGGTTGCTGTGACTTTTTTCTTTTCGTGAAGCCATACCTTGAAATGTAGCCAAACAGGCTTTGAATTTACGTTCTGGTTAATTCAAAGTATTTTATTATGACATCGAGCCAACTGTTATTAGATTAAAAAGGCTGTGATTGTTTTTTCACCAAAGCGCAACTGATGGTGTCACAATTGACCAAATGGTCTTTGACAAGCACCTGGCAAACAACAAGGCTTCATAGAATTGTTGTTTTTCTTCGTTCCAACAAATCTGAATATTTTCCAGACTCCCCCTTTTTTAATTTACTCTCTCTCTGCCCCAGTGATTGCTTTATTTTCTGCTGTCACCCATAATTTTGCCCCTCCTTCCCGCATTGTTGGCACCACTCCGCTCATCTGCAGCAATCCTAAATTAAACTCCAAATTAACATAAGATGTCTATAAGCATTCATTGGATAGTCTTCCTAAATCATTATTCATCACCGCTTTCATCTTTTACGACTAAACAGAAATCAAACAAAGCCTGCTTCCGTCTCCCGTTAAATGCACCGATTTTGCCGTGTCATCAAATGTATCTGAAGCAATCATGTTGAAATATGTTTATGGGTGATTACATCTCCGTATGTAATTTGTTCCGTCAAATTTAAGCTATTGAATTCACGTGTAAACATACAGTTTAATACAAGTCTAAAAGCACCAGCAGACATCCCGATTAACTCCTTTGGCGTCTTGGAAAAGGGCAGTTTATTTAAAAGCTTTGCAAAGTGCCGTCAATTGGTCCCTTGCACGCCTGGTTGAAGACTTGAATTGCTTGAAGAAAAGGTACAGCAATCTCTTTCACTCCTTTTTAAAGAGTGGACCTTTGAAAAGAAGAGGTCCATTTCACTCCTCATTGCCTCAGATGGAAGGAATTAATTGTGTGTCAGTGGGTTAAACCGGGGCCATTCGTCTGAAGAACTGGTCTTGTGAAACACAGTTTTATGTGTTTACACGATGCAAGAGGATCAAAAACTATTTGCTCACAAATGCTGGTCAGATTTAGAATGACTTTTTTTCTTTATAGATCGAACTGGTTCAGGGTGAGACCAGAATGTTAAGGTTATTGAAATTGCCAAAAACGAACAAAAAAAAATACAAAAAATCTATTTAAATAAACATGAACAAAATACAAATGAAAACTGTATTTTATATTTATAAAACAAAGTAAAATTAAGTATAATTATAGTGAAAATGTCCTTCATTTGTATTTATCAATTTTATTTTTGGTCTAAGCACGTCCGCCTCACAGTTAGGAGGGTGCGGGTTCGATTCCACCTCCGGCCCTCCCTGTGCGGAGTTTGCATGTTCTCCCCGAGCCCGCGTGGGTTTTCTCCGGGCACTCCGGTTTCCTCCCACATCCCAAAAACATGCTTGGTAGGCCGATTGATCACTCCAAATTGTCCCTAGGTGTGAGTGCGAGTGCGAATGGTTGTTTGTCTCTGTGTGCCCTGCGATTGGCTGGCAACCGGTTCAGGGTGTCCCCCGCCTACTGCCCGATGCCGGCTGGGATAGGCTCCAGCACGCCCGCGACCCCCGTGGGGACTAAGCGGTTCGGAAAATGGATGGATGGATTTTTGGTCTATTTGCCCATACAGAAGAATTAAAGTCAAACAGCTAAAACTAATAATTAAATTACCAATGAAGATAAGAGGTACAAAATAGATGGATGGATGGATGGATGGACGGACGGACAACTACATACCCCTCAAGCATCCTTAGGGTGTGCATATGTGCGTTCCTCTCGTATGTCTGGCAACCAGCCCATCATGATTGCCAATCAAATCTTGCCCATTGTCAGATAGAATCAGCTCCTTAATTAATGCATGACCTCTATTCACAAACAAACTGATCCAACTTTGTAGAATGAACAACGTTCTTTCCAGCCAGCCAGCCAACCATCCAAAAAGGTAGCTGTGATAGCACGTTAATGAAACATGCAGCTCGTCAAGCCAGGGTACGCGTGGTTATAAATCAAGTGCATTGCAACACATTATGGAAAAGACCCTGCTCATCATTCCCAGACCATCCATCTTGTTGTCCCGGTGAGGCTGCACATTATTCTCTTCGTGAGTCGGGCTTTGACTGCGTGATTAGTGTTGGGACTTGCTGGAGGTGGCCTCACTCTGATGAATGGAGCATGTGTCGAACTGTTGTAGCACTATCATGGCATACATCTCCTGTAATGTAAAACTAATGTCTTGAAAATGACTGACACCGCCTCCATCCGAACTTGATTCGTAGGCTAAGCGATAAAAAGGCCAATGAAACATCTCATCAGAAATTGTTTGAATTTTCATGCTCAAGTAAAGGAAATAAGCCGATTCCGATCTTTCCTGCAGGCCACCTTTAACATCTTAAATGGTAGTGGGTTTT
Source organism: Syngnathus scovelli (assembly GCF_024217435.2). Lineage (NCBI taxonomy): Eukaryota > Metazoa > Chordata > Actinopteri > Syngnathiformes > Syngnathidae > Syngnathus > Syngnathus scovelli. Next base: position 14,180,816 of record NC_090854.1, on the reverse strand, counting down.
TTTTTTGTCCACATTATATATAATTTTAGTTTCTTCTAAGTAAGTCATTTTCCATGGAATTACTTTAACCTTTTCAGTTTTCACAATGTTTTTTCAAGATACATACATAGAAGAACTAAATAAAACGTTGCCTTTTTTTCAGCAAAGAATAACTTTTTCCATTTTTATATTTATTATTTATTTATAAAATACGACTCTTCCAGGAACCACAAAAAAAGGAACATAACCAGATAAGCCATTGAGATAGGACTGTCCAACTTCTTCATGATTCTGCTATATTACGACTTCATGCTTATAAAATGACAACTTTTTTTCTCCCCCCAAAAAAAAAGACTTGTCATAAGAGACTGCCGAGGAGAAAAAAAAAAGGCATGTCTGTTGTGTCTGTCACATTTTGGGATGGACTTTGGTTCAAAAGACATTCCCGAGGCCTATTTTCACTTCCATTAGTAATTTGCTGCAGCATCCAAAACCATTTCCCTCATTACTTCTCACTCTTTCTCTTTTTAGTGTCGTTCATTGATGTTTTCAAAGGGATTGTACCAGCACCACCTAATAATCTCTTCACGCAGATTCGCTTCACATTTTGCTTCCCCCCCCGTTTTATTTCCTTACCTGAACCCTCATGCTGGCAAGTCTTCATTTTCTAATTTAATTAGTCGCAGCATATTGATCACCTCATTGTCAAATGTTCCTGTTATATTAAGAGGTAAATTTGGTTAAGTGCTAAATTAAGTGCTATATTTCTCCCTATTTCTCTAATTGTTTATCATTTAGCAGTTTATTGCTGTTGCTACCTTCATTTTTTTTATAATTTTCTTTAATTTCTTTATTTTTTGGCTCTTTTTGGCTAATATTGAACTTTGATTTTGATATTCTGTGACTGGGGTCAAGCATTTGAATCCATCTGCTTGTGTTGCTTCACAAGATGTATTGCTGAGTGAAGATGTTGACTAGTTGTTGACCGGTGTAATTAAACCTTTTAACTTGTGCGTGTATGTTAGCACTAATAAACGTTGCCTGTGCTGTCAGTGAAGATATTCTGATGTAACGGTTTGGACTTTGGATAAAATGTCAAATGAAATAGAGTTCAATAGGAAATTGCCTTTTAAAACTTCAACCACATTGAAGTTTGCCCGGCGTCCCAGAACAGATTGTCATAATGTTGTGGTGCTGAAACGGGAAAGGAAAAATTGATATAGAAATTAAACTCAGAAAAGTGCCAAGAAAGGTCATGGGAGAAGGCCAGCATGAACAGCGGGAAGCCGCAAAGTCTCCTCTATCGACTTTGTCCAATTTTTAGTGGAATTTCAGAAAGTGCCAAGGACATAAAAACACGCATAAAACAAAAAGTGATGAAGACAGCTCAACAGAGAATATCCAGACAAAGTTCATTTTCTGGTCTGAGTGAAGTCTTGGGATGGGAAAATGTATTTGGATTTTAGGAGTCTGATCACAACCTCTGTCCTCAAAAGCAGCACCAGGCAAACATTAGCACCTCGGATTACTGAAAAAACGACACGAAAAAGTCAACCAATTTGGTTTGACGGTTAATTCCAGTGCTTGTATCAGGACAGGGACTTCAAATTTTACCCGTGTGTCCCAGATAGATGGGCCACGCAAAATTGCAATTTTTTTTTTTGCTGATGCAATTGTGTGTATTCAGTGTAATGGTGTCAAAATTGGAAAACCATTTTCAAAATTGCCCGTTAACTCACTCACGCCAGTTCAAATTATCTTTGACTTCTATAGTTGTGAATGGCAGTGAATGAGTAAAAAAAAAAAAAAAAACATTACAGGGGCTACTTGCAGCTTTACTTGAGATTATTTGTTGGTGTTATAGCATTTTGATCACCATATAAAACAGGATCAACCTGTTGTGGCTCTGCACTTGGTTTGCAATTTGATTTCCTGCGGCGAGAAGTGCGCTTCTCATCAATGGTTGCTATACCTGCAAACCTGCATGTGGGGAGCACTCCATCCAGCCAAATAACCCCATCTCAGCTGGAGTTGTATATGGTCCTGGGGTTTAAGGACTTTCGGGTTGGCTTGAGAACATTTCTAGGTGAACAGATTTTGGTATGAGTGGTGTCAGGCCTTTTAATGAATCAAATGAATGGTGATTTCCATCACCAGTATATTTTTCTTTCATTCATTAGCCACTCATTTATGATGTCACTATCATTTTAAATGATATGGATTGTTCGAAACAAATCATTTTCTTTTGTGATTCCAAGCCACTGTCTCATCCATTTTCCTTGCAGTGCTAAATCGTCACAGACTGAGCTACTCCTCCACAACTGTCCACTAAAATGAATTGAAAGGTCATATTTTTTTTGTTGCCATACTGTGACCTTTCTTTGAACATGCTGCAACAAGCTTTATGGCCTTCATTTGCATTTGCTCGCTAACAGGCAATCAGAGCGATTCTTATTTTGCGATTAATGGCCAATTCCTTCAAATCCTAAATCGTATCTTACACTACTTTTTCTCCAATTATAATAATATATTACGATACAAAATGTTAGCTCCTAACACTGTTTATTATACATTTACGGGTAATATGGGCATAGTTATAATATAGTTCACCTTGACTGCAGCATTTTTTTGTAAAAGCACCGTTTTTATTTGAATGTCAGAGCGCCCCATTTTTATTCAGTCTGCGCTGTTGGCCTGTCTTTGATACTACAGCTGGAGAATTTCTGATTGGAGAAGCGACGTACGAGTGGGGCTGAGTGCATATATATATATATATATATATATATATATATATACACACACAAGTTCCCAAAGTCCATCTTTAACCCTGCTAAGTAGCCTCTCAACTTGTCAAGCCCTCTTGACATCAAATTAGCCTTTAAGTGGACCTTGAATTACAATTCGCTTGACCGCATTGTAAAACTAAACTGTGATTATTTTCCACAAAGGATTCAACATATGGGCAACATTACTGTCACCTTTTCCACCCATGCTCCCTCTTGTACCTGTTTCATAGCTCTTCCGTAACATCTCAGACCCCCAGGGATTCATTTCAGGTGGTGATGTCCCAATTGATTCTTAAAGTCATCCGTCACGTTTCCTTCCAGCACGTGTTCATTTCAAAACACAAGCTATTTCTTTCACAGTTTCTGCTGAGTTTCATTAGATCCACCTAGTTCCTCTCCGTGGCAGCCCTTTTGAGTCATTTAGTCTAATTGTGCCAGGAGAAAATGCCACACACTACATAGATGAACATCGTGACCACCTGAAGGGTTTCAGGCGTCTGCTCTGATGTAAGCACAATTGATTAAATGCCCTTATTGCACCAGTTCTACCCTGAAACAGCCCAACTCTGCCATGTCTGATTGCATTTCTATGAACAATTTTTGAGGGCCATTGAGTCACTACGTTAAACTTTTTTTTCCAGCTCGTATCTTTCATTTATTACATTTCTGGCTGCGAACCGTGCAAAACCCTGAATGAAAAAAAAGGTACCATATTTATGTTGAATGAGCACTTTGGATTCCAAATCACTAACGGTCATTAGGGCAGTTAGAGGTTGCCTTAATGCTTTTTATTTCTGCGCCATCTTGTAATTGGGTTAGGCTTCATTTGCGGCCAGGGTTTTATGTTTTAATCTGTTCAATATTTGGAGGAACAAGTAGATGCATTATGTCCTTCAGGAGATGGCTGGGCTAGTGTGTGTGTGCGCGCGTGTGCCTGTGTATTTATGAGCCATTAGGTCAGATTGCAACAGTTTATTGCCTCTTCTAGGAAACATTCTTCTAAACACATTGACTATTTCAGATGGGATAGGCGTGTGGCCTTTGCTATCAAATGGCGTGTTGCCATGGTGCAAGCAATTGTGCTTTTGTGTGTGTGTGTGTTTGTGCGTTTGTGATCAGCTTGACCACTTAATGAGCTGTTAATGCTACGACTGGGTCCAAGCCAAGGTATGCAGAGAACATTAAGCCCATTACGATGCGTCCGTGTTCCGATAATAGACTGCAAGTGGGTGAGGCTTATGTGGCCGGAGTTAAAACTTTCTACTAAAGTTGTGTAAGAAAATTGTATGAGCATTGTTGAAAGTGTAAAAGATATTACAGAGATATTAGCTATGATATCACAATTTGCCAATCAGCCAATGAAGTTATTGATTGCATATGCAAAATAGAAGAGCAAACATAATCTTGTTCATTTCAGGGATTTTTGTGCGTCCATCGTTTGTAACCCCACGTTCTCAGCATATACAGTCAGATATTTGTATTTTCATTTCAAATATTTTTTAATCATTTTTGTTTTCCATTTTTGGTGTTTTTAGGGAGAATTTTTAGGGTTTAATCAAATAATTCCAATCTGCGTCAGTTATACTATATACTATGAATAGGTTGACTGTAAAGCAAATAAACTGGTAAATCATTCCATCTTCTGATTGGATTTTTTGTTTTTTTACTTGGTGATATGTTCAGTGGATTTTTTATTTAATGGTTTTTGCGCAATGAGCACTTTGAATTCAAAACCACAGACGGTTGTTAGAGCTCTTTGGGATTTTCTAAATGCTCTTTCTGGTTCATCTTAGAATCGGGTAGGAATTGATTTGCGGTCTGGGCTTAATGTTTTATTGAGATGGATATTTTGGCAGGGAGATGGGAGTGGATCCATTATGTCTTCATGATGACAGCTAGATAATCGTGCATTTATATGTGCGTGTGTTTGTGTGTGGGAATGTGAGTGCAAATATATTTTATAAGCAATACATTTGTTGACACTTTTAGCATTTAGAATGTTCATGTTACATGTTCTTAGAATGAACAGATATTGATGATTTACTCAATGTCACTCCAATTGGGCTATTTGTATTCACTTAGAATTCTTCACCTATTTGTGCTTAGGTAGTATTATGCTGCAAAATATGCTCTTCCACTCCTCAGAAGACCAATGTGTCTGCATTTCAACTAGCGGAGAAATCTGTCCGGTCTTGAAAATGACAGCCTTTGCAAATGCAGAGTGACAGTTATTGTCCAAGCTGCTGTACAAAACATCCGTCTTTCACTTTGGAGCTGTATAGCTGGTAAAAACATTTTGGTAACCTCCAATTTTGAATGGTCTGATTGATGTCTGAGTGGAGAGACAAGGACGAAGTTTGTCCTTTAAAGAGGTCTCTCGCTACACACACCTTTTAAATCCTGCAACTTCTTGTGAACTTTTTCTATTCTTCTTCTGATACATTTTTTTCCACTTGATCACGCCAGTGTTTGGGATTGGGGCGAAGGGGACAAGGCACTGTGTTTTCCTTGTCTATGCCCCACCCTCTCGACCATCTCCAAGGAAACGCACCACAATTGATACCTGTCGCCAGGCAACATTCGCTGGTGTCTTTGGGAGACAAAGCTGCTTGCTGAGGGGAACACATGCACCTATACACACATGTTTGAGGCATATTCGTGCGTGTGTGTGTGTGTATGTGTGTGCTCGCACCCAGTCGTAGCATTAACAGCTCATTAAGTGGTCAAGCTGATCATGAATGCACAAACACACACACACACACGATGGTGCTATCCATAAGAGCATAATTCTGTACCGGATACCCTCTTTATTTTCTTATTGCAGCTTTTTATTTATTCATTTGCTGTTTATTTTGGAAACATGAATCATATACTGTATTTGATTGTTCAGCTGTAAATTTTAATTCCTAGATGTATTTTTCATGCTGATTTAAAAAAGAAAAGTTTACTTGCAATTGTGATAAAAAAAAGTGTAAAAATTATTTTAAATCCTAATTTATATGGTAAAATGTTCATCCAATTTTATCCTACCTAAAGTGAAAGTGAACAATTTGACACTAACCAAATAAATACAACAGCCTCTCCTCACTCACCGTATGATTCACTGCTGACAGTGAAGTTCCAGTAGAAACAGAACAAAATCAATGCATTTTTTCTGCCAACAGGGCAGAAAACATTTACAATGTTTGCAGGCTTTGCAGGGAGCAGAGTGGCTGTTGACAAGGTTTTTTTTTTTTTTTTTAGTTTGTGGACATGGACACAGCTAATTAGACCACTCAGCCCAGCCGTAACTTGCTGTCAGGCTAGTTGAACAGGGACATGAGCTAATCGACACCAAAAAAAAAAAAAAAACTAGAGGAAAACACACATGAATCAGCCACTTGAATGAGCCTGCAAACGGAGCCCGGGGCCGGTTCATTTAGCAATGTGCTGTCACAGCATCTGATACCATCCTCATCTGTGACAATACACTGAATTCAGGTCAGATAATTTGTTTATTAAATAATATACATTTTGAGGAGAGCTTGATTTTAAGAAAAAACAATTCCATTCAGTTCTGGTCGATTAACTCGCATCTTGTAAATAAATTTTCTGATTCAAATCGATTTTTTGTTAGAGCCTTATAAAATCCTATTTAAACTTTTTTTTTAAAGTACATTGTGGTGATGTATTTGAAAAAAGAAAAAAATCATATGGTTACAAGAAACATTATTATTGTGTAAATAAAAACATTTTCTAAATAAAAATGCAGTTTCACAAGCTTACGCTCAGAAAATTGCAACGTAATTTTTGTGATTAAATTTTTCCACAGAAAATCTGAATAGCATCATCAATTATGTGCGTTTAAGAAAACTTCTCGTTCTGTAAAATCAAGTCTGCCTGCCCCTCACCATGCTCATATGATGAAGTTAAATGCAACATTTCATGAAAATTAAGTCACGAAAATGTTACAAGAGTGAAGTCATAAAGGATGTACTCCACATTTTTATGAGATCCTCCCCCCCCTGTCACTAGCTGACATACCAAAGTGCATTAAAATGCAGGTCATAATGAGAGTGGTGATAAAAAGTCCTGCCATGAGTGGTGAAGTGTGCGAGCCTCAGGGAGGGTTCAGCTGCAGGTTAAAGAGTTCATCAGTGTGGCAGCTATCATGTGTGTCCCAGGAGACTGAACGCCATTACCGCCAAAGCCTTCCATACAGTTAAGAATTGCACGCACCAACACACACACGTACGAAGACAACATCAGGTGAGTGAGGGAAATAGCGGAACCGCACATTGGCAGCTACTTTACATTCTTATTACTGTTTAGCCAACAAGCATCCCCGAAAGTGAAGCTTGAAGTTTGCCAGCACAACATATTGTAAGGTCGTAATATTAAAATAAAACTAACATTTACAAAAATAATTTTTCCCATTATGTGGAAAACATTCAAATAATACAACTTTTTTTTACAGTGTATGAAAATAATCTGAAATTGGAAATGTGAGTCAACCACAAAAATAACAGGCTGGTTTTACTGATATGTTGTGAAAAAAAAAATGATTGAAATATTTCTCTCTAGAGAAGTCCTTGGTGTCTACTTATCCCACCCCTTTACTAAATTTTGTTAATTGACTTAAATAGTTTTTGCTCGATGGTAACTTGACCTTGTTAATCTCCTCCTTGTTTGTTTGCTGTTGTGGTTGGTGGCACTGAGTCATATGAGCACTTGGAGTGTGGATGACTTTGACAAAACACAAAATGTCTCCCACGGGAACTTCAAGGACCCTTCATGTCACTAACAGATGAGTTTACTGAAAGGCAATATGGAGAAAGCACATGAATGAGATCCGCTGAAGTCATTAATGCATCTGTCCTCATTTTCCCTTTTGGTTATTTCCACTGCCGCTCTGTTTGACATCAAATCGGAAGTATCATGTTTTTGATACTGCTGATTTGTTAAGGAATGGAAATGTGCCTTTCCTAGTCATACTTTTTTAATTGGACAATAGAAAAATAATGAAAAATATACACATATTAAAGATATGTGTAGCTAAGTGTGCTCAGTGTTAGTGGCTAGTAAAAATTTTTTTATATACGTACGTGTGTGTGTGTGTGTTTTTCCTTCATCACTCGTAAAGCTTTCTTTTTTAAAGGCCTCATAAGTCAATGTCCCAACATGCTTGCTATTTTTGTCTCCTAAACTCATAATGTGTGCCCAAGTGTCGATAATCTTGCATTGGTCCTACAAAAGAGACTCGTCTGTTGACTCAATTGCCAGCGACCGATCATCAGTGTCTCTTGGCTTAATAAACCGATGTTGACAATTTAAAGACACGGCATCTTTGAGGTGCTTTAGTGTCCTCGTAATTGTTTGCACGATGTGGAGTCGAACGCAGTGTGTCGCTATGTTTATTGAGCCAAGGCAGCCACAAGTCAGAAGTGTTCTTGCAAAGAAAATATGCTGATAATTATATCTCAATTTTCTGACAAAGTGACTTACTGTTTAATTGAACACAAAGCTGACTGGTATACTCGTGGGAAGCCATTTTATTCAGTTGTTTCAAAAGTAACAGGTTTAGTAAGGATTTATTGTACCTTCTGACATAAAACAAAAAGACGTTATTCCTTCTGCCTGTCACATTACGTCACTGGATCGATTAAAATTACAAAGTCAAAGTTGATCATTTCCCGCAGCACTACCGACGATCTCTCACAGCACACTAGGATGCCACAACACCCAGGTCGGGACTCACTAGTCTAAAGGGCATCGGGAGACACACATAAACGTACATGTCTGCCTTTTAAAGCTAGTACCTTCAAAGCCACTTTGAGGGAGTCCTCGAAATTCATATCTAGCCTAGAACCAATATGTCTTCAATACACTGAAGATATAAATGCCATGTGTGGGTTTGTCCATATATGAGCCCTATTGCTAAAAAAAGGTGGTTTCAATTTCTCCAGTGTAATAAATTGCACCTCAGAGTTTTTCTAGGCACCTTATTGAATACCAGGATTACCCCCCCCCCCCCCCCCCCCAAAAAAAAAAGAGAAAGGGCCACATTACCAATCCAATTTTGTCAATCATTTATTTCAGTACATCATGGTCCACATTAGCTCTACTTTCAGCACTTCCCCACTTTTACAAATTATTGGTGAGGTAACGTGTTTTGTCTGGAGGGGAACGTCTGGGGGAAAAAAAAACACAAATAAATCCAGTGTTGGATGTAGACTTCCATCAGCATGCCCCCTTTGCAGAAGCGGTCACCACTCTCCACAGCAGTCCATTAAAAGTGACCCGAGTTCACTGTTTGACAATATATGACGCAGTCGGATAATGTTATACTAACACACTTTCTGTTTAAAACTGTAGCGCTTACATCATTATGTTACAATGAACAACTGAGTAGCTTCTCTTCTTCTCCTAACCTTTCCATAAGAGTGTCAGTCTGTATTTTCCATCAGGCCTTAATAGCCATCGTAAATTCACATGAAATATACATTCCGCAGCAGAGGTAGCAAAGGTTGAATAACCGATGCGCTTGGAAAAGAAGAGAGACTCAAGTCTCCCCGCGCCACCGTCGTTCGTCTCAAGCGGGGAAGTGCCGTGTCCTGAGGCAGGGGTCACCTCCACACAAACCCGATTTAATAAACCCCATGCGATATTTCACGAGATCTCATGGGACTTGATGTTATGAGAATCGCACCTCAGAAGTGAAACACCTTCCAGTATTTATCGAAAACGCTCATGTCCCAGCGTGTCTGACACGTGTGCGCGGTGTCATGACAACAACAAGAAGCAGTTGACGGGTTCAACTGAGGGGTCAGTGTGGCGACTGAGCTGTACCTCGAATAATATTCATTTGATTGCCTCGGGGTCAAGGCGATTGATTTTGTGGGACGCATGAATTGAGTTTTAAATGACGGTGGGTCATTAGTTAAAAATTTTATTAAACTTTGCACATAGTTTATGACAAAATGAAATTACAGAAATTGCCTTTTAGAAAGAACCATGAAGTATTCCTAACACCTCTACACCGATGTTGTTCCCGACCTATTCTCATTCCGATCACATGTTGCTGAAACAGCTCTTGGAGAAAATGATTACTGCATACCTCGGCTACAGCTGGAAAACCAGGAATTGTCATCTTTTCCCCATGACTGATTAGGTGTTTGCGGCACTGGCACCAGGAGCAAAGTATCGGGGTTTTTTTCCGAGAGGGCTTTGGGCCTGACACCATGAATAATTCTCACATTTGCCAAGGCAGCGGACACTGACATGAGCTCCCGAGACACAATGTACAAGGGCTTTGGCTCTCAAGTATAAATTTCACTCAAGGTCGTCTCAGCACTGCTCATTTGCCATTCCAATCACAAACGCTTTAACCTCACCGTCAGGGACGTGTCAAGCAGACAAGACGTTCATTAAAACCAAGTATGCCACTTCTTAGTTGCAGAGGTAAAGAATGGAAGGCAAGTGACAAGAAGATTTGGACCGCCGCTGAACAAACGTGTTGAAAGGAGGAATGAACATGAGAATGGTTTCCGTGGCAACAAGAATCCAGCCACACTCCCGGTCATCAGATGCCGGCTCTGGAAAAACCTGTTGGATTACGCTCTGTGTTTTTACCTTTGTAGTTTACCTGCCTGAATAAATTTGTGATCCTTGGAGATTAGGGAGATCACCAGGACCCAAATGGCTGTGAACAGCATAACAATATTTGACTTTGAACTATATCTCTCAGCCTTCTCAGACGACATGACTTTTTTGTTGTTCACGATGGTCGCTTGCTAACTTGTCTGTTACCGCCTGACTGTAGTTTGTAACCTTCACTAACGAGCTTAGTAGCAATTAAAGGTTCTGTGTTGGAATTAACTGCTATCACTCACACACAATAGAAAATGACGAGGCCTCACTATGCAAAGGCGGTTTCAACGTGCTTTGCATTTATTTTTGGTGCCTGCAGGCTATTTACAGAAAATGCAGAATTACACATGAACGCATGCTGATTTCTAATTATCGAGTAAAAAGTGTGCAGACATAACGGAGATAAACACGCAGCCGAGGTCGTCAAGGTTCACAGAGATGACAATTAAAATGAAGTCGAGTCAGTCAGATTTGGCAAAATCAGTTAATTTTACCAAAGTGAATGTGAACAGAAGGAAGAAAAGTCAGCAGCCGTGTTTGTTGAAAGCTGTTAGCTGCCAAACTAATGACTCAGAACGTTCATATTTATGTGTTTTTGCTTTGCAGTAGTTCTTGCTTAGACTTTGGCCAATAATCCGTAAATGTTTGATGGACTGATCAATTGAATTTGACATGGGAATGCATTTTGATGTGCTTTTTGTTGTCTTGTGTCTCAGACAGCAACTTCGTACTGGGAAATGCCCAAGTGCAGTCACTCTACCCCATCGTGTACTGCTCTGATGGCTTCTGCGAACTCACGGGTTACGCTCGGGCCGAGCTCATGCAGAAGAGCTGTGCCTGCCACTTCCTGTACGGCCCTGAGACCTGCGACCGCTTCACAGCGCAAATCCAAGGAGCCCTGGACGACCGGCGTGAGTTCAAGACCGAATTGGTCTTCTACAAGAAAGAAGGTACGTCATACCGTGTGGAGTCCTTCATGTGGGTCACATGTGAGTTGGAGCTCAGGTGAAGTGCACTCGGGACTGGTCACTTGAGAGCGCTGAGCAACAACCATTCAATATTATAACTCATTCTCAAGAAAGTTACGTGAGATAAAATAAAAAGGACAGTGTGTAAAGTGACAACCAGGAACAAAAAATAGAACTGAAAGACAAGAAGAAAAACTCCCCCCCCACCTCTCAGAAAAGGAGGAAATTAATGAAAGCACATAATTAGACTTTGATCCAATCTGTTAGCAAGTTTCTCAGAATAATGTCACATTTTATTAGCTCCCAAAGAAAAGGAGTCTTATATATATCCTAATTTGTCTCAAATCGCTGCCTTTTCAAATCACCAACGGAATGCTTGTCATAGAATAAACTGCAACGCTGCATGTGGTTGGAGTGGGCAAATAATGGTGCAAAGAAAAGTTTGGTTCAATCGTTACGCAATAGAGTTATCATGTTTTACAATTTGAAAAGAATTACAAGAATTGGCTTTCAATCTTATACTGTCTAAATGTTTTGTGATTTGAGGAACTGGGGATGATCACCCTGAAAAATACGCTGTCTCCCTTTTCACTAACTAAACATAAACAAAATGATCCCCATCTATTTGTTAACTGCGTCTCATCATCATAATGGCACCTCTTAAACAAATATTAACTGAAACAAAACAGAAGCCTCATCATGTTGCTATTGTTTACCCTCCTGTAGGAGACAAACAAGGACAATATGTCTAATGATTTTATTCAAGTACTCTGTCCTCCTGCATTATGCACACGCCTGAGCGATTCTGGCTTAGTAAAACCGTGCAGGAAACAGTATCCATCACTGCCACACATCATCTCCTGAGGGATTAGGAGCGAGTAACAGGAAACCATAACAAAAGCATCAACAGTGTACGAATAGTCCATCCTAACCGGCAAGGTAATGGCTTTGTCCGAGCAAATTCTCTGACGAATTGCTTGAATGATTGCGAAGTAAATGCTGATACGGTGACAAGCTGGGCACTTCTCGGAAATACTCACTGGAGATTTTGCAGCATTCTGGCAATAAAAACAGACCCTAAGACAATAAAAGTCATCTCTGCTAGTAGTTAGCATTCAAGCAGCAGCACTCTGATGTGTCAGTGTGCTTTGTTCAACTTGCTGTTCTTCAGATATCAAACTCAAGGCCCGGGGGCCAGATCTGGCCCTCCACATCATTTTATGTGGCCCGCGAAGACAAATTGTCATTTGCTAGCAAATTTTATTACCATCCAACTTTTTAAAATATCTTTACTAGTCTCTGATTTCAAAACGAGTTATTCTTCAGTTTGTTGTGTAGCCCATACTGTAAATAATATAAGGTTTGAAGTCTCACAATGGCGAAGTACTGTTTGTGATCAGCTGTTCGGTGTCGTCTTTGTTACATCATGTCAAGATTTAAAGTAGCCTAATGAAGCGTACGCTTTAAATGGCAATTCTAATTAAACTTTTTTAGTCGAGTCATGGATAAACATTTGTTCAAAAATACCAAACTGTGCAAAAAGCAATGAAACTTTCAATGGTTGGACAGTTAGAAACTAAAGTCAGAGCATTTTAGGTCCCCCTTAAATTTAAATATCCCTAACTTTTTTGTGAGTCATAATTATGCCTCTCCAGTATTTATTTTGCTCTATGATGTTTGTTTTGTGTGCAGGCTCGCACTTCTGGTGTCTTCTGGACATTGTGCCCATCAAGAACGAGAAAGGTGAGGTGGTCCTCTTCCTGGTGTCTCACAAAGACATCACTGATAAGAAGAAGGACCAGGATTCGGAACAAGGACCTGACACAGGTCGGTGACCCAAATTAAATCCAGCTATTGGAAATTCATTCACATGCAGACTTCCATTGGGACCAGAGGGTTATAAATTCTGAATCTTCTGTTAGCTTGGATACCCATTTTCTATGCACTGACATCTGCTCTTCCCCAAATGTATAATGTAATCTCTTTTCGGCGGTGTAGCAAAAAAAAGAAGTTGTGTGGAGCTTCAGCTTGCCAGTGCACATAGTATAGCACAGATCACAATAAATCACCTCCTTAATAATTTAAAATGTATGCCCAGCCTTCCCCCGCCCATCGTATTCCGCCACCTCCTGAGTACGCAGTGGATATTCCGAAATTGAAAGCACGAGCTGAACTCCTGCCCGAGGCCTTTACTTGTATGTTATCCTCCTTGCATGTCCAAGTGGATTTTTGATTAACAAAGGCTTTGCAGGGACCACAAACCAACCATGTGAAGTGATCCACCCTTACTATTATGTCTTTGTATGGCATAACCAAAAGCGTTCGAAATTCAGTGAGTGTGAGATCCACGGAGGCCAGTGAATCACTCTGTGCTTTACAGAAATATTTATTTTGCCTTGAGGCATGAGCAGTTTTTTTTTTTTTTTTTTTTGGATGCTGTTTCAATCAGATTCATAATAAATTCTTCTATGGCAGCCACTCTACTCCACTAGCCAGCGTAAACGAGAGAAAGCTGATAGAAGGATTGTGCTTTTTGGGATGGAATAAGATTATTACTTCTATTACTATTACACTAAAATTAATGATAAATGTTATGTAATGTATGTATTAAAAATCGTAAGACACACTGGCTTTCTGGAAAGTTCTTCTCAACTCTGTTAGAGAAGTTCCCCAAAATGTGGAGCATTTGTCGGTTGCTTTCCTTTCACTTTTTTGTTTTGCTCAATCCATTGGGGTTAAAGTGTTGGAGAGTGTGCCTGTTTGTATAATTCTGAAATGTCCATTATTTATTTTAGGTTTGTGGAATGTTACCTGTTATTTTAATATCTGGCAGTTCACCAGATATGAGATCTCCTGGTTCTAGGTCGATCAACCTCCTCCATATACTGATGAGATGCTTAAGCTCACATTTCATCTGATCATGAATCCAAAACCTGTATGCGATCTACAGATGAGGAGACGGGTCTGGAGGTGCATCAGGTGACTCGGCCCCCCGGTTTTAACGCCAACCGCCGCCGCAGCCGAGCTGTCCTCTACCACCTTTCGGGGCACCTGCAGAAGCAAGACAAGAGTAAACTCAAGCTCAACAATGTGAGCCCGATGGATGGATGGATGGATGGATGGATGGATGGATGGATGGATGGATGGATGGATGGATGGATGGATGGATGGATGGATGGATGGATGGATGGATGGATGGATGGATGGATGGATGGATGGATGGATGGATGGATGGATGGATGGATGGATGGATGGATGGATGGATGGATGGATGGATGGATGGATGGATGGATGGATGGATGGATGGATGGATGGATTTCCCCATATCTCCACGCAATAAGTCAGTTGTAATACAAATCTCAATCCCCCCCATCTCTATCACCCTATGCAGAACATGTTTGGGGAAAAACCTCCAATCCCGGAATACAAGGTAGCCGCCATCCAGAAGTCACGCTTCATCTTGCTCCACTACGGCACCTTCAAGGCCGGCTGGGACTGGCTGATCCTACTGGCCACCTTCTATGTGGCCGTCACTGTCCCGTATAATGTGTGCTTCACTGTGGTGGGTGGGAGAGACGAAGGCAGCGCCCCCAGAAGCCCCCCTAGTGTCAGCGACATCCTGGTGGAGATCTTGTTCATGCTAGGTGAGACTCCTGACCTAGCAAAATACAACAAATATATATAGTTGTTTTTTTTTACAGGCAATTTATCAGTTATCAGGTCACTGTAATGGCCCAAATACATCTTGATCTGAACCCTAACGTACACTTTCTGCCTATTTTGGATTTTTGGTGGTTCTGTAAAATTTTCCACCATACTGTCACCATTAATGTCGAGCTCTGTGAACTCAATAGACCTGACTGATTCTTGTTGAGAATGTAAACAAGGCAGCACTAACTTTGCCCGGGGAAACCTCACTCCAACAGATGGTACGATTTCACTAGCATTACACCACACAACATCTAAGCTCTGCAAAAAAGGTACTTCCTGTTTAATGTCTCCCAGTAATTTCTTTCTCCGTGGTAGATTTAAAGAAACGACACATCTCACGAGTCCCGTTATCAGTCATCCTGAAAGTTTCTTCATACAAAGAAAAGTTTTTAATGAGTGATTTGCAGTGGAGACGAAGGATATGAGCCATTTGCTACTGAACATTATGTCTGATGACTGGATTCATTTCCTGGAAAATAACGGGCCTATTGGTCCCCTGTCTAAGTGACGGAAATGTGAACCATCGCCCATGGGAGGACAATCGTTGTTAATGCAAAAAGAGGATACGGCAGTGCGCCATCCCTCAATCAAATTACACTTGACACCCACAGCAGTGAAACGGCGGACCCGTTAGTCCATATGGTATTCGTTCGAGCCATTTTGGAGCATTAATATATTTTCGCTAATGTAGTGAGAAATATGCTCATTTCAGCTGATATGCATTTTGGTCAAGTTATAGCTGCGTTCTTTAATTATTTCTCGTCTACTGGAATAGCCTAAAGTTAACATGAGTAAGCTTGAAAAATGTTTCATTGTTCTTCTGCAAGTCTGAAGATATGTTCGCTAACAGCGGGTTTAATGTTGTTTGTGCGTTTTAGGAACATTCTTAAGGATCATGCACGTGTAAAAGGAAAACATTTATTGTGTTATCTTAAGTGGAGGCAATCTATATATTGTTCGGAGGGAAGTTTTTTTTTTTTTCAACTATGACCTCGTTTGTCACCCACAGACATTGTGCTGAACTTTCGAACAACCTTTGTGAGCACGTCGGGTCAGGTGGTGTATGACGCCCGCTCCATCTGTGTTCACTACGTCACCACTTGGCTCTTTGTGGATCTCATCGCTGCCCTACCCTTTGACCTCCTCTATGCTTTCAACATCAGCGTGGTGAGTCATGTGTCCGATATGATCTCTAACCCTCAGAACTCTAAGATGTTGATGTTATTCTGCGCTGCGCCAAAGAGAGCATTCATTTACGCGATGGTGGAAACTGTGCAGGGAAGGCGTCCATTTTTATTTCAATACACTATTAACCAGGTCGTTAAAGTTTGAAGTCAAAGTGGAGTTTAAACCAATATAATCAAGACTAGTACTGAGTAAACCGCAGAAAACCGAGGGACAGAACCACTAAGCTATTTAAATTTTATGTTTGAAGGAAAAATGAAAAAAAAGAAATACAGTTGTAACATTACAAGGAAAGTTTAGGGTATTATTATTATTATTTATTTTATTTTTTTACCCACATCGGGTTATTTTCAAGCCAGCAATTTTAAAGTTGTAAGATGGACCAACCAACCACATTTTGTTAAGAGTCAACTGGAATGCTCATCGCTGGGCACATAAGAACATCACTAATACTGTACTCTAAGGTTTCTACTCTAATTCATGTGAGAGATGATTTGTGTTCTTCTAGGTGCTGATGTTTTGGCTAGCAACAGAGTTCAAATAGCCTCAGCAGTTAACTTTTGCTCCGTCCTGTTTTGTAAATTCGTGGAATGAATCGCACTGTTTCCTCTGCAGTACTTTGGGGTCCACCTGTTGAAGACCGTGCGTCTGCTTCGCCTGCTTCGGTTGCTGCAGAAATTGGAGCGTTACTCTCAGTACAGCGCCGTGGTCCTCACCCTGCTCATGTCCATGTTCGCCTTGCTGGCCCACTGGATGGCTTGCGTGTGGTACTTCATCGGACGAAGAGAGATTGAGAGTCCGGGTTCCTGGGACATTGGTCAGTAGTTTTCCGACATTATACGCTGTTGTAGCCTTAGTTCCATTTTACTTTCAAACATCAGCACACAAGCACTTGACGTTCATCTTTGTTGTTTTCCGAGCAACATTTAAGACCGTGTTTTAAAATATATAATCTTTAAATTTCTATCTAAACTGCAAACCTCAAACATAAACAAACACACAACAGTGTGCAGTGTTGTGACCACATTTCACAGTCTGCTGTAACTTTAATTTTAGCTACAACCAACATACTAACTAATATGCAGCCCCTGACATGAACTAGTAGGCTAAAGTGCCTTCCTCCAGTAGTTGCTATTTGAGCTTTGGGGCAGCAATGAGCTCTATTCAGCAGAACATGCACACTCATCTTGTTCCTTGTTCCCAGAATAGACCCGTCTAAGTATTCCTTTCACACTCCAGCTCACCAATGATTACAATAAACCTCCAGTCCCCAGGAGAGAATACTTCAGCACCACGGACAGTTCTTATGACATTCACTTCTTTTTAGGGACGTTCGATAAAATTTTTTTCAGACCAATGCCAAATTTACTCTTGAGTATTCACCAATACGATACCACTACTGCTTTTGCGGTAAAGAATGAATAATTATATATTTACTGTCATAAGATGATATGGTAGATCACAATGATTAGGCTCGTGAAGATTTTATTTCCTGTCTCCTTGCAACAGGAATTATTTTTATCTCTTGGGTGTACTCTACCTCCATTAGTTCAGAGAGCCCTAACAGAATCATATTTAAGTGGGCCTCATCATGAGGTTTTATTTCTCACAGCCATATACTGTGAGATGTACATTGTTATACGGCTTGTGCTATTTGGTAAGTTGGTAGGTAGATAGGTCGGATGGCCAGACAGACAGAGAGACAAACAGACAGATAGTGAGCCTAGTGGGTACAGTAGATCAATAGGCCGCATCTATATTGTATGATTCCTCTTCTCTCACATGTTGTGCAGTCAGAAGCTCTGCAGGGCTTCGCCACGTCACGTACGTTCATTCTCAAGCTCGCTTCCCTCAATTATTAATTTGCACGCCTTCGCCGCTCTTTCCCCGCCCTTACTTTGAAACGTCTCACCATCTGCATTAGATTACTCGTCGGCACTTTCATGGGACTTGCTGACGGGTGACGAGTGTGTCAATGTTGAGAGAGTTTTCATAGAAACTTTTAATGCTAAGTCACAGTGTCTCTATTTCTCGGAGGGTTTTTTTTTTTTTCCAGTTCAAATAGCACAAAACGTTTGAATTTTTTTTTTCTTCATTCTCATTAAAGCAATGATGTCCTGTCTACTTTATTTTGGTTGATATATGGTGTGAAGAAATTGGTTAAATTGATAGGCTGCCAAAATCCAGAAAGAGAAATACTGTTGTCTATTTCCTCAAATAGTGGCCTCTATTGTAATTAACACTGGGCCTCAATTAATTACTAGCTGTGTATTTTTTTTAAATACACTGGTACCCCAAGCCCCCCATACTTTCTGCACTTGAGTAATTTGAGTAATCATTTACTTATACGTATTGCATGGTGTTGTTTTGCCTGGCTCCTCTGCAAAAAAAAAATCTGATCAATTATGATTATGGTCCCTCTCTTTTTGCTCCTTACTCTCCATTATTAGGTTGGCTGCATGAGTTGGCCAAGCGTTTGGGGACACCTTACTTCCTGTCGTCTTTGGCTACGCCTTTCCCCACTTCCTCCAGCGTAGTCTCGGCCAACAGCAGCCAGTGGAACGAATCGGGCTCAGAGTCGGCGGGTCAAGGTCCCTGGAACTCCAGCCAGTATGGAGGGAACACATCGGCTGGCGAGGGCACATCGGCGGGAGGTTCGGGGGTTCTGGGCGGAGGCCCGTCCATGCGCAGCAGCTACGTGACATCGCTCTACTTCGCCCTGAGCAGCCTAACCAGCGTAGGCTTCGGGAACGTGTCGGCCAACACAGACTCAGAGAAGATTTTCTCGATCTGCACCATGCTCATTGGTGGTGAGTAGATGCTCCCTTTTTCCAATTCAGTTCAGTAATTCAATTCAGTAATTTGCATTCCATCAGGTAAGTTGATTCAAAAATAGACGCAGTGGAAATTCCGACAGTTAATGATCATTGGGGCTGGCTGATTAATGGACTCCTGTTGCTTGAATACCACAGATGTAATCTTTTGACATTGAAATGGAAAGCATTCCAATAGCAGGCAAGCCATAATGTTTTGCTAAATTAAATGAAGACATTTTAAAAATAACTGAGGTTTAATCTCGCCTCTCCCTTTAGTGCTACAAAGCCTGTGGGCAGTTTTCCAATCTTCGCTGTGTACAATTATTTATTTACTTTGGGCGGAAATTTTATGAATCAAAAGTACAAGTGATATCGGTACTAGGTATCGGTGACTACCCAAGAATAAAAGTGGTATCGAACATACCTAAGTTTGGCCATTTCCAACATGTCCTTCGAATACAGATTACTCCGTCGTTGCTACAAAAATTTGAGCCGCATATACTAAATATAATAGCAAATAATCACACATTTTTATAACTTCAATTATAAAGTTCTGATATCTGAGCCCCATGTGGTCAGTGCTTGATTGAATATCAGAAACATGTTCGTGCAATAACTTGGCATTCAGCTTCCATCATTAATTCACTTGCTGTAAAAATCTTTCCTTCGTTAAATTAGCTCAAGCGCAAAAAAAAGGCTTCCGTCGGTTTTTAATGAGCTCACTCCTGTTGAGAGGTGAGAATTGGAAAGTAGAAAGAGACAGAGAGTGATAGGAACCCGATGGAGGTGACCTCTTAATTAATCCTGCTGAATGTTATCCTATACGGTGAGCTCCATGTGGCCGCTCTGCATTCCCGTCAAAACAATGTTCACACAGTCCTACTAAACTCATCACTAAATTAAAAAAATGAAATTAAAAAGAACCTTGGGTTAGGGTTGTAGGTCGCTTGCATTTGGCTGTAGTGTAGAAGAACATGTAAATATACTTGAGGTCTTGTTTTTTTCTAAAATCACATGACAGACTGTGTTGTAAATGCAATTGTGGTTTATATTATGCTGGCATTACTCAACCACTCTTCTCTCAGCGCTGATGCACGCCGTGGTGTTTGGCAACGTGACGGCCATCATCCAGAGGATGTACTCGCGTCGCTCGCTCTACCACACGCGCACCAAAGACCTGAAGGATTTCATCAGGGTGCACCGCTTGCCCAAAGCCTTAGAGCAACGCATGCTTGAGTGTTTCCAGACAACCTGGTCGGTCAACAACGGCATCGATGTCAGTGAGGTACAACAGAAATATCACTGAACACAAATATGCCTGCACTGCCATTTAGTAAACACTAACAAAATACATTGCAGCTCTGCTTACCTTTTGGCTTAGCCCTTGGCTAATTGGAGTAAATGATAAGACTCTGCGTCTCTTCACAGCTTCTGAAGGACTTCCCGGATGAACTACGGGCTGACATCGCCATGCACCTAAACAAGGAACTGCTCCAGCTCCCGCTCTTCGAGTCGGCTAGCAGGGGGTGCCTGCGCTCGCTTTCGCTCATCATCAAGACATCGTTCTGCGCACCCGGCGAATTCCTCATCCGGCAAGGCGATGCCTTGCAGGCCATCTACTTTGTGTGTTCGGGTTCCATGGAAGTCCTGAAAGACAACACTGTGCTGGCGATACTGGGTGAGTGCGCTCCGTCAAACTTTGGCGTTATATATACACACACACACACCAAAATCCCATTTTCTTTTTTCCATCAAACATGTCTGGCGCTCGTCTTAAGTCACATTTCAGGTCAAGATATTTTGAGATGGATGGTAACTGACACTTTTATTTATTCATTCATTCATTCATTCATTCATTCATTCATTCATTCATTCATTCATTCATTCATTCATTCATTCATTCATTCATTCATGTATTTATTTACTTATTTATTTATTCATTTATTTATTTTGCGCTGTTTCTAATTTAGATTGTGACATGCCGAAACAAGGTAAAATAAAAAAAATAAAATAAAAAAAAAAAACATGTATAGTTTTTATGCAGTCAATGTGTGTGTGTGTTTACTTAGCTGCAAATAAATTACCTCAGGGTGTTTCACCCTGTGTTGCACTGATCCAATAAACCACATTTGTGTTTTTGTATGGAAGGCAAAACCGAGCCCCCACCTTCCTCACGTGTGTGTGCACATGTTTGAAGGACACATGTACAACTCCAACATTACATCCTGAAAAGGTCACGATAGGTTGAAGTAATGGTGTGTACATGTGTGTGCCCGCATGTAAGGTGAAGTGGATTTGTATCCTAATGGCAAAGGCCTCGTATTTGCTCTTGCCAGGACACACAAGCACACATCAATCGATGCAGCATGGGGCTGCGCTGCTATTAAAAATAAATGGGATACTACATTATTCATATCTCTAGATTATTAATGCTGGAAAGTGTACACACAAATATGCTTGGACCCATTACACTTTTTCCTTACAAAAAAAAATTGTCTTTTGTTGCTGTGATTGTTGTGATCAAGTCATTTACCCAAAACACTAACTACTTTAGATGATTTAATTTAAATTACATTTCGCAATCATTTTGTGTATTTCACAACAATAAAGCTACGTATTTACCTTCACGAAAAGAGTCAATGTATTATGTTTATTAGTCAGCAGGAACATAATCAACCATTCATGCTTCCAATTTGCTTCATTAGCAGAGCTATGTATTCGATCTTGCGGTATTTACAGACAGCAAATGAATCACATCAGCAACTGCACCTCCCCCACTGACTTTCCAGAGGTGTCCCTCAGGGTTCGATGCTGGGTCCTTTTTTGTTCACATTCTATATCCTCCCATTGGGTAACATAATTTGTCGAAATGGTTTGAAATTCCTTTTATGTTGTTGACACTCTTATTTACTGACAAAGTAGCTCACTAAAATAAAAACCCTGATGCAAAGAAACCCTCTACGACTCAATCACGACAACAGAGACATAATTATCATAAACCTATGGTTGGTCACTAACACCACCCAAAACTAACCTCACAGTCTCTAAATTCACACTTTCTTCTTCTCTTGTTTAGTCTTTGGGTTCCTTAAGTGTGAGTCTAGTTAGTACATGTGTCCCACGAGTAAAATGCTCCCCAGTAAACCGGACATATGTTTTTCTTGTTTTGTTTCCTTCTCTAATCTTGACCTTTCCATTAACTTCATTGACATGCACACACGCGCATGCCTTAATGGAAGAAGGAGTGATGATCGATTATGTAACCTTTTATAGCTAGCTAGAGTGACTTGCAACATAGGAGTAAATCAGTGCAGTGCATTGATAAGTACGTACAACTAGAAGACAGCAAAATAAATGTCTGTCTTTAATAGTTTGAACAAAAATGGTTACACTGACTCATTCCCTTCTAAGACAGAGTTGTTTGCATGTTGAAAGCTGTAATGATGTATGTTTGAAAATTGGATCGTTTGGGCTGTTCATTTACATGCAAACTACATTTCATTGAAGCTTTGTGGCCTTTGTATGACTTCTCTATTATCATTATCTCATTTGTGGTAATTATTTCTTTTTGTTATATGTAGTATTTTTGTGTGTTTATTATAGTCAAATTTGATACAGATGTTTTTCCAACCGATCCACACTTCTGATTTCGTCCTTACCTTGTCCTTTATGGGAAATGACTTTCTTTACACTTCTGATTGGCTAACAAAAGCCTTACAAGTGTTACATCTTCCCCCTGTTGTTTTGGCACACACGGCAGCTACATCACAAGGAAGTTGAATGTAACAGCAACACACAGTTAATAGGATCATGACAAAATCGCCATTTAGAGAAGACAATCCAATTTCAGAACAAAAGTAATACAGACAAAGAGTTTGCAAATCACTCAAACTGGCAGGAAAATATATATATTATACACCACACATACACACACGCAGAACGACTCATCGAGTCTGCAAAGTGTCACTTTGGGAGCTCCGTCTGCGACTCAGTTGAATGTTTTGCAGCAATTATTAACGGCAGATTTCCCCAAAGCTGCTGGCGGGCGTTGTCAAGTAGGCCGTCGCTCATCATCTGTGCGACACGTAGCGGAGGAAAGGGGGAGACAGAAACACAGATGGAGGGAAAGGCATGTACAAGATGTTTGTGCGATGGTTTTGATTTCTTCTTTTCTTCTCATTCCTCTTCATACCTCCCCCCTCTGCCATCATGACGGTCTGGCATCACCCCCATCTCCACCTCCCCTCTGCCACTTATTTCTTCACCACATGCTTTCTCTCCTTGTTACTAATTCCTGTCACCATCTTCTCCTCTGCAGTACCAATTATGATCTGCACACAGTGGGACACAAGAATCATTACTCATACACCAATAAAGTTATTTTCCATACATCTAGAGGATAGAGGGTCAGATGGATGATTGACTACTTACGATCTAATCCATGTATCATTTATATTATACGTTTTCTAAATAGATTCTAATGATGTCAAAATAAAATGTGCGTGTCTCCATGTAGGTAAAGGAGATCTGATTGGCTCCGACTCGCTGACAAAGGAGCAAGTGATCAAGACCAATGCCAACGTCAAAGCGTTGACCTACTGCGACCTGCAGTACATCAGC
This sequence comes from Syngnathus scovelli, assembly GCF_024217435.2. NCBI lineage: Eukaryota > Metazoa > Chordata > Actinopteri > Syngnathiformes > Syngnathidae > Syngnathus > Syngnathus scovelli. The sequence continues at coordinate 14,157,122 of NC_090854.1, read as the reverse complement.
CTGAAGGGCCTCCGAGAGGTGTTGCGACTGTACCCGGAGTATGCCCAGAAGTTCATCAGCGAGATCCAACATGACCTCACCTACAACCTGCGTGAGGGCCATGGCTCAGATGTGAGTTGATATCTTTTCATGTCAGGCATCCACATCAACATATCCATTTATGTGTTTGAGGTGAGCACTTCATGTACATGTCTTCATGTGCAACCACCGGCATGCAAAATGAAAGCCACAGGGGATGCTCACCTCTCGAGCGGCTCTCACGCATGAAGGCTATGCATGACCTGGCTAATGTGAATTTAGTACACATGCACTGGGATGTTTACACCACAGTGTGCAGTCACACACACACAAACAGTGCAGCGGCGGGTGCTGCAACAGCAGTGGGAGCCAAGAATAACTCAGTGCTGCTGTTTGAAGCCGTCCTGCTGCTAAAAATAGAGCAGGGAGATGAAGGGGGGAAGCACGGGCTCTCCCTGGCTTGCTGTGTCCCCTGCAGCTGCTGCTAAGATTGGATCACGCCAGATAAAAATAACCCAGCCAGTCGAGGAGGAGGAGGAGGATGACTACGGCTGGTTTCGCCTCTTCATCTCCCACTGCAGAGTTTTTTTACTGCAGAGTGTGCTGACATGAGAAAAGTTTTATGCACGAGGAGGACAGTTGAGGCACATGTAAACACATGTGGGGAGCAGGCGGCCATGTTGTTTGTTTATGCTGGAAGAGCAAATCTGACAACGATAAATTAGGTACACCTTCAGATGGATGAATGGGTGTACTCTATGAATGGATGATTGAACGGATGGATGGATGGACGGATAGATGGATGGATGGTGGCTGATGGGTGATGATTAGGCTGACGGATCAATGGATGAATATTTAGACGTGGATGAAATTCTCAATGAAAGAGTGGATATATCGACTGATAGATGAATCAATGGCAATATAGCTAGATAAATTAATCAATGAATTAATGGTTTAATTTATAGGTAGACCGACTGATGGGTAGAAAGCTAGACACTAGAAGGCCGAACGAACACTTAGTGGCAAGAACTCCTTGAAGGCGTGTCATCCATACAACTAGACTGATTAACCTCACGTCACGTGGCATGCATGTGCCGTGTATGTCTGCGCTCTCGTGGGAAGTCAAGGGCGAGAACTTGTATTGATAAGTGCTGCATATGCAGAAACACGTGCACTTATATTTAAGGACACACATTTCTGCTGCAATCACACACACAGACACGAGTCGCACGGCAAACTCAAGCACGAGCACACTTGATGAACACGCCCCCACATCGCACATGCAGGGTCTCTTTGGATGCCTCTTGAGCCGCCAGCTAAGAATAGAACAGAAGGAGCTAAAAATAAATCACACTGCCACAGGAGGAAGATGAGGAGGGAGGGGGCGGTGAAGGAGAAGATGCTGAGCAGTCAATGATGTGGGATGAAGGGGGAGAAAGATGCAAATGGAAAATCTGTCTGCATGATGAGACATGAAACACAGTCATTATCAGACATTGCTTCTGTTTTTAGACTACGAGATGTCATTGTTCTAAAGACGTTCCTTGTGAATGAATAATTAATGTGATGCTCTAATGTAGTAAGGCTTTGAACATAGTTTTTCTTAGCAAAACAAAACACTAGTGCCACACCGAATACAGACAAGCACAAATATTTGCGGAGCTCATATAGTACTGCATTTGTCTTTATTTATGTATTTTACATTATTGCTTATTGTGTGCATCTGCATTTTGTCAATTTTGTTTTTATGTACATTATTTTAAATACGTCTTGATTTGATTAGTTTCTTTTTTATTTATTCATAGATGTATCTAATATACAAAATCCTATTTATTAGATGTTCTTTTTTATGATATTATTATCTTTTGAATTTTTTTCCCGTGTGGTATTTTTGTCATTCTGATTTAAAATAACAGTCAGATAACTAAAATAATAGCATAAATAAAATGGAATGCATCATGTTTTGCAATGTTTTAATGTGCTTAGAAATATATAAACTGTATACATATTTATAAATTGATTTATATTTTCCTCGTTGATGGTGTCCACGCAATTGTTCTGTGAGCGAAGGCTGTAAATCGTATTCTGATATAAAAAAACATAAAAGTGCGGCGGCTATTAACCTGAAATGACACAACGCACACTCATTCTCGGGCCACATCTGTCATGTTAAATGAGGCATCTGACAAAACAATGCCAAAAAAAGACAAAGGGAGAAGTCCATTAGGATACGCTAATTAGACTAGCGTGAGCCTCGAGGTGGAACTCTTAATTTCCCAGTTGGCTTCCAGTCCTCCCCACCCAGCAGCTTTTAAATATTGACTGAAAGAATGAAATCATTGATGAGAACAAAGAAAGTCAGGGCATTCTTTACCAACCCTTCTAACAGATCACTGACTTACTTGTACTGTCTAAGGTTTTGGGTTAGTATTGATTGATAGTATTATTAGGGTCACATATTGGTTTGGGCAGGCAATCTGTGGAGATTGTATTTTGGCCTCGATAAATTTTATTTCTGAAAAAGTGAAAACATATTTGATCCGTTATTTTGTATTAAAATTTAAAACAATACTTTTGTATTGTATTAAATGTATATTAACACAGAATAATTTATTTATGCTCAGTATTTTTTCGTGTTTGCATTTATTAATGAATTTATCAGACTGACCAAATATTTTAGTCTTGTGTAGCTCAATAAAGTCATCAATATATTAAATATTGAGTGTGATGCAAAATAAAATATTTATCATGAAACTTAAAAGCTTTTTTATCATTCTGAAGGTGGAATTTTACATTTCGCACAGGTGTTGCTAGTAATGTGGTGTCACGACTCCGCCCCGGTTCCTTTGTCTGTTACCATGGTTTCTGTTGGCGTCACCCCTCCCCTCCTGTGTTACCTGTAACCACAGTCACCTGCCTCTTGTTACCTATCGCCCCGCCCCTTCTGTGTTACCTGTAACCACAGTCACCTGCCTCTTGTTACCTGTCTTGTATTTAAGTCCTGTCTGCCCCTCACTCCTGTCGGGTCGTTGATGTCTTTTGTCTTGCGTCTTTGTCGGTCAGTTCCGTTTCTGTGATCCAATCTGTCATTCAGTCCTGTTGTTGGTTTTGTTAGGAAGTTATGTTAGTTTGCCGGTTCTGTTGGTTTGTCCCCTCATCCTCCCTTCCAATTACCTTTTCCCCCAATAAATCCTGGTCCAAGCTGCATTTGGTCGCCCTGCTCCATTCCAACCCGTGACATGGTTTGGTTTGGTTTGGTTTATTGTTTAGCACATATTATTACAGCAATAACAGTGCAAGGAGGGAGGCGAAGCCTAGGGCTTGTAGAGAGCTCCACTCCTGTTATATATATACAAACAAAGTGTTGTGTAGTCAAATGTTACTCAATATAAGTAAAATACATGTGGCTGGTGAGCGTCGGTGTCGAATACCCTTGTCAGCTGAAGAATCAAAGTGGAACTTGTGTTCCACCTACTGGTAAATAGAAAGTACTTACGTGCTGTTTATCTACCAGCCATGAGTTGAAAATGAGAGGACGCAACATCCTTGGTTTAAAAATCTCTATATATACATATTTCTATATTAGTGTGTGCTGATCACAAGGCACGATTTACTAGTTAAATATGACTAACAAGTTTCAGTGACTGTACTGTGAGAACAAAGACATTCAAAATCAGATTGGTTAAGTGACAATAAAAGGTAATGTTGATTTAAGGATAAAAAAATATATATATCGCAGACCTCTGTGACTGGAAGCCTCTGACGAGTGGCGACCATCTCATGTTGCCACTTGTAAAGCACGGCAAAGTTGAACACATTGACTTTCTGCTACGTTTTCAAATTATTTCCTATCTTGACAAGATGTTTTCACAACTCCATTTAACGGATCTTTATATAAAACATGCACTGATAATGTTTTCAGAAGGAAAAACAACAGCAGTTGTCAGTAACAATGGTTGCTTAAGGTGTGGATGCCAATTGTTAGTCAATCGCTGCAATCCTTTCACGTAATGACTGAGAGAACACCAGAACCGAGGGAGAGGCTGCCTAATGAAATGCAGGACAGGCCCTAGGCAGCTAAATACATATGGCATCTAGGTGAAGTCTGAAATGTGACTGGGCAAAAACATATAATATGGCCCTTGTGACCAAAATATCTTGTCGCTTTTCCAGTCTAACTAACTGACGGTGTCTGTTTGTTAGGCTGACTGGGAAAGTAATGGCGGCCTGGTAAAGAAGCTTCCCTCAATACGGGAGGACGAGGAAGGGGCCGACGAGGAGCAGAACTTGGTGTCCCGTGCTCCCCGCTCACCTTTGCGTCTCAGCCGTGGGATCAACTCGCCACTGCGTTCCCCTTTGCTACCCCCGAGACCCTTCCGCGCCCCAGCCGAGCAATCCCGACCAGTTACTTTGCAGATACCTGTGGTCAGCTTTTCAGGCGCGCCTGCAGAGCTCAGCCCCAGGTAAGTCGTTTGAAAAAAATTTCAACATCCTTGATCCTCAGGATAAAGAGTCTACGAGTTCATCGACATTAAAATGGATATAATAAATGTTTCCATGCGACCCTGCATACACCCTTAGCAGAGTGTCTGCTCCCACTGCAAAGAGGGAGGCAGATTGGTTGCTATGGCAACGTGTACCAGGCTGCCTGCAAATGGACAGTGCGTTGTGCATACTGTCAATCAGAGAGAGAGAGACTGACTGAGCAAGATTAAAAGTATTTCCTCAGGAGCTCGTTCACAGCAAACTAGACCACCAGAGATGGAATCAGACCTTACAAAACAAACTTGTCAGACTTCAAATTTGCATGGCACAGCTGGTTGATGCAATGTGTCCCTGCAAAATCACAAAACCCTCCCATCTGCATAGGTTTGTGGACGGCATCGAGACGGAAAACAGTTCCATCTCCTCCCATAAGTTTGAGTTCACTCCAAGTATGTCACCTGCAGCCCCACCGTCACCTTATCTAGGTAATGTCCTCCGAAACATGCATGTGAGGTCTTGAGAGGTTTCACATTTTTCGTGCGTGCGTGTGTACAGGCAGTCGAGAGTCATCCGAGATCAAGCAGAGTGTATACAAATTGACAGAGGAGGTGAGTTGTTGCTGCTTTGATGCACGTTCATGTTGTTGGTCTATCACCCTGATCTGTTCTAGAGTCCTAAAATATTGCAGTAGTTCACCATGAGGCCCTTAGAGGACTGTACAAGGACTTAAGTATGTAAGGGAGTATGCATTATTTGTAGTTTCCCAAACAACTTAAGAGGCTTCAGTATGCATTTAGTCATCGAGCAACTGGGCAACAACATTTCAGATGAATGATGCAACTTTAAGAGATCTTATGATTTAATCATCAATGGATATATATTTATGAAAGTGTGTACTCGGGAAAGAAAAAATGGGGAATTTAGTCGAGAGCTTGGTCATGGAACGATTTTGTGAAGGTATGATTTTACCCGACGATAGTAAATAATTAGCCTATATTGGCCTCACAAGTTAAGGATTTCGCTACTCATTCACCACACAGATGAACAGCCTCTCCAGACAAGTATCCAAGCTCAGCCAGGAGCTTCTGGAAATGACACGTCTGCTCAAGCCCCTTCTCCAGAGAGCGCCGCAGCCCCTCTTGGTGGCCACCGAGCCAAATTTGACCCCGCCTCCCAGCAGCAGCGTCAGCCGGCTGTCGGCGAGCACCAGCTTAATGGCGCCTGCTCCCATCACGCCATGCACCCTCCTGAGATCAGATACTCATTCCTTATTGGACGGTGGGGACGTGGAGGGCGTGGACTTGCCACAATGCCTTCTCCCCACTCCTCATTCACCACAAAGGCCTAATTCCTCACCACCCCCGTGCAACAATCACCCCTCACGAAAGGAAGGACTTTTTGAGGGGTCCCCAGTCTTGGCGTCCTCCAGTATGTTTTTGTACTCTCCGCAGGACCACCCCCCGCTGGCGTCAGGTACTCCGTCACCGTCGCTTTCCTTCTCCATGTCCCTCTCCTCCACTTCGTCCCTCTCCTCCGGCCAACCGTCCCAGCAGGCCAGTTCCGTCAGTCGCCAAAGCCTGCTCCCCCCGCCTCCTTCCCAGGACACGCCTCCTCCGCCATGGCGCCCACACTTCTCCGCACCGGCATCTCTTGCATCCTCGCCCAGAGACCGTTGTTTGAGACCGTACCCGTCCGTCCCGCTGGTGTCGCCAGTTGTCGCAGCTCTACCTTCCCTCCTCTCCCTGACTTCGTCTCTGGACTCACCGAGCAGAAAATCCGGAGAACTCAGCTTTGCTCGGGCTTCTAACTCGCACCTTCATCGAGAGACCGGGCGGGGGGACGATGCGCCCCAGGAGATGGAGATGCAGGAATGGCGGGCCGAAGCGGGAGAGGGGAAAGTTTCCTCTGAGTGCATCAGCTTCATCGATGAAGATGAGCCGGCTGTGTGAGGGGTAGCAGGACAGAATGAAACAGAATCAAAGGAGACGAGATCAGGGAAGCAATGGCGCTACAACAGCACTCATTGTCTTAAGGGGTGTCCAAACTACAGCCCAAGGGCTTTTTGCGGCCTGCCGTCCATTTTTCCCGGCCTGCGGCAAATACTAAAATTAACAATTGAAGCAATGCTCCACTAAATGTCAAGGTGTTGTTCAGATTGCTCTTGCTTTAGTTTAGATGAAATTCTGCTGCTGCTCAGGGCAAGAGCAGATCTGTTCTCATGCTACCAGCCACCCAAAAATCCCAGAAAATCCTTCAGTCTTTTATTTACCAGCGGGTATATTTTTACCTGTACGGTTTTGGCATGTTGAATTTCAAAGTGGCCCTTGGCAGAAAAAGTTTGGACATCCCTGTCTTACAGTATCTCAGCGGTTGGCGGCCCATCCCTGCAGCTACTGTAGCAGAACCTCCTTGTGGAGGAGCACTCCAGTTCAAAGTCGCATTTTGCTGAGCTCCAAATGAATCCGACCATTTATTTGAGATTTTGACGGACATTTACAAAACTGGGATGGTCATTGCGCTCCCCCCCCCCCCCCCCCCCCTCCACACATTTAAAAAGCAACCCATTCAGGAGTTTTTGTTCGAAGGACTGATTGCGTTGATTTTGATTGTGAGCCAGCTCAAAGTGACTCAACCCCCTTGGTAAAAAAAAAAAAAAAAAAACCATACTTGTGCACAGTTTTTATAAGAACAGTCAAAAAGTTTTTAAATAAACTTGGAAAGAATGACGGTTATTCTACTCCGCAGTCCAAAATATTATTCATGAGTCATGCCTGCTATATTATATTCAAGAGAATTTTGATCACAGTTTTAAAAAAAAAGAAACATTCAGGATTTCACAATCTAATGAAAAAAAAATCTAATTTCATTTAAAAGATATCCGACCCACAATAGCAGGGGTAGCTTGTGTCAAAAGGCATTTTGCTGAGTAGCCGACACATCCCTTTCGACACACTGATTTTCAGGGATTGGTCTTTTCTATCTAAGGAAGAACTTTGTTGATTTTTAATATATAAAAATTGCAACCTATATTGATTTTTAAGTATTTTTGATCCAATATAGCCCAGCAAACAACGATCACTGGTTGAGATACGTAATTATGGCTGAATTTACACTCCAGTGCCCAATTCTAATTTAAAGTCTATATACCTGATAGGTGTTGTATTTAAAACAAATTTAAAACAGACCTGATTCCAATGTGAGAATATCCATGCGTTTTTTTTTCCACTTCACGCATGCCAACTGTGCAACGTGATAAAGGGAAAAAAAAATCTGCAGTTTCACTTAAACCATGCAGTGTAAGTCCAGCCAGAAGAAACTTGTTGAGTTTGAATTAATTTGAAACAACAAGTACCTTTTTATCCGTTCATCCTTTTTATTCCGCTTTGCCAGGCTAGCCAGGACACATAAACCCTCCAGTGTCTCCTGAATCGTCTCAGGGGCCTGTGAGGTTCAAGTTCATAGGTGATTCATTTAGTTTGCTTGCAAGCCACAGTTCCCTACTGAAAATCTTCAAATTTCCGCCATCTTTTTTCCCCATCCCCACAGCTTGCAACACAAAATTGATGTTTAAATGTGACCCAAGATAGTTCCAGTAGTTAATCTCTGGTTCCAGACAGTGATGATAAGGAAGAACCCTGTTGATTTTAAATGAGATCTCTGCGACAACAGGCGAGGTTGCCCAACTTTCATTACCATCTCATATTCTAAAAATAAACCAATTGATTTTCATGTAGGTGATATATCACCTGAAATAACCCTGGCAGCTACTCGGTTGCAATTGTTTGATTACCTATCTTCAATTATTCAGGGACTGTAGTTCCATACCTGCTGTAAAGGAGAATCGTGTTAATTTTTAATTCATCTGATGCAAGAAGTAGCCAACAACACATACTTGATTTTAAAGAGTCTTTGGCCCATGATAGCCCACGTGGCTTCAAACCTTCAGGAAATATGACTCAATATCAATGAAAGATCCCCCTGAATACATTATCCTTTTCATTTAAACACTAGACACAATTTTCAACCTAACTTTCAGGCATCCTTTGCACCTCATCACAGGAAGAACCTAATTGAACCCACGCTAGCTCAGGTTGCTAAAAGATGATTGTGAAAGTTGAGGCAGCACAATGTTCAGGGACTACCATCTATTGTCACCACAATAATTCTTTTGATTTGAAAGGATATTGATTAATTTTTGATTGCCAATCTTCACAATTTCAGGGAAAAGGGTTTTACTGTATTGTATACTTTTGAAGTCAAATATTTCCAAATAAGAATTTTCATAGTTTTCAAGCCTATTGATTTTAAAAGGATTCTGACCCATGTGCCTAAATCTAATGTCATGGGTCTGGTTGACCATCATCAAACAAAAGCAAAGGTGCAACCTGATAAAAATTTAAAAAAAAAAAAATTCCTCCCCATTTGGTGGTTTTATTCATGGTGTGTGCCAAAGACAAAATTGTCATTGATAGGAGATAGAAATGTGATGGTAGTAGGACTCTATTCTATAGTATTGTGACAGTTAACCCAGACTTTTACAACTTTTGCATCACTCCTGAGCTTTAGCCATCCAACCATTGGTGCCTTCTCCTCCATTCTAACACTCCTGACATCCCGAGCAGGAATTTGGAACAAACTACAAAAATGAAAGCCATCTGATTAAACCTTGCACCTTGATCCCAAAAGATATTTTTGTCATATGTGGAAATGTGGAGGGACTATTTTTGTTGAGGATCTCTAATGTAGCAGAAACACATGTTCATCTTAAAACACTCTTTGCCAAAGCTGGTGATAGACACCAGCCTGGAAATTTAAACTACCCATGATGCATCCCTGGAAATGGAGTGAAGGAGGGGGGCTCAGCACTACTGTATAAAAAATTTAAAAACAAAAAAAGTTTTATTTTGTGACATCACCATGTTACTTGTAAAATATTGTTTTTTATTTGGGTTTTCTGTTGTTGTTTTTTACAAAACAATACGACAAGAAAGAACTCACTTTGAGTTGGGATGATTTTTTTTTTTTTTTTTAATAACTGTGAATCCATTGCATGTCACAGCTTTTGTTGCATGAGGAATGTGCCTGCTTTGGAGCTGCACAGGGGCGGCTGCTCCTATACAAAAAACCCTGTAGGAGGTCTAACATGTATTTTATTATGACAAAAAAAAACGAGGAAAAAAGACCTCTGTTACACGATACTCAAGCAGCGGTTCTGACAATAAAGAACCATTGTTTTGTAATAATAATGGTGGACTCCTGTGATGTTTGGAGGAACTACTACTTGTGAACTGGAGGGGGGTACAATACAAGAATTACATGCAGGGGGGGGGGGGCACGCCACCACAGATGGCTAAGAACAAGTGTGATGACTGAAAAATTGACTTCATCGCTCATTTGTGTGTCTCGCTGCCTTTTCCGACTCAGCCGTTGAGGAATATTCCATTTATATGCCTTCAAATAGTCATTACTAGCTGATATAGTTACGTACATATATGTTTTGTCACATTTGAAGTGAGCAAAGAAGTAGGTGATTAGACAGAGTACATCTTATTTTGATATAAAAAAATGAGATCAAGATAAATCATCAAAAAATATATACTATTTGCGAAACTACAACCGGTACACCTCAATTGAAATGAAAGTTGTAATGAATACTTTTCATGACATTTTTGTAGTCATTTACAACACAAGCAATGGTCTATTAGTGACCCCGGCATTAGCCCATTAGTCACACAATGAAATTGGTAAATACTGTATTTTGAAGCAATCCAAGTTCAAACTCCACACTTCAATCACATATCGATTGTTTTATTTCAGACTTTAACTTATTCGGGGAATAAAGAAGCAGCATAAATTAGCTCCTTTGTGGGGACTGCATATATTTTCAGTGTGAACATTCATCCCATCAGAGCATCAGTGAGGTGTGAAATGTCAATGAACACTCCAGGGAAGGGGGAACATAAAAAAAAAAAATAGAACTTAAAACACGATTTAGAATAGGTATGACACATAATGCGCTTGCTATCCTGCACTTTAGCATCCACAAGAAAGGGTGAGTCTCAATTGATTTTTTTCTCATAATACACAAAAAAGTACATTTGTGTAAGTTTAACATAAATAGACAAAAAGGAGTAAGGATCCCAGAGGGCCGAGTGTGTAATGAAAAAATTGCTTCTAGAGGCACACTGAACACAAACATGATTTTTTTTTTCATTTCTAAACATGACTGAAAACACAGAGGATAAAATGGGGGAGAAAAACATTCCAAAAATAGATATTTTATGCTCTTATATACTGATATGTATACTGAAATATGATATATATATATATATATATATATATATATATATATATACACACACATGTATACATTTACGAGGTAAGTATACACAATACACAAGAATGAAAACCTCCACATTTCAAAATAGCTCTTTGTTTCCTTTCCCTCTCAAGGTATCCTTTCTCTCAAGGAAACAGAAGGGAAGTGCCCTCTTTACTTACAAATGTAAAAATAACAAGAGAAAAATCTTGTCATCAAGTTTCCTCAATAAATCGAGTCCATGACAAGCAAAATGTCACGTCAAAAAGCTCCAAGCTTCACAAAAAAAAAAAAAAAAATAGTGATAGTAGGGAGATAGATAGATAGGAGGGAAATTGTGTCTTTACAAATTAAACAAAGGTGTCTTTGTGCAACTCAAAACTTCGGCTGTTAAACCAAACAAAAACAGCAGGCGTCCTCCAAGAGTGATACTTGTCACTCTCCCCTGTGGTCATGCCAGGTACTGCTGCATGGCTGTCTTGGCCCTGTCGGAACAGCAGGGTGAACATTTTTTGTTTCTTCTATTTATATGAAGAGAGAGGGGGAGCGGGCTGAAGTTCTCACCTGTCACTGAGGTTGGCATCACAGGCCTGTGAGAGTTTGTGCAACATGTCTACAAAGCCCAACTCCCTCAGCTTGTCTTGGCGCTCCTGAGAACCTGACAACACAGCAACAAAAGTACCCTAAATGTCCATGTTTTAGTTTTACTTTTCTAATTTGAAAAGAGGGTGTGCAGACTTAATAATTCTAGGACCCTCTATAGTCGATACTACGTATTCTTTTAACTTCTGACATTTTATGCACTGCTACATTTTGTACAATTTTGTACAGTCGGCAAAAGTTGAACGTGTTCATTATTGATTGATCCCAATTGGATCATTCCGGAACGGGCTGTTTTACCGTCTTCCTCGTTCCAAATCAGGTTCGAGATGCAGAAGGTGGCGGCAAGCTGTAGTTTCACATTGGAGTGACCCTGAGGGTAAGAAATATGTCAAACACTTTTAATATGGAATTGAGTCATACAATCAGTTATCTTTATGCCCTGAGCATGAGTTTCAGTTCACGTGTTAGTCTTAAAAATTTACTTTCAGTAATGTTCTATGCGGTCATTTTGCTCATGACTGAAAATAACATCATAGCTCAGGTAAAAACCAATGTCTCGCCCTAGTATTGGAGGGAGCGTTTGTCACTGCCCGCAGCTTTATTATAGTAACTATGCATAGAAGTGGGCCTACCATGTAGTATTTGATTTTCTGCAGCATGTCGTCATTGGTCATGATGAGCTCCTTGGCCGTGTTGCCATCAGCGATGTTGGCGAGAATGCACAGTGTCTGGTCAATGATATGGTTTTTAGTTAATTAAAAAATATATATATTTTAAGAAACAGAGCTGACGTCCAATAATAAATCAAGCAACTGTCAGGTTTCTCTCACCTGCTCTTTGACCTCCACGCTGTGCTCAGCCTCCAGTATGAGCGTGACGGCCTGCATGATCTGCTTTCCATGAGAACTCATGATCTGATCGATGTGCTGACAGCAAAAAAAAAAACATGCTGATGATGCAAAATGCTAGCTTTTATCTGCATGGTTATTTAGAAAAGTATTTTTTTCCCCAACCCTTACGTAATAGGATTGTGCACAAAAACGCCAATGAATACAATTGAGATTCGAAAACAATCAGTGAAGCTGAATATTCAGATTGAATCAAAAGAAGTCAGAGACTGACGACCGGCACCAGACAGTGAGCCAAGTGTACCAAGTTTGTGTAAATATGCATGTGCATGTGTGTGCTCTCACAGGGTGTGTTGACAGGAGGTTCCGCAGCAATCCAAGCGTCTTCATCAGAACATTACCGTCAGGATCAGAGAGTAAGCGAAAGAGCTGTTCTGTGCCCAAACATTGAATAATCTCCACCTTCAGCTTCTGATCTGCCTGGAACGCCATGTTCTGTGTACACAAATTCAGAGAGGTATGTATGGTTACCTCAACTGTCTCCAGTAATTTGAGGTTGGAGTGTGTTCAGAGGAGACGTTTATCACCATTAGGGCCCAGATTCCGTTGACCCGAAGTGCAGGACTCTCACTCTGGGTCAGACTGCATAGTAGTTCTATGATGCCTGATTCAAGGATGGGCTGTGCACAGCAAGCACATACACACCATCAAAACAGGCTCGAGGGCCCTCAAGAGGGTTTTGAAAACTACTGCATAAGCATGTGTCTACCTCTTTACTGGGTGAGAACTGCAGCAGTAGGTTGCATAGTGTGGAAGATCCCATGACCAAGACTTCATCGGGTGCGTTTTGCAACAGCTGCATCAAAACAAGCAGGGACAAAAAAAAAATGAAAATAAAATATCACCTCGTTGAATTACTGCAATTCCTCCATTGTGGGACAAAATAGAGTTAAATTGTATTATATTTTCTCATTAATTTCAACAGTTTCTTATGCTAACCTTCATGAGGGGTTTCCACACAGCGTGATCATGGAAGCTAGTCCTCAGCTGCTGCACCGACCGCGAGAGACTATGTAGACATCTGGAACAAGAAAAATGATAAGGTACACGCCGTTATGGTAAATGTAACATCATGTTCTAATAACTAACGGGAGAATAATAATAAGGGGTTACATTGTGTGCTCCCTTGAAGTGATACAATTAAGAATTCAAGAAAAAATTTCAGAATTGCCTTTAACTTCAAAATAGTTATTTTTTAAATTTAATTATTTCTGCTTGTATAATAATGAAAATTCTAAATGTTATGTCTGTATAGTCAATGATAAAACTTTAAAGGGGAAGTCAACCCCAACATTTTCTTTTCAATATGTTCTATGTCCCCACAAGTCTAAACACAGCATTTTGATCAATATGAATTAAGCCAGCAAAATTTATAACAATTTGCAATATCTATCAGAAAAATGGCAATTCATCTTTTCCTAAACTGTTTCAGTCTGAAAAGGATGCCTGGATGGATCAAACAATTTCACATTCAAACAAGTCAACATTATATGCAAAAAAAGTTCAAATACGACATAATCTCACCTGACGGCCGCCAAGCGAACTTTAATGCTGGACTCTGAAAGGCCACTGACTATTCTATCCATCATGTTCTCTGTTTCTGTGATCTTCACAAAGACACACAAGGATAAAGAATGTCAACACACATGCATACCATTTTTCTTTTCATTTGCAGGGATTGGGAAGAAGCTCTGGAGTAAATAGCAAACAGTCGCTCGTCATTGATGGCCTTCAAAAACAATTATATAGTAGTTGCCAATAGAGATACCACACAGTAACTGCAAGGAACTACTTTTGTCCAAATCAAACTCCTGGAATTGGCTCTATATAGTTTGTTTGCCACAAGATGGAGCCATATTAAATTTTGGCCTGAGCACAATTAATAGGTGAATTTCTCAAGGCTAAACTGCTAATATGGACAGCAAACCTTTTTTCGGATGTCCTCGTCATTGGAGCCCAGAGATGCGTACAATTTGAAAGCAGCTTGTCTCAGCTCGTGTGCGTGCTTAAGGTCGTGGTCCAACTGCACAAAGAGCAAATAGTCAATAAAAACATTATACAAAAGATGGGCAAAAATCAAAACTATGCCAACTCACCCTTTTGATGTCAGTGATGGCCGACACGGAGCTGGGGTACTTGAAGTAGTCGGCCAACATGGCCACCAGATGGTCGGTAGTGCTGGCGATCCGCTGCAACTCCACATCGGGCTCCATGAGGAAGGCCAGTGTTTCGGCTCCCTCCACCCGCTCCTCCAGCAGGTGTTCCTTGCTGCACATGCGCACCAGGCACGGCAGCGTCTGCACCAGTACCAACGACAGGAAGTCACACATGCCTACTTCTAAACATTATTGCCAGAAAAGAAGAAAAACAAACACCACCTTTAGGACAATGGAGCTGTCATCCGTCCTGATGGCGCCTGCTCGACACATGTACGTAAGACTGCAACGGAAAGAGTGCATGTCAAAAGAGATGCCGGTATTAAGGTAGCATCATCTGCAATCTACTCACCATTTGGCTGCCGTTAGCTGCATTTCAATGGGTTGATCCCTTTGCATCATTTGCACAAATACCTGAGAGAGCAGCTCGCCGTCCACTAGCACTGCAAGCACACGCAAAGCCTTGTCAATGTGACGAGTCCTGACTGAAGCAGCATACACACAGATTTGTAACGTTTTAGCCTTTTTTTTTTTTTTAATGAGACCTCTCACAAGATGAGGAAATAAAAAACAAGTACAAGTGTTCCCTTGATAGTCACAAGTCCTGCTGTGAATAGATTTAACAAGGAATTGATGAGAGACCCTGCCCTGCAAAAGTTTTAGAAGTGCCCAAAAAATGCTGCAAGAAGGCAGCAAAGTACAACGTTTGAAGATCCTCAGTTCACTCAGGGCAATCTTTGAGAGAATTTCGAGAATCGGGCATGAAATTGGTCCCATTTGAGCTGATTGTTTACGTCCCCCTTAATGAGCACTCACCATTCACCAACGTCATGGACACCTGAGTGTTCTCGTAGGCCAACACTGAAAAACACTTTAATGCCTGCATGCGCACCTGGAAGGATAAAAAGAGGTCTACATCGTGATATTCAAAATAACATTCAAAGGTGTGTTTCCACTACCCTATTTACATCAGTCATTTTGAAATATTAAAATTAGTAATGTTCAATGCCACAGAACGTACTCGTATAACGTACCCATATCACGTAACCGATGCCACAAGCATTTTGATGCATAAAATATCTATTAAACCAATGACAGATCACTTGAATTATGGAAGATAGTACCATTAAATTGAAACAAAAATAAGTAAATAAAATAAACATTGTAGACAAGATGGCCACTCACCTTATAGGAGGGCGATATTAGCAAAGGGGCGATGTTCTGAATGGCGCCATGGTTAAACAGAACTGTCTGGTGCTCTGGAGTCTGGACACAAACGACCAACACATAAATCAAAAGTATCTGTCTCAACTGCTCCCATGAGTCCTCAGACTGCTGCTGGGCCAATACCAACAAATACCTTACAACAGTGGGAGAAGATCTGCGTGGTGTATTCTTGCGTCCTGTGTGAGTTGCTCAGCAGAGACATTAAATGGGGGATCACAGTGGGATCCTGCAAATAGTTAAAAAACTTAAACTGAGGATTTTGGGGGGTAATTTAGCTAAAAAATGTAAGACGTGATCCTACTGTGTAGAGCAGCTGTACTGGAGTGACGGGACTGATAAAAACCGTTCTGAGACAACGAAGACAAGCCTCGATGAAAATCAGGTCAGGACACAAGAGACCTGCAAACAACAAAAAATAAATTCACCACAGATGATGATGATGATGACAAGGCTCGCCTAAATCAGAGCCCACTTGTGACCCCAACCTTGAAGAAGGGCGGGGATGATGTGACAGTCCACCAGGGACTTGATATTGTTCTCGGTGCCCATGGCCAAGCTGCCCAGCACCACCGCACACTCTGTCCTCAGCTCCAGGCTGGAGGAGCTCTGCTGCAGAAGGTACAGTAACCTAAAACAGAGAGAAAGGCGCACAAAAAATTTACAGTTTACAATACTCTTCAAAAGGGTGTTTTAAGTGGACAAGACAGATTTTCTATTTTGTGTTCATTAAATGTTAAATTGATGGTCCACTGCACTGTTATGTCTTTAAACAAGAATGTCTCAAGAACAGAAGAGCAGGAAGCAAACTAAGGTGAAAAGGGGGCGTGTACCTTGGCACAGCTCCGAGGACGATCAAATTGGCTTTCTGCTTATTGTTGCCAATTACAGCATTCTTCATGTCACTGGGGGAGACAAAAACGAGATGAGTTCGTGACAACAATGTTAATAGAAGTTTGCTATGGTTAGATCCGTTTTGGTGCACAAGAAAAGACACAAGCTCAATGTACTAAAACAGAATTATGCAATGCAATTGCGCAACATGTTTTGCTGCATGAGTATGATCAGTGATACGTTTCCTGTGTTCTGCAAGCTAGCCAAACACTATCAAATGGCAGGAGGCTGGTGGAAAAGTACAGATGACTGGAGGCTGTAACCAGAGCTAGCCTCTTCTCTTTAGAAGTTAAAAATAAAAAGGGAAAAGCAATTCGCATTGAGAAATGTCCAGAAACTTGTAACTATTGAACATTCCAAAAGCTCAGAAAAGAGAAACATTGCGTTTGAATTTGAGGTTGTACAGCCTAGTTAACTTTACTATTCTAATGGCATTTTGAGCTAATGAAAAAGAGCCGCTCGCAGGAAGAGATGAAACTGGTCTGTTATGGGAATGCGGTAAAAAAACAGCTGTCACCTGAATGGATTTTAATTGTCACTTTTATTTCAGAAAGCTTTGTTTTGGTAAGTGAGGGACACCCAGTAGAGGTTAAGAAAGCCCTGCTTGAGTAGGATTTTAAACGACTTTTTTGACTCAACCTCGCAAAGAGGAAGGAGAGCAGTGGTTAGGATAATCCCTTATTCAACTGGACACAAAAAAGTCAGTGATTATTTGCAAACACTGCATGGCCCACCATGCAGACCCTAACCCCATATTGATGACAGGTTTGCCCATTCGGCCAAGTTGTGCAAACATTACTTGGATGTGCCAATGAATGGAAAACACTTAAAAAAGCGACTGACTGGAAATATCATTATCCATCTAAGTCGATGTTGTTCTAACGTGTATGTTCTGCATATATTTAGTGTATGAGCAGTCTATCGTGTATATATACACGTAGCTTCTTGCAAAGCATTCCCTTCTATAATGTTTTTGCGTAATTATAGTAGTACTACTCATGACATCATCAGTAAATAGTCAACCTCATCTCGACTCTGATCAGATCAATGTAGATGTGCAACTGCTAGTTTGAGTTGAAACTCCACATTTGGCGACATGAGATGAACGTACATGACTCCCTGCAGCACTTTCTGTGGGTCGGGGTCAAACAGTCGGTCCACATAATGACGACTCGTGGCAGTGACCTCCTATAACATAACAAGTAAAGATAAAAATGAATGGTTACAATCCAGCAACACATTTTTCTATACTTTGTGCAACGATTACAGTCCAAGTAAAGCTTTTAATACTTTTATTATATTTAGGTATATGAACCATGCCCATCTCTTCTTTCACTGCTCAAGTAGTCATGCACCCATCATCTGCATGTGACACAACTCTAAAATATTGTTTTTGTCAGTGACAGCCAGAACGATCTACACAACGTGTGACCTCGTCACGGCGCCAAGAGTGCAGCGTTAGCTCAACGAGTACGATCTGGCAATCACTGATGCCAACTCCCTTGCATAATAAATAATTCATAACATGGGTTATTTCGAGATTTTGGCCAGATGTTGGTGGCAACTAACCTATAACTAAGCATGATAATAGGAAGGAGCAACCTGTCACCTGGTAATAATACGTATATGAACGTTGTGTTTCATAAACATGTATGGTTAGTTGACATCAGCATAATATGGGGGGGAGGTACGCGAAGGAATACATATCTTAATCGTGTGATGCATAACCAATGGTTAAATATATTTGAGTTAAAAGAAACAGAAACAACTTGTAGCAGTTAGCCGCTAAAGCAATCTGGGTGACACTGACAGCTCGTTGAGCGCTCGTTTCGTTTCACAAAATAGCCGAGACGGACGCAGAGACGCGGTTGATTGCCGGTGCAACTTCAGGTGTTCCCAAAGTCCCCGCCTATCCGTGCGGGGAAAACGTTTAAAACGAATGCTCACTTTCAGGTAAGCACTAGTAGGCGGACCGCTAACGTCGCTACATGTTGCCGTGCAGTCTGCAGAGCCTATGGATTAGCCTCTGTGCTAACAAGAAGCATAGAGTCGTTGTAGTTTGACAACAACATCAACTAGTTACCCTTCATAATTTACAACAGGGAGGGGGAGAAATGGGCACAGTGGAGACGAAAACTAGTGTAAGAATCGATAAGCGTGACACTCACAGACAGCACACTGATGCGGAGAGGGGCCTCCAACAAGCACGCCATATCTCGTCCCCCGATCGAGCGCCCCAATCGGCGCAAGACTTTGCAAACACTCCACCCCCCAGAGCAGCTCTGGGCGGCCTCTTTAAAGGAAATACAGTTAAATCAATCAAGTCTTTGTTTGAGTTTTCAATTAAAAAAGTGAGGCGTATCCCCTTGCGGACACAAATGTAATTGCGAGCTTCAAAGTAACACTGCTAACTTGGCGTTTTGTCTGACAGGCAGGCAGTGGATTTGTCTGTCAAGTAAACATAAGCGTGACGTATAGTGGTTATTAAGTAACAGATTCGTCACATTAAACCGCTCAACAGAAAAAAAACGGAGAATAAATTGGCGTGAATGTTGCTTCCAAATAACCTATGCGCACAAATTATGTAATTTCAAAAGTCCAAAATGTCTTCTATTAATAAGTGTTGAATCTGCTGCTGGTGATCAAAATTGTTGGTCTGTTTTTGACCTGCGCATGCGCACGGGACTCTGAATGCATGGTGGGAAATTTCTTTGCTCACTCAGGTAGTTTTTCATCAAAACATGTACTTTTTCATCAATTGGGGGCCTTACGGCGTGCAAAAGTGACTGCGTCCTCTTTGCCCCCCTCATACGTCCTCCGTAAGTTGTGTTTATTTGTTGCTTTGATGAACAATCAACGTGTAATCTTCGCCACGAGTGAGTGCGCTCATGATTGGCGACTAGTTACATTAGGTAACAGAACAAAACAACATTGCGCGGTTATTTGACCTTTTTTAACAATATAAAATCAAAGTTTATGATAATTCAATTGCATTATATTTAGATACGTAAAATTATGCATTTATTTATTGATAGTGTCAACAAGCGATTTGTCCAAATGAACTCCTGTTCCAATACATGTAGTGTAGCACGGACAAGTGGAATTTGCATGTTCTTGAGTATGCGTGGGTTTTCTTTGCAACTTGAGATTTCTCTTGAATTCTAAATTTTCCTTCCCAAGCTGACCATCTTGTCTTTCTTTAGGCAGCAAAAGAATCAAGAGCGCCTTAACTGGTTACAGCCATGAAGATAGCAGTGGAGGGCTGTTGCCATGGTGAGCTGGACAAGATCTATGAGACCATCAGCTACCTGGAGAAGAAGGAAGGCATCAAAGTGGACTTGCTGCTTTGCTGCGGCGACTTCCAGGCTGTGCGCAACGAAGGCGACCTCAAGTGCATGGCGGTGCCTGCCAAGTACCGAACCATGCAAACCTTTTATAAGTCAGTGCCTCTTAATTATTTGTTTATTTCAAGTCACAGGTGGGCTTATGTTGAAACCAAATCTTTGTTACAGGTACTACTCTGGAGAAAAGAAGGCTCCCATTCTTACTATCTTCATTGGTGGTAACCACGAGGCCTCCAATCATCTGCAGGAGCTTTCTTATGGAGGCTGGGTAGCTCCTAATATATATTATTTGGGTAAGGACTGTCTAACAATACACAGTCTCATAGCTATAAAAATACTTTCTAATTGTATCTGCGACTCTCCATCTTCATCTGCAGGTTACGCTGGGGTCATTCGATACAAAGGGATCCGAATTGGCGGCATTTCTGGAATTTTTAAGTCACATGACTACAGAAGAGGTGAGTTCACCCTCAAACTGGACAGCACAGTGGACTGTACACCGCCAAGCAGTGTTTTGATTAGGTCTGTTGCCCCATTTTAGGTCACTACGAGTTCCCACCATACAACCCCGAAACCCTGAGAAGCGTCTATCATGTGCGAAATATTGAGGTGTTTAAACTCAAGCAGGTAATCATCAATTGATTTTAAAAAATGTGATATAATATTGCTCACATTTAGTAAAGTAGTATTTTAATGGAAGTGGGCTTGATTATGTCATATAAACAATATTTGGCCATCAAAAATGGTTGATGCAATTTAGCTTCATTGTTAAGACGTTTTTGTTTTCAAATAAACACGTGACATTGAAAGAACTGAATTAAAAGCATATTGTCTATTCTCAAATTCCATTCAGCTTCGCATGCCCGTTGACATTTTCCTGAGCCACGACTGGCCTCGCGGTATCTATCATCACGGCCCCTTGGAGGAGCTCCTCCGGAAGAAGAAGTTTTTTCGGCAAGAAGTAGAGTCCAATTCTCTTGGAAGTCCCGCAGCCGCCGAGCTCCTGGAGCACCTCCAGCCTACCTACTGGTTCTCGGCGCATCTTCACGTCAAATTTGCTGCTCTCAAGCAGCATCCCGTAAGACTGGCGGTTGCCCTTCAATTGCTTAAATTGTTGTTAATTTTTTTTTTTTTCATGACATATCTTTCCTACTTTATTAAAGCCTAAACCTAACGCTGCCCCGCGGGTCACCAAATTCCTGTCGCTGGATAAATGTCTACCCTATCGACAATTCTTGCAGGTGAGGGAACGTCCGGTAATATGTGCCAATACAGAGATGGTATAGCTTGACAAGATGCATGCTCTGGTTGTAGATCGTGGACATACCGGATAGAGACGGTTCATCCGATGATCTGGAATACGACCCCGAATGGCTCGCCATCTTGAAGGCCACCAACGATTTGCAGAGGACCGCCCCTCATCCCTGGAACCCGCCGGAGAATAACGGCTTACATGAACGGTACACACACCTTTGCTATATTATTTACATCTATGTTTCATCAAAACAATCAATTAAAAATATAGTATAGCAG
Organism: Syngnathus scovelli; assembly: GCF_024217435.2. Lineage (NCBI taxonomy): Eukaryota > Metazoa > Chordata > Actinopteri > Syngnathiformes > Syngnathidae > Syngnathus > Syngnathus scovelli. The sequence continues at coordinate 14,135,638 of NC_090854.1, read as the reverse complement.
GAACTGATTTTTGCCCTCTTGTGCTTCTTGATGACATTTTTACGCCAATTCAGAAACTAGTTTGTAACCTCGAAGGACCGTTGAGGACCTCTTGGATTGGTAAAAAGAAAACCTATCTTGACAGTTTCAGATTTAAAAAAAATCCTATCTCATGTGTACCTAATTTTGTGGCCATTGAGTGTACTTGCTAGTGTTGATTCTGCCTTGTTGTCATCATAAATCCTCGTGAAAATTGTTGTCACGTTATCTGGGCTTTGTTGTCCATCAGGTGGGACTTTACGGTTTCTGAGGATGCGATGATGAAGGTGGTGGAGCAGCTCAGTGGCGAACTCGCCATCCCGGACAACTTCAGTTGCACAGTGCCGCCTTACGACCCAAGCAGCCCCCAGTACCACGCCACCCCCAGCTACCACGCCAACCCTCAGACCACAGAGCTGTGTGCCACCTTGGGCCTCACAGATCTCTACACCCAAGCGGGCCAGTCTGGCAACAGGAGCGGGTCTCAGGGCGGCCTCACCTCTGAGGAAGTTGACACTCAGAGCGGCGATGAGCCCAGCGACTACCCAACTGACATTTCGGGCGCATCGAATTCCTTCAATCCCGATGAGATTATCATAGAGGATGAGTGGGAGGAGGAAGCGGGTGAGGAAGAGCCCAAAAGCAGCACTGATCCAAAAGTGCCCCAGGGCAACTTCCACACACCGGGCGGCATGGTCTTGCCCCCGCCCAAGTCTAAAGTGTCGCCCAGTCCCATGTCCCCCATTATGGACCTGCCTCCCCCTTCCCACTCTACACCAGCCGTCCCACGTCTTGCTCCAATCAACTTGGAGTCAAACGATGAGCCCAACTTGGAGTCAAACGATGAGCGCTTCCTCAAACGGACCAGCGACAAAGTAGGTGACGTGGAAAGCCAGACCACTACCACACCGCGGATCAAACGCAGGAACCAATCAATCTATGCCAGCGTGGAGGATGATGAGTGTGATGAATAGCTGAAAAATATTCTTTTTAAGGTATTCATTTTCTAACTTTTTAATGGAAGGAAGGTGTTTTCCTTTTTTTTTTAGTAAAGAGATTTAAATTTTTTAATGGTTAGAAACACTTCATTTTTTGTAAATGTGATTTCAAGACAGCAGAAATTGTTACTATTTGGAAAATCTAATTATTTTTGTAAACAGAAAAACAGGAAGCTTCAATATTGTCTTATTTCCTTTCATGAATTCCCAATACATTGACATACTCGTACCTTTTTATTTATTTGAATGTATTCCAAACACTCAAGATAAAGCAGTGAAAACAAAATGTCAGGTAAATTTTGAAAAATTAACATCCAAATTAAACAAATTAGGTGTTCAACATTCCATATCTCTAGAAACAGTTTATCAATCTGAATTTCCATCCATCCGTAAATTGTTCAATCAAAAATGATGAGAAGTCACAATTTTAGGAATTTTCATCAATGTCACCACCTAATGCATTTGTCGATGTTTTTAACTTCACCCCTCCGCACTCACACACTTTCAACATAAGCTCACACATACGTACACCTTCTCCAACACTTTCAACAATAAATTAATTGCACTCTTCATTCCATCCTCCATTGACAAAATTGAAAATGCCTTGCGGCAGGTATCAGTACTCCCTGTACTTTCTGCTATGCACATAATATTAGCACACAAAAAAAAGAAAAATGTAATGTCAGCAAACGCATTGTGGCTCATGCCTTTATTGTCGCTATGGTGTGAGAGCAATGGCATGTATTTTGTTTTGTACTGTCGGACATGTATGGGGTCTTACATGAATACAAAAACATAAAACACATAAACCGTGCTGGTTAGTTTTCGGACCCAGATGACCAGACAGATGAAGCGTGTCAAGCACATTTAGCCTCTTTTATTTTACCACATATTGCTTCGTTCTTTGCTTGTTGGTTTTGTACAAGTGTAGGTTATCAGGCAGGAGTCAAGCTGAAATGATGCAAGGCAGAATATACACAATTTGTGTCCTCCATTTTTGTAGTTGCTTTCCCTTTTTCTCGGCAGGCTTCATTCACTGATGATTGTTCAAGATGGTTAGCTGAGGAAGAAGGGATACTTTTGGAGCGGGATTGTGGTGATGGAGTTCACATGGTAGTAGATGATGGGGAGGGGGCCGTGGTCTAGTTCCCGCCGCAGCAAGCTCTGGTGGAGTGGGCGTCAGGGTCCTGAAGGTTGACCCCTCGATGTCGCGCTGCGTGTGTTGGGTTTTGGGTGTCTGTTTTTGGCATCTTTTTGGCTGCAGGGACACAAGTATCAACACAAACATCGATCTCGGCAATCTGTTGCAATAGACACTTTACGACTCACGGTTGTTTTAGCAAAAGTAAGCCCAAATTAACACTGCGATTCAAGAAATTAGACACAAATATAAAGCAACTCACCGATGGCCAGGAAAAGCTCGTTGACGTTCATGGCCGTCTTGGCCGAAGTTTCCATGAAGAGCAGGCTCGTGTCATCGGCGTACGTCTGCGCTTCCTTTGCCATTAGGAGAGAAACGTTGAACACTTTTGAATTCAACTCAAAGTGAGGGGAAAAAATACGATTGTCGTGCAGGAAATAAGGTTTGTGCTTTTGAGGAGTTGGCATTTTTCTTTGGCTTTTTTGTGATAACACCACAGAAGGTTACCAGTAATGCTACCACTGAACCAGAAATGGAACATAATCCAATATCTACAGCTATGTTGTTTTCAGTTTAGGTATTAGTAGTTCTTTTGTTTTAATTACCTCATACTCTACTAGTCTCTTCTCAGCCAAGTCTGCCTTGTTGCCCGCCAAAGCAATGACAATGTTGGGACTGGCCTGCCTCTGCAGCTCCTTCACCCAGGCCTTGGCCCTCTCAAAAGTTTCCTGTACACAAAACAACACACAGGTGCGTACACATGCACACACACACACACACACCATAAAGTGGATGACATCACAGCACAAGAAATAGTTTACTTTATACAGTACAGTCCAATTATCAACTACTTTATTAGGTACATCACTTCACTACATTGTGAATGGAATGTGTGTGTTGCATACCGGCTTGGTGATGTCAAAAACTACGATGGCAGCCTGAGCGCCTCGGTAGTACATGGGTGCCAGGCTGTGGTAACGCTCCTGTCCTGCTGTGTCCCAGATCTCAAACTTGACAGTGGTGTCATCTAAACACACTGACTGAGCCAGGAAGGCAGCTGCGACACACAAATACATATTTTATTCCAAATGTGAATAATAAACACAGATTGGTTTTCATCGTGTTCCCTGCAGCCCTCACCTCCTATGGTAGTCTCCTGAAACTCGTCAAACTGTCCCTTGACGAAGCGTAGCACCAGACTGGACTTGCCTACTGCCATGTCACCCAGCAGCACCAACTTGAACTGGCAGATCTTGGTTTGCTGCAGCGCGCCATTGGAGCGGCCGCCACTCCCTCGGGAGCTCATAGCGACCCGCGTCAGGGTGCCGTCGGAGGAAGGTCGCCGTCGCTCAGCCTCCAACCTGTACGGTCAAGCCTTGCTGGTTATATCCCGTGTGCTCTGTTGCAACCAATCACAGAGAATGATGTCATCACAGGGTCTGCTATTTCCTGGTTTGTAGACAGTCGGTGAATATTTCACACTTTCATCTAACATGTTGACAACTTGTTTCATGAGCCATTAAGAGCTGAAGCAATAAGGCCACCGAGGATAGAAAAATCCCAGACTAATTGTTGACATAGTTAAGTTCTAATGATAGTTTGTTTGGTTTCTTACAGTACGTGCATGCATTCTTAAATTTAAATGCATTTTTGGTCAATATCAATCATCTCTATTGGATGGACTGAACCATCATGTTTGCCACATATCAGGATGACACATTTGCAATGCAAATTTTTCATTTTGCTTAACGATGTGTTTTGGACTGATCTGAAAATATTTTATAACCTGAAATTCCACACTATACAAACACATTATTAGAAGTGCTGTTTCTCCTGTCTTTGCAAACAATGTTGAAAACAATACCGCTATCTTGTCACAGAACAATATACCCTGCAGGCCAGCATTTCATTAGCTTCCTTGTTGATTCCTGTGGTGACGCCATGAGATGTTATCATTTGTTTGGTTGCTAGCATGAGACCGGCTATATATGTCCACTTCAGCTTGGACGTCAGAAAAACGCTAACCTGCTAATGATATCAAATATTTGACAGCAATTTCATAACACGATGACGTCTTTTTTTTTGCTTGAATCTTATCACTGTGAGAGGGGGGTCAAAGACGCTTACCGTAAATAGTGTCGCTTCCCGTGACCGTTGACTTCAATGTAGCAACATCAGCTGGCTGAAGCCAAACGCTTCCTGTTGGGGAAATCGCGCATGCGCGCTGCATGTCTGCCGCATTGTCAAACAAGCCCAAGAGATGCATGTCAAAATGCTGCTTACGTGCTGTCACAATAAATAAATGATTATTTGTCATGCGGCGAGACGTTTTAGAGGGCAAATTGGACTGGGGCAGGGGTAGTCCAAATGAAATGCCCAAGCAGTATATAAAAAAAAACAATTAACCAGTTTATAATTGCTGCGGCGTCAAGGGTTGAGGCGTTCTCCAGGCCACTCGGTGGCGCTGTGAGGCATAGAAGCTGTCAACGGGGAGCAGTGAGTAGTGATGTGCATTGCAGTTCTTTTAAGTGAACTGAATCTTTAGAATCCGTTCACTCAAAAGATTTGTTCAAACGAATCGTTCAACGAATCGTCCCCCGCACACACACGGTAATGCTGGAGCGCAAAGGACCACCTCGCAATTTTTTTGGGGGTCAGAAATAACATTAACGGTTGCAACAAATCACTGCTGTTGCCATTGACGGCTCACTTGGGGGAGGACGTGGTGACTTGGATGGAGACAAAACTGAACTTTGATGGCTAGGCTGCGGCTCGGCTCGGCTGCGGCTCGGCCGTGGCTCGGCTGCGGCTGGGCTGCGGCTCGGCTGCGGCCCGGCTGCGGCTCGGCTGCGGGTAACGCCTTGGACATGCTTTGGATGAACCTGGAAGACACCGGGACTGCCTTGGATGCGCCAGGACGACGCCGGGACTTCTTTGGATGTGCCTTGGTTGCGCCTGAACGACGCCAGGACCGCCTAGGATGCACCTGAAAAACGCCGGGACTGCCTTGAATGCGTCTTGTATGCGCCTGGACAACGCCGGGACTGCCTTGGATGCGCCTCTGATGCGCCTGTACGACACCAGGACCGCCTTGGATGTGTCTGGACGTTGCTGGGACCGTCTTGGATGTGCTTTTGATGTGCCTGGATGACGCCGGGACAGCGTTGGATGCGCCTTGGATGCCCCTGGACGACCCCAGGACTCCCTTGGATGAGGCTGGACGACTACGGGACTGTCATTTGAATTGAAGGCCAAGGTCCTAAACGTTGCAAAATTGCAAAGTTGCATTGTGCAAAATTCTTGGATGGAGGTTAACTATTTGATCGCAATGAGATCAGTTAGATTAGTTAACTTTAACTTACATCAATGACTTATCGTCTTAACTCATTACAAATAGTTAGGCAAGAAAACGTGTTTCATTTGAGACATGAAAAAAAAATCTTTGCTGTCTTAAAGTGCATGTCAATAACCTAGACCACCATATGGCAGTTTTCCAATACACGTGCAGCCCTACACACATGTCACCATTGGTGTCCAAATGGCAGCCTCGGGGCAACTTGATCAACACACCACACGCCTGAACACGCTTTGTAGCACTAAATATCAATGGCAACATTTCGTGATTGATTTAATGAATTTGCGTTAAAGAATTCTGAATTTGTTTCAGTATGCAGCCCACAAGCAGACATTGGGACACCGCTGGTGTAATTTCACACGTTGAAGCTGCGCAGGTCGACGCCTCCAGGGAAGCGGGTCTCCCTCAAAACTCGGCGACTTCAGAGCGATGACACAGCGGTCCGTTCACCTCTGATCAGATCGTGTCACATCCCGGTCGCCATCTGCAGAAACAGAAACAAATGTTAGAAACTCAAAGAGCACCCCAAGTTGTCGGTCACTTGCTTACTTGATCACAGCGGCTTTGCTTCGTCCAGGCGCATTCGAAGCAGTCCTGGCTTCATCCAGGCACATCCAAGGCAGCGTACCAAATTGCTCAGTGCAAAAAAAAAAAAAAAAAACACCATTGCAGAAGACCTACCTGCAGTCGTGGACATGGTCTCCGTCATGCTGCCTCATTTACATTAAAAAGGAAATCATTTTATTTACTTTTGTTTTGTAGGATAAAATGTTTTAAATATTGTGCTCCTTACTTTGAATTGAATATCAATTATTGCTGTTATTTCATTTAATATTATGTTTGCTCATTATTTTATTGTATTTTCTTCAGCATAAAATGTCAACTGGTCAAGAATGTTTAGAGTTTAAAAATTCACAATTTATTTTTTAATTTCAGGCAAAGTGATGCACATTCAATCTGTTCTGTTACAGACAGAAAAACTGTTATAATAAAGTTATTCTTTACTGTAAGTTGACCTTTCTTTTTTATTTAGTTTTGTTTGCTTGAATCATTGAAGAATCATTCAAGTTTAATGTTAATAAGGGTACAAGCGTGGGGGGCTCAAAATGTTTTTTTTCTCCCTGGGGGCATCAGGCAATTGATTGAGCAGCACTGATCTAAGCGCAAGCGCAGGGCAGGGTAGGGCAGGGCAGGGCAAGGGTGGGCAGTTTTAACCAGATGCGGGCACATGACATAGCCGCACACAAAAGACTTATGCTAGTTGCGTTAATCTGTCGATGGTGTTTTCCACCATTGATGCGCTAGCATCAAGCTAACCAACCTTAGCGTTCATCACATTTTCTTCACATACTGTGTCAAATCTGTATTGGGTGGTTCACAGCCACCAAAATATTTGAGCCACTAAGCTTCAATCAGTTTTAGGTATACATGATATATTGTATGCTGCGAGTATTGTTATATTTTCTGCCTACAAGTGTTGCTGCAAAGTTTGTGTTCAAATATCAGTGTTATATTGCAGTTATAATGACCGCAACATTAATCTAGAATTGTTAGCATTATATGTTAGCATTAAGCTCAGACAAAACAAACATGGTAAAATACTTGTCGTACAGTGTGACTTTTGTAAATGAGAAATAATGACTTACTTGTTTGCTGTTCTCCTCGAGTATTCAGATCATAATGGCAGACGTAATTTTTGGAACCGCATTGAAGGCGGTCCCAGCGTTGTCCAGGTACATCCAATATACTTTTCTATTTTGATCTACGTCATCTATTTACTTTTCTCTATTTACTTTTCTATGTTGTCTACGTTTATCTATTTTTATCCTTTTACTTATCCAATTTTGTGTATTTACTTTTCTACTTCTATATACTTATCTATTTTATCTATTTTTCCATCCCTCCATCCCTCCATCCATCCAGCCACTATTTTTAAATGTTTACTTATCTATTTTTATCTACTTTTTACTTATCCATTTTTTTCTATTTACTTATCAACTTCTATATACTTATCTATTTTATCTATTTAATTATCTAATTTTATCCATCCCTCCATCCGTCCATCCATCCAGCCACTATTTTTATCTGTTCACTTATCTATTTTTATCTACTATTTACTTATCCATTTTGATTTATTTACTTATCTACTTCTATGTACTTATCTATTTTATCTATTTAATTATCTAATTTTATCCATCCCTCCATCCGTCCATCCATCCAGCCACTATTTTTATCCGTTTACTTATCTATTTCTATCTACTTTTTACTTATCCATTTTGATTTATTTACTTATCTACTTCTATATACTTATCTATTTTATCTATTTAATTATCTAATTTTATCCATCCCTCCATCCGTCCATCCATCCAGCCACTATTTTTATCTGTTCACTTATCTATTTTTATCTACTATTTACTTATCCATTTTGATTTATTTACTTATCTACTTCTATGTACTTATCTATTTTATCTATTTAATTATCTAATTTTATCCATCCCTCCATCCATCCAGCCACTATTTTTATCCGTTTACTTATCTATTTCTATCTACTTTTTACTTATCCATTTTGATTTATTTACTTATCTACTTCTATATACTTATCTATTTTATCTATTTAATTATCTAATTTTATCCATCCCTCCATCCATCCATCCATCCAGCCACTATTTTTATCCGTTTACTTATCTATTTCTATCTACTTTTTACTTATCCATTTTGATTTATTTACTTATCTACTTCTATATACTTATCTATTTTATCTATTTAATTATCTAATTTTATCCATCCCTCCATCCGTCCATCCATCCAGCCACTATTTTTATCTGTTCACTTATCTATTTTTATCTACTATTTACTTATCCATTTTGATTTATTTACTTATCTACTTCTATGTACTTATCTATTTTATCTATTTAATTATCTAATTTTATCCATCCCTCCATCCGTCCATCCATCCAGCCACTATTTTTATCCGTTTACTTATCTATTTCTATCTACTTTTTACTTATCCATTTTGATTTATTTACTTATCTACTTCTATATACTTATATATTTTATCTATTTAATTATCTAATTTTATCCATCCCTCCATCCGTCCATCCATCCAGCCACTATTTTTATCTGTTCACTTATCTATTTTTATCTACTTTTTACTTATCCATTTTGATTTATTTACTTACCCGCAGCCGAGCCGCAGCCGAGCCGCAGCCCAGCCGCAGCCCAGCCGCAGCCGAGCCGCAGCCCAGCCGAGCCGCAGCCGAGCCGCAGCCGAGCCGCAGCCGAGCCGCAGCCGAGCCGCAGCCAAGGCAGTCCCTGCATCATCCAGGCGCATCCAAGGCACATCTAAGGTAGTCCCGGCTTCGTCCAGGCGCATACAAGTCGGTCACGGCGTGATCCAGACACTTCCAAGGCAGTCCCGGCTTTGTCCAGGCGCATCCAAGGTGATACCGGCATCATCCAGGCACACCTAAGGAGGTCCTGGTGTCGTCCAGGCGCATCCAAGGCGCAATCATGGCGCATCCAAGGCCGTCCCGGCATCGTCCAGACGCATCCAAGGCAGTCCTGGCGTCGTACGGGCGCAACCAAGGCGGTCCAGGCGTCGTCCAGGCGCATCCAACGCGGCCCCGGTGTTGTCCAGGCGCATCAAGGCAGGTCCAGAGGTCACAAATGGCATCCAAGGCAATCCCAGCGTCGTCCAGGCACATCCAAGACTCTCCCAGCGCCTATCAGGCGCATCCAAAGTGCATCCGAGGTGGTCCCGGTGTCGTCTAGGCGCAACAAAGGCAGTCCCTGCGTCGTCCAGGAGCATCCAAGGCGGTCTTGCCATAGTCCAGCCGCATCCATGACGCATCCGAGGCACATCCTAGGCAGTCCCGAAGTCATCCAGGCGCATCCACGGTGGTACTGGAGTAGTCCAGGCGTATCAAAGACATATCCGAGGCAGTCCCGGCGTCGTCCAGGCGCATCCAAGGTGCATCCTTGACAGTCCCGTAGTCGTCCAGCCTCATCCAAGGCAGTCCCGGCTTCGTCTAGGCGCATACAAGTAGGTCACGGCGTGATCCAGACGCATCCAAGGCCGTCCCGGCTTTGTCCAGGCGCAGCCAAGGTGATACCGGCGTCTTTCAGGCCTATCCAAGGCGGTCGCGGCTGTCCAGGCTCATCCAAGGCAGTCCCTGAGTCATCCAGCCTCATCCAAGGTGATCCTGACGTCATCCAGGCTCATTCCAAGGCGGTCCAGGCGTCGTCCGGGCGCATCCAAGTCGCATCCAAGTCACATCCAAGACGATGTCGGCGTCGTTCAGGCACATTCAAGGCGGTCCTGGTGTCGCACAGGCGCATCAAACGCGCATCAAAGGCAGTCCCAGCATCGTCTACGCGCATCCATGGTGGTCCCAGTGTCGTCCAGGCGCCATCAAGGCGGTCCCAGGATCCTCCAGGCGCATACAAGGCGGTCCAGGCGTTGTCCAGGCACATCCAAGGCGTTCCAGAGGTCACTAGACGCATCCAAGGCAATCCCAGCATCGTCCAGGCACATCCAAGACTGTCCCAGCGCCGATCAGGCGCATCCAGGCTCATCCAAGGCAGTCCCTGAGTCATCCAGCCTCATCCAAGGTGATCCTGACGTCATCCAGGCTCATTCCAAGGCGGTCCAGGCGTCGTCCGGGCGCATCCAAGTCACATCCAAGACGATGTCGGCGTCGTTCAGGCACATTCAAGGCGGTCCTGGTGTCGCACAGGCGCATCAAACGCGCATCAAAGGCAGTCCCAGCATCGTCTACGCGCATCCATGGTGGTCCCAGTGTCGTCCAGGCGCCATCAAGGCGGTCCCAGGATCCTCCAGGCGCATACAAGGCGGTCCAGGCGTTGTCCAGGCACATCCAAGGCGTTCCAGAGGTCACTAGACGCATCCAAGGCAATCCCAGCATCGTCCAGGCACATCCAAGACTGTCCCAGCGCCGATCAGGCGCATCTAGGCTCATCCAAGGCAGTCCCTGAGTCATCCAGCCTCATCCAAGGTGATCCTGACGTCGTCCAGGCTCATTCCAAGGCGGTCCAGGCGTCGTCCGGGCGCATCCAAGTCACATCCAAGACGATGTCGGCGTCGTTCAGGCACATTCAAGGCGGTCCTGGGGTCGCACAGGCGCATCAAACGCGCATCAAAGGCAATCCCAGCGTCGTCTCCGCGCATCCATGGTGGTCCCAGTGTCGTCCAGGCGCCATCAAGGCGGTCCCAGGATCCTCCAGGCGCATACAAGGCGGTCCAGGCGTTGTCCAGGCACATCCAAGGCGTTCCAGAGGTCACTAGACGCATCCAAGGCAATCCCAGCATCGTCCAGGCACATCCAAGACTGTCCCAGCGCCGATCAGGCGCATCCAAAGTGCATCCGAGGTGGTCCCGGTGTCGTCTAGGCGCAACAAAGGCAGTCCCTGCGTCGTCCAGGAGCATCCAAGGCGGTCTTGCCATAGTCCAGCCGCATCCGAGGCACATCCTAGGCAGTCCCGAAGTCATCCAGGCGCATCCACGGTGGTACTGGCGTAGTCCAGGCGTATCAAAAACATATCCGAGGCAGTCCCGGCGTCGTCCAGGCGCATCCAATGTGCATCCTTGACAGTCCCTTAGTCGTCCAGCCTCATCCAAGGGAGTCCTGGGGTCGTCCAGGGGCATCCAAGGCGCATCCAACGCTGTCCCGGCGTCATCCAGGCACATCAAAAGCACATCCAAGACGGTCCCAGCAACGTCCAGACACATCCAAGGCGGTCCTGGTGTCGTACAGGCGCATCAGAGGCGCATCAGAGGCGCATCAGAGGCGCATCCAAGCAGCATCCAAGCAGCATCCAAGGCAGTCCCGGCGTTGTCCAGGCGCATACAAGACGCATTCAAGGCAATCCCGGCGTTTTTCAGGTGCATCCTAGGCGGTCCTGGTCCGTCCAGGCGCAACCAAGGCACATCCAAAGAAGTTCCGGCTTCGTCCAGGCGCATCCAAGGCAGTCCCGGTGTCTTCCAGGGTCATCCGAAGCATGTCCAAGGCATTACCCGCAGCCGAGCCGCAGCCCAGCCGCAGCCCAGCCGCAGCCCAACCGCAGCCGAGCCGCAGCCGAGCCGCAGCCGAGCCGCAGCCGAGCCGCAGCCGAGCCACAGCCAAGGCGCAGCCAAGGCGCAGCCAAGGCGCAGCCAAGGCAGTCCCTGCATCATCCAGGCTCATCCAAGGCAGTCCCTGAGTCATCCAGCCTCATCCAAGGTGATCCCGGCGTCGTCCAGGCTCATTCCAAGGCGGTCCAGGCGTCGTCCGGGCGCATCCAAGCCACATCCAAGACGACGTCGGCGTCGTTCAGGCACATTCAAGGCGGTCCTGGTGTCGCACAGGCGCATCAAACGCGCATCAAAGGCAGTCCCAGCATCGTCTACGCGCATCCATGGTGGTCCCAGTTTCGTCCAGGCGCCACCAAGGCGGTCCCAGGATTGTCCAGGCGCATACAAGGCGGTCCAGGCGTTGTCCAGGCACATCCAAGGCGTTCCAGAGGTCACTAGACGCATCCAAGGCAATCCCAGCATTGTCCAGGCACATCCAAGACTGTCCCAGCGCCGATCAGGCGCATCCAAAGTGCATCCGAGGTGGTCCCGGTGTCGTCTAGGCGCAACAAAGGCAGTCCCTGCGTCGTCCAGGAGCATCCAAGGCGGTCTTGCCATAGTCCAGGCGCATCCATGACGCATCCATGACGCATCCGAGGCACATCCTAGGCAGTCCCGAAGTCATCCAGGCGCATCCACGGTGGTACTGGCGTAGTCCAGGCGTATCAAAGACATATCCGAGGCAGTCCCGGCGTCGTCCAGGCGCATCCAAGGTGCATCCTTGACAGTCCCGTAGTCGTCCAGCCTCATCCAAGGCAGTCCCGGATTCGTCCAGGCGCATACAAGTAGGTCACGGCGTGATCCAGACGCATCCAAGGCCGTCACGGCTTTGTCCAGGCGCATCCAAGGTGATACCGGCGTCTTTCAGGCCTATCCAAGGCGGTCGCGGCTGTCCAGGCTCATCCAAGGCAGTCCCTGAGTCATCCAGCCTCATCCAAGGTGATCCTGACGTCGTCCAGGCTCATTCCAAGGCGGTCCAGGCGTCGTCCGGGCGCATCCAAGTCACATCCAAGACGATGTCGGCGTCGTTCAGGCACATTCAAGGCGGTCCTGGGGTCGCACAGGCGCATCAAACGCGCATCAAAGGCAATCCCAGCGTCGTCTCCGCGCATCCATGGTGGTCCCAGTGTCGTCCAGGCGCCATCAAGGCGGTCCCAGGATCCTCCAGGCGCATACAAGGCGGTCCAGGCGTTGTCCAGGCACATCCAAGGCGTTCCAGAGGTCACTAGACGCATCCAAGGCAATCCCAGCATCGTCCAGGCACATCCAAGACTGTCCCAGCGCCGATCAGGCGCATCCAAAGTGCATCCGAGGTGGTCCCGGTGTCGTCTAGGCGCAACAAAGGCAGTCCCTGCGTCGTCCAGGAGCATCCAAGGCGGTCTTGCCATAGTCCAGCCGCATCCGAGGCACATCCTAGGCAGTCCCGAAGTCATCCAGGCGCATCCACGGTGGTACTGGCGTAGTCCAGGCGTATCAAAAACATATCCGAGGCAGTCCCGGCGTCGTCCAGGCGCATCCAATGTGCATCCTTGACAGTCCCTTAGTCGTCCAGCCTCATCCAAGGGAGTCCTGGGGTCGTCCAGGGGCATCCAAGGCGCATCCAACGCTGTCCCGGCGTCATCCAGGCACATCAAAAGCACATCCAAGACGGTCCCAGCAACGTCCAGACACATCCAAGGCGGTCCTGGTGTCGTACAGGCGCATCAGAGGCGCATCAGAGGCGCATCAGAGGCGCATCCAAGCAGCATCCAAGCAGCATCCAAGGCAGTCCCGGCGTTGTCCAGGCGCATACAAGACGCATTCAAGGCAATCCCGGCGTTTTTCAGGTGCATCCTAGGCGGTCCTGGTCCGTCCAGGCGCAACCAAGGCACATCCAAAGAAGTTCCGGCTTCGTCCAGGCGCATCCAAGGCAGTCCCGGTGTCTTCCAGGGTCATCCGAAGCATGTCCAAGGCATTACCCGCAGCCGAGCCGCAGCCCAGCCGCAGCCCAGCCGCAGCCCAACCGCAGCCGAGCCGCAGCCGAGCCGCAGCCGAGCCGCAGCCGAGCCGCAGCCGAGCCACAGCCAAGGCGCAGCCAAGGCGCAGCCAAGGCGCAGCCAAGGCGCAGCCAAGGCGCAGCCAAGGCAGTCCCTGCATCATCCAGGCTCATCCAAGGCAGTCCCTGAGTCATCCAGCCTCATCCAAGGTGATCCCGGCGTCGTCCAGGCTCATTCCAAGGCGGTCCAGGCGTCGTCCGGGCGCATCCAAGCCACATCCAAGACGACGTCGGCGTCGTTCAGGCACATTCAAGGCGGTCCTGGTGTCGCACAGGCGCATCAAACGCGCATCAAAGGCAGTCCCAGCATCGTCTACGCGCATCCATGGTGGTCCCAGTTTCGTCCAGGCGCCACCAAGGCGGTCCCAGGATTGTCCAGGCGCATACAAGGCGGTCCAGGCGTTGTCCAGGCACATCCAAGGCGTTCCAGAGGTCACTAGACGCATCCAAGGCAATCCCAGCATTGTCCAGGCACATCCAAGACTGTCCCAGCGCCGATCAGGCGCATCCAAAGTGCATCCGAGGTGGTCCCGGTGTCGTCTAGGCGCAACAAAGGCAGTCCCTGCGTCGTCCAGGAGCATCCAAGGCGGTCTTGCCATAGTCCAGGCGCATCCATGACGCATCCATGACGCATCCGAGGCACATCCTAGGCAGTCCCGAAGTCATCCAGGCGCATCCACGGTGGTACTGGCGTAGTCCAGGCGTATCAAAGACATATCCGAGGCAGTCCCGGCGTCGTCCAGGCGCATCCAAGGTGCATCCTTGACAGTCCCGTAGTCGTCCAGCCTCATCCAAGGCAGTCCCGGATTCGTCCAGGCGCATACAAGTAGGTCACGGCGTGATCCAGACGCATCCAAGGCCGTCACGGCTTTGTCCAGGCGCATCCAAGGTGATACCGGCGTCTTTCAGGCCTATCCAAGGCGGTCGCGGCTGTCCAGGCTCATCCAAGGCAGTCCCTGAGTCATCCAGCCTCATCCAAGGTGATCCTGACGTCGTCCAGGCTCATTCCAGGGCGGTCCAGGCGTCGTCCGGGCGCATCCAAGTCACATCCAAGACGATGTCGGCGTCGTTCAGGCACATTCAAGGCGGTCCTGGTGTCGCACAGGCGCATCAAACACGCATCAAAGGCAGTCCCAGCATCGTCCACGCGCATCCATGGTGGTCCCAGTGTCGTCCAGGCGCCATCAAGGCGGTCCCAGGATCCTCCAGGCGCATACAAGGCGGTCCAGGCGTTGTCCAGGCACATCCAAGGCGTTCCAGAGGTCACTAGACGCATCCAAGGCAATCCCAGCATCGTCCAGGCACATCCAAGACTGTCCCAGCGCCGATCAGGCGCATCCAGGCTCATCCAAGGCAGTCCCTGAGTCATCCAGCCTCATCCAAGGTGATCCTGACGTCGTCCAGGCTCATTCCAAGGCGGTCCAGGCGTCGTCCGGGCGCATCCAAGTCACATCCAAGACGATGTCGGCGTCGTTCAGGCACATTCAAGGCGGTCCTGGTGTCGCACAGGCGCATCAAACGCGCATCAAAGGCAGTCCCAGCGTCGTCTACGCGCATCCATGGTGGTCCCAGTGTCGTCCAGGCGCCATCAAGGCGGTCCCAGGATCCTCCAGGCGCATACAAGGCGGTCCAGGCGTTCTCCAGGCACATCCAAGGCATTCCAGAGGTCACTAGACGCATCCAAGGCAATCCCAGCATCGTCCAGGCACATCCAAGATTGTCCCAGCGCCGATCAGGCGCATCTAAAGTGCATCCGAGGTGGTCCCGGTGTCGTCTAGGCGCAACAAAGGCAGTCCCTGCGTCGTCCAGGAGCATCCAAGGCGGTCTTGCCATAGTCCAGCCGCATCCATGACGCATCCGAGGCACATCCTAGGCAGTCCCGAAGTCATCCAGGCGCATCCACGGTGGTACTGGCGTAGTCCAGGCGTATCAAAGACATATCCGAGGCAGTCCCGGCGTCGTCCAGGCGCATCCAATGTGCATCCTTGACAGTCCCGTAGTCGTCCAGCCTCATCCAAGGGAGTCCTGGGGTCGTCCAGGGGCATCCAAGGCGCATCCAACGCTGTCCCGGCGTCATCCAGGCACATCAAAAGCACATCCAAGACGGTCCCAGCAACGTCCAGACACATCCAAGGAAGTCCTGGTGTCGTACAGGCGCATCAGAGGCGCATCAGAGGCGCATCCAAGCAGCATCCAAGGCAGTCCCGGCGTTGTCCTGGCGCATACAAGACGCATTCAAGGCAATCCCGGCGTTTTTCAGGTGCATCCTAGGCGGTCCTGGTCCGTCCAGGCGCAACCAAGGCACATCCAAAGAAGTTCCGGCGTCGTCCAGGCGCATCCAAGGCAGTCCCGGTGTCTTCCAGGTTCATCCGAAGCATGTCCAAGGCGTTACCCGCAGCCCAGCCGCAGCCCAGCCGCAGCCCAGCCGCAGCCCAGCCGCAGCCCAGCCGCAGCCCAGCCGCAGCCGAGCCGCAGCCGAGCCGCAGCCGAGCCGCAGCCGAGCCACAGCCAAGGCGCAGCCAAGGCAGTCCCTGCATCATCCAGGCTCATCCAAGGCAGTCCCTGAGTCATCCAGCCTCATCCAAGGTGATCCCGGCGTCGTCCAGGCTCATTCCAAGGCGGTCCAGGCGTCGTCCGGGCGCATCCAAGCCACATCCAAGACGACGTCGGCGTTGTTCAGGCACATTCAAGGCGGTCCTGGTGTCGCACAGGCGCATCAAACGCGCATCAAAGGCAGTCCCAGCATCGTCTACGCGCATCCATGGTGATCCCAGTTTCGTCCAGGCGCCACCAAGGCGGTCCCAGGATTGTCCAGGCGCATACAAGGCGGTCCAGGCGTTCTCCAGGCACATCCAAGGCATTCCAGAGGTCACTAGACGCATCCAAGGCAATCCCAGCATCGTCCAGGCACATCCAAGATTGTCCCAGCGCCGATCAGGCGCATCTAAAGTGCATCCGAGGTGGTCCCGGTGTCGTCTAGGCGCAACAAAGGCAGTCCCTGCGTCGTCCAGGAGCATCCAAGGCGGTCTTGCCATAGTCCAGCCGCATCCATGACGCATCCGAGGCACATCCTAGGCAGTCCCGAAGTCATCCAGGCGCATCCACGGTGGTACTGGCGTAGTCCAGGCGTATCAAAGACATATCCGAGGCAGTCCCGGCGTCGTCCAGGCGCATCCAAGGTGCATCCTTGACAGTCCCGTAGTCGTCCAGCCTCATCCAAGGCAGTCCCGGCTTCGTCTAGGCGCATACAAGTAGGTCACGGCGTGATCCAGACGCATCCAAGGCCGTCCCGGCTTTGTCCAGGCGCATCCAAGGTGATACCGGCGTCTTTCAGGCCTATCCAAGGCGGTCGCGGCTGTCCAGGCTCATCCAAGGCAGTCCCTGAATCATCCAGCCTCATCTAAGGTGATCCTGACGTCATCCAGGCTCATTCCAAGGCGGTCCAGGCGTTGTCCGGGCGCATCCAAGTCGCATCCAAGTCACATCCAAGACGATGTCGGCGTCGTTCAGGCACATTCAAGGCGGTCCTGGTGTCGCACAGGCGCATCAAACGCGCATCAAAGGCAGTCCCAGCATCGTCTACGCGCATCCATGGTGGTCCCAGTGTCGTCCAGGCGCCATCAAGGCGGTCCCAGGATCCTCCAGGCGCATACAAGGCGGTCCAGGCGTTGTCCAGGCACATCCAAGGCGTTCCAGAGGTCACTAGACGCATCCAAGGCAATCCCAGCATCGTCCAGGCACATCCAAGACTGTCCCAGCGCCGATCAGGCGCATCCAGGCTCATCCAAGGCAGTCCCTGAGTCATCCAGCCTCATCCAAGGTGATCCTGACGTCATCCAGGCTCATTCCAAGGCGGTCCAGGCGTCGTCCGGGCGCATCCAAGTCACATCCAAGACGATGTCGGCGTCGTTCAGGCACATTCAAGGCGGTCCTGGTGTCGCACAGGCGCATCAAACGCGCATCAAAGGCAGTCCCAGCATCGTCTACGCGCATCCATGGTGGTCCCAGTGTCGTCCAGGCGCCATCAAGGCGGTCCCAGGATCCTCCAGGCGCATACACGGCGGTCCAGGCGTTGTCCAGGCACATCCAAGGCGTTCCAGAGGTCACTAGACGCATCCAAGGCAATCCCAGCATCGTCCAGGCACATCCAAGACTGTCCCAGCGCCGATCAGGCGCATCCAGGCTCATCCAAGGCAGTCCCTGAGTCATCCAGCCTCATCCAAGGTGATCCTGACGTCGTCCAGGCTCATTCCAAGGCGGTCCAGGCGTCGTCCGGGCGCATCCAAGTCACATCCAAGACGATGTCGGCGTCGTTCAGGCACATTCAAGGCGGTCCTGGTGTCGCACAGGCGCATCAAACGCGCATCAAAGGCAATCCCAGCGTCGTCTCCGCGCATCCATGGTGGTCCCAGTGTCGTCCAGGCGCCATAAAGGCGGTCCCAGGATCCTCCAGGCGCATACAAGGCGGTCCAGGCGTTGTCCAGGCACATCCAAGGCGTTCCAGAGGTCACTAGACGCATCCAAGGCAATCCCAGCATCGTCCAGGCACATCCAAGACTGTCCCAGCGCCGATCAGGCGCATCCAAAGTGCATCCGAGGTGGTCCCGGTGTCGTCTAGGCGCAACAAAGGCAGTCCCTGCGTCGTCCAGGAGCATCCAAGGCGGTCTTGCCATAGTCCAGCCGCATCCGAGGCACATCCTAGGCAGTCCCGAAGTCATCCAGGCGCATCCACGGTGGTACTGGCGTAGTCCAGGCGTATCAAAGACATATCCGAGGCAGTCCCGGCGTCGTCCAGGCGCATCCAATGTGCATCCTTGACAGTCCCTTAGTCGTCCAGCCTCATCCAAGGGAGTCCTGGGGTCGTCCAGGGGCATCCAAGGCGCATCCAACGCTGTCCCGGCGTCATCCAGGCACATCAAAAGCACAATCAAGACGGTCCCAGCAACGTCCAGACACATCCAAGGCGGTCCTGGTGTCGTACAGGCGCATCAGAGGCGCATCAGAGGCGCATCAGAGGCGCATCCAAGCAGCATCCAAGGCAGTCCCGGCGTTGTCCAGGCGCATACAAGACGCATTCAAGGCAATCCCGGCGTTTTTCAGGTGCATCCTAGGCGGTCCTGGTCCGTCCAGGCGCAACCAAGGCACATCCAAAGAAGTTCCGGCGTCGTCCAGCCGCATCCAAGGCAGTCCCGGTGTCTTCCAGGTTCATCCGAAGCATGTCCAAGGCGTTACCCGCAGCCCAGCCGCAGCCCAGCCGCAGCCCAGCCGCAGCCCAGCCGCAGCCCAGCCGCAGCCCAGCCGCAGCCCAGCCGAGCCGCAGCCGAGCCGCAGCCGAGCCGCAGCCAAGGCGCAGCCAAGGCGCAGCCAAGGCAGTCCCTGCATCATCCAGGCTCATCCAAGGCAGTCCCTGAGTCATCCAGCCTCATCCAAGGTGATCCCGGCGTCGTCCAGGCTCATTCCAAGGCGGTCCAGGCGTCGTCCGGGCGCATCCAAGCCACATCCAAGACGACGTCGGCGTCGTTCAGGCACATTCAAGGCGGTCCTGGTGTCGCACAGGCGCATCAAACGCGCATCAAAGGCAGTCCCAGCATCGTCTACGCGCATCCATGGTGGTCCCAGTTTCGTCCAGGCGCCACCAAGGCGGTCCCAGGATTGTCCAGGCGCATACAAGGCGGTCCAGGCGTTGTCCAGGCACATCCAAGGCGTTCCAGAGGTCACTAGACGCATCCAAGGCAATCCCAGCATTGTTCAGGCACATCCAAGACTGTCCCAGCGCCGATCAGGCGCATCCAAAGTGCATCCGAGGTGGTCCCGGTGTCGTCTAGGCGCAACAAAGGCAGTCCCTGCGTCGTCCAGGAGCATCCAAGGCGGTCTTGCCATAGTCCAGGCGCATCCATGACGCATCCATGACGCATCCGAGGCACATCCTAGGCAGTCCCGAAGTCATCCAGGCGCATCCACGGTGGTACTGGAGTAGTCCAGGCGTATCAAAGACATATCCGAGGCAGTCCCGGCGTCGTCCAGGCGCATCCAAGGTGCATCCTTGACAGTCCCGTAGTCGTCCAGCCTCATCCAAGGCAGTCCCGGCTTCGTCCAGGCGCATACAAGTAGGTCACGGCGTGATCCAGACGCATCCAAGGCCGTCCCGGCTTTGTCCAGGCGCATCCAAGGTGATACCGGCGTCTTTCAGGCCTATCCAAGGCGGTCGCGGCTGTCCAGGCTCATCCAAGGCAGTCCCTGAGTCATCCAGCCTCATCCAAGGTGATCCTGACGTCATCCAGGCTCATTCCAAGGCGGTCCAGGCGTCGTCCGGGCGCATCCAAGTCACATCCAAGACGATGTCGGCGTCGTTCAGGCACATTCAAGGCGGTCCTGGTGTCGCACAGGCGCATCAAACGCGCATCAAAGGCAGTCCCAGCATCGTCTACGCGCATCCATGGTGGTCCCAGTGTCGTCCAGGCGCCATCAAGGCGGTCCCAGGATCCTCCAGGCGCATACAAGGCGGTCCAGGCGTTGTCCAGGCACATCCAAGGCGTTCCAGAGGTCACTAGACGCATCCAAGGCAATCCCAGCATCGTCCAGGCACATCCAAGACTGTCCCAGCGCCGATCAGGCGCATCCAGGCTCATCCAAGGCAGTCCCTGAGTCATCCAGCCTCATCCAAGGTGATCCTGACGTCGTCCAGGCTCATTCCAAGGAGGTCCAGGCGTCGTCCGGGCGCATCCAAGTCACATCCAAGACGATGTCGGCGTCGTTCAGGCACATTCAAGGCGGTCCTGGTGTCGCACAGGCGCATCAAACGCGCATCAAAGGCAGTCCCAGCATCGTCCACGCGCATCCATGGTGGTCCCAGTGTCGTCCAGGCGCCATCAAGGCGGTCCCAGGATCCTCCAGGCGCATACAAGGCGGTGCAGGCGTTGTCCAGGCACATCCAAGGCGTTCCAGAGGTCACTAGACGCATCCAAGGCAATCCCAGCATCGTCCAGGCACATCCAAGACTGTCCCAGCGCCGATCAGGCGCATCCAGGCTCATCCAAGGCAGTCCCTGAGTCATCCAGCCTCATCCAAGGTGATCCCGGCGTCGTCCAGGCTCATTCCAAGGCGGTCCAGGCGTCGTCCGGGCGCATCCAAGCCACATCCAAGACGACGTCGGCGTCGTTCAGGCACATTCAAGGCGGTCCTGGTGTCGCACAGGCGCATCAAACGCGCATCAAAGGCAGTCCCAGCATCGTCTACGCGCATCCATGGTGGTCCCAGTTTCGTCCAGGCGCCACCAAGGCGGTCCCAGGATTGTCCAGGCGCATACAAGGCGGTCCAGGCGTTGTCCAGGCACATCCAAGGCGTTCCAGAGGTCACTAGACGCATCCAAGGCAATCCCAGCATTGTCCAGGCACATCCAAGACTGTCCCAGCGCCGATCAGGCGCATCCAAAGTGCATCCGAGGTGGTCCCGGTGTCGTCTAGGCGCAACAAAGGCAGTCCCTGCGTCGTCCAGGAGCATCCAAGGCGGTCTTGCCATAGTCCAGGCGCATCCATGACGCATCCATGACGCATCCGAGGCACATCCTAGGCAGTCCCGAAGTCATCCAGGCGCATCCACGGTGGTACTGGCGTAGTCCAGGCGTATCAAAGACATATCCGAGGCAGTCCCGGCGTCGTCCAGGCGCATCCAAGGTGCATCCTTGACAGTCCCGTAGTCGTCCAGCCTCATCCAAGGCAGTCCCGGATTCGTCCAGGCGCATACAAGTAGGTCACGGCGTGATCCAGACGCATCCAAGGCCGTCACGGCTTTGTCCAGGCGCATCCAAGGTGATACCGGCGTCTTTCAGGCCTATCCAAGGCGGTCGCGGCTGTCCAGGCTCATCCAAGGCAGTCCCTGAGTCATCCAGCCTCATCCAAGGTGATCCTGACGTCGTCCAGGCTCATTCCAGGGCGGTCCAGGCGTCGTCCGGGCGCATCCAAGTCACATCCAAGACGATGTCGGCGTCGTTCAGGCACATTCAAGGCGGTCCTGGTGTCGCACAGGCGCATCAAACACGCATCAAAGGCAGTCCCAGCATCGTCCACGCGCATCCATGGTGGTCCCAGTGTCGTCCAGGCGCCATCAAGGCGGTCCCAGGATCCTCCAGGCGCATACAAGGCGGTCCAGGCGTTGTCCAGGCACATCCAAGGCGTTCCAGAGGTCACTAGACGCATCCAAGGCAATCCCAGCATCGTCCAGGCACATCCAAGACTGTCCCAGCGCCGATCAGGCGCATCCAGGCTCATCCAAGGCAGTCCCTGAGTCATCCAGCCTCATCCAAGGTGATCCTGACGTCGTCCAGGCTCATTCCAAGGCGGTCCAGGCGTCGTCCGGGCGCATCCAAGTCACATCCAAGACGATGTCGGCGTCGTTCAGGCACATTCAAGGCGGTCCTGGTGTCGCACAGGCGCATCAAACGCGCATCAAAGGCAGTCCCAGCGTCGTCTACGCGCATCCATGGTGGTCCCAGTGTCGTCCAGGCGCCATCAAGGCGGTCCCAGGATCCTCCAGGCGCATACAAGGCGGTCCAGGCGTTGTCCAGGCACATCCAAGGCATTCCAGAGGTCACTAGACGCATCCAAGGCAATCCCAGCATCGTCCAGGCACATCCAAGACTGTCCCAGCGCCGATCAGGCGCATCCAAAGTGCATCCGAGGTGGTCCCGGTGTCGTCTAGGCGCAACAAAGGCAGTCCCTGCGTCGTCCAGGAGCATCCAAGGCGGTCTTGCCATAGTCCAGCCGCATCCATGACGCATCCGAGGCACATCCTAGGCAGTCCCGAAGTCATCCAGGCGCATCCACGGTGGTACTGGCGTAGTCCAGGCGTATCAAAGACATATCCGAGGCAGTCCCGGCGTCGTCCAGGCGCATCCAATGTGCATCCTTGACAGTCCCGTAGTCGTCCAGCCTCATCCAAGGGAGTCCTGGGGTCGTCCAGGGGCATCCAAGGCGCATCCAACGCTGTCCCGGCGTCATCCAGGCACATCAAAAGCACATCCAAGACGGTCCCAGCAACGTCCAGACACATCCAAGGAAGTCCTGGTGTCGTACAGGCGCATCAGAGGCGCATCAGAGGCGCATCCAAGCAGCATCCAAGGCAGTCCCGGCGTTGTCCAGGCGCATACAAGACGCATTCAAGGCAATCCCGGCGTTTTTCAGGTGCATCCTAGGCGGTCCTGGTCCGTCCAGGCGCAACCAAGGCACATCCAAAGAAGTTCCGGCGTCGTCCAGGCGCATCCAAGGCAGTCCCGGTGTCTTCCAGGTTCATCCGAAGCATGTCCAAGGCGTTACCCGCAGCCCAGCCGCAGCCCAGCCGCAGCCCAGCCGCAGCCCAGCCGCAGCCCAGCCGCAGCCCAGCCGCAGCCGAGCCGCAGCCGAGCCGCAGCCGAGCCGCAGCCGAGCCACAGCCAAGGCGCAGCCAAGGCAGTCCCTGCATCATCCAGGCTCATCCAAGGCAGTCCCTGAGTCATCCAGCCTCATCCAAGGTGATCCCGGCGTCGTCCAGGCTCATTCCAAGGCGGTCCAGGCGTCGTCCGGGCGCATCCAAGCCACATCCAAGACGACGTCGGCGTCGTTCAGGCACATTCAAGGCGGTCCTGGTGTCGCACAGGCGCATCAAACGCGCATCAAAGGCAGTCCCAGCATCGTCTACGCGCATCCATGGTGATCCCAGTTTCGTCCAGGCGCCACCAAGGCGGTCCCAGGATTGTCCAGGCGCATACAAGGCGGTCCAGGCGTTGTCCAGGCACATCCAAGGCGTTCCAGAGGTCACTAGACGCATCCAAGGCAATCCCAGCATTGTCCAGGCACATCCAAGACTGTCCCAGCGCCGATCAGGCGCATCCAAAGTGCATCCGAGGTGGTCCCGGTGTCGTCTAGGCGCAACAAAGGCAGTCCCTGCGTCGTCCAGGAGCATCCAAGGCAGTCTTGCCATAGTCCAGGCGCATCCATGACGCATCCATGACGCATCCGAGGCACATCCTAGGCAGTCCCGAAGTCATCCAGGCGCATCCACGGTGGTACTGGAGTAGTCCAGGCGTATCAAAGACATATCCGAGGCAGTCCCGGCGTCGTCCAGGCGCATCCAAGGTGCATCCTTGACAGTCCCGTAGTCGTCCAGCCTCATCCAAGGCAGTCCCGGCTTCGTCTAGGCGCATACAAGTAGGTCACGGCGTGATCCAGACGCATCCAAGGCCGTCCCGGCTTTGTCCAGGCGCATCCAAGGTGATACCGGCGTCTTTCAGGCCTATCCAAGGCGGTCGCGGCTGTCCAGGCTCATCCAAGGCAGTCCCTGAGTCATCCAGCCTCATCCAAGGTGATCCTGACGTCATCCAGGCTCATTCCAAGGCGGTCCAGGCGTCGTCCGGGCGCATCCAAGTCGCATCCAAGTCACATCCAAGACGATGTCGGCGTCGTTCAGGCACATTCAAGGCGGTCCTGGTGTCGCACAGGCGCATCAAACGCGCATCAAAGGCAGTCCCAGCATCGTCTACGCGCATCCATCGGTGGTCCCAGTGTCGTCCAGGCGCCATCAAGGCGGTCCCAGGATCCTCCAGGCGCATACAAGGCGGTCCAGGCGTTGTCCAGGCACATCCAAGGCGTTCCAGAGGTCACTAGACGCATCCAAGGCAATCCCAGCATCGTCCAGGCACATCCAAGACTGTCCCAGCGCCGATCAGGCGCATCCAAAGTGCATCCGAGGTGGTCCCGGTGTCGTCTAGGCGCAACAAAGGCAGTCCCTGCGTCGTCCAGGAGCATCCAAGGCGGTCTTGCCATAGTCCAGCCGCATCCGAGGCACATCCTAGGCAGTCCCGAAGTCATCCAGGCGCATCCACGGTGGTACTGGCGTAGTCCAGGCGTATCAAAGACATATCCGAGGCAGTCCCGGCGTCGTCCAGGCGCATCTAATGTGCATCCTTGACAGTCCCTTAGTCGTCCAGCCTCATCCAAGGGAGTCCTGGGGTCGTCCAGGGGCATCCAAGGCGCATCCAACGCTGTCCCGGCGTCATCCAGGCACATCAAAAGCACAATCAAGACGGTCCCAGCAACGTCCAGACACATCCAAGGCGGTCCTGGTGTCGTACAGGCGCATCAGAGGCGCATCAGAGGCGCATCAGAGGCGCATCCAAGCAGCATCCAAGGCAGTCCCGGCGTTGTCCAGGCGCATACAAGACGCATTCAAGGCAATCCCGGCGTTTTTCAGGTGCATCCTAGGCGGTCCTGGTCCGTCCAGGCGCAACCAAGGCACATCCAAAGAAGTTCCGGCGTCGTCCAGGCGCATCCAAGGCAGTCCCGGTGTCTTCCAGGTTCATCCAAAGCATGTCCAAGGCGTTACCCGCAGCCGAGCCGCAGCCGAGCCGCAGCCGAGCCGCAGCCAAGGCGCAGCCAAGGCAGTCCCTGCATCATCCAGGCGCATCCAAGGCACATCTAAGGCAGTCCCGGCTTCGTCCAGGCGCATACAAGTAGGTCACGGCGTGATCCAGACGCATCCAAGGCAGTCCCGGCTTTGTCCAGGCGCATTCAAGGTGATACCGGCGTCTTTCAGGCCTATCCAAGGCGGTCACGGAGTCATCCAGGCTCATCCAAGGCAGTCCCTGAGTCATCCAGCCTCATCCAAGGTGATCCTGACGTCGTCCAGGCTCATTCCAAGGCGGTCCAAGCGTCGTCCGGGCGCATCCAAGTCACATCCAAGACGATGTCGGCGTCGTTCAAGCACATTCAAGGCGGTCCTGGTGTCGCACAGGCGCATCAAACGCGCATCAAAGGCAGTCCCAGCGTCGTCTACGCGCATTCATGGTGGTCCCAGTGTCGTCCAGGCGCCATCAAGGCGGTCCCAGGATCCTCCAGGCGCATACAAGGCGGTCCAGGCGTTGTCCAGGCACATCCAAGGCGTTCCAGAGGTCACTAGACGCATCCAAGGCAATCCCAGCATCGTCCAGGCACATCCAAGACTGTCCCAGCGCCGATCAGGCGCATCCAAAGTGCATCCGAGGTGGTCCCGGTGTCGTCTAGGCGCAACCAAGGCAGTCCCTGCGTCGTCCAGGAGCATCCAAGGCGGTCTTGCCATAGTCCAGCCGCATCCGAGGCACATCCTAGGCAGTCCCGAAGTCATCCAGGCGCATCCACGGTGGTACTGGCGTAGTCCAGGCGTATCAAAGACATATCCGAGGCAGTCCCGGCGTCGTCCAGGCGCATCCAATGTGCATCCTTGACAGTCCCTTAGTCGTCCAGCCTCATCCAAGGGAGTCCTGGGGTCGTCCAGGGGCATCCAAGGCGCATCCAACGCTGTCCCGGCGTCATCCAGGCACATCAAAAGCACAATCAAGACGGTCCCAGCAACGTCCAGACACATCCAAGGCGGTCCTGGTGTCGTACAGGCGCATCAGAGGCGCATCAGAGGCGCATCAGAGGCGCATCAGAGGCGCATCCAAGCAGCATCCAAGGCAGTCCCGGCGTTGTCCAGGCGCATACAAGACGCATTCAAGGCAATCCCGGCGTTTTTCAGGTGCATCCTAGGCGGTCCTGGTCCGTCCAGGCGCAACCAAGGCACATCCAAAGAAGTTCCGGCGTCGTCCAGGCGCATCCAAGGCAGTCCCGGTGTCTTCCAGGTTCATCCGAAGCATGTCCAAGGCGTTACCCGCAGCCCAGCCGCAGCCCAGCCGCAGCCCAGCCGCAGCCCAGCTGCAGCCCAGCCGCAGCCGAGCCGCAGCCGAGCCGCAGCCGAGCCGCAGCCGAGCCACAGCCGAGCCGCAGCCAAGGCGCAGCCAAGGCAGTCCCTGCATCATCCAGGCTCATCCAAGGCAGTCCCTGAGTCATCCAGCCTCATCCAAGGTGATCCCGGCGTCGTCCAGGCTCATTCCAAGGCGGTCCAGGCGTCGTCCGGGCGCATCCAAGCCACATCCAAGACGACGTCGGCGTCGTTCAGGCACATTCAAGGCGGTCCTGGTGTCGCACAGGCGCATCAAACGCGCATCAAAGGCAGTCCCAGCATCGTCTACGCGCATCCATGGTGGTCCCAGTTTCGTCCAGGCGCCACCAAGGCGGTCCCAGGATTGTCCAGGCGCATACAAGGCGGTCCAGGCGTTGTCCAGGCACATCCAAGGCGTTCCAGAGGTCACTAGACGCATCCAAGGCAATCCCAGCATTGTCCAGGCACATCCAAGACTGTCCCAGCGCCGATCAGGCGCATCCAAAGTGCATCCGAGGTGGTCCCGGTGTCGTCTAGGCGCAACAAAGGCAGTCCCTGCGTCGTCCAGGAGCATCCAAGGCGGTCTTGCCATAGTCCAGGCGCATCCATGACGCATCCATGACGCATCCGAGGCACATCCTAGGCAGTCCCGAAGTCATCCAGGCGCATCCACGGTGGTACTGGCGTAGTCCAGGCGTATCAAAGACATATCCGAGGCAGTCCCGGCGTCGTCCAGGCGCATCCAAGGTGCATCCTTGACAGTCCCGTAGTCGTCCAGCCTCATCCAAGGCAGTCCCGGCTTCGTCCAGGCGCATACAAGTAGGTCACGGCGTGATCCAGACGCATCCAAGGCCGTCACGGCTTTGTCCAGGCGCATCCAAGGTGATACCGGCGTCTTTCAGGCCTATCCAAGGCGGTCGCGGCTGTCCAGGCTCATCCAAGGCAGTCCCTGAGTCATCCAGCCTCATCCAAGGTGATCCTGACGTCGTCCAGGCTCATTCCAAGGCGGTCCAGGCGTCGTCCGGGCGCATCCAAGTCACATCCAAGACGATGTCGGCGTCGTTCAGGCACATTCAAGGCGGTCCTGGTGTCGCACAGGCGCATCAAACGCGCATCAGAGGCAGTCCCAGCGTCGTCCACGCGCATCCATGGTGGTCCCAGTGTCGTCCAGGCGCCATCAAGGCGGTCCCAGGATCCTCCAGGCGCATACAAGGCGGTCCAGGCGTTGTCCAGGCACATCCAAGGCATTCCAGAGGTCACTAGACGCATCCAAGGCAATCCCAGCATCGTCCAGGCACATCCAAGACTGTCCCAGCGCCGATCAGGCGCATCCAAAGTGCATCCGAGGTGGTCCCGGTGTCGTCTAGGCGCAACAAAGGCAGTCCCTGCGTCGTCCAGGAGCATCCAAGGCGGTCTTGCCATAGTCCAGCCGCATCCATGACGCATCCGAGGCACATCCTAGGCAGTCCCGAAGTCATCCAGGCGCATCCACGGTGGTACTGGCGTAGTCCAGGCGTATCAAAGACATATCCGAGGCAGTCCCGGCGTCGTCCAGGCGCATCCAATGTGCATCCTTGACAGTCCCGTAGTCGTCCAGCCTCATCCAAGGGAGTCCTGGGGTCGTCCAGGGGCATCCAAGGCGCATCCAACGCTGTCCCGGCGTCATCCAGGCACATCAAAAGCACATCCAAGACGGTCCCAGCAACGTCCAGACACATCCAAGGAAGTCCTGGTGTCGTACAGGCGCATCAGAGGCGCATCAGAGGCGCATCCAAGCAGCATCCAAGGCAGTCCCGGCGTTGTCCAGGCGCATACAAGACGCATTCAAGGCAATCCCGGCGTTTTTCAGGTGCATCCTAGGCGGTCCTGGTCCGTCCAGGCGCAACCAAGGCACATCCAAAGAAGTTCCGGCGTCGTCCAGGCGCATCCAAGGCAGTCCCGGTGTCTTCCAGGTTCATCCGAAGCATGTCCAAGGCGTTACCCGCAGCCCAGCCGCAGCCCAGCCGCAGCCCAGCCGCAGCCCAGCCGCAGCCCAGCCGCAGCCCAGCCGCAGCCCAGCCGCAGCCGAGCCGCAGCCGAGCCGCAGCCGAGCCGCAGCCGAGCCGCAGCCAAGGCGCAGCCAAGGCAGTCCCTGCATCATCCAGGCTCATCCAAGGCAGTCCCTGAGTCATCCAGCCTCATCCAAGGTGATCCCGGCGTCGTCCAGGCTCATTCCAAGGCGGTCCAGGCGTCGTCCGGGCGCATCCAAGCCACATCCAAGACGACGTCGGCGTCGTTCAGGCACATTCAAGGCGGTCCTGGTGTCGCACAGGCGCATCAAACGCGCATCAAAGGCAGTCCCAGCATCGTCTACGCGCATCCATGGTGATCCCAGTTTCGTCCAGGCGCCACCAAGGCGGTCCCAGGATTGTCCAGGCGCATACAAGGCGGTCCAGGCGTTGTCCAGGCACATCCAAGGCGTTCCAGAGGTCACTAGACGCATCCAAGGCAATCCCAGCATTGTCCAGGCACATCCAAGACTGTCCCAGCGCCGATCAGGCGCATCCAAAGTGCATCCGAGGTGGTCCCGGTGTCGTCTAGGCGCAACAAAGGCAGTCCCTGCGTCGTCCAGGAGCATCCAAGGCGGTCTTGCCATAGTCCAGGCGCATCCATGACGCATCCATGACGCATCCGAGGCACATCCTAGGCAGTCCCGAAGTCATCCAGGCGCATCCACGGTGGTACTGGAGTAGTCCAGGCGTATCAAAGACATATCCGAGGCAGTCCCGGCGTCGTCCAGGCGCATCCAAGGTGCATCCTTGACAGTCCCGTAGTCGTCCAGCCTCATCCAAGGCAGTCCCGGCTTCGTCTAGGCGCATACAAGTAGGTCACGGCGTGATCCAGACGCATCCAAGGCCGTCCCGGCTTTGTCCAGGCGCATCCAAGGTGATACCGGCGTCTTTCAGGCCTATCCAAGGCGGTCGCGGCTGTCCAGGCTCATCCAAGGCAGTCCCTGAGTCATCCAGCCTCATCCAAGGTGATCCTGACGTCATCCAGGCTCATTCCAAGGCGGTCCAGGCGTCGTCCGGGCGCATCCAAGTCGCATCCAAGTCACATCCAAGACGATGTCGGCGTCGTT
Source organism: Syngnathus scovelli (assembly GCF_024217435.2). NCBI lineage: Eukaryota > Metazoa > Chordata > Actinopteri > Syngnathiformes > Syngnathidae > Syngnathus > Syngnathus scovelli. Next base: position 14,106,135 of record NC_090854.1, on the reverse strand, counting down.
CAGGCACATTCAAGGCGGTCCTGGTGTCGCACAGGCGCATCAAACGCGCATCAAAGGCAGTCCCAGCATCGTCTACGCGCATCCATCGGTGGTCCCAGTGTCGTCCAGGCGCCATCAAGGCGGTCCCAGGATCCTCCAGGCGCATACAAGGCGGTCCAGGCGTTGTCCAGGCACATCCAAGGCGTTCCAGAGGTCACTAGACGCATCCAAGGCAATCCCAGCATCGTCCAGGCACATCCAAGACTGTCCCAGCGCCGATCAGGCGCATCCAGGCTCATCCTAGGCAGTCCCTGAGTCATCCAGCCTCATCCAAGGTGATCCTGACGTCATCCAGGCTCATTCCAAGGCGGTCCAGGCGTCGTCCGGGCGCATCCAAGTCACATCCAAGACGATGTCGGCGTCGTTCAGGCACATTCAAGGCGGTCCTGGTGTCGCACAGGCGCATCAAACGCGCATCAAAGGCAGTCCCAGCATCGTCTACGCGCATCCATGGTGGTCCCAGTGTCGTCCAGGCGCCATCAAGGCGGTCCCAGGATCCTCCAGGCGCATACAAGGCGGTCCAGGCGTTGTCCAGGCACATCCAAGGCGTTCCAGAGGTCACTAGACGCATCCAAGGCAATCCCAGCATCGTCCAGGCACATCCAAGACTGTCCCAGCGCCGATCAGGCGCATCTAGGCTCATCCAAGGCAGTCCCTGAGTCATCCAGCCTCATCCAAGGTGATCCTGACGTCGTCCAGGCTCATTCCAAGGCGGTCCAGGCGTCGTCCGGGCGCATCCAAGTCACATCCAAGACGATGTCGGCGTCGTTCAGGCACATTCAAGGCGGTCCTGGTGTCGCACAGGCGCATCAAACGCGCATCAAAGGCAGTCCCAGCATCGTCCACGCGCATCCATGGTGGTCCCAGTGTCGTCCAGGCGCCATCAAGGCGGTCCCAGGATCCTCCAGGCGCATACAAGGCGGTCCAGGCGTTGTCCAGGCACATCCAAGGCGTTCCAGAGGTCACTAGACGCATCCAAGGCAATCCCAGCATCGTCCAGGCACATCCAAGACTGTCCCAGCGCCGATCAGGCGCATCCAGGCTCATCCAAGGCAGTCCCTGAGTCATCCAGCCTCATCCAAGGTGATCCTGACGTCATCCAGGCTCATTCCAAGGCGGTCCAGGCGTCGTCCGGGCGCATCCAAGTCACATCCAAGACGATGTCGGCGTCGTTCAGGCACATTCAAGGCGGTCCTGGTGTCGCACAGGCGCATCAAACGCGCATCAAAGGCAGTCCCAGCGTCGTCTACGCGCATCCATGGTGGTCCCAGTGTTGTCCAGGCGCCATCAAGGCGGTCCCAGGATCCTCCAGGCGCATACAAGGCGGTCCAGGCGTTCTCCAGGCACATCCAAGGCATTCCAGAGGTCACTAGACGCATCCAAGGCAATCCCAGCATCGTCCAGGCACATCCAAGACTGTCCCAGCGCCGATCAGGCGCATCCAAAGTGCATCCGAGGTGGTCCCGGTGTCGTCTAGGCGCAACAAAGGCAGTCCCTGCGTCGTCCAGGAGCATCCAAGGCGGTCTTGCCATAGTCCAGCCGCATCCATGACGCATCCGAGGCACATCCTAGGCAGTCCCGAAGTCATCCAGGCGCATCCACGGTGGTACTGGCGTAGTCCAGGCGTATCAAAGACATATCCGAGGCAGTCCCGGCGTCGTCCAGGCGCATCCAATGTGCATCCTTGACAGTCCCGTAGTCGTCCAGCCTCATCCAAGGGAGTCCTGGGGTCGTCCAGGGGCATCCAAGGCGCATCCAACGCTGTCCCGGCGTCATCCAGGCACATCAAAAGCACATCCAAGACGGTCCCAGCAACGTCCAGACACATCCAAGGAAGTCCTGGTGTCGTACAGGCGCATCAGAGGCGCATCAGAGGCGCATCCAAGCAGCATCCAAGGCAGTCCCGGCGTTGTCCAGGCGCATACAAGACGCATTCAAGGCAATCCCGGCGTTTTTCAGGTGCATCCTAGGCGGTCCTGGTCCGTCCAGGCGCAACCAAGGCACATCCAAAGAAGTTCCGGCGTCGTCCAGGCGCATCCAAGGCAGTCCCGGTGTCTTCCAGGTTCATCCGAAGCATGTCCAAGGCGTTACCCGCAGCCCAGCCGCAGCCCAGCCGCAGCCCAGCCGCAGCCCAGCCGCAGCCCAGCCGCAGCCCAGCCGCAGCCCAGCCGCAGCCGAGCCGCAGCCGAGCCGCAGCCGAGCCACAGCCAAGGCGCAGCCAAGGCAGTCCCTGCATCATCCAGGCTCATCCAAGGCAGTCCCTGAGTCATCCAGCCTCATCCAAGGTGATCCCGGCGTCGTCCAGGCTCATTCCAAGGCGGTCCAGGCGTCGTCCGGGCGCATCCAAGCCACATCCAAGACGACGTCGGCGTCGTTCAGGCACATTCAAGGCGGTCCTGGTGTCGCACAGGCGCATCAAACGCGCATCAAAGGCAGTCCCAGCATCGTCTACGCGCATCCATGGTGATCCCAGTTTCGTCCAGGCGCCACCAAGGCGGTCCCAGGATTGTCCAGGCGCATACAAGGCGGTCCAGGCGTTGTCCAGGCACATCCAAGGCGTTCCAGAGGTCACTAGACGCATCCAAGGCAATCCCAGCATTGTCCAGGCACATCCAAGACTGTCCCAGCGCCGATCAGGCGCATCCAAAGTGCATCCGAGGTGGTCCCGGTGTCGTCTAGGCGCAACAAAGGCAGTCCCTGCGTCGTCCAGGAGCATCCAAGGCAGTCTTGCCATAGTCCAGGCGCATCCATGACGCATCCATGACGCATCCGAGGCACATCCTAGGCAGTCCCGAAGTCATCCAGGCGCATCCACGGTGGTACTGGCGTAGTCCAGGCGTATCAAAGACATATCCGAGGCAGTCCCGGCGTCGTCCAGGCGCATCCAAGGTGCATCCTTAACAGTCCCGTAGTCGTCCAGCCTCATCCAAGGCAGTCCCGGCTTCGTCTAGGCGCATACAAGTAGGTCACGGCGTGATCCAGACGCATCCAAGGCCGTCCCGGCTTTGTCCAGGCGCATCCAAGGTGATACCGGCGTCTTTCAGGCCTATCCAAGGCGGTCGCGGCTGTCCAGGCTCATCCAAGGCAGTCCCTGAGTCATCCAGCCTCATCTAAGGTGATCCTGACGTCATCCAGGCTCATTCCAAGGCGGTCCAGGCGTCGTCCGGGCGCATCCAAGTCGCATCCAAGTCACATCCAAGACGATGTCGGCATCGTTCAGGCACATTCAAGGCGGTCCTGGTGTCGCACAGGCGCATCAAACGCGCATCAAAGGCAGTCCCAGCATCATCTACGCGCATCCATGGTGGTCCCAGTGTCGTCCAGGCGCCATCAAGGCGGTCCCAGGATCCTCCAGGCGCATACAAGGCGGTCCAGGCGTTGTCCAGGCACATCCAAGGCGTTCCAGAGGTCACTAGACGCATCCAAGGCAATCCCAGCATCGTCCTGGCACATCCAAGACTGTCCCAGCGCCGATCAGGCGCATCCAGGCTCATCCAAGGCAGTCCCTGAGTCATCCAGCCTCATCCAAGGTGATCCTGACGTCATCCAGGCTCATTCCAAGGCGGTCCAGGCGTCGTCCGGGCGCATCCACGTCACATCCAAGACGATGTCGGCGTCGTTCAGGCACATTCAAGGCGGTCCTGGTGTCGCACAGGCGCATCAAACGCGCATCAAAGGCAGTCCCAGCATCGTCTACGCGCATCCATGGTGGTCCCAGTGTCGTCCAGGCGCCATCAAGGCGGTCCCAGGATCCTCCAGGCGCATACAAGGCGGTCCAGGCGTTGTCCAGGCACATCCAAGGCGTTCCAGAGGTCACTAGACGCATCCAAGGCAATCCCAGCATCGTCCAGGCACATCCAAGACTGTCCCAGCGCCGATCAGGCGCATCCAGGCTCATCCAAGGCAGTCCCTGAGTCATCCAGCCTCATCCAAGGTGATCCTGACGTCGTCCAGGCTCATTCCAAGGCGGTCCAGGCGTCGTCCGGGCGCATCCAAGTCACATCCAAGACGATGTCGGCGTCGTTCAGGCACATTCAAGGCGGTCCTGGTGTCGCACAGGCGCATCAAACGCGCATCAAAGGCAATCCCAGCGTCGTCTCCACGCATCCATGGTGGTCCCAGTGTCGTCCAGGCGCCATCAAGGCGGTCCCAGGATCCTCCAGGCGCATACAAGGCGGTCCAGGCGTTGTCCAGGCACATCCAAGGCGTTCCAGAGGTCACTAGACGCATCCAAGGCAATCCCAGCATCGTCCAGGCACATCCAAGACTGTCCCAGCGCCGATCAGGCGCATCCAAAGTGCATCCGAGGTGGTCCCGGTGTCGTCTAGGCGCAACAAAGGCAGTCCCTGCGTCGTCCAGGAGCATCCAAGGCGGTCTTGCCATAGTCCAGCCGCATCCGAGGCACATCCTAGGCAGTCCCGAAGTCATCCAGGCGCATCCACGGTGGTACTGGCGTAGTCCAGGCGTATCAAAGACATATCCGAGGCAGTCCCGGCGTCGTCCAGGCGCATCCAATGTGCATCCTTGACAGTCCCTTAGTCGTCCAGCCTCATCCAAGGGAGTCCTGGGGTCGTCCAGGGGCATCCAAGGCGCATCCAACGCTGTCCCGGCGTCATCCAGGCACATCAAAAGCACAATCAAGACGGTCCCAGCAACGTCCAGACACATCCAAGGCGGTCCTGGTGTCGTACAGGCGCATCAGAGGCGCATCAGAGGCGCATCAGAGGCGCATCCAAGCAGTATCCAAGGCAGTCCCGGTGTTGTCCAGGCGCATACAAGACGCATTCAAGGCAATCCCGGCGTTTTTCAGGTGCATCCTAGGCGGTCCTGGTCCGTCCAGGCGCAACCAAGGCACATCCAAAGAAGTTCCGGCGTCGTCCAGCCGCATCCAAGGCAGTCCCGGTGTCTTCCAGGTTCATCCGAAGCATGTCCAAGGCGTTACCCGCAGCCCAGCCGCAGCCCAGCCGCAGCAAAGCTGCAGCCCAGCCGCAGCCCAGCCGCAGCCCAGCCGCAGCCGAGCCGCAGCCGAGCCGCAGCCGAGCCGCAGCCGAGCCACAGCCAAGGCGCAGCCAAGGCAGTCCCTGCATCATCCAGGCTCATCCAAGGCAGTCCCTGAGTCATCCAGCCTCATCCAAGGTGATCCCGGCGTCGTCCAGGCTCATTCCAAGGCGGTCCAGGCGTCGTCCGGGCGCATCCAAGCCACATCCAAGACGACGTCGGCGTCGTTCAGGCACATTCAAGGCGGTCCTGGTGTCGCACAGGCGCATCAAACGCGCATCAAAGGCAGTCCCAGCATCGTCTACGCGCATCCATGGTGGTCCCAGTTTCGTCCAGGCGCCACCAAGGCGGTCCCAGGATTGTCCAGGCGCATACAAGGCGGTCCAGGCGTTGTCCAGGCACATCCAAGGCGTTCCAGAGGTCACTAGACGCATCCAAGGCAATCCCAGCATTGTTCAGGCACATCCAAGACTGTCCCAGCGCCGATCAGGCGCATCCAAAGTGCATCCGAGGTGGTCCCGGTGTCGTCTAGGCGCAACAAAGGCAGTCCCTGCGTCGTCCAGGAGCATCCAAGGCGGTCTTGCCATAGTCCAGGCGCATCCATGACGCATCCATGACGCATCCGAGGCACATCCTAGGCAGTCCCGAAGTCATCCAGGCGCATCCACGGTGGTACTGGAGTAGTCCAGGCGTATCAAAGACATATCCGAGGCAGTCCCGGCGTCGTCCAGGCGCATCCAATGTGCATCCTTGACAGTCCCGTAGTCGTCCAGCCTCATCCAAGGGAGTCCTGGGGTCGTCCAGGGGCATCCAAGGCGCATCCAACGCTGTCCCGGCGTCATCCAGGCACATCAAAAGCACATCCAAGACGGTCCCAGCAACGTCCAGACACATCCAAGGCGGTCCTGGTGTCGTACAGGCGCATCAGAGGCGCATCAGAGGCGCATCCAAGCAGCATCCAAGGCAGTCCCGGCGTTGTCCAGGCGCATACAAGACGCATTCAAGTCAATCCCGGCGTTTTTCAGGTGCATCCTAGGCGGTCCTGGTCCGTCCAGGCGCAACCAAGGCACATCCAAAGAAGTTCCGGTGTCGTCCAGGCGCATCCAAGGCAGTCCCGGTGTCTTCCAGGTTCATCCGAAGCATGTCCAAGGCGTTACCCGCAGCCCAGCCGCAGCCCAGCCGCAGCCCAGCCGCAGCCCAGCCGCAGCCCAGCCGCAGCCCAGCCGCAGCCCAGCCGAGCCGCAGCCGAGCCGCAGCCAAGGCGCAGCCAAGGCGCAGCCAAGGCAGTCCCTGCATCATCCAGGCTCATCCAAGGCAGTCCCTGAGTCATCCAGCCTCATCCAAGGTGATCCCGGCGTCGTCCAGGCTCATTCCAAGGCGGTCCAGGCGTCGTCCGGGCGCATCCAAGCCACATCCAAGACGACGTCAGCGTCGTTCAGGCACATTCAAGGCGGTCCTGGTGTCGCACAGGCGCATCAAACGCGCATCAAAGGCAGTCCCAGCATCGTCTACGCGCATCCATGGTGGTCCCAGTTTCGTCCAGGCGCCACCAAGGCGGTCCCAGGATTGTCCAGGCGCATACAAGGCGGTCCAGGCGTTGTCCAGGCACATCCAAGGCGTTCCAGAGGTCACTAGACGCATCCAAGGCAATCCCAGCATTGTTCAGGCACATCCAAGACTGTCCCAGCGCCGATCAGGCGCATCCAAAGTGCATCCGAGGTGGTCCCGGTGTCGTCTAGGCGCAACAAAGGCAGTCCCTGCGTCGTCCAGGAGCATCCAAGGCGGTCTTGCCATAGTCCAGGCGCATCCATGACGCATCCATGACGCATCCGAGGCACATCCTAGGCAGTCCCGAAGTCATCCAGGCGCATCCACGGTGGTACTGGAGTAGTCCAGGCGTATCAAAGACATATCCGAGGCAGTCCCGGCGTCGTCCAGGCGCATCCAAGGTGCATCCTTGACAGTCCCGTAGTCGTCCAGCCTCATCCAAGGCAGTCCCGGCTTCGTCCAGGCGCATACAAGTAGGTCACGGCGTGATCCAGACGCATCCAAGGCCGTCCCGGCTTTGTCCAGGCGCATCCAAGGTGATACCGGCGTCTTTCAGGCCTATCCAAGGCGGTCGCGGCTGTCCAGGCTCATCCAAGGCAGTCCCTGAGTCATCCAGCCTCATCCAAGGTGATCCTGACGTCATCCAGGCTCATTCCAAGGCGGTCCAGGCGTCGTCCGGGCGCATCCAAGTCACATCCAAGACGATGTCGGCGTCGTTCAGGCACATTCAAGGCGGTCCTGGTGTCGCACAGGCGCATCAAACGCGCATCAAAGGCAGTCCCAGCATCGTCTACGCGCATCCATGGTGGTCCCAGTGTCGTCCAGGCGCCATCAAGGCGGTCCCAGGATCCTCCAGGCGCATACAAGGCGGTCCAGGCGTTGTCCAGGCACATCCAAGGCGTTCCAGAGGTCACTAGACGCATCCAAGGCAATCCCAGCATCGTCCAGGCACATCCAAGACTGTCCCAGCGCCGATCAGGCGCATCCAGGCTCATCCAAGGCAGTCCCTGAGTCATCCAGCCTCATCCAAGGTGATCCTGACGTCGTCCAGGCTCATTCCAAGGAGGTCCAGGCGTCGTCCGGGCGCATCCAAGTCACATCCAAGACGATGTCGGCGTCGTTCAGGCACATTCAAGGCGGTCCTGGTGTCGCACAGGCGCATCAAACGCGCATCAAAGGCAGTCCCAGCATCGTCCACGCGCATCCATGGTGGTCCCAGTGTCGTCCAGGCGCCATCAAGGCGGTCCCAGGATCCTCCAGGCGCATACAAGGCGGTGCAGGCGTTGTCCAGGCACATCCAAGGCGTTCCAGAGGTCACTAGACGCATCCAAGGCAATCCCAGCATCGTCCAGGCACATCCAAGACTGTCCCAGCGCCGATCAGGCGCATCCAGGCTCATCCAAGGCAGTCCCTGAGTCATCCAGCCTCATCCAAGGTGATCCCGGCGTCGTCCAGGCTCATTCCAAGGCGGTCCAGGCGTCGTCCGGGCGCATCCAAGCCACATCCAAGACGACGTCGGCGTCGTTCAGGCACATTCAAGGCGGTCCTGGTGTCGCACAGGCGCATCAAACGCGCATCAAAGGCAGTCCCAGCATCGTCTACGCGCATCCATGGTGGTCCCAGTTTCGTCCAGGCGCCACCAAGGCGGTCCCAGGATTGTCCAGGCGCATACAAGGCGGTCCAGGCGTTGTCCAGGCACATCCAAGGCGTTCCAGAGGTCACTAGACGCATCCAAGGCAATCCCAACATTGTCCAGGCACATCCAAGACTGTCCCAGCGCCGATCAGGCGCATCCAAAGTGCATCCGAGGTGGTCCCGGTGTCGTCTAGGCGCAACAAAGGCAGTCCCTGCGTCGTCCAGGAGCATCCAAGGCGGTCTTGCCATAGTCCAGGCGCATCCATGACGCATCCATGACGCATCCGAGGCACATCCTAGGCAGTCCCGAAGTCATCCAGGCGCATCCACGGTGGTACTGGCGTAGTCCAGGCGTATCAAAGACATATCCGAGGCAGTCCCGGCGTCGTCCAGGCGCATCCAAGGTGCATCCTTGACAGTCCCGTAGTCGTCCAGCCTCATCCAAGGCAGTCCCGGCTTCGTCCAGGCGCATACAAGTAGGTCACGGCGTGATCCAGACGCATCCAAGGCCGTCACGGCTTTGTCCAGGCGCATCCAAGGTGATACCGGCGTCTTTCAGGCCTATCCAAGGCGGTCGCGGCTGTCCAGGCTCATCCAAGGCAGTCCCTGAGTCATCCAGCCTCATCCAAGGTGATCCTGACGTCGTCCAGGCTCATTCCAAGGCAGTCCAGGCGTCGTCCGGGCGCATCCAAGTCACATCCAAGACGATGTCGGCGTCGTTCAGGCACATTCAAGGCGGTCCTGGTGTCGCACAGGCGCATCAAACGCGCATCAAAGGCAGTCCCAGCGTCGTCCACGCGCATCCATGGTGGTCCCAGTGTCGTCCAGGCGCCATCAAGGCGGTCCCAGGATCCTCCAGGCGCATACAAGGCGGTCCAGGCGTTGTCCAGGCACATCCAAGGCATTCCAGAGGTCACTAGACGCATCCAAGGCAATCCCAGCATCGTCCAGGCACATCCAAGACTGTCCCAGCGCCGATCAGGCGCATCCAAAGTGCATCCGAGGTGGTCCCGGTGTCGTCTAGGCGCAACAAAGGCAGTCCCTGCGTCGTCCAGGAGCATCCAAGGCGGTCTTGCCATAGTCCAGCCGCATCCATGACGCATCCGAGGCACATCCTAGGCAGTCCCGAAGTCATCCAGGCGCATCCACGGTGGTACTGGCGTAGTCCAGGCGTATCAAAGACATATCCGAGGCAGTCCCGGCGTCGTCCAGGCGCATCCAATGTGCATCCTTGACAGTCCCGTAGTCGTCCAGCCTCATCCAAGGGAGTCCTGGGGTCGTCCAGGGGCATCCAAGGCGCATCCAACGCTGTCCCGGCGTCATCCAGGCACATCAAAAGCACATCCAAGACGGTCCCAGCAACGTCCAGACACATCCAAGGAAGTCCTGGTGTCGTACAGGCGCATCAGAGGCGCATCAGAGGCGCATCCAAGCAGCATCCAAGGCAGTCCCGGCGTTGTCCAGGCGCATACAAGACGCATTCAAGGCAATCCCGGCGTTTTTCAGGTGCATCCTAGGCGGTCCTGGTCCGTCCAGGCGCAACCAAGGCACATCCAAAGAAGTTCCGGCGTCGTCCAGGCGCATCCAAGGCAGTCCCGGTGTCTTCCAGGTTCATCCGAAGCATGTCCAAGGCGTTACCCGCAGCCCAGCCGCAGCCCAGCCGCAGCCCAGCCGCAGCCCAGCCGCAGCCCAGCCGCAGCCCAGCCGCAGCCCAGCCGCAGCCGAGCCGCAGCCGAGCCGCAGCCGAGCCACAGCCAAGGCGCAGCCAAGGCAGTCCCTGCATCATCCAGGCTCATCCAAGGCAGTCCCTGAGTCATCCAGCCTCATCCAAGGTGATCCCGGCGTCGTCCAGGCTCATTCCAAGGCGGTCCAGGCGTCGTCCGGGCGCATCCAAGCCACATCCAAGACGACGTCGGCGTCGTTCAGGCACATTCAAGGCGGTCCTGGTGTCGCACAGGCGCATCAAACGCGCATCAAAGGCAGTCCCAGCATCGTCTACGCGCATCCATGGTGATCCCAGTTTCGTCCAGGCGCCACCAAGGCGGTCCCAGGATTGTCCAGGCGCATACAAGGCGGTCCAGGCGTTGTCCAGGCACATCCAAGGCGTTCCAGAGGTCACTAGACGCATCCAAGGCAATCCCAGCATTGTCCAGGCACATCCAAGACTGTCCCAGCGCCGATCAGGCGCATCCAAAGTGCATCCGAGGTGGTCCCGGTGTCGTCTAGGCGCAACAAAGGCAGTCCCTGCGTCGTCCAGGAGCATCCAAGGCAGTCTTGCCATAGTCCAGGCGCATCCATGACGCATCCATGACGCATCCGAGGCACATCCTAGGCAGTCCCGAAGTCATCCAGGCGCATCCACGGTGGTACTGGAGTAGTCCAGGCGTATCAAAGACATATCCGAGGCAGTCCCGGCGTCGTCCAGGCGCATCCAAGGTGCATCCTTGACAGTCCCGTAGTCGTCCAGCCTCATCCAAGGCAGTCCCGGCTTCGTCTAGGCGCATACAAGTAGGTCACGGCGTGATCCAGACGCATCCAAGGCCGTCCCGGCTTTGTCCAGGCGCATCCAAGGTGATACCGGCGTCTTTCAGGCCTATCCAAGGCGGTCGCGGCTGTCCAGGCTCATCCAAGGCAGTCCCTGAGTCATCCAGCCTCATCCAAGGTGATCCTGACGTCATCCAGGCTCATTCCAAGGCGGTCCAGGCGTCGTCCGGGCGCATCCAAGTCGCATCCAAGTCACATCCAAGACGATGTCGGCGTCGTTCAGGCACATTCAAGGCGGTCCTGGTGTCGCACAGGCGCATCAAACGCGCATCAAAGGCAGTCCCAGCATCGTCTACGCGCATCCATCGGTGGTCCCAGTGTCGTCCAGGCGCCATCAAGGCGGTCCCAGGATCCTCCAGGCGCATACAAGGCGGTCCAGGCGTTGTCCAGGCACATCCAAGGCGTTCCAGAGGTCACTAGACGCATCCAAGGCAATCCCAGCATCGTCCAGGCACATCCAAGACTGTCCCAGCGCCGATCAGGCGCATCCAGGCTCATCCAAGGCAGTCCCTGAGTCATCCAGCCTCATCCAAGGTGATCCTGACGTCATCCAGGCTCATTCCAAGGCGGTCCAGGCGTCGTCCGGGCGCATCCAAGTCACATCCAAGACGATGTCGGCGTCGTTCAGGCACATTCAAGGCGGTCCTGGTGTCGCACAGGCGCATCAAACGCGCATCAAAGGCAGTCCCAGCATCGTCTACGCGCATCCATGGTGGTCCCAGTGTCGTCCAGGCGCCATCAAGGCGGTCCCAGGATCCTCCAGGCGCATACAAGGCGGTCCAGGCGTTGTCCAGGCACATCCAAGGCGTTCCAGAGGTCACTAGACGCATCCAAGGCAATCCCAGCATCGTCCAGGCACATCCAAGACTGTCCCAGCGCCGATCAGGCGCATCTAGGCTCATCCAAGGCAGTCCCTGAGTCATCCAGCCTCATCCAAGGTGATCCTGACGTCGTCCAGGCTCATTCCAAGGCGGTCCAGGCGTCGTCCGGGCGCATCCAAGTCACATCCAAGACGATGTCGGCGTCGTTCAGGCACATTCAAGGCGGTCCTGGTGTCGCACAGGCGCATCAAACGCGCATCAAAGGCAGTCCCAGCATCGTCCACGCGCATCCATGGTGGTCCCAGTGTCGTCCAGGCGCCATCAAGGCGGTCCCAGGATCCTCCAGGCGCATACAAGGCGGTCCAGGCGTTGTCCAGGCACATCCAAGGCGTTCCAGAGGTCACTAGACGCATCCAAGGCAATCCCAGCATCGTCCAGGCACATCCAAGACTGTCCCAGCGCCGATCAGGCGCATCCAGGCTCATCCAAGGCAGTCCCTGAGTCATCCAGCCTCATCCAAGGTGATCCTGACGTCATCCAGGCTCATTCCAAGGCGGTCCAGGCGTCGTCCGGGCGCATCCAAGTCACATCCAAGACGATGTCGGCGTCGTTCAGGCACATTCAAGGCGGTCCTGGTGTCGCACAGGCGCATCAAACGCGCATCAAAGGCAGTCCCAGCGTCGTCTACGCGCATCCATGGTGGTCCCAGTGTTGTCCAGGCGCCATCAAGGCGGTCCCAGGATCCTCCAGGCGCATACAAGGCGGTCCAGGCGTTCTCCAGGCACATCCAAGGCATTCCAGAGGTCACTAGACGCATCCAAGGCAATCCCAGCATCGTCCAGGCACATCCAAGACTGTCCCAGCGCCGATCAGGCGCATCCAAAGTGCATCCGAGGTGGTCCCGGTGTCGTCTAGGCGCAACAAAGGCAGTCCCTGCGTCGTCCAGGAGCATCCAAGGCGGTCTTGCCATAGTCCAGCCGCATCCATGACGCATCCGAGGCACATCCTAGGCAGTCCCGAAGTCATCCAGGCGCATCCACGGTGGTACTGGCGTAGTCCAGGCGTATCAAAGACATATCCGAGGCAGTCCCGGCGTCGTCCAGGCGCATCCAATGTGCATCCTTGACAGTCCCGTAGTCGTCCAGCCTCATCCAAGGGAGTCCTGGGGTCGTCCAGGGGCATCCAAGGCGCATCCAACGCTGTCCCGGCGTCATCCAGGCACATCAAAAGCACATCCAAGACGGTCCCAGCAACGTCCAGACACATCCAAGGAAGTCCTGGTGTCGTACAGGCGCATCAGAGGCGCATCAGAGGCGCATCCAAGCAGCATCCAAGGCAGTCCCGGCGTTGTCCAGGCGCATACAAGACGCATTCAAGGCAATCCCGGCGTTTTTCAGGTGCATCCTAGGCGGTCCTGGTCCGTCCAGGCGCAACCAAGGCACATCCAAAGAAGTTCCGGCGTCGTCCAGGCGCATCCAAGGCAGTCCCGGTGTCTTCCAGGTTCATCCGAAGCATGTCCAAGGCGTTACCCGCAGCCCAGCCGCAGCCCAGCCGCAGCCCAGCCGCAGCCCAGCCGCAGCCCAGCCGCAGCCCAGCCGCAGCCCAGCCGCAGCCCAGCCGCAGCCGAGCCGCAGCCGAGCCGCAGCCGAGCCACAGCCAAGGCGCAGCCAAGGCAGTCCCTGCATCATCCAGGCTCATCCAAGGCAGTCCCTGAGTCATCCAGCCTCATCCAAGGTGATCCCGGCGTCGTCCAGGCTCATTCCAAGGCGGTCCAGGCGTCGTCCGGGCGCATCCAAGCCACATCCAAGACGACGTCGGCGTCGTTCAGGCACATTCAAGGCGGTCCTGGTGTCGCACAGGCGCATCAAAGGCGCATCAAAGGCAGTCCCAGCATCGTCTACGCGCATCCATGGTGATCCCAGTTTCGTCCAGGCGCCACCAAGGCGGTCCCAGGATTGTCCAGGCGCATACAAGGCGGTCCAGGCGTTGTCCAGGCACATCCAAGGCGTTCCAGAGGTCACTAGTCGCATCCAAGGCAATCCCAGCATTGTCCAGGCACATCCAAGACTGTCCCAGCGCCGATCAGGCGCATCCAAAGTGCATCCGAGGTGGTCCCGGTGTCGTCTAGGCGCAACAAAGGCAGTCCCTGCGTCGTCCAGGAGCATCCAAGGCAGTCTTGCCATAGTCCAGGCGCATCCATGACGCATCCATGACGCATCCGAGGCACATCCTAGGCAGTCCCCAAGTCATCCAGGCGCATCCACGGTGGTACTGGAGTAGTCCAGGCGTATCAAAGACATATCCGAGGCAGTCCCGGCGTCGTCCAGGCGCATCCAAGGTGCATCCTTGACAGTCCCGTAGTCGTCCAGCCTCATCCAAGGCAGTCCCGGCTTCGTCTAGGCGCATACAAGTAGGTCACGGCGTGATCCAGACGCGTCCAAGGCCGTCCCGGCTTTGTCCAGGCGCATCCAAGGTGATACCGGCGTCTTTCAGGCCTATCCAAGGTGGTCGCGGCTGTCCAGGCTCATCCAAGGCAGTCCCTGAGTCATCCAGCCTCATTCAAGGTGATCCTGACGTCATCCAGGCTCATTCCAAGGCGGTCCAGGCGTCGTCCGGGCGCATCCAAGTCGCATCCAAGTCACATCCAAGACGATGTCGGCGTCGTTCAGGCACATTCAAGGCGGTCCTGGTGTCGCACAGGCGCATCAAACGCGCATCAAAGGCAGTCCCAGCGTCGTCCACGCGCATCCATGGTGGTCCCAGTGTCGTCCAGGCGCCATCAAGGCGGTCCCAGGATCCTCCAGGTGCATACAAGGCGGTCCAGGCGTTGTCCAGGCACATCCAAGGCGTTCCAGAGGTCACTAGACGCATCCAAGGCAATCCCAGCATCGTCCAGGCACATCCAAGACTGTCCCAGCGCCGATCAGGCGCATCCAGGCTCATCCAAGGCAGTCCCTGAGTCATCCAGCCTCATCCAAGGTGATCCTGACGTCATCCAGGCTCATTCCAAGGCGGTCCAGGCGTCGTCCGGGCGCATCCAAGTCACATCCAAGACGATGTCGGCGTCGTTCAGGCACATTCAAGGCGGTCCTGGTGTCGCACAGGCGCATCAAACGCGCATCAAAGGCAGTCCCAGCATCGTCTACGCGCATCCATGGTGGTCCCAGTGTCGTCCAGGCGCCATCAAGGCGGTCCCAGGATCCTCCAGGCGCATACAAGGCGGTCCAGGCGTTGTCCAGGCACATCCAAGGCGTTCCAGAGGTCACTAGACGCATCCAAGGCAATCCCAGCATCGTCCAGGCACATCCAAGACTGTCCCAGCGCCGATCAGGCGCATCCAGACTCATCCAAGGCAGTCCCTGAGTCATCCAGCCTCATCCAAGGTGATCCTGACGTCGTCCAGGCTCATTCCAAGGCGGTCCAGGCGTCGTCCGGGCGCATCCAAGTCACATCCAAGACGATGTCGGCGTCGTTCAGGCACATTCAAGGCGGTCCTGGGGTCGCACAGGCGCATCAAACGCGCATCAAAGGCAATCCCAGCGTCGTCTCCGCGCATCCATGGTGGTCCCAGTGTCGTCCAGGCGCCATCAAGGCGGTCCCAGGATCCTCCAGGCGCATACAAGGCGGTCCAGGCGTTGTCCAGGCACATCCAAGGCGTTCCAGAGGTCACTAGAGGCATCCAAGGCAATCCCAGCATCGTCCAGGCACATCCAAGACTGTCCCAGCGCCGATCAGGCGCATCCAGGCTCATCCAAGGCAGTCCCTGAGTCATCCAGCCTCATCCAAGGTGATCCTGACGTCGTCCAGGCTCATTCCAAGGCGGTCCAGGCGTCGTCCGGGCGCATCCAAGTCACATCCAAGACGATGTCGGCGTCGTTCAGGCACATTCAAGGCGGTCCTGGTGTCGCACAGGCGCATCAAACGCGCATCAAAGGCAATCCCAGCGTCGTCTCCGCGCATCCATGGTGGTCCCAGTGTCGTCCAGGCGCCATCAAGGCGGTCCCAGGATCCTCCAGGCGCATACAAGGCGGTCCAGGCGTTGTCCAGGCACATCCAAGGCGTTCCAGAGGTCACTAGACGCATCCAAGGCAATCCCAGAATCGTCCAGGCACATCCAAGACTGTCCCAGCGCCGATCAGGCGCATCCAAAGTGCATCCGAGGTGGTCCCGGTGTCGTCTAGGCGCAACAAAGGCAGTCCCTGCGTCGTCCAGGAGCATCCAAGGCGGTCTTGCCATAGTCCAGCCGCATCCGAGGCACATCCTAGGCAGTCCTGAAGTCATCCAGGCGCATCCACGGTGGTACTGGCGTAGTCCAGGCGTATCAAAGACATATCCGAGGCAGTCCCGCCGTCGTCCAGGCGCATCCAATGTGCATCCTTGACAGTCCCTTAGTCGTCCAGCCTCATCCAAGGGAGTCCTGGGGTCGTCCAGGGGCATCCAAGGCACATCCAACGCTGTCCCGGCGTCATCCAGGCACATCAAAAGCACATCCAAGACGGTCCCAGCAACGTCCAGACACATCCAAGGCGGTCCTGGTGTCGTACAGGCGCATCAGAGGCGCATCAGAGGCGCATCCAAGCAGCATCCAAGGCAGTCCCGGCGTTGTCCAGGCGCATACAAGACGCATTCAAGGCAATCCCGGCGTTTTTCAGGTGCATCCTAGGCGGTCCTGGTCCGTCCAGGCGCAACCAAGGCACATCCAAAGAAGTTCCGGCGTCGTCCAGGCGCATGCAAGGCAGTCCCGGTGTCTTCCAGGTTCATCCAAAGCATGTCCAAGGCGTTACCCGCAGCCGAGCCGCAGCCGAGCCGCAGCCCAGCCGCAGCCCAGCCGCAGCCCAGCCGCAGCCCAGCCGCAGCCCAGCCGCAGCCGAGCCGCAGCCGAGCCACAGCCAAGGCGCAGCCAAGGCAGTCCCTGCATCATCCAGGCTCATCCAAGGCAGTCCCTGAGTCATCCAGCCTCATCCAAGGTGATCCCGGCGTCGTCCAGGCTCATTCCAAGGCGGTCCAGGCGTCGTCCGGGCGCATCCAAGCCACATCCAAGACGACGTCGGCGTCGTTCAGGCACATTCAAGGCGGTCCTGGTGTCGCACAGGCGCATCAAACGCGCATCAAAGGCAGTCCCAGCATCGTCTACGCGCATCCATGGTGGTCCCAGTTTCGTCCAGGCGCCACCAAGGCGGTCCCAGGATTGTCCAGGCGCATACAAGGCGGTCCAGGCGTTGTCCAGGCACATCCAAGGCGTTCCAGAGGTCACTAGACGCATCCAAGGCAATCCCAGCATTGTTCAGGCACATCCAAGACTGTCCCAGCGTTGATCAGGCGCATCCAAAGTGCATCCGAGGTGGTCCCGGTGTCGTCTAGGCGCAACAAAGGCAGTCCCTGCGTCGTCCAGGAGCATCCAAGGCGGTCTTGCCATAGTCCAGGCGCATCCATGACGCATCCATGACGCATCCGAGGCACATCCTAGGCAGTCCCGAAGTCATCCAGGCGCATCCACGGTGGTACTGGAGTAGTCCAGGCGTATCAAAGACATATCTGAGGCAGTCCCGGCGTCGTCCAGGCGCATCCAAGGTGCATCCTTGACAGTCCCGTAGTCGTCCAGCCTCATCCAAGGCAGTCCCGGCTTCGTCCAGGCGCATACAAGTAGGTCACGGCGTGATCCAGACGCATCCAAGGCCGTCCCGGCTTTGTCCAGGCGCATCCAAGGTGATACCGGCGTCTTTCAGGCCTATCCAAGGCGGTCGCGGCTGTCCAGGCTCATCCAAGGCAGTCCCTGAGTCATCCAGCCTCATCCAAGGTGATCCTGACGTCATCCAGGCTCATTCCAAGGCGGTCCAGGCGTCGTCCGGGCGCATCCAAGTCACATCCAAGACGATGTCGGCGTCGTTCAGGCACATTCAAGGCGGTCCTGGTGTCGCACAGGCGCATCAAACGCGCATCAAAGGCAGTCCCAGCATCGTCTACGCGCATCCATGGTGGTCCCAGTGTCGTCCAGGCGCCATCAAGGCGGTCCCAGGATCCTCCAGGCGCATACAAGGCGGTCCAGGCGTTGTCCAGGCACATCCAAGGCGTTCCAGAGGTCACTAGACGCATCCAAGGCAATCCCAGCATCGTCCAGGCACATCCAAGACTGTCCCAGCGCCGATCAGGCGCATCCAGGCTCATCCAAGGCAGTCCCTGAGTCATCCAGCCTCATCCAAGGTGATCCTGACGTCGTCCAGGCTCATTCCAAGGCGGTCCAGGCGTCGTCCGGGCGCATCCAAGTCACATCCAAGACGATGTCGGCGTCGTTCAGGCACATTCAAGGCGGTCCTGGTGTCGCACAGGCGCATCAAACGCGCATCAAAGGCAGTCCCAGCATCGTCCACGCGCATCCATGGTGGTCCCAGTGTCGTCCAGGCGCCATCAAGGCGGTCCCAGGATCCTCCAGGCGCATACAAGGCGGTCCAGGCGTTGTCCAGGCACATCCAAGGCGTTCCAGAGGTCACTAGACGCATCCAAGGCAATCCCAGCATCGTCCAGGCACATCCAAGACTGTCCCAGCGCCGATCAGGCGCATCCAGGCTCATCCAAGGCAGTCCCTGAGTCATCCAGCCTCATCCAAGGTGATCCTGACGTCGTCCAGGCTCATTCCAAGGCGGTCCAGGCGTCGTCCGGGCGCATCCAAGTCACATCCAAGACGATGTCGGCGTCGTTCAGGCACATTCAAGGCGGTCCTGGTGTCGCACAGGCGCATCAAACGCGCATCAAAGGCAGTCCCAGCGTCGTCTACGCGCATCCATGGTGGTCTCAGTGTCGTCCAGGCGCCATCAAGGCGGTCCCAGGATCCTCCAGGCGCATACAAGGCGGTCCAGGCGTTGTCCAGGCACATCCAAGGCATTCCAGAGGTCACTAGACGCATCCAAGGCAATCCCAGCATCGTCCAGGCACATCCAAGACTGTCCCAGCGCCGATCAGGCGCATCCAAAGTGCATCCGAGGTGGTCCCGGTGTCGTCTAGGCGCAACAAAGGCAGTCCCTGCGTCGTCCAGGAGCATCCAAGGCGGTCTTGCCATAGTCCAGCCGCATCCATGACGCATCCGAGGCACATCCTAGGCAGTCCCGAAGTCATCCAGGCGCATCCACGGTGGTACTGGCGTAGTCCAGGCGTATCAAAGACATATCCGAGGCAGTCCCGGCGTCGTCCAGGCGCATCCAATGTGCATCCTTGACAGTCCCGTAGTCGTCCAGCCTCATCCAAGGGAGTCCTGGGGTCGTCCAGGGGCATCCAAGGCGCATCCAACGCTGTCCCGGCGTCATCCAGGCACATCAAAAGCACATCCAAGACGGTCCCAGCAACGTCCAGACACATCCAAGGAAGTCCTGGTGTCGTACAGGCGCATCAGAGGCGCATCAGAGGCGCATCCAAGCAGCATCCAAGGCAGTCCCGGCGTTGTCCAGGCGCATACAAGACGCATTCAAGGCAATCCCGGCGTTTTTCAGGTGCATCCTAGGCGGTCCTGGTCCGTCCAGGCGCAACCAAGGCACATCCAAAGAAGTTCCGGCGTCGTCCAGGCGCATCCAAGGCAGTCCCGGTGTCTTCCAGGTTCATCCGAAGCATGTCCAAGGCGTTACCCGCAGCCCAGCCGCAGCCCAGCCGCAGCCCAGCCGCAGCCCAGCCGCAGCCCAGCCGCAGCCCAGCCGCAGCCCAGCCGCAGCCCAGCCGCAGCCGAGCCGCAGCCGCAGCCGAGCCGCAGCCGAGCCACAGCCAAGGCAGTCCCTGCATCATCCAGGCTCATCCAAGGCAGTCCCTGAGTCATCCAGCCTCATCCAAGGTGATCCCGGCGTCGTCCAGGCTCATTCCAAGGTGGTCCAGGCGTCGTCCGGGCGCATCCAAGCCACATCCAAGACGACGTCGGCGTCGTTCAGGCACATTCAAGGCGGTCCTGGTGTCGCACAGGCGCATCAAACGCGCATCAAAGGCAGTCCCAGCATCGTCTACGCGCATCCATGGTGATCCCAGTTTCGTCCAGGCGCCACCAAGGCGGTCCCAGGATTGTCCAGGCGCATACAAGGCGGTCCAGGCGTTGTCCAGGCACATCCAAGGCGTTCCAGAGGTCACTAGACGCATCCAAGGCAATCCCAGCATTGTCCAGGCACATCCAAGACTGTCCCAGCGCCGATCAGGCGCATCCAAAGTGCATCCGAGGTGGTCCCGGTGTCGTCTAGGCGCAACAAAGGCAGTCCCTGTGTCGTCCAGGAGCATCCAAGGCAGTCTTGGCATAGTCCAGGCGCATCCATGACGCATCCATGACGCATCCGAGGCACATCCTAGGCAGTCCCGAAGTCATCCAGGCGCATCCACGGTGGTACTGGAGTAGTCCAGGCGTATCAAAGACATATCCGAGGCAGTCCCGGCGTCGTCCAGGCGCATCCAAGGTGCATCCTTGACAGTCCCGTAGTCGTCCAGCCTCATCCAAGGCAGTCCCGGCTTCGTCTAGGCGCATACAAGTAGGTCACGGCGTGATCCAGACGCATCCAAGGCCGTCCCGGCTTTGTCCAGGCGCATCCAAGGTGATACCGGCGTCTTTCAGGCCTATCCAAGGTGGTCGCGGCTGTCCAGGCTCATCCAAGGCAGTCCCTGAGTCATCCAGCCTCATTCAAGGTGATCCTGACGTCATCCAGGCTCATTCCAAGGCGGTCAAGGCGTCGTCCGGGCGCATCCAAGTCGCATCCAAGTCACATCCAAGACGATGTTGGCGTCGTTCAGGCACATTCAAGGCGGTCCTGGTGTCGCACAGGCGCATCAAACGCGCATCAAAGGCAGTCCCAGCATCGTCTACGCGCATCCATGGTGGTCCCAGTGTCGTCCAGGCGCCATCAAGGCGGTCCCAGGATCCTCCAGGCGCATACAAGGCGGTCCAGGCGTTGTCCAGGCACATCCAAGGCGTTCCAGAGGTCACTAGACGCATCCAAGGCAATCCCAGCATCGTCCAGGCACATCCAAGACTGTCCCAGCACCGATCAGGCGCATCCAGGCTCATCCAAGGCAGTCCCTGAGTCATCCAGCCTCATCCAAGGTGATCCTGACGTCATCCAGGCTCATTCCAAGGCGGTCCAGGCGTCGTCCGGGCGCATCCAAGTCACATCCAAGACGATGTCGGCGTCGTTCAGGCACATTCAAGGCGGTCCTGGTGTCGCACAGGCGCATCAAACGCGCATCAAAGGCAGTCCCAGCATCGTCTACGCGCATCCATGGTGGTCCCAGTGTCGTCCAGGCGCCATCAAGGCGGTCCCAGGATCCTCCAGGCGCATACAAGGCGGTCCAGGCGTTGTCCAGGCACATCCAAGGCGTTCCAGAGGTCACTAGACGCATCCAAGGCAATCCCAGCATCGTCCAGGCACATCCAAGACTGTCCCAGCGCCGATCAGGCGCATCCAGGCTTATCCAAGGCAGTCCCTGAGTCATCCAGCCTCATCCAAGGTGATCCTGACGTCGTCCAGGCTCATTCCAAGGCGGTCCAGGCGTCGTCCGGGCGCATCCAAGTCACATCCAAGACGATGTCGGCGTCGTTCAGGCACATTCAAGGCGGTCCTGGTGTCGCACAGGCGCATCAAACGCGCATCATAGGCAATCCCAGCGTCGTCTCCGCGCATCCATGGTGGTCCCAGTGTCGTCCAGGCGCCATCAAGGCGGTCCCAGGATCCTCCAGGCGCATACAAGGCGGTCCAGGCGTTGTCCAGGCACATCCAAGGCGTTCCAGAGGTCACTAGACGCATCCAAGGCAATCCCAGCATCGTCCAGGCACATCCAAGACTGTCCCAGCGCCGATCAGCACATCCAAAGTGCATCCGAGGTGGTCCCGGTGTCGTCTAGGCGCAACAAAGGCAGTCCCTGCGTCGTCCAGGAGCATCCAAGGCGGTCTTACCATAGTCCAGCCGCATCCGAGGCACATCCTAGGCAGTCCCGAAGTCATCCAGGCGCATCCACGGTGGTACTGGCGTAGTCCAGGCGTATCAAAGACATATCCGAGGCAGTCCCGGCGTCGTCCAGGCGCATCCAATGTGCATCCTTGACAGTCCCTTAGTCGTCCAGCCTCATCCAAGGGAGTCCTGGGGTCGTCCAGGGGCATCCAAGGCGCATCCAACGCTGTCCCGGCGTCATCCAGGCACATCAAAAGCACATCCAAGACGGTCCCAGCAACGTCCAGACACATCCAAGGCGGTCCTGGTGTCGTACAGGCGCATCAGAGGCGCATCAGAGGCGCATCAGAGGCGCATCCAAGCAGCATCCAAGGCAGTCCCGGCGTTGTCCAGGCGCATACAAGACGCATTCAAGGCAATCCCGGCGTTTTTCAGCTGCATCCTAGGCGGTCCTGGTCCGTCCAGGCGCAACCAAGGCACATCCAAAGAAGTTCCGGCGTCGTCCAGGCGCATCCAAGGCAGTCCCGGTGTCTTCCAGGTTCATCCAAAGCATGTCCAAGGCGTTACCCGCAGCCGAGCCGCAGCCCAGCCGCAGCCGAGCCGCAGCCCAGCCGCAGCCGAGCCGCAGCCGAGCCGCAGCCGAGCCGCAGCCGAGCCGCAGCCGAGCCGCAGCCAAGGCAGTCCCTGCATCATCCAGGCGCATCCAAGGCACATCTAAGGCAGTCCCGGCTTCGTCCAGGCGCATACAAGTAGGTCACGGCATGATCCAGACGCATCCAAGGCAGTCCCGGCTTTGTCCAGGCGCATCCAAGGTGATACCGGCGTCTTTCAGGCCTATCCAAGGCGGTCACGGAGTCATCCAGGCTCATCCAAGGCAGTCCCTGAGTCATCCAGCCTCATCCAAGGTGATCCTGACGTCGTCCAGGCTCATTCCAAGGCGGTCCAAGCGTCGTCCGGGCGCATCCAAGTCACATCCAAGACGATGTCGGCGTCGTTCAAGCACATTCAAGGCGGTCCTGGTGTCGCACAGGCGCATCAAACGCGCATCAAAGGCAGTCCCAGCGTCGTCTACGCGCATCCATGGTGGTCCCAGTGTCGTCCAGGCGCCATCAAGGCGGTCCCAGGATCCTCCAGGCGCATACAAGGCAGTCCAGGCGTTGTCCAGGCACCTCCAAGGCGTTCCAGAGGTCACTAGACGCATCCAAGGCAATCCCAGCATCGTCCAGGCACATCCAAGACTGTCCCAGCGCCGATCAGGCGCATCTAGGCTCATCCAAGGCAGTCCCTGAGTCATCCAGCCTCATCCAAGGTGATCCTGACGTCGTCCAGGCTCATTCCAAGGCGGTCCAGGCGTCGTCCGGGCGCATCCAAGTCACATCCAAGACGATGTCGGCGTCGTTCAGGCACATTCAAGGCGGTCCTGGGGTCGCACAGGCGCATCAAACGCGCATCAAAGGCAATCCCAGCGTCGTCTCCGCGCATCCATGGTGGTCCCAGTGTCGTCCAGGCGCCATCAAGGCGGTCCCAGGATCCTCCAGGCGCATACAAGGCGGTCCAGGCGTTGTCCAGGCACATCCAAGGCGTTCCAGAGGTCACTAGACGCATCCAAGGCAATCCCAGCATCGTCCAGGCACATCCAAGACTGTCCCAGCGCCGATCAGGCGCATCCAAAGTGCATCCGAGGTGGTCCCGGTGTCGTCTAGGCGCAACAAAGGCAGTCCCTGCGTCGTCCAGGAGCATCCAAGGCGGTCTTGCCATAGTCCAGCCGCATCCGAGGCACATCCTAGGCAGTCCCGAAGTCATCCAGGCGCATCCACGGTGGTACTGGCGTAGTCCAGGCGTATCAAAAACATATCCGAGGCAGTCCCGGCGTCGTCCAGGCGCATCCAATGTGCATCCTTGACAGTCCCTTAGTCGTCCAGCCTCATCCAAGGGAGTCCTGGGGTCGTCCAGGGGCATCCAAGGCGCATCCAACGCTGTCCCGGCGTCATCCAGGCACATCAAAAGCACATCCAAGACGGTCCCAGCAACGTCCAGACACATCCAAGGCGGTCCTGGTGTCGTACAGGCGCATCAGAGGCGCATCAGAGGCGCATCAGAGGCGCATCCAAGCAGCATCCAAGGCAGTCCCGGCGTTGTCCAGGCGCATACAAGACGCATTCAAGGCAATCCTGGCGTTTTTCAGGTTCATCCTAGGCGGTCCTGGTCCGTCCAGGCGCAACCAAGGCACATCCAAAGAAGTCCCGGCGTCGTCCAGGCGCATCCAAGGCAGTCCCGGTGTCTTCCAGGTTCATCCGAAGCATGTCCAAGGCGTTACCCGCAGCCGAGCCGCAGCCGAGCCGCAGCCGAGCCGCAGCCGAGCCGCAGCCGAGCCGCAGCCGAGCCGCAGCCCAGCCGCAGCCCAGCCGCAGCCGAGCCGCAGCCGAGCCGCAGCCGAGCCGCAGCCGAGCCGCAGCCGAGCCGCAGCCAAGGCGCAGCCAAGGCAGTCCCTGCATCATCCAGGCTCATCCAAGGCAGTCCCTGAGTCATCCAGCCTCATCCAAGGTGATCCCGGCGTCGTCCAGGCTCATTCCAAGGCGGTCCAGGCGTCGTCCGGGCGCATCCAAGCCACATCCAAGATGATGTCGGCGTCGTTCAGGCACAGTCAAGGCGGTCCTGGTGTCGCACAGGCGCATCAAACGCGCATCAAAGGCAGTCCCAGTATCGTCTACGCGCATCCAAGGTGGTCCCAGTGTCGTCCAGGCGCCACCAAGGCGGTCCCAGGATCGTCCAGGCGCATACAAGGCGGTCCAGGCGATGTCCAGGCACATCCAAGGCAATCCCGGCATCGTCCAGGCGCATACAAGCCGGATTCGGTGTCGTCCAAGCGCATCCAGTGCGATCCCAGCTCCATCCAGGTGCATCCAAGGGGGTCCCGGCGTCGTCCAGGCGCATACAAGGTGGTTCTCCGGCGTCGTCCAGGCGTGACCAAGGCGATCCCAGTGTCCAAGCACATCCGAGGCGCATTCAAGGCAATTTCAAGGCTCATCCAAGGCGGTCCAAGAGTCTTCCAGATGCATCCAAGGCAGTTCTGACGTCGTCCAGGCACATCCAAGGTAGTCCCGAAGTCATCCAGGTGCATCCGACGCGGTCCCGGCATCGTCCAGGCGCATCCGAGGCAGGCCCGGCTTCGTCTAGGCACATCAAAGGCAGTCTCGGCGTCGACTAGGCGCATCCAAGTCAGTCGCGGCGTCGTCCAGGCGCATTCAAGTTTGTCCTGGCTTCGTCTCAGCGCATCCAAGGCGGTCCTGGCGTTGTCCAGGCGTATCCCAGGCAGTCCTGGCTTCGTCCAAGCGCATCCAAGGCGGTCTTTGCTTAGTCCAGGCGCATTCGAAGCAGTCCTGGCTTCATCCAGGAAATTCCAAGGCAGCGTACCAAATTGCTCAGTGCAACAAAAAAAAAAAACACCATTGCAGAAGACCTACCTGCAGTCGTGGATATGGTCTCCGTCATGCTGCCTCATTTACATTAATAAAGAAATCATTTTATTTACTTTTGTTTAGTAGGATATAATGTTTTAAATATTGTGCCCCTTACTTTGAATTGAATATTAATTATTGCTGTTATTTCATTTAATATTATGTTTGCTCATTATTTTATTGTATTTTCTTCAGCATTCAGCAGTTGGTCAAGAATGTTTAGAGTTTAAAAATTCATAATTTATTTTTTAATTTCAGGCAAAGTGATGCACATTCAATCTGTTTTGTTAGACACAAAAACAATGTTATAATAAAGTTATTCTTTACTTTAAGTTGATCTTTCCTTTTTATTTAATTTTGTTTTCTTTAATCATTGAAGAATCATTAAAGTTTAATGTTAATAAGGGTACAAGCGTGGGGGGCTCAAAATGTTTTTTTTCTCTCTGGGGGGCATCAGGGAATTGATTGAGCAGCACTGAACTAAGCGCAGGCACAGGGCATGGCAGGGCAGGGGTGGGCAGGGTAGGGCAGGGCAGGGCAGGGCAGGGGTGGGCAGGGTAGGGCAGGGCAGGGATGGGCAGGGTAGGGCAGGGCAGGGCAAGGGTGGGCAGTTTCAACCAGATGCGGGCAAATGACATAGCCGCACACAAAAGACTTATGCTAGTTGCGTTAATCTGTCGATGGTGTTTTCCACCATTGATGCGTTGGCATCAAGCTAACCAACCTTAGCATTCATCACATTTTCTTCACATACTGTGTCAAATCTGTATTGGGTGGTTCGCAGCCACCAAAATATTTGAGCCACTAAGCTTCAATCAGTTTTTGGTATACATAATATATTGTATGCGGTGAGTATTGTTATATTTTCTGACTACAAGTGTTGCTGCCAAGTTTGTGTTCAAATATCAGTGATATATTGGAGTTATAATGACTGTAACATTAATGTAGAATTGTTAGCTTGGTTGTGTTAGTCTGTCGATGGTGTTTTCCATAATGCGTTAGCATCAAGCTAACCAAGCTTAGCATTCATCACATTTTCTTCACACACTGTGTCAAATCTGTATTGGGTGGTTCGCAATCACCAAAATATTTGAGCCCCTAAGCTTCAATCACTTTTTAGTATACATAATATATGCCTCTGAGTTTAGTTATATTTTCTGCCTACAAGTGTTGCTGTAAAGTTTGTGTTCAAATATCAGTTATATTGGATTTATATGACTGCAACATTAATCTAGAATTGTTAGCATTGTATGTTAGCATTAAGCTCAGACAAAACTAAAACATCCGGGAGTTGCTAAAATACTTGTCGTACAGTGTGACTTTTGTAAATGAGAAATAATGACTTACTTGTTTGCTGTTCTTCTCAAGTATTCAGATCATAATGGCTGACGTAATTTTTGGAACTCCAAATGAACATATGGAATTTACAGTAGACCATTGAAAGGCAGGCAAATGCAACTCGTGCAGCCCCCTAAAAAAATTACAAAAGGAAAATAGTTCATTTAATTTATTTTTTACGTTATAAAAACCTACAGTCATAGCATAATTGAAAAGAATGTAAAGAATTAAATAAAAACAGCTTGCACATAATGATTTCATGCTTGTAACAGACTTGAGCCTATATATGGTCTGCAGAAACGAGCTCTAAGAGTAATATGTTGTGTACATCCGAAACGTTCATCTCAGCCTCTTTTTACTCAGCTAGGTATCCTCACTGCTTTTCAAGTCAATCATCTTCAAATTGGTCTCTTGCTTCATGGCTCATTGGGGAGAACCCTTCCCCTATTTTTTCATAACTTATTTAGACAGAATTCTCAGGTCCATAATTACCCCACATGCAGCTCAAATGACCTCAGACCACCAATAGCCCGTACAGCCCAAACTCAATTTAACATACTAGGCTACAGAGGGTCAAAGATTTACAATTCGCTTCCACTATTTTTATGGGACTTTTCTCACCAATTTAAGAAGGCTCTGAAATCACTTATCTTAGACACTAAATACTTTCCATATGGTATGCTAAATGAACCTGGCTGGATCCATTCATTATTCTCTTTAGTTATAGTTTTGGTGTGCTTTTTCCCTATTGTTGTATGCCTTATCCCTGTTATTAATGTTTCTTTTTTCATCTGTATGACATGTATTAGGATGCATATTTCTCTATCCATTGAAATTTTACCTTAAATGTATTCATATTGTGCTCGGTGGCGCACTGGGTAGCACGTCCGCCTCACAGTTAGGAGGGTGCGGGTTCGATTCCACCTCCGGCCCTCCCTGTGCGGAGTTTGCATGTTCTCCCCGAGCCCGCGTGGGTTTTCTCCGGGCACTCCGGTTTCCTCCCACATCCCAAAAACATGCTTGGTAGGCCGATTGATCACTCCAAATTGTCCCTAGGTGTGAGTGCGAGTGCGAATGGTTGTTTGTCTCTGTGCCCTGCGATTGGCTGGCAACCGGTTCAGGGTGTCCCCCGCCTACTGCCCGATGACGGCTGGGATAGGCTCCAGCACGCCCGCGACCCCCGTGGGGACTAAGCGGTTCAGAAAATGGATGGATGGATGGATGTATTCATATTTCTGGAGAATGCTACTTTGCAAGCCCCTGGAGGGTTTTTTAGACATTCTTTTTCACATGTATTTAATCTATGTACATTTTAAATGTTTTTGTATGTGAAAATAAACAAACAAAATAATTAAAAAATTAAGCAAAAGTATACAACATGTGAAATTAGATTAACATTACTTCTCTAAAACGCTTAAACGCTCAAACTCGGCCACAATATGTCAATAATAATAATCCAGCTGGTTATCAACACTTTTGGAGAAAAGCTGATACTACCTGCAGCCGTGGATATATGGTCTCCGTCATGCTGCCTTATTTTCATTAAAAAAACAGCACAAATTGTTTTATTTATTTTTGTTTTGTAGGTTAAAATGTTTTATATATTGTGCTCCAGAGTTAATGGTGCTAATTACTTTGAATTGAATATTATTTATTGCTGTTATTTAATATTATGTATGTTAATTATTATTTTATTGTATTTTTTTAGCATAAAATGGCAGTTGGTCAAGAATGTTTAGCATTTAAATAATCATAATTTATCTTAATTTCAGGCAAAGTGATGCACTTTGAATCTGTTCTGTTACAAACTAAAAAACAATGTTATTAATAAAGTTATTCTTTATTGTAAGTTGATCTTTCTTTTTATTTATTTTTTGTTTTCTTTAATCATTAAAGAAACATTAAAGTTTAATGTTAATAAGGGTACAAGCTTGGGGGTGGCGCAAAATGTTTTCTTCTCCCTAGGGGGGGGGGCATCTCAGAAAATGATTGAGAAACACTGATCTCAACGCAGGCGCAGGGCAGGGCAGGGGTGGGCAGTTTCAACCAGATGCAGGCACATGACATAGCCGCAAACAAAAGACTGATGCTGGTTGTGTTAGTCTGTCGATGGTGCTTTCAATAATGCGTTAGCATCAAGCTAACCAAGCTTAGCATTCATCACATTTTCTTCACATACTGTGTCAAATCTGTATTGGGTGGTTCGCAGTCACCAGCATATTTGAGCCACTAAACATCAATCAATTTTTAGTATACATAATATATGCGCGTGAGTATTGTTATATTTTCTGCCTATAAGTGTTGCTGCAAAGTTTGTGATCAAATGTTGGTGTTATATTGGAGTTATAACAACTGCAACATTGATCTATAATTGTTAGCATTGTATGTTAACATTAAGCTCAGACAAAACTAAAACATCTTGGAGATGCTAAAATACTTGTCGTAAAGTGTGACTTTTGTAAATGAGTGATAATGACTTACTTGTTTGCTGTTCTCAAGTATTCAGATCACAATGGCTGACGTAATTTTGGAACTCCAAATGAACACACATGAAGCATCCATTACACCATTGAAATGCAGGCAAATGCAACTCGCGCAGGCCCCTAAAAAAAACAATAAAAAACAAAAATAGTTTATTTTGTTTGTTTTTTACTTCATAACCTACAGTAATAGCATAATTGAAAAGAATGTAAAGAATTACAGAAAGGGTTGTACATAATGATTTCATGCTTCAGTATAATACAAAGAGTTGAGCCACTAAACTTCAATCAGTTATTAGTATACATAATATACAGGACTGTCTCAGGAAATTAGAATATTGTGATAAAGTTCTTTATTTTCTGTAATGCAATTAAAGAAACAAAAATGTCGTACATTCTGGATTCATTACAAATCAACTGAAATATTGCAAGCCTTTCATTATTTTAATGTTGCTGATTATGGCATAGAGCTTAAGAAAACTCAAATATCCTTTGTCAAAATATTAGAATATCATGAAATAGTATACTAGTAAGGTAAAGCAATCAAAACTAAACCACGTTTTCCCTCCTGTGTTCTGACCAACAGCCGGGGGTAAAAAGAGCATAACCATCCGAGCCAACCCCCGATACAGTCCTCAGGCTCCCCAACAATAGCGGTAGCAGTTTGCATTATTTTATTGCAAAGTTTTTCCTTATTCAGATTTGTTTCAAGATTAGTTACAGTTAGACTTCACTTTAATGTTTAATGCAGTTATTGCAATTTTGTTGTTTTATCACAGTAGATTGGTTTATTTACATTTTAAAAACCAGTAGCCATTCATTTACAAATATAATTGCACTTAAGTTTACATATTTAAATGTTCAGATATTAAGATGTGACACAGATTTTGCATGATTTGAAAGAGGCAAAATAATATGCTTACTCTTTCAAATATATTAGTATAATCATTTGTTTCAGATGTAATTATTTTCTGAATAAAAATTAAATTTGGTGTTCAAAAAGTCATTTTTCAAACCTGAGTCTTGAAAAAGAGGGGGTCCTCTTGTAATCGGGGTCGTTTTATATTTGGGCCAATACAGTAATATGAAATTAGATTAACATTACTTCTCTAAAACGCTTAAACCCTCAAACTCGGCCACAATATGGCAATATTAATATTCCAGCTGGTTATCAACACTTTTGGACAGTCAAATATAATACTGTATGAACATCAATTGAAAACGAAGCAACACGGCACATAATATTTTCAAATAGACGAGATAAACACATTTTTCACGAGACATACTTTGAGGTTTGCCCATTTTTAAGGGCAAGCCTATAAATCATTCTATTACACACCATTTCTATACATTTGTAGAGCAGTTTAGAGGGAAAAAATCGTGAAGTATGGTAGGCCAAGCTACAAGCTAAAACTCCGTCGTGTTGCCCCGAATATGCTGTGTTAGCGCTAAACTACGCGCGAACGAGAACAATTACTACAATACTACCAATATTAGTACAATAGTCCATCGTATCATTTAATAAAGTCGTTTATTATTAAACTCTCCATATTATTACAATTGTTGGTAGTAGTTAACATCGTTCTTACCTCATACGTTTCAACGCAAGTTAAAAAGGAGACAGCCGCCAATTGATTACACACACCTGCGCAGTTCACAGTTAAACTCGGCCACAATATGGCAACATTAATATTCTAGAATATTCCAGCTGGTTATTAACACTTTTGGGCAGTCAAAGAAACCAAAAATATTGTATGAAGATCAACCAATTGAAAGCGAAGCAACACGGCACATCATATTTTCAAATTAACGAGATAAACACGTTTTTAACGAGACATACCTTTAGGTTTGTCCATATTTAGGGGCAAGTCTATCAATCATTCTAACAGTACAAATCATTTCCATACATTTGTAGAGCAGTTTAGAGGGGGAAAAAATGTGAAGGATGGTAAGCCAAGCTACAAGCTAAAACTCCGTCGTGTTGCCCCGAATGCTGTGTTCGCGCCAACGCGCGAACGAGAACAATTGCTACAATACTACCAATATTAGTACAATAGTTCATCGTATAATTTAATAAAGTTGTTTATTATTCAACTCTTCATATTATTACGATTCTTTGTAATAGTTAACATCGTTCTTACCTCATGCGTTTCAATGCTATTTAAAAAGGAGACCGCCGGCAATTGATTACACACAGCTGCGCAATTCACAGTCAAACTCGGCCACAATATGGCAATATTAATATTCCAGCTGGTTAACACTTTTGGGCAATCAAAGACACCAAAAATACTTTATTAACATCAACCAATTGAAAACGAAGCAACACGGCACATCATATTTTCAAATAAACGAGATAAACACATTTTTAACGAGACTTACCTTTAGGTTTGCCCAGTTGTAGAGCAGTTTAGAGGGAAAAAAATCGTGAAGGATGGTAAGCCAAGCTACGAGCTAAAACTCCGTCGTGTTGCTCCGAATGCTGTGTTAACGAGAACAATTACTACAACACTACCAATATTAGTACGACAATAGTTCATCGAATAATTTAATAAAGTTGTTTATTATTTAACTCTCCATATTATTACGATTGTTGGTAGTAGTTAATTTACAATACATCGTTCTTACCTCATGCTTTTCACCGCAATTTAGAATGGAGAGAGCCGGCATGCGATTACACTTGCGCTACTGTTGGCCGGTGAGTGAACGATTCGGAAGGAAAAGGAACGACTCTTTTCCTTTCATATATAACTTCAACCAGTAAATATCAGTAATGCCCATTGAAGCTGGTGCTACCCAGCCGTAAAACAAAACGAAGAAGAAAATCAGCCAATCAGCTGATCGACCGGGTGAGAGACTGTTGCCAACGAATCAGTGTGTAAGTGTTGTATTATAGAAAGAAATGTGTTAATTAACCCAGCCAATTATTATCATATATAATAATTTTGGGGTAGTTGTATTGTTTAATGTGTATGGGTTATTTCCACTAGATATTATTAAAAAAAAAAAAAAAAGGCTTATCATTTTGTGTGTTTGTGTGTGGGGGGGATTCGTTGAACGATTCGTTTGAACGAATCTTATGAGTGAACAGGATGCCAGTCGAAATAGCCGACTGGTTAGTGACTTGGGCTCTTGCTTGGTAAGAACTTGGTTCAATCCCAGATGAGAGAAAATACCCAGATGTGCTTTTGTTGTGCAATTAACCCTTTATTTATTTATTCTTTTTTTTTTTACCTCGTGTAGTGTACTTAATGAAGTGTCCATGATGTGTACCTACATCATATATATTATATTGTCATATAAAGCAGTTAACCAAATGTCAGATTTTTGTTTGCATGCCCAAAAAATTAAAAACAAGGAATAAAGCACCAGACAAGTTTTAACAGGTTTTAATGTTTATTAAAATAATAATAATATTACAAGTAAATTTCCAGCCAGCAATCTAATGTGAAATTGCAGTAGATATATTGGATAACAATATTTAGGCGTATATATGCATACACGTTATTTAAAAACTACTACAAGTGTTATAAAATCAAGATTACCCAAAGAGAAGCATAATCATTGTTTCATAACGGTGCATCCCTTCATGCAATAAAGTTGGCCGTTAGCTTGGAGAAAACGCACATAAAAGAAGTGGTGTTTTAGTGAGTGGTTCTTTCTTTCCTTGGCAAATCGTAAATCGACATCCTGGCTTACATAGTTCGCAACACGTTCACTGACTGATCCGTTGATGCACGGGAAGGAAGGCAGTTGACCCATTGACTCGTTCCCTCACTGATTCATTCTCGCGATGAACTGGAAATGCGAATCACTCACTCACTGATTCGTTCACTCACTGATACGTTCGTTGGTAAACGGGAAATGCAATTCACGACTCGTTCGTGAACGGGAGGTGACGTCATTAACTTCTTCGTTTTGTTTTACGGCGAGGTGGCACCAGCTTCAATGCGCATTACTGACACCTACTGGTTGAAGTCATATGAACTGAAAAAAGAACGAATCACTTTAGGAAGTGATTCGGTCACTCTCGTTCACTGAAAACATTCGTTCTTTTGAACACATCGTTCACTCACTCGCCAACACTCGCAGTGAGCACCAGTGAGCTATAAATTTCAACTCTTGCCACACATATTATCCATGGACAAATCAGTAAAATTAGTA
The DNA here is from genome assembly GCF_024217435.2 of Syngnathus scovelli. NCBI lineage: Eukaryota > Metazoa > Chordata > Actinopteri > Syngnathiformes > Syngnathidae > Syngnathus > Syngnathus scovelli. Next base: position 14,073,211 of record NC_090854.1, on the reverse strand, counting down.
CGTAGTAGTATTTTAAAGTAATGTGAGTGCTAACTTAAGGCATGACTAACGGGAAGAAGCAGAAGGGTTCGGACACAGCGGTGAGGTTCTTCACATGGGACTTTTACTTACACACACTTGAATGCAGGCTTGTGATGCTTTCGAATTCTTTTTGGTCTTCTTAGGTGCAAGGGACCAATGACAGCAGCGTGGTGAGCAAAGTGTCTGCTGCAGCCCAGGGCTACTTCCACGATTGCTTTCAGCAGCACTTCGTGTGCAAAGTGGCGAGGAGATCGCCACTCATCAACAGGTCAGACACAAAGCTCCCCTGTTTGTTAGTCAACACACAACACATTCACGTAGACGCAGACACGACTGGCGACATAACAAATGAATGTGTGCTGCCTGCAGGAACACGTGATGTCATGTCACATGCTTGTAATAATATGCGAAATGTGCTCCGTAAGGCAGTTGGATTGGAAGAGTTGTGTAAAATGTTGCATGGTTGTGCATTGTGGAAGGATTAAGTTGCATAAAATATACTGAATACGATCTGCAGGAGTATTTCAAAAGGTGGGCACGAGCTAGCCAGGAGTCGAACCTAGAATCTTCTGATCCGTAGTCAGACGCGTTATCCATTGCGCCACTAGCCCCACACGTAATTCAGACAGGCGAACCCCATCCCCACTACCACCTTGCATAAAATACGCAAGAGGATTTCAAAAAGAGGACTCGAGCTAGCCAGGAGTCGAACCTAGAATCTTCTGATCCGTAGTCAGACGCGTTGTCCATTGCGCCACTAGCCCCACACGTAATTCAAACAAGCGAACCCCATCCCCACTACCACCTTGCATAAAATACGCTGCGAGAGGGTTTCAAAAAGAGGAATCGAGCTAGCCAGGAGTCGAACCTAGAATCTTCTGATCCGTAGTCAGACACGTTATCCATTGCGCCACTAGCCCCACACGTAATTCAAACAAGCGAACCCCATCCCCACTACCACCTTGCATAAAATACGCTGCAAGAGGATTTCAAAAAGAGGGATCGAGCTAGCCAGGAGTCGAACCTAGAATCTTCTGATCCGTAGTCAGACGCGTTATCCATTGCGCCACTAGCCCCACACGTAATTCACACAGGCGAACCCCATCCACACTACCACCTTGCATAAAATACGCTGCAAGAGGATTTCAAAATGAGGAATCAAGCTAGCCAGGAGTCGAACCTAGAATCTTCTGATCCGTAGTCAGACGCTTTATCCATTGCGCCACTAGCCCCACACGGAACTCACACAAGCGAACCCCATCCCCACGACCAACGTGCATAAAATACGCGATGCAAGAGGATTTCAGAAAGTGGAATCGAGCTAGCCAGGAGTCGAACCTAGAATCTTCTGATCCGTAGTCAGACACGTTATCCATTGCGCCACTAGCCCCACACGTAATTCAGACAGGCGAACCCCATCCCAACGACCATCTTGCATAAAATACACTGGAAGAGGATTTCAAAAAGTGGAATCGAGCTAGCCAGGAGTCGAACCTAGAATCTTCTGATCCGTAGTCAGACGCGTTATCCATTGCGCCACTAGCCCCACACGTAACTCAGACAGGTGAACCCCATCCCCACTACCAACTTGCATAAAATACGCTATGCAAGAGGATTTCAAAAAGTGGAGTCGAGCTAGCCAGGAGTCGAACCTAGAATCTTCTGATCCGTAGTCAGACGCGTTATCCATTGCGCCACTAGCCCCACACGTAATTCAGACAGGCGAAGCCCATCCCCACGACCAACGTGCATAAAATACGCGATGCAAGAGGACTTCAAAAAGTGGAATTGAGCTAGCCAGGAGTCGAACCTAGAATCTTCTGATCCGTAGTCAGACGCGTTATCCATTGCGCCACTAGCCCGACACATAACTCAGACAGGTGAACCCCATCCCCACGACCAACGTGCATAAAATACGCGATGCAAGAGGATTTCAAAACGTGGAATCGAGCTAGCCAGGAGTCTAACCTAGAATCTTCTGATCCGTAGTCAGACGCGTTATCCATTGCGCCACTAGCCCCACACGGGATCCAGACAGGCGAACCCCATCCCCACGACCAACGTGCATAAAATACGCGATGCAAGAGGATTTCAAAAAGTGGAATCGAGCTAGCCAGGAGTCGAACCTAGATTCTTCTGATCCGTAGTCAGACGCGTTATCCATTGCGCCACTAGCCCCACACGTAATCCAGACAGGTGAACCCCATCCCCACTACCAACTTGCATAAAATACGCTATGCAAGAGGATTTCAAAAAGTGGAATCGAGCTAGCCAGGAGTGGAACCTGGAATCTTCTGATCCGTAGTCAGACGCGTTATCCATTGCGCCACTAGCCCCACACGGGATTCAGACAGGCGAACCCCATCCCCACGACCAACGTGCATAAAATACGCTATGCAAGAGGATTTCAAAAAGTGGAATCGAGCTAGCCAGGAGTCGAACCTAGAATCTTCTGATCCGTAGTCAGACGCGTTATCCATTGCGCCACTAGCCCCACACGGGATTCAGACAGGCGAACCCCATCCCCACGACCAACGTGCATAAAATACGCGATGCAAGAGGATTTCAAAAAGAGGAATCGAGCTGGCCAGGAGTCGAACCTAGATTCTTCTGATCCGTAGTCAGACGCGTTATACATTGCGCCACTAGCCCCACACATAATTCAGACAGGTGAATCCCATCCCCACTACCAACTTGCATAAAATACGCTATGCAAGAGGATTTCAAAAAGTGGAATCGAGCTAGCCAGGAGTCGAACCTAGAATCTTCTGATCCGTAGTCAGACGCGTTATCCATTGCGCCACTAGCCCTTCATGAAGTAAAGGCAGGCCAGTTCCATCCCCAGGATCAACCTACAATGTATACGAGCTGCAAGAGGATTTCAAAAAGTGGAATCGAGCTAGCCAGGAGTCGAACCTAGAATCTTCTGATCCGTAGTCAGACGCGTTATCCATTGCGCCACTAGCCCCACATGTAATTCAGACAGGCGAACACCATCCCCACTACCAACTTGCATAAAATGCACCAAGAGGATTTCTAAAACTGGAACTGAGCTAGCCAGGAGTCGAACCTAGAATCTTCTGATCCGTAGTCAGACGCGTTATCCATTGCGCCACTAGCCCCACACAAGATTCAGACAGGCGAACCCCCTCCCCACGACCAACTTGCATAAAATATGTGCAAAAGGAATTCAAGAAGTGGAGTTGAGCTAGCCAGGAGTCGAACCTAGAATCTTCTGATCCGTAGTCAGACGCGTTATCCATTGCGCCACTAGCCCCACATGGAAATCAGACAGGCGATCTCCATCCCCACGACCAACTTGCATAAAATACGCTATGCAAGAGGATTTCAAAAAGTAGAATCGAGCTAGCCAGGAGTCGAACCTAGAATCTTCTGATCCGTAGTCAGACGCTTTATCCATTGCGCCACTAGCCCTACACGATGTCGTGACAGGCCGGGCCCATCCCCAGGATGAAATTGCATAAAATGGGCTGAATATGATTTCAAAAGGTGGAATCGAGCTAGCCAGGAGTCAAACCTAGAATCTTCTGATTCGTAGTCAGACGCGTTATCCATTGCGCCACTAGCCCCACACAGGTCCTGCGGAAGCCAGCCCCTTCCCCAGGATTAACTTACAATACATAATTTCAATAATTTATTGAGCTAGCCAGGAGTCGAACCTAGAATCTTCTGATCCGTAGTCAGACGCGTTATCCATTGCGCCACTAGCCCTTCACGGAGTACAGGCAGGCCAGTCCCATCCCCAGGATCAACTTGCAATGTATACGAGCTGCAAGAAGATTTCAAAAAGTGGATCGAGCTAGCCAGGAGTCGAACCTAGAATCTTCTGATCCGTAGTCAGACGCGTTATCCATTGTGCCACTAGCCCTGCGCTCTTCATTGGAATGCGTGTTCCATGTGATTAAGTGTTAATCACTGTAAATGGCTCCATATTGTGGAACAAAATATACCATTACTCTCGGTCATTTTTATATTTTTTTTCATTTATTATAAAGTGGTTCAGATAATGATAAATGGATGATACTACTGCTCAGTGTATGTCTCCTATTTTTTAAAATTTTTGACCCAGTGTTAAAATTGAGTTTCTCTTTTTGACTATTCAATATTAATTCAACCCACATGCTATTTAGTGTTGTTTTGTTTTTTCATGAAAAAAAATACGTGAAGATTCCATTTGCCGCCAATGATATGCTTCATGAATAAAATATGTTAAACACAGTGTAATAACATTAATAAACATTAACACCTGTCAATCACAACATGATTATTAACAGACTTGCATCACATAATAATGACAGTAAAACACAATATTGTGTTAAATATGATGTAGGGGTTACTATGTGCGCTGGAGGGCAGTGGACCACTGTGTGCGGAACTTCCTGCAAGTCACACAACATTGTGCCAAGAGACAAGCAAGTTAACGTTTACCAAAATCCATCTCATTGTTTTTTTTTTTTATTATTATTATCCACACGTAATAACAACTTCTATTTTTCTGTCCTGTAGATTTTGTCTTTGGGTGCCGGCTTCGACTCGCTATATTTCCGCCTGTACGGAGACGCGGCACTCAACAAGGCAGTCGTGTTTGAAGTCGATTTCCCAGACGTGACTCGGCGAAAGGCGGCTCTGATCCAGTCCAATGTGTCGTTGTTGCAAATGTTGGACTCCCACCATGTACTTTCTTTGACAGGTGAAATACTACATTAACATTATAAATGTTTTGCTACATAGCTGATCATATATGTGTCTGTAGGGCCTTTGTTCGTGTCGAGCAGTCAGTACTTCCTGCTAGGAGTGGATGTGAGACATGATTCCCATGTAGAAGAAACTCTGGTAAAGGCGGGACTGGACCCGACTGCTCCTACTCTGATTCTTTCCGAAGTGGTGCTCACCTACATGGAAACACAACGGTGAATATCACAAAGCTTGGTCTTGTGCTTTTAAGAGGTTGCGGCAATCGTAATTGATGAAAATTATGTTCCTTCAGGTCCGATGACATCATTAGTTGGGCGGCGCGGTTCTTACCCCAGGCTCTCTTTGTGATGTACGAGCAGATCCATCCCCAAGATCCATTTGGTCGCATCATGCAGGAGCATTTCTCGAAACTGAATTCCACTCTGCATGCGCTTCGACAATATCCTGACATTGACGCACAAAAGCAGAGATTTCTTGACAAGGCTAGTATTTGCACATTTACACCTAATTTCCCTGCCATCCTTTTCGACTATTATTAAACAATATTATGGTTATATACTGACTTACAAGTTAAATTATTTTTTTGTCCAAGCTTTTAACTTAGTGTACTAAATACCATCCAAACACAAGTATAATTGTTACAAACAACTGTCTTGGAAATGTGTAAATATGAACACAAACAACATGGCTGTCTGCTGCGAAGCTAATTGTCGCTAAATGTCTTCACGTAAGATTATTTTTAATACGCCAGTTTCCAACACATCCTTTGCTAGGTGCTGCTGCTTTGGTTAGCGATAGAGTACAAATGAGTTAATTTCGATTTATTTACAACCATTGATTCAATGAGTGTGTGTCATTGCTATTTTGTTGTATTCAGGGATGGGAGCAGTGTGTGTGTTTGGATATGAACGAGTTCTTCCTCAGGCTAATTCCAGATGATGAGAGACACCGAGTGGAAAGTTTGGAACCTTTTGATGAGTACGAGGTTAGTTAAGACTAACCCCTACGAAATACTGATTTGTGGGTTCCTGGCTTATGTTGTCAAAACGATATAGACCATTAGTCATACTGTACGAGAAATTTTTGGTTGACAATAATACCATCTCTAATATTGGTCAGGAATGGCACCAGAAATGCTCGCACTACTTCATCCTCACTGCATCTCGAGGTTCTCTCACAGCGCAGTCTCTGCTAATCCATCCTGAAGGTGCTCATTGCTTTCATTTGCTGTTCTTACCCGTTTTGTCTTAAACCTGTATGGGATTACTTTTGCTCTGTCCTTCAGTGCTATTCCAGTGTCCATCTTGGAGCGCCACTGACCTCACTGTGAAAATGGAACCAGTTTGCGTGGAGGGCTTCGGGATGGCCTCGACGTTGTTGATTGGAGGACACATCCTGCTCACCGGAGGCTCCTGCAGGACCGGCCGAGGGGCTCAGAGTCGAGTCCTGCACCGAGGCCCTGAAGGATGGAAATCATTCCATGTCAAACCATCAACCCATTCGAGTGAGTTCATCTGAATTTTGAGCAATTAATGTTCATAGCATCAAGCAAAACATTTTCTTTTTGCTTTCTGTCAGGTGTTCGACTCTACCATAGCGTTACTTCTATTTCTGGGAGAGTCGCTGTTATGTACGGAGGGCGCGCTTCTCCCGTCAACCCGATCGGAGGCCTTGTCAAAGTCAACTTCAAATATGAAAGTTCACCAGGTCCTGAGGATGTACTTGAAGTCCATGAGGAGCAGATGACGTGTACAGGTGCTCATCCACCGCCTAGATGGAGACACTCTGCCACTCTAGTCTCTCATAAAGGTAAACTTTACCAGCAATTGTTGTGTTTTCCTTTCTAAATGATATAAAAAATAAACATCTTTGTTTTTCTGTAGGGAAAGACTTCTTGTTCATCTTTGGTGGAAAAAATGAGTCCGCAACAGTTTTGGGTGATGGCTATTTCCTGAATCTGGATCAGCAACATTGGACTGAGGTTGTGATTTTTCTCATTTTGCTGTTAAACATAATTGTAAGGAAGAGATGCATTTATGCAGATTTACTACGGCTGACGAGTTTTTTTTTTACCATACCTTGAGTGTCTGCCATAGCAAGATTTGAGAAATCTGACCAAGTAATTGGTCTTATATTATTGTCTTTCATCCATCCTGTTTCCATGGTGGCCTGAAATGCGATTGCCATAAAAAAATATATGCCATTAAATTTCAAAGAGTAAAACATTTGCTGTGCTTAATGTCCATACCTTTTTTTCCAGGTGGCAGTAGAAGGTGCTGCACCAGAGGCCCGGCATTCCCATTCAGCATGTTCCTACCAGGGTGGGCTGGTCCTGTTCGGAGGGCACGGAAAAAGGGGAGAGCCGCTCGGGGACATCGTGGTGATGAAGCCAAATGAGAGAGGCTTCTGCTGGGAGACGATAGATGTTCAGCCCCCTCCTTGTCCCAGGTGGGTTCCTCACAGTCATTTCTTCTCACTGTTATATGAAAAGAATGAAAGTACATGCCTGCTTGTGGTTACTACACACCCATTCAACTGAGGAAAAATGGTGACAATAATGTAATATTTCAATATTCCAAGTTAACTGTACTGTTGTGTAGATATTCGCATGGTGCCCATGTGATTGGCGATCGTCTGATTGTGGTGGGCGGAGTCTGGCTGCATTCAGACAGCGTGCCAGGAGTGGCCGTGATCGACCTTTCCAGGCGCTGCAGCACCGAATTCCATCTGCTCACGGTCAGGTCAAAATACTTTGATTTCACCGTGCGGACTTGTCGGGAATCTCATTGGTGCTTCTCCCGTCTTTAGTCATCAGTGCCTCGGCCTCTCATGTTGCACTCCTTCTGCTCCGAGTTGGTGGTCCAAAAAGAAGCTCAGCTGATCCTGATTGGTGGAGGAGGGAACTGTTTCTCCTTTGGGACACATTTTAACCCTCAACTTGTCAGCGTGGACCTCGGCCCGGCACTGATGGGAACTTAACAAACTTTAAGGTGCTCCGATGTGACTGAGCAAGAGTTTGTCACCTAACCTGAATGTTTACAAAAATACACTGACAAAAAAAAAATCTAGTTTCTGCTTCAAGTTCATGCTTTAAAAGTAGGGTTTCAAATTAGGGGTTTAAGACAGGTATGGTTTCAAGCTAGGGTTAGATTTTCAAGTTAGGATTTCAAATTGTAGTTTCAAGCCATGGTTAAGGTTTCAAGACAGGTTTAAGGTTTTTAAAGTAAGGTATCAGATTGGGGGGAGTTAGATGAGGTTGTGTTTTTGTGGGTTAGGGTTTTGAAGGATGTACAGTATACCAAATTATTGTTTGCAAAAGTACAGACAAAACTGCAAAATTCGACACATCTTTGTCTGCTTTCTTGACAGGCTTTTATTTTGTTGACCCCAGTTCACAATTTTCTCATTTCCTGTCAGGGATTTAAATGTAGCATGATTGCTTCAGGCACAGAGGGGTGAGTGGCAACTCATTCAGTGAGGCGCCTGTAGGATTGGATTGCAGCACTGGCCGCGCCCCAGTCGCCGGGCTTGCGGTACTCGCCCTTCTCCAGGAAGTACTGGCGGCCGCGGTAGTTGGGGTGCTCGTAGAACACCCACCAACCGTCAAAGACCTTGCACGAGTTCACCTCCCTCCAGCGGAATTTCTCCAGAAGCGAGGGGCAGTCCTCTGTGGCCTCAAAAGCCTTGCCCCCAAAGTCGGCCTTCTCGTACAGCTGCATCTTGTAGCCACCCCCGCTGGTCTGGAATGATGAGAGGAAAGGGGATAGACACGTAAAGGACTCAGAAGGACAACACAAAATTGAGATCTGACATAATTTGCGGAGGCTTCGATTGGTTGTTTGCCCGGGGATTGAATCGATCCTATATGGCCCTTGTCAAAGTAGATAGATTTTTTTTTTTTGTGGGGGGGTTGACTGGTGGTGACCCTGAAGGTAGCTGCAGGCGTTGGGTTAGCTGGACAACAGAAATCACATGCTCTGCTCTAATACAGGGCCAGTTGGGTTAGCTGGACAACATTAATCCCATGCTCCACTCTAAAAAAGGGACATTTATTATTTTAATTTATTTTACGCAGGATGCCCGTAATGCATCGCTACCCACCCTGGCTGGGAATTGAACCCACTGCATGAAAGGCAATACACCACTAGAGCACAAAGATGTACTTTAGTAGAATAGTAAAAATAGATTTATACTGTCAATATGCAATACTCATTTTGACAGGTTGTTTAAAGCAGAGCTAGCTTGCGTTAGCTCCATTTTACTATCATAATAAGCCCTAGCACGAATTGTGAGTAATTGACTACTCCCTTAAAAGTTAAATATCTCCCTAACGTGCAAAGTATTGTACTTTGTTAATTACACTCAAGTGAATGAGGGTACAACACTCACAAAGTGGATCATCTTGCAGGAGCTGAGGCGGTCGTTGAGGCCCATCCAGCGCTGGTACTCGGGGTACTCGCCTCGGGTCAGGACGTATTGGTAACCCAGGTAGTTGGGCCGCTCGTACACCACCCAAGCGCCGCTCTCCACGCGGATGGAGTTGCAGCGACTCAAGTAGGTGTGGAAGTCGGAGCAGTCGCTGTCACACTCATACCGGTGACCCTGGAAGTTCTTGTCCTCGTAGAAGACGATCTGCAGGACGAGACAGTATGTAAGACAGAATTCCATCTTTAATGGAAATGGATCCCATGCCAGTTATGGGAACCACTACACTGCTAGTAGCATCTTTAAAACCAGCTGACTTGGTGATTTGCCGCCTCCAGTCAAGAATTACATTTGGATTTGGAGGAATTAAATCCCAAGGCCCAGTTGGAAAACTCAACGTAAACGCCCAAGGTCTTTGTGTAGCTTTGCCGAAACTCACCCTGCCCATCTTGGAGTAGTGCAGCCTCTATGATGCGAAAGTGGCGGCAATGGTTGGTGTTTGCCCTGAGGTCTCGATGTTGCCCTCAAACCTCGAGCTCTCCCTTTTATAGCCAGTCCTGCCGCATTGGGGAGCGCCAACAGTGGGAGGCAAACAGAGGAACAATCGCTTTGTCATGAAAATGAGATCCAAAAATTGAGTCAGTGATTCTAGCACTATTCAGATTTTCCAGAAAAGCGAGGAAGGATTACGGCATAAAGAATGCCGGGCATGGTAAGCGTCCAATGACCCCACTTACCCACGAACCGCATCCAGCGCCTACCCTCCCAACACCATATCGCACGTGCCAACTGGGTTGCCCCCACCTGGCAAGGGAGGAGCTGCCAACTCAGGACTTATTTCTGCCTTGTGGATGCATCCAGTTACTGTCCTAACATCATTTATTTGCACAATATATTTGATAAATCATTCATATTGGTGTGTATCATTACAAATTTGAAAATAGCACAAGACTCATACATTGAAGTGAACATCTTTATTATTTTTTATGACAATATAATAGATGTTTAAAAGCACAGAAGAGTGTGACAGCAGCATTCATTCATTGTTTTACCTCCAATGACAGGTTCTTTTTTTGAATGCCTTACTATGTACAGAGGAAGCTAACCTTGAGATTGAAGGTATGAAGTGCAAATAATGTCTTTAGGATGAATAAAATAACACAAAAATATAACATACATTATAATTCCAGTGACTAATAGAAAAATATACTTTGAATCACACGTGGTTGGTTGGCACATGAGTGAATCAACACTGATGTTGATAACAGTCAACATTAGGATCTGCAAAGTCGCATTTATGAACCGTTTTTCCAATTATTGAAAATAATGTAGCCAAACAAACTACATGAGCACTTAATTTCAGTTGTGAAGTACAATTATTCATGAATACGTGAATACATTTGCAAAGGAGTATCGATTAAAGCAAGGGTGTGGCTCCATGCTTCCCTCCATACTACATATTAAATGTTTTCAAATTATTTATATTCTGAGCATTTATGGATTCAATTGTGGTGGTCTGTGCTCTATTCAGTGCTAATTTCATAAATACATAACAAATCAAAATTGCTACATTTACTGTATTTCCCTTAATTAGTTTGAAGGCAGAACACAGCATGTAGTCTACATCATTGACCATTAACACATTCAAAACAAAAATGGGGCCTTGGTCCCTTCATATTTAAGCTGCGAATGTCCAGGGCAACTTCTTCATCTGAAATAAATAAAACTAACCTGTGAGGAGAACAGTTCAACAAGCCATCGGCGACTGTGCCACTGCTCCTCCTGTCTTTGAATACATGTTGTTGTTCACCGACCTGTCGTCCACCGGGGCACCGTTGGAGACCTGCAGCGAGGACGCGGGGTTCGGGATCAGGCTGTCCAATTCCTGCCTGTGTCCCGACTCCAGGAGCCACTCGTGGAACTTTGCTTCCACCAGGTCCTGGAACTTGCACTTCTGCTCCCTACAGAAAGAACATATTTATACATTTTTTTTATATAAATTTTTTTGAGGCTGATGGCAATTTTTGGCAGGAAAAATACAGATTAACAGACAATTATTTTAAAAAAATCTTAAAATAACATTTTGACCGTGTGTCGCAATGCATTTAATTAATGAAGGACATTAATCCTTGTCATATGTGTTACACTGACCAGTCAGGGTGACGGGGAATGCATAGTCCCTCGAGCAACAGTGACACACAACTGCAACCTTTCACATTAGCTAAACTTGTTATTGACTGTTGGCTTCAATTCTCCATTGAACCACTACAGTCATGAAATGGAAAAATACAGCTACCATACAGTCGGTGTATGACAATTGGTTTGGGGATTTCCTGTACAAGTTTGCAATAGGTGCACAAAAGGCAACCAACTCTTGGTTGGTGCTGGTTTTCTGTCTTCCATTGAAAAACTACTCTCATGCAAACTTACAACACAATTCTTATACTTCTGTTTTGGGGTCATTTCTTTTAGCAATTAGCTTGCCATTTTGAATAAATAATGAATAGGACTTAACAAATGAATTGTTCCATGTTGGTTATGAGATAAAAGCCACTCACTTGTTCAGCTGGGCCTCCATGACAGTTTTCTGCCATGTTTGTATCCTCTTCTGCTTGTCATCGAGCGCTGCCTGATAGCGGGGTGCCAACCCCCCCGGCACCTCGCACGTGTCCCCTTTCATATGGAAAGGTACCACCATCATGTGGAACTCCTCTGGGGGCAGGAGACGGTAGCATGCCGGGTCTGGGTTGGTGGAGGGCTTTACGGGGTCAGTCCCCAGAAGCAAGGGCTGGTCCCACACGTTGGGGACCACGGCCAGCCCTACGATGGCCATGTCGTCCTCCAGGGAGGGGTAGAAAGTGTGGAAGGGCCCCAGGGTGATGTCAGCGTTGCCGGGCAGGAGCAGAGGGCGCGTGGGCGTCAAGGCGTGGAGCGTGCAGCAGGAGGAGGCCCCGACGATTATCTTGCCCGCCACGCACACTACGCGCACATTCTGGCAGCAGTGCACATGCACGCTTGTCTCCACTGGACCCAGAACCACTGTGCAATCTCTGCACTTGTCCACAATAACCGACCTGGCATATAAATCAATCAATCAAATCACATCCAGATTTAACAAGACTGCATATTGACACGCTCAAAAAAATTTGAATTATCTGCTGACCTGAGAGGCGAGAGGAGGTAGATGTAAGCGTTGGTGCATCGGTGGATCTTAATGTTGGCTCCTGTCATCTTGTCAGAAGTCTTGGCCAGGGTCTGCTTACAGACCCGAGACATGAGCACCATCTTGCTACCTGCTGGGGCCATGTGAGTGTTTCGGGATATCTTGGCACGCTTCATAGTCCCCTCCACTAGACACAACAAGAAAGATGAGATAAAGTAAGGGAATGCTTGAAGGAGGGAGATCCATGTAGAATTATTTTTTTTTTTGGGGGGGGTACCTTGTTGGGCCCAGGCTAGCTGCTTCCCGGAGCGCAGGCAGGATGTTTTCCCAAATGGATTGAGGGTGAGGTTATGTTGAAGACAGGAGATAAGTTGGTGCAAAGGGAAGGATTGGCTGAGCGCAGAGTAGCCCGCGTGCACCTGGAGCAGACCTTTACTCAGTAACTTATGGACAGGTTGGACAGTCCTGTCCGGCTGCACCCAACCTTCCAGGAGCAGGTCCAGGCTGCGCACAGCCGCCAGGGAGATCTGGGAGCATACAGGGTTAGTCGTGGCTAACGTCCTGTGAGCTAACATGAGAGGATGGTCCACACACCTGACAGTCACGCAAGGCCATACCGGACTCGGACAGCTGGTTCGGCTCCACCAGCAGCTCCAGGAGCTCCGCCAGGTGGCTCAGCATAAAGGACAGGTGGGCCTGGTCGTCCCAGTTCTACTGAACAAACACAACACATAAAATAAATAAACAGGTGATTCTATTTTGACCACCTGTTGATGTTGTGTGCTTGACCTGAGCGGAGGTATCTGCCATCCCAAGACTTGTTTATTATAGTTCAGCATTTTTTATTCTGTTAAAGAACATGAGGTTGACCTTGTTTTGCGAACTGGCCTTGGCCTCGCGTTCCGATGGAGCCGGAGAGCGTGTGCGGTGGCTGGGCCACTCCTCGCCAATGAGTGATTTACGCAGAGTCACGCGATTCAGCTGTTGGATGTGGAGGAAGAGGAGAAACTGCAGCGTGTCCACGGACCTCTGGGGAATAAAAATTGCATCAAATCTGTCATCGTGCCAACCTGGTTCAGCGAGAGTGTTACGTTACGGCAGACAGTGGTCGACTTTGTTTTGTTTTTACCTCATTCCTCTGCTGGTCAAGCTCACTTTTGCTTGAACACTGGGAAAGGCACTCTGCCCATTCCAGTCGCTCACCAGGCGACTGGCTGGTAAAGAGGTCAAAGGTCTCAAAGTAGAGCCACGCCAGATCTTCTGCAAGCTGCAGCTTCCCACATGCAATGTGCCTCCACATGTGCCAGGTCAAGGAGGGGAAGCAGCCATCGCGGGTGCGCACGTAGGTAGCCATCTTGCGAAGGTAGTGAAGGCCAAGTTTGGAGGAGGGGGCCACCTGTAATGAGGGCTCACATCTGAGTTATTTTGTAACAGTACACTGGACAATGCATTTGATTTACACTCACCTGAAGGGCACCCAGGAGGAAGGGCTCCATACGTGGCCATATGCTTACACTGTCTGGATCCATGTCTGAGGACATACAATATTGTAATGAATCAGTTTGATTTGACACTGTCAGAGAGGCTATATCGCCTTCAACGTGTACCAAATATTTTGGTCTTATAAGATGACAAAATGATGCAAATAACTACTAACAGGAATGTATGTACCGGAACTAACAGCTTACGTCATGTTTTCAGCTTGATGCCATTTTTGGTTTTGAGGTAACAAACAGCGCACAGCGGCAAAATACATTGTCAGGCTACACAAGATAAGATCACTTAATGCATATTTATGGACGTGTTCTTCATATATCTATTGCAATTATGATTTTTACGTTTAGCATAGGTTAATGGCAGTGTTGCAAATGTTACTTTAAAACCTGCTAAATACACAAACATAAAATAATGTAAATGAATTCATTAAATAATGAATCCAAATGAGTTTATGCACATCTACGTTCCTACGGTTTAAGCTAAATTAAATTCCAAACTTTTTAATCCCATTAAATTGCTTAGTCTGCTCAGTCCCGACTAAAACCACATTCACAATTTTTAAAACAATTTCTATTTATTTTGAGCAATCATGCTTTTTTCCAGACTTTTAAAAGACCGATGTAAGAAATTTTAACAACTACTGGCACTTTATGCGCCATGACAACCAGACTGCTGCCATCCTTCACCGGTGTAGCACAAGTAAACCAAGCACGGCTAAAACAAACGCTTCAATTCGCCGTCAAACCCGAGAGCGTTGTCTGAGGAAACGAGGGACGCGTTTAACTCTCAAAACAACACATTAGTTGCCCAAGCGAGGCTTTCCCATCGCGGTAAACTTGTGTGACGAGTTAAGCTAAGCGAAGCTAACAAACGCAAACCTCCACAATTCGTCGATGGCCAAACGTCGGCTTCTTCCATCTCGGCGGAAGAGCGCCTCGTCAACTGCTCCGAATCATTCGCGTATTGGATTAGAGGTCCATCAACTGCTTGCTCGGAAGTTTGATGCAAGATTTTGGCGCCCTCTTCTTCCACTGCTAGCGTGCAGCGAGTAGGGGTGCAATGGTTCCAGTGCCTACATACCTGCTGCGCATGCGTCATTAGTTAGCTCAAAGTAGCCAAACAATGTTTAGCATTTTATTTGAAACAGTAAAAACAAAACAAAAAATAGAAACAATTTTATACCTCTCCAAACAATCAGTTACCAATACAAGACTCTGCTTCAGGGGAGGATTGACCCCAAAATAATGTAAACGAGTCAAATCGGTTCCCTTGAAAATGAATATGGTATGGAATGTAATTTCATCACTCGCCATCTTTTTACAGTCAGTGCAGCGGTGTCGGTTGTTCACTTTAACTTTAACATTAACCAGAGCTGCGTGAATCGGTTACCAATAGTAAACAATCCAGTAACGCGTTAGCTTCCCTTTATCGTGACAACTATCTTTTTAAATGTGGGCGGGGATTCAACCGGGTTGCCGGTAGGCGGGACTTCCTTGACAAGCCGGAAAAAGGCTTTCCTGTGACAGGCTGCTGGATCCAACCTTCAATTGAAACCGGCTCTTCTTTTTTTAAAGGATTTCGTGAAATATTTATATTTAGGCGGTTATATATGGCGACCAAAGGGATGAACCTGTGCACCGTGTGCTGTTTGATTTTCTGGGTTATCACTGCCGTGTTTGCCGGGTAAGTAAGCGGTTTTGCACCGGAACAGTCGGTCAGGCAGCATCGCCAGCTGGTACACATGTTCCACTGTGATTGGTTCAACCAGTGGAGCGAAGAATCGGCCAAACTACTCTTGTTTTTACAGTTATCTTTGTGTTGGTGTAATTGTGGCATTAAATGGAGCAAACTAGTATTTAAAATCAGGAAAAACACGCACTTGTCAAAGTAGGCGGTTTACTGTCCCTTTGATACCAACGAAAGGACTATTGTGATGTAGTGTGCACGTTTGTCGTTGTTTTGAAGCTTATTTTTTTTCACGTACAGGCGAGATTTTTACAATATCCTTGGGGTAAGCAAGAGTGCATCAATCAGGGACATCAAGAAAGCCTACAGAAAGCTAGCTCTCCAGTTACACCCCGACAGGAACCAAGACGACCCCAAAGCTCAGGATAAATTCGCCGACTTGGGCGCAGCCTACGAGGTATGAGACATTTTTAAAAAAATATTTCATAATAAGCATCAGAAGTGATTTTGCAAATGAAAATCAAGGTTTTGTCGTGAAATGTCACCCGGAAACACTCGGCACACGACTTTATACGCTTAGCTGGTCGGTTGCCGTTGGAAACACTAGGCTCGTCGTGATTGGTCAATTCTAGCGTGTGGCTGTATCTGATTGGCTGACACGGTATCATCTAAATAAAAGGTTGTTTTATATAAGCCTGCAGGTGCTTCCTTACAATATTTGGATTGCACTGCTTTAATTGTCCTAACATGCATTTTTAAAATCTGTTTTCGAGTTTTTTAATGTTTATAAGGTTATCAACAGAACCGCTTGCAACAACAATAGATACACCTGTGTTATAATATAATGACATCCAATAAATGAGCTCCATTACACCCTCTACCTTCACAAAGATATTAATGGTTTTTGATGGACAATGTCTGATTTGGATTAATTTAACAATATCTTTACTAACATGGTTCTGCTTTAAATTTCTGAATGTCTGAAATTAATGACTGGGACTCTGTTTCATTTATAGGTTCTATCAGATGAAGAGAAAAGAAAACAGTATGACGCATATGGAGAAGATGGACTTAAAGAGGGCCACCATAGTTCACACAATGATATCTTCTCCAGGTTGGTCCTGTTCAGATAAATGGAAGACAATAGTTAGATTCTTAATTACATTGAAATCCACATTAATTTGAACATCCTAACATCTTTAATTGTGAACTTAAGATGGCCATATAATGTATTAACAAGGAATAAAAGAGCTTTTTGACAAAAGTATGACAACATAACATCTTTTTTAGCATCAAAGCGGAAAGAAAGAGACCCTTGGTTGACCTTATTTTTCCTGAAAATTGTGATTACTACCTGGCGATACTACAGCATTGAGTTACAATTGTTCTCTCCTGTAGTTTCTTTGGCGACTTTGGTTTCATGTTTGGAGGCAATCGACAGCAGCAGGACCGAAACATCCCCAGAGGAAATGACATCGTGCTTGACTTGGAGGTCACACTTGAAGAGGTCTACTCTGGGAACTTTGTAGAAGTGAGTAGAAGGTTCCATGTTGACTTGGCATGTTTTTACCATGCAAGTTATGAAGGTGTTCTTTGTCTTCCAGCCACTTTAAAAAACATGCAGATTAGGTTAATGAAGACTCAAATTTGGCCCTGATTTTGAATGGTTGGTTTTCCATTGGGCAGTGCGCTATGAAACAAGGAGTGATTTCACAGTGAACGTGTGGGTTAGGTGCATTGCTCAAGGGCACGTCGGTGGTCGGGAAACCTTTGATTACAGCAGTTGCATTTATTAAAAAAAAAAAAGTTTTACGTCTTATTAAAACTGTCTTTGTTTGTGGCCAGGTTGTGCGTAACAAGCCAGTAGCCAAAGAGGCATCCGGCAAGAGGAAGTGCAACTGTCGACCAGAGA
This sequence comes from Syngnathus scovelli, assembly GCF_024217435.2. NCBI lineage: Eukaryota > Metazoa > Chordata > Actinopteri > Syngnathiformes > Syngnathidae > Syngnathus > Syngnathus scovelli. Next base: position 14,055,791 of record NC_090854.1, on the reverse strand, counting down.
TGAGGACCACACAGCTCGGGCCAGGCCGCTTCCAGATGACGCAAGAGATGGTGTGCGATGAATGTCCCAACGTCAAGTGAGTCTCTCCTTATTCAAATTTTTGGGGACGTACTCTCAACTGAACCTTTTTTGTGCCATTTGCTTGATTGCACCAGGCTGATAAATGAGGAGCGAACACTGGAGGTGGAAATTGAACAAGGGGTGAGAGATGAGATGGAGTATCCCTTCATTGGGGAAGGTAAGCTTCAGGGCTATCAATATCGGACGGTTGTCACTTAATGATGCAAAAGAACGCATCTCCTCATGTTGTGATTCTTGTTTTTTTTGTATTTAAAAAGCATAAAAAATAGACTGTGTTTTGAATACAAAGAAAACAATGTGTATTCAAGCAGTGAGGGAAATTGACTGACTTCTTAACTGATCAAAAACGATGTATCTTACTCAGGGGAGCCTCACATTGACGGAGAACCCGGAGATCTACGTTTCCGCATCAAAGTGTTAAAGTATGACCAACTTTGGAGATTAGGTTGACATTCCGGTCACAGGATGCGCAAGAACTCAGCATTAAGGCGGTGTTTGTCTTTTGTAGACACCGTGTGTTCGAGCGCAGGGGTGATGACCTGTATACCAACGTCACCATCTCCCTGCTGGAAGCGCTGGTTGGCTTTGAGATGGACATTGTTCATTTGGACGGACACAAGGTACCTGTTCTCTTTCACGCTCACCGTCTTTTTAAGGTGCCATCTAAGCGCTGCACACGTGTCCTTCCTGTCTGTTAGGTGCACATCGAGCGGGACAAGGTAACCAAGCCTGGCGCCAGGGTGTGGAAAAAAGGCGAGGGCCTGCCCAACTTCGACAACATCAATAATCGTGGGTCCCTCATCATCACCTTTGACGTGGAGTTCCCTCAGACACAGCTGAATGAAAAGCAGATAAAGGGTGAGTCAGAATTGATAGGGGTTAGATTTATTAGGAAAAAAAGAAAAAAAAATGCTTTCTTTGGAAGCAAAAATCAGTGCTTGATTAATTGATTAGACCACTTGTCATAATGAGCTTCCAACATCATGGAGCTCTATAATAAGAGTCTTTCAAGTCCAGTGAGCTCTCAGTGGTGAGAATTTCACTTCAGCTAGTACTCAGAAATAAATTAAGCATCACGTTCAACCACTGAGGCTTTTTTTTAGTCAGGATTTCAAGTTAAATATCTATAATTTGACAATTTAAGAGACAGATTTGTGCTTTACTGTCTTTAGTTTTGTATTTAAGACTTAGAAAATTTAATGGATATCATTTAGAGTGAAAATCTGCTACATATTGATGTGCAGTATTAATTAATACAGAAACATTCTAAATGATTTAAGTGACTACCAGTGCTGTTTGTTCAGGGCCACTGCGGTATAAATGGCACCGTGGGTGCTGCTCTATTACATTTGTTAAGCAAAGTAACTGACATTTAAATGACTTCAATCGTTTTTGCAGAGATTCGTAAGGTGTTGAAGCAAGGCTCCATACAGAAGGTGTACAATGGACTACAAGGCTACTAGCATGAGATACTTCATGCTGCTTCGACTGACATTAATATGAGAAACTGCAACAACCACAGCAGCAGCAGGACGAGCGCGACCTGCACCACTTTCCTGGTCACAGTCTATTTATGTTAGTTTGGGTTTCCCAACTCAGGATGTCTCCAATTTGTTTTTACATTGCGACATTCTTTCTCGTGCCCTTTTTTTTTTTTTAAGAAAAATTGTAACCACACTGTCAGGTTTACATGAACAGTAAAAGAAGTGGGTGCAGTGGTCAGATGGTTTTGTAATAAATTGAGCAAGTCCAGTGGCATTGTAGACATTCATACAAATTGACAATATGATTGCAGCTAGCAAGGGTTTGAATTGTTTGTCACTTAAGATGTTAAAGGCTCTTCTTTTACATGATGGTTTATTCCAGTCACAGATTTTGTTCGCTGCTGAGAAAACAGCACTCTGACATGTGAACAACATAGGAAATATACAGTCAAAAGCTGTAAATACAGTTGTTTAATTGGTCAAGTGTTGTTGCACTTCCTACAATGCCTCTTTTTATTTCAGTGACAAAATACAACTTGAATTAAGAAACTTTCCAATGGTTTAATATTAACGTTTTTGTTGTTTTTATTATTTTGTGTTTTACAAAAGTGCAACGCTGACTCCAACTGTGAATTAACTCGGTTTTTGTTTTCATTTTGGTTTTAAAACTGAGTGGGGTTTGCCGATTTTGGGGGGGCCGGGGGGAAGTATGAATAAAAATTTCTACCGGTTGTGATGAAAATGGCACTATCTGAGTTCACCAGTGGGCGGCGATAGAGTTACATGAATAGTCGAATGAGTTTTTAAGGAAAACGCTTGCATTTGGAATGTATTTGCATACCCAGTTGATTCATTGCATTATAAATACAGGAATAATTAAATGCCACACAACCTACAGTGCTAGAAAACACTGGTTAAAGGCTTAAGTTTAAACAAATTATATATTACAGTACAATATTTAAAAGTATGTAGTTAGCTCTCGAAGTACCGCCATCATGACCCAACATTTAATTACAGTAATACAAATAGTACAAATTACAGTGGTAGACCAAAGTGTTTATTAAATATAAAACGAGTTTTAATAAAAATAAATGCCTTAAATATGCCTTTCAGAGGTCACACAGAATTAAAAACAACCATTCAAACTCAAGGCCCTGGGGTCAAATGCGGCCCATAAAATCTGTCGTTGAACAACTAAACTTCATTTTCCAAAATGCTTGCTGCCGATCATGTGACCCTCAAAGTGAACTCATCCAGCCATAGCTTTTTGGTATGTGTAGCTACCTCATTGATATTTCCAACAAATTGAATTGGGAAATGCCAATAATCAACCCAACATGTCTATAAAGTGCAGAATTTATATAGATAAAAAAAACATTTGCAAGAAAAAGGGGAAGGTGAATACATTTTTGTGCTTCAAGGGGAAAAATAATATTTTTGTGATAAAGCGGGGTTGGTTGTCAGATTACAGTCTGCATCTACAATCTAATATGACAAAAATCGCTTTATTGGGGAGGAAGATATCACTAAAGCTTCAACATTTTTATCAGCGGGTGTGTTGGCCAGACCAAAAAAAAAAAGATGTCATAACTAGTATTTGATAATTAATTTATCCATCCATTATCTGAACCGCTTATCCTTATCTATCCTTACAGAATGATATTTTAATGGAGAGATGATCACATTTTTACAAGATCAGTACTTTCTTTAGTGTTTACACAGTAGTTAACTTATTTTTACACTTGTATGACAGAAATGTGTATTTATCTTTTATTATTAAACGTTTTTTTAAAACAACACATTTATCCCCCAGACTGGGAATAAAGGTTTTAATGACTCACACTTGTCAGAGTCAGCAGTTGTATTGTCATATGTGAACCACCCTTTGTAATATTATATGTCACAGAGATCTGTGGTTCTTTATCTGTAGGCCACCATGCACGCACACACATACAAATAGAAGTAAAAACAGATAGTCATTCATTAGCATTGTGTTGCATGCAGATGTGCACATCAGTCGGCAAGCAATAAATTATCACAACAGGGTTGGTGTGGCCCGCCCATGCAGACAGACCCCCAGCAATCGTGTGTGTGTGTCTGTGTGTGCGTATGTGAGTAATGAACTCCCACAGAGATAACAGGGATGTGGTGCAGGGAGTTGTCTCTTCAAACATTTCACACACTCGAACTTTTTTGTCATCCTTCTGCCACACACTTTGTTCAAGTGTGTTATTAGTAGACTCATGGTCAACTATAGAATAAGAGAAACTGCTCAAACTTGGCTTTTTCATTGCAAACCACAGAAACTCCACGGCGTTATTACTTTGATTTTTGTTTACAGTAAAAGCCAGTTGTATAAAAAAAGGACTAAGTCGTTCAATGAATAAATAGAAATCTGAAAAGTATGGCGGGGAGATCAAGATTCCATGCAGACATGAAATGATTCTTTTTAACAAGGTGATTTTCAGGTAAACTTTTAATTTTTGCCTCAGCTTCATTTTCCCTTTCTATTATTTGTGGAGTACCAAAGTTTGCATGGCTCCAACCGGTGAGAACCTTGAGTCAGTGGTGTGCCTTCCACAAGGAAGGAAAAGTGTGTGCTATGTGTGTTTATGACCTTCTTTATGGGATGTGCATGGTTCTAATTAAGATCAATAACTTGTCCAAACCACTTGTAATTACCAGTGGCAGACCACACGAGGGCAGCATTACACTTACATGTCCTGCCTGAATCTCCGATGAGCCAATGTGCGTTTGTGCGTGTGCGCGTGCGTGCGTAAATGAGTGCACTTTTCCAGTTGTTGATGCAGATAAGTAGTGGGATCACACTTGACCCTGAGTGTAATAACTGCTAAGCGTAGCTGCAGGCTTAAGTGAGGCACAAGCAAAGTGACGGCTAAGTGGGCAATCCGTGCGTGTGTGCGCATGCGCGCGTGTGATTGTTTGGATCTGATTTTTTTCAAGAGCAATCCACAATAACATTGTCTCACAACACATCATAACTCTAAAACCAGCTGTCTTTTTCTGAATGATTTGTTTTAGGGGGAAAAAATGTAAATTATGCAGTGCTAATATTTTGAAATACGTGCTTTTATTTATATGGACAAGTCTGATTATACAAGTAGTAGCAAGCAAGGCCAATGACGTGGCTGCAGTATTGCCAACGTATTAAACTTAATCTTTACGATATCCACTTCCCTTGCATTTTATTGAACCAAGACAATATGGTTTTCTTCAATACAGTACAAAATAATATACAACAAAGCTGAGGTTAGCATATGAGCTTGGCACCTCAGCAAGTGTTCCAGTTTTTCATGGGGCCACTTTGAAAAGAGTATCTATCCATCCCTTTTATAAACTACTTATCCTGGTCGGGGCTCAGAGTAAGTGGATCCTGGCTGACTTCAGGTTAAAGGCAGACGATCTAGAATGGTTGCCAATCAATCAAAGGGTCCATCTGGAGACACATAGTATCATTTATGCTCACAATCACAGTGCCCCCAGTGGATGACAGGATCTGCCTGGTGGAGGGATAGGCGTGTGTGTGTGTGTGGGGGGGGTCCTGTTGCTCTACCCTATGTACGCCCCTGGATTAATGGTGTCATGTCATCAAGTCCACCATCTGATACATTCATTGATCTATTAATTAAAACAAAGTATAGCATGAGTGTCATCATGGGACATAAGTAAGGGTCAGCAAGGGCACAAAGAGGATGGCAAAACAACAAAAAAGGGGGGTCTGCTTATTGCTGAAGTAAAGAGTGTCAAGAGCCAAAGCCTACAATTTGGGGGATAGAACAGAAAGCAAACAAAAGGGCAGCACTTGTGAGAAATAATGCATGTCAGCCATGTCGCAAGCACGCCACAGCTTTGAACGCCGCTGGGGAGGACATGGTCCGCGGGCCCGCTGTCTATGCGCCGCTTCTATATTAAAGCCAGTCAGCTCAAAGGCACAAAGCCTCAACTATTCAACAATTGAATGGTGGGGCTCTCATTATGGCCCGCGTGGGAGGGAAAAAGTGGCTTTTGGGGGTTTTTCTGCTGCTGTTTATCCCGATGCTTTTCTGCTGGCTAAACATAGTCAACTGTCATTACACTTCTTCTTCACTGTTCACATTTATTTATTTCTGCCCCAATTTTGTCATCTAATGAGCCGTGCAGTGTTGTTGCTTCAAGTGGCTGATGGCTCTCTCACATCCTGGCTGAGAGGACAAAAAACGGCATGGACCACCTATACGGATGAAAGCCACGCGCCCGTACACGATACAGCACAATGTTTATGTGTCGCACTAATCCCTCATAGCGAGACTACCTTCGAAGTTGATCTTTAAAAAAATAAAATAAAATCTACTCATCAGCCTGGGGGCCTGGGATGCGGTCCAGAGGAGCCTCCTAACAGGCCCATGAATGGCTCTATATTACAACAACTGTACACGCACTGTATGAAGACATGTAAATATGTATTAGGCCAGGTTGGGGGTCAAGAGGGGGCAAAGCGCGGTGAAAGCCGGCTTTGTGTCTCCTGCGGTGAAGGCTCCCCCGCTGGTGGCTGATCATAGTTAATAACACAGCGCCGGGCTGTCAGAGGCACTTAAGGGTGACGCTGGGCAGGCGGGGCCCACGCCGGGTCGGCATACACCGCCGCCTCTGGCCCCTGAGCCCGGACCCCAGCAATCAGGAGCGGGAGGAGGAGGTTGATAAAGAAGCTTGAAAGGATGGAGATGAACACGAGACAAAACAAACAGAAAAACACTCAAGCTCTCAATGCTTTGAACGCTCTGTGGGCGGCCTGATGGGAGGTAAAAAGCAACGTCGGTCGAAGTGTTTACGCAAGTAAAAGTAGTAGATCGGTTATGTCAACACTGTCAAGTATGAGCAGTGAAACTATGTCCTTACATTGGCAGGTAGTTTTTTAAGTAGCTAATGTATTACCCCCAAAAATGCATTTACTGTACATGTGGGCAACCAATGCAACAGGTGGCACTACCATAACTCCTAACTGAAAGTCTATTTTAGGATATTTTAGAGTATAGGTGTCAAACTAAAGGCCCGGGGGCCAGATACGGCCGGCCACATCATTTTATGCGGCCCGCGAAGACAAATTGTGCATCAAATTCGTGTTTCATTACTAGAATTGCAAATTGTCTTCACTTTTAATAATATCTTTTTTTTATATTTGACCAGTTTTTACTCATCTGATTTGAAAACAAGTTATTTGTCAGTTTGTTTTGTAGCTTTTACTGTATTTAATATGAGGTGCTCATACATTTATTTGGGTTGACAGTCATAATGGCCCTCCGAAAGAAGCTGACTACAATGCGGCCCGCCAAAAAACACCCCAGTTTTAGAGACTTCTATAACAAAAAGTTAAAAAATAAACTGAGCAATAACTTGTAACTCAAAAATACTGTAAGATGGGTACCATTGTATCTATCAAAACACAATTTCTTAATTCAGATATTGCCTTCATACGGATTTGCAAAAAGACTTCAAAGTTAAGGAGGATATCTTCAAATACATTTACTAAGAGCAAACATGCACAAAGTCAGACAGCAGAACTCAGCGTGATGTCCTGAATGGCGCTAACCTTCACCAAAGAGGCTCTTATCTGCACTCATAAAACTAATACTCCTAATGAAGTTCCCGGGAACAAGGGGGGAGCGGAACCAATGGCGACTACGTCTGACCTCGAGTGTGTTTTATGCCCATGCCAAACAACTCTTGCCCTGCGTCTGTCGATGAACTCCAAAGTCCAGCTCATCCCTGTCATCTAGATTAGATAACCCACCTTTAAAAGCAAGCCACGTTGTTTGCTCAGCGACTCCTCACTTCCCTAATAGCGTCTGATCTAATGGGAGATTGCGGAGCGCTTGTTGACAGTGGAGACCCACGCAGTGTCATGGCAATGGCCAAACATGGATGATGAGGGGGGCTAGATTTGGGTTGACAAAGCAGGTCTGTGTTTTAGTGACGAGTTGCGTTGGCTCGATAAACATCAGCGTTTATGTCATTTGAAGGGAAGCACATGTTATTAATACAGTACGCTGTTAGCTGCAAGGTGTTATCACTCTGATGATTGTTTAGAGTAAACTAGACACAGACATAGTATGTTAGCAAAACACAGTATCTCTTAATTCAAGGTAAACATTGAGAAAATATTTGTTGGGATTCTTTGGTGACTTTTATCATATAACATGAAACATATGGTCTCCAATTCTATTGCTCTTTCTCTGATCAGCTCTACTTTTGGCAGTATGCCAAGCAAACATTAACAGTGTCTTATTATGAACACATCAATGTTATAGGGAGTAGTTAGGCTGAATAATTAATTTAAAAATTGACAACGCAATGTACTGGAATACAATTTTTACATTTTAAAGGCTGCAATTTATGGGGGGGTACTGTCTTATAAAGTGTTCCCTTCATTCTAGCAGAGATTCCTCTAGCGCACAGGTGTCAAACTCAAGGCCCGGGGGCCAGATACGGCCCGTCATATCATTTTATGTGGCCCGCGAAGACAAATTGTGCATCGAATTCGTGTGTCATTATTAGTATTGCAAATTGTCTTCACTTTTATATCTTTTTTAAAAAAATATTTGACCAGTTTTTACTCGTCTGATTTGAAAACGAGTTATTTGTCAGTTTGTTTTGTAGCTTTTACTGTATATAATATGAGGTGCTCATACATTTATTTGGCTTGACAGTCATAATGGTCCTCCGAAAGAAGCTATGACTACAATGCGGCCCGCAATAAAAATTTGTTTGACAACCCTGCTCTAGCGCATAACACACTTGACACTTTGCTCCACCTGTTCAACAAACAAATATAAAACAATGTCATTTGCAGACATATTTTTTCCCTCAGCTAAATGTGTCAAAAAAATGTTGTACTCTCTATATAGATTTTCTACTTGCTTAATAATATGTCAACAATAAACATAATTTTTTTTAAATCACTTTATAATCGCTGAAACTAAGACAATAACAGTGAATAAAAATGAGTGGCAGTACACTAGTAGACGTATTTGACTTTTACATACAGTAAGTGATGATGCATTGGCATGTTGACGCCAGCCCATGTTTAAAGTAAATGAGTGCACGGCATTGGTAACATGAAGCCGGAGTCCACCAATGCGGCGAGGCTACCTAACTGAAAGTCTTCTGTGACTGCATGCCGTCTCTGTTTAAATCATCACTTCCTGTTCTCAATCCCCAACCTCTACTTATCCATCATTTCATAAGCATGTGTGTGTGTGCGCATGTGTGTGAAGCTTGCATTGCATCCAGTGCAGCCTCCCATGGGTGGCGGGTGAAAAGAGGGGGGTCAACACCTCTCAAATTATAGCCGAATCAGTTAGCCCCCCACAGCATGTAGACAGAAACAGACAGACATCCCACCACCACCACCCCCAGGTCAACGGCAGCCACGTCTTATCCCTCCCTCCCTCCCTCCTCCTCCTCTTCCTCAGCTCCCAACCACACAATAGTGAGCCTGGCCTTGTCCCTGCAAAGACCTTGTGGCCCTCCATAGCTACTCTTACTGAGATAAAACAGCTCTGGCCTCAGAGTAACCAAAGTGTTGCCTGTCCCCTTGCCGCATAATTAAAAAACAAACACCATCAGTGTCCACCTAGCTTTCCTCACTCTGCCATGACACATCAACAAACATCTAATATGGCACTTAATGAAGGTTCATTAAAAGTTTTTGCAATATGTACACACACAGGGTTATTTTGCCATCATAGCCAATAACGTAAAAGTAATTACAAAACGAAAGAGCCGTGAGAAATAAAACAAGGTCTACGATATCAGTCTGGCACCGTAGACTGTGTCAACACCCATGTGGCCTTTCATTGGGTCATTAATCTACACGCACACACAGGGTTGCTAATACAGATGCTTTGTCAACGAAATCACCGCAACTCTGGTCAGTTAATCAGTGACACATGGCGGGTGTTCTGGCAATGTCATCTGCCATTCTTCTATTAGCACCACTTACATAAACAGCCTCAGCAGAGCCGTCTGTATGCACGCTAATGCCGCCGTTACCTCCCATCACTCATCGTTTCCACCAGCATGTGCTAGGGTGTGATTGCATTATTTCATACCCCACACACACGTGCACCACGCATTAACACACACACAATATTGGGAAAGTGCTGTGTGAATTATGTCTTATAATTTTTGTTTCACTCTTCAGAAAATCATTGGACCTCATACATTTCCCTGAGGAACACCACTGCAAATTAGACTGATTGTTACTTGGTATGGACAGTGGAATGTCACTGTACAAAATATTTTAAAATCAGTATAAAGTATTGGCCCCCTATTGGAAGTAAAAGGTCCCTTTTTGCAAATCATTAATTTGTCATTTTTATGGAAAATGAAGAGATTGCAATCATTTCTCTGAGGAACTCCACTCACAATTGTCCATCCATCCATCCATCCATCCATCCATCCATCCATCCATCCATCCATCCATCCATCCATCCATCCATCCATCCATCCATCCATCCATCCATCCATCCATCCATCCATCCATCCATCCATCCATCCATCCATCCATCCATCCATCCATCCATCCATCCATCCATCCATCCATCCATCCATCCATCCATCCATCCATCCATCCATCCATCCATGTCTTTCTCTCACCCTTGCCATCCGCTGTTTCTTTCTCAAGTACAACTTCCTCATCCAAGCAGTTAGTAGCATGTGATTGTCATTATAATTATTTAAAGGCTGTCCATTCTATTTAATCCAATCTTTCTGTATAGCACTTTTTTTTTTCAAGTTGTGGTTGATTTTGTTCTCTATAAACAAATTTTGGATGAGTCTCTCAAAAAGCAAACTGCTCATTAAATCGGAAATACTGCAGATGCTTTGATCGTGTTGCTGACACTGGAGCAATTAGAAAGCTAATATGTCATTTATGTGACGCTATTCTCGCAAATAGCAAGTATGCTTTGAAGAATTTGATGCTTTCAGTAATATCTCTATCTGAACGTTAGCACCCCAAATGCAGAAATGGTGTGCATGGAGTCCATTGTTCAAAATGGCTAGATAATTGTTCCTGATGATTTTGTCTTTTAATCTTGAGGGAGGATGGAGAAGTCATGGTGTGCCTATTTTAAGAGATGTTACTAAGCCCCATGCTGATTTTGAACCTCCAGTGGCGGGACAATAACGATTACGGGGGTATTCCTCCCTCTGAACTCGGCTCCTTCCCTCCAATATGTTCCCAATTTGTGCGTGTGTGCACGCCATGTTTGAAGATGAAAGTGGAGGAGGGTGGTCTGCACGTGTGACGCACACAAAACTATCCTCTAACCCCATTAGCATACCTCAGCTGGCTGAGCTACAATGCGGCGCTCATATTATATCTGTGCACCTCAGCGCTAAGAGACCAAGCCAATCCAAAACACATTTGCCAAGATGCATGACTCAATGGTCTAGGCTTGGTTAGGACTGCACCATCTTAAGTTGGTGTGGCAAACCCATGCAGCATTCATCATTCCTCCGGAATGCAAATTGACAGTCGTTAAGTTGCCTCTGTCTGTCAATGATTGTAGATATGCAGCTCAACAGTATCAATTTATTTTAATAAATCGTCTATAAGAATGAATGGTGGCTGACTTCAGTTAAAATGGCAAGAAGGCGGAGCTAATTATCTGCACCACAGATTAGAAGCTTATTAATCGTTCATCAAAAGCTTCACTCAGGAGACATTGGTTTTATTATTTTGGAACATACAATCAAATAAAAATGAAAAAGTGGTGACAAACTTGAGCAAATACAATGGGCATTTTTGGGGGATATTCCAATTTTAGCAAAATTCCTTTTTTTTTCCTAATTGATTAATTATTGTCCCAAAAGTTAGGTGTGAGGGTCAATTTTTCAACACCCACTTGAATTGGCAAACATTTTCCCGGATAACCCTTTTTGACAGTTTAGATAAAGTCACTCAGGGCCCATCAACACACATGGAAGTGACCCCTTGTGTGCGTGCATGTGTGTGTGTTAGTGTGTGTGTGTGTGTGTGAGCGCGTGCATGTGTCAGAGGAAGTTCACATGCCAGCTGACGCACTCTTGTGCTATGTTAACCCGTCCAAGGGCAGCATAGCAATAACAAACACAGGATCACAGCGGCGGGATGACCTCTGACCCTGCACCATCCGCACGACCCGCCAGATCATTATCACACATGCACGCACACACACACGCACACTTTTAACCACACGATGAATGGCTAATAGCCGTCTGCCTCTGTGCATGTTTTCAATCATTGACTCTTTTTAGACAAATCAGAGAGCCGACAAGCGCTTCCTCATTGGTGTCTGACAGTAAATGATTGACAGCTCTCAATAAGTCCCGCCCCCCTCCTGCAAAGGAGATCATGCACCTTACTTTATCTAGAAGGCTTTGGGATACTTTAGCAAGCGTGGACGACCTTCTGGAAGGCCAAGCTGCTTCATGGTAGGATGCAAACCAAGTATTCTGAGCTGATCTGGGAACAGCATCTCAACTAGCTCCTACTTTACCTTCCTTCCTCTTTAATAATACACTCGACCGACTCCCCTGTATCATTTTCCATCCCGTCCAAACATGGGCCTTTTGGGCTCACGAGAGCCCACTTTGGCACTTATTAGGATGGACATGTTGTGACTTTATTGTGCTTAAAATGCTCTGTGCCCTTCAGTGATTTTAGTGTTTTCTTTAAAAAGGCTAAACGAGACGTCATCAAGGAAAGACTTAATGGTATAAACATATCTAACAAGAAGGGAAAGGATTCTGCTTTAATTTGATTAAGGCTGAGTATTAGGGGCCAAGTTTAGAGGGCTTGAACCTGAGTGGCGTATTATTTTCCACATTTTGAGTTAATAACGTAGCGAGCTGGCAGAAAAATTATTGCACATGTTCCAAAGCCTCATTAAGGAGACCTCCGCTGCTGACCAATCCGGGAGTTCACCAACTGTGGGTCATGGGCTCAAAATGTGTCGCGGCACAGTTTCTATCAAGTCACCAAAATATTTTCATATACACGTTGAGGCAAGCTGTTACCAATGAGATTTTTTTTTTTTTTTTTTAGCAGTGTTTATGTTATCATGTGCAAAGAGTGCAATGGGAGTACTGGGCTAGAGGGAACACTGGGTGGAACTCTTACTTGAAATGAAGTATTTACAGATAATTCCAACTGTCAAATAGTTGCGGCCCCGTGACAAAGTGCAGAGTGCCGACACTCACAAGCTCCTCGTTAGCGGGGCCTGATTTCATTTCAGGTAGGGAGTCATATTGGGGGTGCAGCAAAGAAGTGAGGGCGGTGCTGGGGAGCCATTTAGCAGAGAGAAGGAGAAAAATAATCGCCTGCGCTCCAAAGAGACACAGAGAGAGAAGTTATTCGCCCCCGAAAATAAGACTCGTGAGAATTACTTGGAGACCCTCAAGGTCAATTTTTTTTTTTTTTTAAACTTTCAGTTCCCATTTGTGGCCTAAGGAAGAATTTGTTTGCCTAGGAAAAATATTTGAGATGTAATCACTTTTTATTCACACTGAAAAGGGTGCATGGAATGTCTTTAGCATGCTTCCCACTGTACATTGAATGACCGAAGAATTTAGACTTATAGTTTTAAAAAAAACTAAAACTAATGAGCACATAAGTTGTATGTTGGTCATAGTTAAATGACTGGGATATTCATTTTTATTCATGTATAATAATAATAATAATAATAATAATAATAATAATAATAATAATAATAATAAGCTTTCGCAAAAGGGAAATTATTTGGGGGTCTCATATTTAAAATCAAATATATATTTATATAAAAACGTCAGACAGCGTCTGGGAGATGGAACAAACATTAACGGATACGAGGTCTGTGCAAGCATGGAAGCAATTTTGATTGAAAAAAAAGTATCTTCAGTGAACCTCAAAGATAAATTAATGGTTGACGTATACAGAGATTTATAAAGGGAGAAAAAAAAGATACTTGAACGGCATTTGCGTTTGCACTTTTACCCTTTTCACTGACAAATTTGGATAGATTACATTATTTGTAGGCATACGAATTGCAACTTATCAGGTAATTGAGACTTTTTGTTTTAATTTTTAACGTGTTATTTACCATGCCGTCCAAGAAAGGACAAGAAGAATGTGCATGAGGTGCCATGCAAAAACGTTCGTTTATTTGTGGTCTTTGCGTGTCTGTTGTTCGTTACTTTCGTTTTCAATTAAAGCTGAATAGAAGCATGACGCGTTCAAGTGTACAGGAAAAGAAATGAAAAATGTAAACAAAAACAAAAACGTCTGCCACCCATCGACTTATTATCATTATTATTATTATTATTATTATTGCAAAACATTCAACAATCCTGCTTAATATAAGATTCGTTGGCTGCTTTAATGTTTAAACTGATAAAATCCTATACACATTTTTGCATGTATTATTAATTGATTATTCCGTCAAAGTCCATCAGCATGCATGGATGTGTGCGTGCGTATGATATGTGTACGCGCGCGTGACTCCAGCGAATTGATATGCATGCATAAATAAGAGATGCAATGCAACGGTGGGCCATGTTGTTCATTCACAAACAAGGAGGCTCCGTCGTCATCATCAGCTTATTCAGCCTCGCTTTAATTCTGATTTGCTCAATTTGCCGCGAAAGTTCCGTCTGCTTTATTGCCGATGGAACACGACCGCTGCAAAACACGCTCATATATATATATATATATATATATATATATATATATATATATATATATATATATATATATATATATATATATATATATATATATATATATATATATATATATATATATATATATAAACTATATATACACATTTGTTCGTTTGTATTGATTTGATTCAAAACAGACAAATTCATTTTTTTCTGCAGCCTTTTAACATTTAACATGACCCGCTTCAGATCTGTCATTTAGAATTCTTTTGTTTATGACAAACGCGCACATATCCGTTGCGTAAACGCGCACGGAGGCCACCCACGGCGACGTGAATGACATACATATTTGATCATCCCAGTACACGCGGGTATATTTATATATTTTTTAAAGATCAATATTTCATTCTTCACGCTAATTTGCACGCCTACGTGGAGGACGCTCATCCCCAAGAAGTGCAAACTTGACAAAGACAAGAAGAAACATTCTCCCGTGGTAGCTTTTAATTATTTAGACGCGCAGTTGTCAATGTTGTTGTTTTATTTTTTTAAACAAAATACTTGTTCCAAACTCAGCATGACGAATAAACTACATTCTCAATAGATTATGAAATATACGTGTCTTCCAAAAAATATTAAACAAAGGGAGGAGGTGAAAATAAATCAGCATGTGGAGGTTTTTGCATCTGTCGCTAATAAAAATAGGCGCACGCGCAGCTGTTTTTTAAAAACTATTTGTATAGGAGCATCACACAGTATAAATGTGGCAACTAAGATGACAATAAATGTTAAGTGAGATTAGTTTTGCCAGTTTGTTTTAATCCATAAAACGTCGACTAATTTACATTAGTTGAAGGCCAATTCTGACGAATGTGATTTTCAACGATTTTGACGGGCACCCAGAGCTGGACCACCTCCAACTGCGTATTTTATGTCCCACACTTGTATTTTTCATTTGATGACTTTCAGAGTCTGGAGGCTAAAATCCATTGCCAGTTTCTACAGAGGGGAAAAACTTCCGTGCAGTGGGGAAATACTTTAAAAGTAAGGGAATGAAATATTAGAATAGCGGGTGGGAATTTGAAATCAGCAGTGGTGAGAAACTAGAACAGGTTGAAAAGAAATTTTGAGAAGGGGGGGGGGGGACTTTAGAAAAGTGGAAAAATGAATTTCAGAATAATGGACAATCACAACGAACAATTAATTGCGGTAAAATAAGACATCAAACACGGGTGGGCAATAACTTTAGAACGGGGAGGGGGTGTTAAAATAAACAGGGTTAAACTTAAAAATTAAGAGAATTAAAGTAAAAGTTATTGATTACACTGCAGTTTGCATCAATGTTGATAGACAGATTGATACAAGCAATGCATTTGCAATGCAATTTTGGAAGAGTAATACTTCTGTAGTTATGCTTGGATGACTAGTACAAGCCATCATCATCATCACCATCAGCATCATCATCGTCTCCATCATCATCTTTCACATGTCTTTGTGTGGCGTGAAAGAGGTGGAATTTTGGGTCCAAGTCAGTATCAAATGATTCTTAGCCATTTCTTAATCTTTCACAATAAGAGCAAATACTTCCTGTGGGGTGACACCAGGCCCGTCAAATATTAGTTATTAGTGGGAGGAAGAGCTTGTTGAGTTGACCTATTAGAGGGCTACTTATCAACACCATGGAGTTCAACTGGTTGACATAACAAACCAAAGGAATGAATGACTAAAAGATGATGGTGATGATGATGAGGATATTTTCTATTATTATTATTACTATTATTATTACTATTATTATTAATCATTATTATTATTATTATTATTATTATTATTATTATTATTATTATTATTATTATTATTATCATCTGTGTTAGTCTTGGATGACAAACGGTTAAATCTAAATTATGTGCAGTGTATATATGTACTTTGAGACATACAAAACACTTCAGACTGTCAAAGAATAATGTTAAAACTAACGCACTTTCCAATCGTGGGAAAAGAACAACAGTGGTAATCAAATACTTTAGAATGGGAAATGGTATTTGAAGAAATAATTGGTTAGAATAGAAATCAATTTGAGAACAATGGATGAGGAAAAAGAGGGAGATAAAAAATCAGAAGAGTGTAAAAAGTCATAAGAAAACAACACAAAAAAATTACTTTGCAAACTAAGAAGAATAGCGGAAGAGTGGAAGCAATTAGTTATGAGTACCACTCTGGAGGGATAACGGGTATAGATAATGTAAATTATATATGGAGATTTATGTACAAAATATGTTTTTGAGACAAAAAAAAGAAAGAAAGAATCGAGATTCGACCCACTCAGTGCTTCAATGGATAACATTAGAAGCGACGCCCCCCTCCGTATCTCCCTGCCTGCCTCTCTTCCTCCCTCCCTCCCTTTTCCCCTCCTTCCTCCCCTCTTTGTGTCTCTCTTCCCTAACTCCTTCCTTCATTCACTCAGCGAGTGAGTGGCGCCCATGCACGCACGCGTTGAAAGTGACTCTGATTGCAAAGCTGACCCAAAAGGTTTCCACGATCCGCTTCCTGTCCTCGCTCACTCCCACGGACCATGCTGAGCTCCGTTAAGCAACTCTGAATTCCTCAGAAACCAGAAACTCCGGGGGAAAAAGGCGTTTGGTTGCAGTTCGGGAGGAAGAGAAGACGCGCATCCTCACCTGCACTTGCAACTTTTTGGATCCAAGGTCCGAGTTCCTGATCAGAGTGTGATCCGTCCGGGCGCCGAACCTAACCAAGCTCAGCCCTGGATTCACTACTGCTGATCAATGGACAGAACCTCCTCGGCGGCCAGCAGCGCTACACACACGCCGTGAACCGTGAGTATCGGGCGGAGAGCCGCAGCCCTGCAGCCGGCGTGCGAGACCCACCCCCCTCCCCTTCCGAAAAAAAAAGACGAACCTGTCGGATAGTGACTGACACAGACAAAACCTTACAAAAATTACCCTGTGTTCAAGTCATACCCCAAAATACAAATTATACATTTAAAATACGTCATCAGTATCCAAATGATCTTCATTAGTAGTTTAAAGTATTGAATGAACTATCGCCTGTAAACAAACTGCAAAACTGCCGTGTGTAACCTTTATATTTGATATTTCATGCACAATACACAACATTATCACGCTCGTGAAATTGCAAAGCTTTTAAATTAAAATTGCTATGTTACACATACGTTAATACGCGTAAAAGAAAAATGTACACAAACTTTGACATGCAGCGCTTTGTGCATTTGCGCAAAATAGTAGCAAGACCCAATAAAAAGATAATTATAATCTGATGTCAAATGATGGCTAGATTTTAAATGAAAAGTTTCAATAGTTGAGGGAAGACCGCAAAAGGCCTCCATGTGCAAACTCGACTCCAAAGTCAATCACTGTTCGTGCAAGCAAAAATAACGAACGGAGTAATATGTTGTATTCAGTTCACACGTATCAAGCTTTTAAAAGATTCATTTTCAACGTGTACAAGCAGCAAAACGTGGACTAAAATTATACTCGACGTAAAACGGACACTTGTGTTTCGTTTTAAGTCAACACGATTTATTTTTTTATTATTAATTAAGCAATTTCAAACTCCTCCTCGTTATGGCAGACATTTTTAAAAACCCGTAAAATCGAGCAATAACAACAAGCTTGATAAAATTGTAAAATTGGCAAATTGGTAAAATAGAGTAATTGCTGTTGAGCACAACCAAACCATCATAAAAATGTATATATCCAATTTTGAAAATTTATTCATTTCCATTTCAAATGTAAATTGGGTGAGACTTTGAAGTCTAACATATATAACAACCAATCATAATACAGTACATATACTATTTTTCACTAGACCCACAGCCCCAATTCATTTAAACGTTATTATTGCTAATTAAAACGCCAGATATTAACGATTCTCGCAAGCTTCAGGACCTTCCTTCTCATCATCCTACCTTTTTTGCATGGGCGATTCATTAGGCACATTGGAACAATCTAATGAATGTAAAGGCAATATGTTCTTCTTAAACACATTATCAGAAAATATTTCCTTTAGATATATAAAAAAAACACTGCCATCTAAGTATTTGTTTAAAATAATATCTATTATGCTTGTAATTTGCATAAGTGAGCATCATAATAGAAGTTGTTGTTAATATTTCAGTTAATTTATGAAACTGCACGTCAGAACCAAAACATTGCACATCACTGCAAAACACAATTACAAATATTAACATTAATAACTTTATAATGGCGGAAATCCAATTTCACATAAATTGTATTAATATACACACACACATACTTGCCTCTATAAACTGACTGTATCTTGTACAGTACGTGAGCATTGTCCACATATGTGCCACTCAGAATGTGTGTGGTCCTTGGCAAGTGTTAGTTGTTTGCGTGTGTGTGTGCGCGCGCGAGAGTGTGTGTGTGTGTGTGTGTGTTTGTGTGTGAATGTGTGTGTGAGAGCAAGAGTGAAAGAGGGAGCATGAGACAGACAGGGCTAAAGGGGTCTCATCTTCATTCAAACATTTGATTAAAACTTTAATCCAGAAATGCTTGAAATAAACCAACCAGCGTTTTCCATTGTAGGCTATAGAATAGACATTCATGCACAATTTGACCCAACTTTTTGTTTTTTACAAAAAAACAACTCAATATGTTGGGCTGTTTTGTGCAAAACAACCCAGGAAGTCAGTCTAATTTTTAACCCAAATTGGATTGTTTTTAACTCAGCATTTTGATACTTTTTTTTTTAACTTTTGTATTGCAATCTAAGGAACTGAACTCGAAAGAAAATGTTCCCAGCCTCTTATATAAGAACTACACAAGAAAAACCACACCAAACCAATAATGTGACCTTTTGTGTGTGATATTTAAGCTTTTCTTTCCTTAATTCCACCGCTCCTTATTTTATTAACATAGACAAGCATTTATCAATCGCTCCATAATGCGATAAAAGGGCATCTTTTATCTCTGCTATCTGTGCTAATAATTGATAAGCTTCAATTGCTGCTCACGTAGGAAGAGATGAGGTAACTCTGGACTTGTACTATTTAATATCTTCAGCTTTTTGTTCTGTGATGTAACTTAAGTCAAGTCTTTGCTTCATTCAACCTTTAGTACTGCATTAGCATTTGGCTCCTTTTGGGTATACAGGAAGCAATATTTCTTGGTTTACAATCTACAATCCATGCATCTTGTCTGTTTGTTATGTCTACAATATGTGATTGGCAACATGTCTACCTTAACGACATGGCCAAAACTCGCAACTCATCCGTCTATTAACCAAGGTTCAAATTTGGTTGAAACTAGACTCTCTATCACTTTTTTTCAAAAGGAACCCTCGATATGATCCAAATGACCCTAAAATGGCCAATTCGTGTCTTTCTTTTGGGTTGGGGGGGTCTATTTTTTTTTACCAACTGTCAAATTCAAGCAAGATAAACACTAAAATATAACGTGTTGAATGTTTGAGTATAGAAAAACCCACAAAATGGTGATTTATTTGGCATGCGAATTATAACCCTAACAGAAGAGACAAAGATTTGCGCCACTCATAAAACCTCAGTGGAATTGTAATGAAAAGCCTTTGAACCACAAATGCTTGTTATATAAAATAATAAACAATAGTTGGATAATTGTGGAATTTGATAGCCATTTAAAAATTAGCTGAAGGACATTTTTAGGATAAAAAAAAAGTGTTTTCCTTGCAGCAATAAACCGAAAAATGTGTCCTGAACTCGTGCTTATCAAAACATTATATGTCTCACAGAAGATACTACGTAAGAGCGTCTCTTATCGTTGCTTTATTAACAGCTTTAACGATCACACGCCCTATTGGGCGACTGATTCGGGGATGCATGCGGGGGGCGATAACACTGTGAAAAGGTTGCTCGATTTCCTCGTCGATGCACCGTACACGCCATTATTCGCTTATCAAGTCGTAAAAATATGGTACAAAAGGACTTGCTCAACCTGGCACATAAAGGACAGATTACTTATTATCTTTATCAGTCACTGGATGTTTGGGTAATATCATGCAGATGAATTAACATGACTAATTCCACTAAAATAAAATTTTGTCAATTGAACAAAAAAAAAATAGTGCATCATCTGGATCCAGATACATATTATTTTATTAGACTATACTAGAATGTATAAGTAGGCCCTTTGACTTTGAGCAAGAATGTAGAAAGTTTGCTGGAATTTAATTTAATGTTTAAATTCTGAAGCCAAATATCGTTATTATTAATCTGTGCACAGCCATCTTGTTTTTTTGCAAATGGGCCTCATTGGCGCTTGTTATGAACATTAACATCACTAAAGCTTTTGTGCCAGCAAACAAGTTGAAAAGCAACTGAAAAGACTTTCTTTTTAAATAACAACAGTCTTTATCGGCTGGGTCAAATACCAAAAGGTGATGTCATTTTTGGGAGATTAGAGACCACGATGCGGTGTGCATTTTAGATGGCGAGATGTCGGCAACAGCTAGCTCTTTGATAGGCATCCTCGAGATTCTACAGCAGGTCAGGACCTGTTGCAGATAACATTGACACAAACCCCATGTTATTACTTTTGGAATAACAAGTCTTAGTTGCTCTGATCATTTAATATCAAAGACTGTGACAATCCTGACAATCAGCAATGTCACTATAATAATAAAAAGAAAAAAATCCAAACAAAAAGTAAGGGGGGAAAAAAGCTTCGGATGTATTAGATTTCATCTTACAGCCTTAACATATAGGATTCGGCTAGCCTAAATGCTAAAACTTAGTTGGAAACTAATGATGATAGTTGTTAGCGGAGGGTAGTTAGAAAAAGGAAAAAAAAAAGATCAAGTTGATCATTTCATTAAAAAAAAAAAAAAGGTTGGGGGAAGCAGCATATGAATTGGACACTTAAATCTCTGCATCATTTATTTAGGAGAAATAAATGAATATTTATAAACATGAATGTAACAAAATATATTTATAAATGGTCCATTTTTAATTAAACAAATTGCCTGATTAAAATTGGCTGAGGCAATTGTTTTTCCATGCTGGGTTTGGACAGCTGGTGCAGGAAAAAGTGCAGAGGGACTAAAAAGTGTAAATGGCGCTCTTTCTAATTAAATGTTCATGAAAGTCCGTTCAAACAATAAGCATGCATTCTCATTTTCTCTGACGAATCGATGGAAAAAGGTTGCACAGATGCCTGCTGTGTTGTCACTCTCTCAAATCTCCATTTCCACCCTCTAATAGACAAATACTAGCCTGTATGCTCCCTCTCTCTCTCTCATTGCTCACCCATGAGTCTTCTCCTTAGCCACACATGCTAACAGATATTGTCCAGGGGCCACCAGTGTAAATAAAAGACATCCATTTGGCCCTAAGCAAGCTGCGCCAGGCCTGGCACAGCTTCTAATGCATTAGCCTGTATTAGACACACAGGCACACACGACTGTTTATTTCTATTGCTGCTCTGTTACTAAGTCTCTGCCTCAATTCTCACGCTTCTATGACCCTGTCCATACAAAAAAAAACAAAGTAAAAATATTAAAATGGAAGGAAATCCTTGCCTATCCTAATGGTATTGAAATTAACGTCCATCTGAAATGGAAAAACTGTCAAAAAACAACAGATAATAACTAGACCACAATGCAAACCCAGAAGAAAACTGTTAACTAATTTAACATTACTAGTTATTTTCAATTTTCATGTATGTATACACAGATATTAGCTCATATCCTACTTTGTGTTTGCCCCTAGCCTCTTTTTCTCTGGCTGGAGCTCCGCTGGGGATCTGGAAGAGGATGGAGAGAGGAGAGGAGAGTCCCGTCACGCAGGACAGTCCCGAGCGCAGAGGGGGCAGCCCGGACCTCGGCAGCCCGCCCCCACCGGGCAAAAAGGGTCGCATGGAACTCAACGGCAGCCCCACGGGACCCCGCCTACGGCAAAACGGGGCACCGCTCAGACCCCTTGGAGGTAAGCCATAGGGTCCAAAACATTATTGAACTAATTATTTTACATTTTCCTGGCCTGGAGACAGAATCTATTCATTTCAGTGTACTGTATTTGACCTTTGAACTCAAGCGCCTTTGTTAAGAAGGCAGAGAGGCCTTGTCACTTTAACACTTCGAGGCGAGGAGGAAGGGGCTCAGCAAATAAAGATGATTGCATCATATAAACAAGATTTACGTAGACCACTGTGGATTATTGATCCAGTGTTCACGCGTGGACTGTTATTCTTATTTATGCACATGTGCATGCTGCTACCATATGTTTGCCCCAAACGTAATCCCAAAGAGTCCTTTTCCCTTTGACTCGGGCTAAAATTAGAAGGCCATTTATACATTTGGGCGCTCCTCCCCAATATTTATCATATAACATTCCTGGGGTTCTTTTGCTGGAATGACAAACATAAAATCGAGTGGTTCTGCGGCCTCACGGCGGTTTTCAGCACGAGTTGAAGAGGTTATCAAAGCAAGGAGGAGCTGGGATGGTACGGCGAGGAAGAGGGGGAAAAAGGTGACGACGAAGGACCAAGGAAGGAGGAAGGGGTTTCCCGATGCAGGAATAATGACAGCGTTTTCCTTGAAGACAGGAAACTCGACGTGTTTCGGCCAAAACCACGCGGCCGCAGCAAACACACACATGCTCACGTACACACACACATCTTATTTTAAACCCCCCTCATACATATTAAAGGGATTAGAGGTTTGAGGCCACGTCGTATCATCCAAACCAGAGCATCCAGTGGCAAGAACTGAGAAAAAGAGAGAGAGCGAGAGAGCGAGAGAGCGAGAGAGAGAGAGAGAGAGAGAGCGAGAGAGAGAGCGAGAGAGAGAGCGAGAGAGAGAGCGAGAGAGAGAGAGAGAGAGAGAGAGAGAGAGAGAGAGAGAGAGAGAGAGAGAGAGAGAGAGAGTACTGTTGACAGTTATATTTCCCTGTTGGGAAAAATTCACTTACTCCAATTGGCAAGGAGCTCCGGTGTGTAATTCACTCCATGAGCGCCTGGAGGGCCCGCGAATGGAGTGATTAATGAGGAGGAAATAGAAATATCGGAATTGACTGATTAAAACAATGAGGTGGATAGCTTGGTGGTGCTGAAGTGAGGTGCATGGGTGGGGTGGGGTGGGGTTAGCTAATGCTATGGTGCATTATTAGTGCTGGGACGCTGCCTAACGTGCTCAAGTCCATCATGCACACAGGTTTCATCTAGTGCCAGCTGACAGGTGGCTCCATAACAAAAGGCTTTCACGTGCTGAAGAAAAGCTAATCAGGATTGACATTTTGAAAATTATTTATGGTAGCAGAAAATTTACTTTTCTTGCTGAACCTTTTTGTTATGTATTTTACAAAACAATACAAAAATATATTTTCTTGATTTCTTCTGTAATTGTTTTTAATATGTTGACTGGGCTAAAACCTGCTATTTCATATTTTGATAATTTACCCTAGAAATCTGTCAGTCTGCACATTTGGTCTTTTATTCATAAATTACTGACCAATCAAAAGTGTTGAAAATGCCTTGCTCTCCTTGATGACGCAATGTTAATGGTTTAACAAATGTTGATGTTTTGGGGGTCTCCTGAAAACTGATGATGTTGGAGGTATGGACATTCTGCCCAACTTAACCATTCAAGTTAATGAAAATTAAAAAAACAATTCATACCTAGTGCGTCTACCTGTCATAATAACAGACCCTAGAATTCCATAAAAGTCTAATCGATTTTTTCTTTTATTCCTCCGCTAGGTCTGATGATTCCCGTCTTCTGTGTGGTGGAGCAAGCAGATGGAGGGATCCAGGCCGATGGATGTGACGGAAGGGAGGAGCACGCCGAGTTTGTTCTGGTGCGAAAAGACATTCTCTTCTCCCAGCTGGTGGAGACGGCGCTGCTGGCCCTCGGCTACTCGCACAGCTCAGCAGCACAAGCCCACGGTCAGAATTCATACGCCTATTATATTACATACTTTTAAAATATCATATAAAGACGAGTGTGGCTGAGAAGCAGTTGGAAGTGGTTGTCAAACAAAGGCCTAGACGAAGTGCATTACGATTTTTTTTCTTTCTCCTAAAATCCACATTTGTCCTTGAAAGCTCTTCACTCCGCTTGCTTTGTCATTGCTCGCTGGTGTTAAGTGTTTTGGCTTAAACGTGTCTCGTGGAAGCAGATGGGAGTCATTTGGATGACAAGAGCCTTACAAACACTGTACTGTCCAGTAGATCTGAGTGCTGCCTGGCATGTTGTGGCGCCATGTGTTACGAAAGTAAGGCACTCAAAATTCAGACGTGATGAAGCAAAAAAACAGGTGGGAATTTGGGTAATGGCAATGGAAGGTCCATTGGTCATCCACTGATGAACTCCTGATTTATTGGCTAATGGCGAATGACAACTGACTGTCTGGCAGTGACTCCTGTTTCGATAATGACTGACAGAAACATGCGTCGAGCGTCTCGCGTGAATTAGTTCACGGAGGTCGGAGGAAGAAAAAGCTCCTTCATCGTCACATTGAACTTTTTTACAGCCGCTAAGAGAATTGTCAGCAGATTGTCACCACTCGTGTGCTTAAGACAGACACTGCTTTTTATAGTTTGTCCTTTTACAACGATCGGAAATGATTGTTCAAGTCATCAGTCACTGTAATGTTACACAAGTCAGTGTTAGTGACAACAACGCTTAACAACAAAATGTTGGATGGGAATGTGTTTGTGTAAAAATGCATACGGAGGAGAACAAAACAAAGCTGTCAAGTGTTGCATATGCATATGGAAGTCATCTGCAAGGGTACAGTGACGCTCACTCCTGTCCTGCTGCATGCACAACACTTTAGTGATGTAAAAGAAAAAAAAAAAAAGTCAAGACACTTTCCATCTGTTAAAAATCTCAAGCAAAATGTTTGCATGTGTCATCGGCCGCTTTTCCGGTTGAATTTAGCGGATGTGTAAATACACATGCGCGTTGGCGCTTCTAAAGTGATCGAGTTTGACGTTTTTTTCCTAACTCGTAACCGCACTGGTGAAGCTAAATCCTCTTTTACGGCCTCAAGGCCAGCGCCTCTTATCAGGCCTGCAGCTCACCTGGCGAAGGCTCACAAGTCCGTTAATGTAACTTAGATCAGATCATCAAGTAAAAAGAAAAGTGTTTGTTTTGCTCTATTTTTTAATTTGGGGGTCTTGAAAATATTGAAGCAACGACTAGTTCTGTCACAAATATTCTTAGAATCGATTATTCCATTGCTAAAATTTGATTGGCTTTGGGTGCTCGACCATTCTGGCTGAGTCGCACAACGTTTTTTCTGTTATTTCTGCAATGTCACTTCAGTTAGCGTCACTTTGAAAACTTTATTTCTCTGTGTGTGCAATCATGTGACTGCCTGGCTTGGTTTGATTGGGGAAATAGGAGTCTAAGCTGCTTGCAGTTACAGTAGAATGGTAAAACAGGGTCACATGACAGACACAAAAGTCTCACTCCCCAAACACAGACTGTGCAAGCAATAATAGATATAAATAAAAGTAGCAAGCAGTATGTATCGCAATTAAATGGAATAAAAGTTGTGGTTCTTCTGAACAAAAATAGTCATGTAAAAATAAAAAAATACGTCGCGTTAATTCTACTTTGACAAGTTGAATTGATCCCAAAAGAAAACGTAACGGAGTAAATGCAGAGTGTTACCATGGGCTTTTGGTTGCTAGGCAGATGCGGTCTTGCTGCATGAAAAGGCGGGGAAAGGACAGGGAGAAATGGTAGGAAAGCATTGAGTCTTATTAAAATGCCGAATCAAGTTTATTAATTGTCATTCTTTTTTAAATTAAATCCTGACTTTTAACGACTGTCACATGACTTTTTTGTTTTTAATCAAAATGACACATACTGGACATGAAAGGCATCACAAAACCGATTTGAGTGCAGCGCTCGACTCTTACATGCATATCAGCGCATACACACGTCAACTTGATTTAACCTAGGAAAAGATTCAAACACACACACACACACACTGCAAAGAGAAGAGTGTATAGTCATGCAGCCTCGCAGACAAAATAGACGCGCCTCCCTCCGGCTTCTCTCTAATGAATACTTTTTGTTTTTTAAAACAACCATTTATGTTAACTGAATAATTTCTGGCTTAAATTATACATTTTTCCCTTTGCGGTCCACGACCAAAATTACACAGAGTCGGGGCTATTTTCTGCCTGTTTGAATTGTGTCCTGCATTCTTGCGTCCCACTGGTGTATTTAAAGGCCCGGCCGAGGACCACGGCCATTCTTTAATTAGCCCAGGCCGGTAATTAAGTGGGAGATATTGTTTATTTCAATTATAAGGGGCTGAAGGCTTTTATAGCACGGATGGGCGCAGACGTGTACTTTAGGGCTTGACGTCGGTGAACAGTGAACAGTGGTCAGCATTGTTGCAGTGCCACGTCTGACGGGTCGGTGCGGCACCAGGAAACTGGACATTTGATTTTTATTTGATTTTTTTCAAGACTCGAGCTGTTGACTCTTTGGCTTTCTTATTGATTATCCCGACACACTTTGGAGTCTAACTAGTTTTTACTCATTCATATTTTAACCAAATTGATCAAACATTTGTGAACTCAGTTACAGTCCATGTGGTGTCTTTGAAACACACACACACTGCAATGAACACATTACAGTTGAAGTGGTTTGATTTGTACCAGTGTTGACAATAGCTTGGGACACTGGGACACCCGGAATTAGGAGTGTGCATGTCGGGCATTCATGCTGGAGGACAGATGGCACTTGGAATGTTTCATGTAGAAAACAAGAATTTCAACTTTGAAATGTGGACAACAAGCAGAGAGTCTCCTTGCTGACCAGAAATAATGAATTAATTATTAACAAACTTGCTGCCACTCCGGCAGTGTGCGTGTGTGTGTGTGTGTGCGTGTGCGTGTTTGCATGCCAGAAGCTGCATGAACACGTCCACAGTGACTTTTTGTGTTTGTTTGATTATTCATGCGTCTGATTCCCACAAGCGATTATCAGACGTGCTGAGCTCAGACAACAACAACCACACAAAGTGATACAGACCGATGGATTCAAAGATGTGCTCAAGTTATTTGTTTTGTTTTAACGTCAACATTTATATCCAACGTGCTTTCCGCAGGCATGTTTGGTTTGGTCGGTCAAATGTGTTGTTTCCCCAGTGAGGTTCTAATTTTTTATTTTGTGGTTAAATCATATTGGTTATTAAGGAAATGCATCATGTCTGATAAATGAGGCAGTATGAGTATTATTGTGGTCCATTGAAAACTTGAAAATTAAATAATATTTATGAGTAAATGAATTCAACACTCAAAGTACTATTTTCATAGGCAGGTGCCAGTGCACTCTGTAAAAACGGGAATACATGTATTTTCATTTTGGGGATTTTTTTTTTTTTTTTAATCGAAAGGCTAATATAATTATAAGGTAAAAAAGGGGCAATAAAATCGCATAAATCAAAATATGCTTGATCATTTCCAACTTACATCTTCATTATCATAAAAAGTGTTCCAAACGGCTGTTGTCTTGGTGGTCTCATGATGAGGCACCATAAGTGAGGGGGCGTAACTAACAAGCGTTTCAGAAATTGTAATTTCAAATGACATAAAGGGGCCCCAAGTGAAAGTTTTTATCACAGGGCCCCAAATTTCTGGCGGCACCACTGGAGCCATTTCTATCCTTCTATACCGTTTATCCTCACTGAGTTGATGTATTGGATGTCAAAATGTTTTGACCCCAACACAATGAAAGGACCACTGAGGGATTAACGGGAAGAAACGAATCAGAAGAAATAAGAATTAGAGGGGCATGCAAAATGGGGGGGGTTAGTGAAGAGAAAGACATTTTTCTCAGACTGGTCTGGATCTCATTTAGAGGACAGTAATGTGATTAGCTTTGTTTAGTTTTTACAACTCCAGCCAACGTGCTAGTATGTGTGTGCTTGTGTCTATGCATTTGTACGTACGTGCATGACTTTTATATTCAGACGTTCAGCATGTTGTTTGAATCAAGAGGTTCATATTGACATTATGTCACAACTCCAGAAACAAGTCATTCATTCAAAACTCTAACCGCAGTCAAAATGATGTTGCATCTATAAAAATGAAGTTATGTTGACTTTATAGTTTGCGTCAACTGACCGAAGTGGTAGGTGGTGACTTTTAGTAAGGGAATGATGAAAAGAGGTGGCAGGCTCTCGGGTCATAGACAGTAACACTGCTCAGCTGAGAAGAACTCTGTTGCTAACCAAATCAGCAGCACCAACTGCATTTTCTATTACGATTTGTTGGTTCATGTTAAGATCCAAATCAAAACGGTTTTCTCTCTGCTTCAGGAATTATTAAAGTGGGGAGGTGGAACCCTCTGCCTATCCACTTCCTGACGGACGCTCCGGAGGCGACTGTGGCCGACATGCTCATGGAGGTCTACCACATGGTCACTCTACGCATCCAACTACAAAGGTCAGACTTTTTCTTTTCATTTAAAAGTTCAGCTTTCATGGTCACACTCCACTTACGAAGCCCATGCGGTGATGTCACTGCAGCTGATTGCACATCAAGCATTGATTACCAGAGCTCAATTGAAGCCTTCAAACATTATCTATAATCTGACTCTTTGGGAAAGAGTGGAGCCAGGGTTCCGATGAACAGATAAAGTACAGATGAGCGGCGTTTTTGTTGGTATTATCTTGGCACATACCAGCCAAGATTTGTTGACATGTTGATACGCGCATTCGTAGCGATGGCAGAACGAGGTGCTTGGTCCTGGGTTAATTTATTTGAGGTTAAAAGACGGGCAGGGAAGGTGATCCTTTTAGAGTGTCGCCAAAAAAGTGACGAAAAACCAAAGAACAGCTAGACGTAGAGACCGAAGCTCCTTTCACATGACCTGTAAAAGCTAAAAAAAATGTGTGCGTGTCTCTACCACTGCTAGAGAATGTTTGTGTGTGTGTGTAGGGGGGGTACACATTTGCAACCTTTGGAATTAAAGCCAGAAGCAAAGAAGGACACTGCCTGTGTGAATGCCAATTATGCAAAGTTATAAAGTTAACAGCTGACACTTTTGTGTGCTGAAAGCAAAAACGGAAAATTATATTATTTGCCGCAACAGAATGAAATATTTAGAGAATATTTGTTGTTGTCATGCCATGTTATCAAAAGTGCTACTGTTTCTTTTGAACTTTTCCTGACTTGATCTGAATCAGTACTTCAACTATCTCGACTTCTACGTGAATGCTTTTTCCACATCTGTCTGTTCCTTTTGTTGTAGTTTTTCCAAGCTTGAAGACCTTCCCTGTGAGCAATGGAACCACGCGACCGTTCGTAACGCTCTCAAGGAGCTCCTCAAGGAAATGAACCAAAGCACTCTGGCCAAAGAGTGTCCTCTGTCACAGGTTAGAGAAAACAACAACGAAATATCACCCCGCCAGTCGTGACAAGTTGTCTGTCTTAACGCCACACACAATTAGAAAGCTAGAAAATAAAAATGAGTAATAACTATTGCCACATTTTAATCAAACTCGGGCGTGTTTTAACTCCCCAGCTGCATGTTTAGCGCTCTCGCTGCATCATAATGGCTGCTGTGGGAGATTTACAGGCTTAAATGGAACTCTGGTGGTGGTGTTGATGGCAGCAAGCGGATCAATTGCAAACATGTGTGTGCGAGTGTGTGCATGCGTGTGTGTGTGTAGGTGTGTGTGTGTCGTTAGAGATTCTCGCTGCTCTGTACCAGCTGAAGTTTCCACGAGTGGCTTCCAGTCATGATTACTGACTGTCAATTGTGTGTGTGTGTGTGTGCGTCGCATGGCTTTTTTTTTTTTTTTTTTTGCGTGACAGTAAACATTTGGTATTATGCCGGCTATTAATTATTTCAGTCTGCGCCTTTTCTGTTTCCCAGAGTATGATCTCGTCCATCGTGAACAGCTCCTACTATGCCAACGTCTCCACCGCTAAATGCCAAGAGTTTGGTCGCTGGTACAAGAAGTACAAGAAAATCAAAGGTAGGCTCAACAGTGTGGCTTGTTACTTGGCACGGTAATGTAAAGTCAAAACTGACGAGCTGATCCCATGTGCAACTGACATACGGGAGCCCAATTGTAAAGTATGAGAAATATTTTTGGGGCTATTTTTGAATAGCTGCAGATTGATTTACCGAACGTAAAAGTCATACATCCATGAAAAGAAGCCTTATTTGTCTTGTTGTTTGTGTTTACTTTGAGCAGTGGATTATTTGGAGAAGATGTGGTCAGGACGAGATCCTGCCGACATCAAAAGTAATCAATCGTTTCTTTCTGACCACGGAGGAAATGTTTGGGTAAACAACTGACAGTTTGTTCCGCCCTACAGTCGAGCGAGACAACATGGCTGACTTCTGCATGCTTGGCCAAAGACCACCTCCTCACTTGGCCGGCCTGGCGCAGCTCAGTCACCTGGGTGTCGGCGGACCCCTCCTGAAGGCGGGATCTGGAGATCCGCAGGCGCCGTCGCAGCCTAGCCAGCAGCCTCCTCTCCCCCAGCAACAGCCCTCGCCGCACGGCCCCCTCCACCACAGCCCCCCTCTCCACACGGGCCAGGTGCCCGCACCGCCTCCCCACCCGCCCGGCGCCCTCCAGCCCTTGCTGGGCCCGGGCGGGCTGCTCTCGCCTCAACTCTCCCCACAGCTGGTTCGCCAGCAGCTCGCCATGGCCCACCTCATCAACCAACAGATAGCAGTCAGCCGGTTGCTGGCCCACCAGCACCCGCAGGCCATCAACCAGCAGTTCCTCAACCATCCACCCATCCCGCGGGGTTCCTCCAAAATCGGCGGTGACCATCCGGGAAACAACCCCTCGGCCTCTGAGGTTTCCTCTGAAATCTACCAGCAGGTCCGAGATGAGCTGAAAAGAGCCAGCGTCTCCCAGGCTGTGTTCGCCCGGGTGGCCTTCAACCGCACACAGGTAAGGAAACAAGGAGCGAGATGACAAGCTAGGAGAAGCTCGACAAATTGAATCTTCTCATTGATTCCATTCAGACCAAAGATCACAGTCATATCAAGCGTGAGAAGAGATAAATTCTGTAATTGATCAAGACCCACTCTGGTGATAAAAGCTAAATTCTTCACGCAGGGTTGGCCTCATTTGCGGACACCCACCTTGGAGGTATTTTCAGCAGTAATAGCAGAAGCATGGCGGGGTAGCTTGACGGCTCATTAGGCCTCTTTTTTCCACCGCAGGGGCACGAGCACCTGTTGCACCCAAAGCTATGCTAGACACTTTCAGACACCAGATCAATGAAACGATGGCTCGTATAACTTAGTAAAGAAACTGTCAATCCTGACTAATGTTGACAATTTGAAGAAACAAGTCAAACATAAACAATGAAGAACAAAATTGCTGGTACCCCTCACGTTAATGGAAAAAAAAAAAAAACAACTGAAAAACAGAAATTAAATTTTGTCAACTCATTTTTGGGTCGCCGATTGTTTTCCCCTAGTTCTAAATTCTGTTTATGTCGACTTTTCAGGTGTCTATATTTTACTTTTAATAAAGCATTTTTATTTTCATTGCTAATAGATGCACACGACCATTACGGAATGGGAAGCGCAAATGAAGCGGCCAGCATTAGTCATCCGAGTTTCGCTACAGCACAGTAACAAATTGTTCTCATCAATTCAGGGTCTGCTCTCGGAGATCCTGAGGAAGGAAGAGGACCCTCGCACGGCCTCGCAGTCACTACTGGTCAACCTGAAGGCCATGCAGAACTTCCTCAACCTGCCGGAGGGCGAGCGCGACCGCATCTACCAGGAGGAACGGGAGCGCACCATGAACCCCACAGTGGGCCTTCCCCCCTCCAACTCCAATCCCGGCACTCCGCGCCTCTCACAGGTACAAGACAAAAAACCTGATAGGTTGACTAAGAATCGGATGGCGCCGCGCACACTCCATTTTGACACGCTGTGTGTTCTGTGTGTGTGCTTAGAAAGTGTGGGAGAGGAGCTTGGATGAGCAGATAACACCTGATACCTGGGCCTCCATTTGGAAGAACAAGAATAAGATAGCCAACTCGGTGAGTTCCTTGTAATCATGCATATCGTGTAAATAATGTGAACCGTTTTTTTTTTTTTTTTTTAAAACAAATTCCACGTATAATGGAGCAACAACTTCAAAGATATCATACAAGCCTATTGTAAACACAAAAGGATGTAATAGAGCATTTTCAGCGATAAGACCTTTTAACTCTGATGCCGTGTGGGCTATTATTTATTATGGCTATGTCAAATTATCTCAGTATCTGGAATGTAAGCTAGCCTCGTCTGTGCACGTCTTTGGAGAGGACTTCAAAACAGCGCGAGCGGCCTGAGAGCCCGATGCACTCGGAAGCGAGCATATGGCATAACAAGCGGGAAAGCTAAATGTGTTTCATATTTAAACTGCTGCTACGCGGAGATGTTTAATGTTGTCTACAGCTATTTTTTTTTACAAAACAATCAATCACGGAAACAAACAATAAACAAGCATTGCTGGCTTGTATTTACAATTCAAACTTCCTTAAACCCTGGCTCGCTGTTTTACATGTCCAGCCCAAGCCAACGGGTCCCGTGCCCGATTTACCAATCAAGCTGGAATCGCTGGTCAACATCACATCGGGAATCTATGACGAAATCCAGCAGGAAATGAAACGAGCCAAGGTGTCCCAAGCGCTCTTTGCCAAGGTGGCTGCCAATAAGAGTCAGGTGAGGGAACACAGAACACCACCACCCCACATGTGGGAAATTCATAAACATGAATAATCTCGCTGAATAGAAATATTTCTGCCTGGAGAATTTTTTAAGGCTCATTGGAAAGAGGTCAAGTGAGGTGTGCTGATCATAGCGTTGTCGTTTTAATGTCCAGAATTTTTATGAGACTCAAAGTCTAATCACACATTTTTTTTTGCATGTAAGGAATTTAGCTAGTCAAGCACAAAGGGCTGATACACACTTTCTATACAGAACGTGCATGTTTTTGTCTGTGTGTATGCGCATGCAAGGTTACTGATGTCCCCCAGGTCGGGGTGGGAGTTGGTGGGTGGGGTGGGGGGGGTCACAGTTCAGTGCACCCATCTGCTGCAGCTGGCCACCAGGACAGCGCAAGCAGCAGTGAGAGATGATCAGGCTATTAGCGTCGCACGATGCCTGAGGTGGCGGCTTGAACACAACAGCTGGTGTCACAAACAGAGCCAGTCTAGCAGACATAATTGAATCTTTTCCATCTCCATTTCTGGATGTACACACCACGCATACTTTGAAGTGTATTTCGTTTGTCTTTGGTTTGCTTTTTTTAACATCAATGCATTGCAACTTTTCATCTTAATTAGAAATAGAATGACTTTATCGTCATTGTACAACTGATGTACAACGAAATTAAGATTACATTGACATGACTATGCCTTTTTTTTTTAACTAACCTTATATCTGGTCCATCTGCATCTGGCATCACAGGGTTGGCTTTGTGAGTTGCTCCGCTGGAAGGAAAACCCCAGCCCAGAGAACCGTACCCTGTGGGAGAACCTTTGCACCATCCGAAGGTTCCTTGCGCTTCCGCAAACCGACAGGGACCTGGCGTACGAGGAAGAGTCGCGGCATCATCACAGCGAGAGGCTACACACGGTTCTCCACCTGCCGCAAGACACACAGGTACAAAAACTGCCTTCAAATCTCAGTTGGCTGTGGTGCAATGACTTCAATGAAGTCCTTATGAAAGCACACATGTCCTTATGGAGTCTTATTTGTTCATTAGTTCGTGGGCCAGTCAGAAGAAACACAAAACTTTGAAAACAAACATTGCTTTCAAATATGTTCATTTCAGCTATTAAACAAGTCCTTATGGAGTCCATCTTTGAGATGTTTCACTCATTGGTACTTGCACATTTCTTTGTATCCCGGTAATAAACCCCCCATTCCAGGACACACAAGTACACAACCAGATGCTAACCCATCCATCCATCCATCCATCCATCCATCCATCCATCCATCCATCCATCCATCCATCCATCCATCCATCCATCCATCCATCCATCCATCCATCCATCCATCCATCCATCCATCAGCATACCATGCACGTCTTGAATGAGAGAGGAAACCGTTCTACCCAAAGGAAACCCAGGCACGGGGAGAACATGCAAACTCCACACAAAAAGGGCTGGGATTGAACCCTGTACCTCAGAACTGTGAGGCGGATGTGCTAACTAGCGCACACCCTGCCACCACCCAAAACCATGTCCTAGATTTTCTTCCATGCTCATTATCAGGGGTAAACATTGGCACATGTACAGAAACCCACATTGCCTTCAAATGGGTCCTCAAGACTATTCATTCATTTAGTCCAAAGGCAACTCGGTGATTTAGGAGCGTCACTTGAACTAGTGTCTAAGTTAGGTCTTGGGGTAACTTAACATGGGTCAAAAGAGGACATTGCTTGGGTATAACCACTAATCTTTTAGTTCCAGCAACTTCTACAAAATGTAGCTATTGTTACTTTTTCATTAGTTTTTGTCCCAGCAGAGTGAAGAGTGGTTGCTGGGTGGCACGACAGGAAATGCCACATTAGATTTTGAGGGAGAGAATGTGTAAGTGTTTACACTTTAGTTTTGACCTCAAACAGCAAGACTATAGTCGCAAGTCAAGGGAACACTTTTTAGATCCTCTAAATTAATTTAATTGTAATCCTTGGCACTAACTTCTCTACAAACGCTTTTTAGTGAAATTGAACTCAAGGCAACACAATTAGCTTTATGGATGAACTGTGTTTTTCTTTTTAATTAATAAATACGTTCTGCCAAATAGAAGAATGTCAATGAATAAATCAATGCATGCGTGCCCAAAAAAATGAGAAAACCAAACAATAAGAAAGGAGGCAGTTGATTACATTGAAGATTAAATTGGCTTTACTTCATTTAAGAAATAAATCACAATAGAAGCTTTTAAGTCAAACACCCTGCAGGTTGTGAAATTTGGAATTTGAGCACTCAGTTTATATACTAAAAAGATTAACTTTTTTTGTATTTTGCTTTTTGTTTGGCCTTTTGCAACACTTTCTCCAAAACAAGGTACAGCTGCAACAAGGCGTGTTAAGAGAAGACGTCACTTCACACTTTTTCAGTGTTTTATCATAAAAAAAAAAATTGTCTTGTACTTACGCCAAACGAGTAAAGAGAAGACTCGTTGTTTGAGAGCATTAATAGTAACAGCTGTTAACTTGAATGTTAAGAGTAAATAAAGGTTTGGACGGTTTCATCCTTATTTGTTTTGAGGAATCCAAATAATGTCTGGCAATGGAGCTCCATTTTATCTTTACATATAAAACAGTACATCTACTGTTAATAATTCATCACTCACAGTTCTGAGAATTAGGGTTTTGAACATTAGCTCCGGCCTTCCTATGCGGAGTTCCCTAACTTCCTCTCACATTTAAAAAAATATTCGCCTTGGACTCATTAATGACTTTGCATTCTATAAGTGCGAGTACCAATGATCGTTCAAGTCAGGTACAAAAACTCAAATATCTTCTCAAGTACAACATTTATACTTTGTTACCCTTCAAAAGTCAGATTGCCTGAGTATAATTGTTATTCCCTCACAGTCCAACATATGTCATGACTGAGCGTGCAAATGGCGAGCTTTGTATTAAAGACTAATGGCGGGACAGGAAGGAAACTGCGGTGGTATCGTAACGACGTTCCTCCGTTGCGCTGACGCTCTTAAAATACTGTTGGGCCCTTTTGGAGCCCCCTAATTCCCTCCACCCATGACCACATGTGGTGAAGGGCTGCTGACTTATTAATGGCAAATGAGCTATGTGCCAGTGTATATTTAATACATCGAAATATATATAGGACATGTGCGTGTATATGTCTTCATGGGAGGTGACCACAAACCCACCACACGTGTGTCCCATGTGCACGCTGATAGTTTTGAGTGCTCCTTTGTCTTCGGACAATGGGTTAAGTGAGCACACAATGCTCAATTAAAAATGGATGAACAGTGGAGACACACATACACACAGAAAAACAAACACACATCGGTTTTGACATTAGTGTGCCCTTTTTGCTTCATGTCTAGTGAGGCTTTGGGATTGTGTGTCTATTAGGTGGGCAGGTGAGTGTGTGCATTTGTGTTTGTGAGTACCCCCCCCACGTCAGCCTCACATTTCTTCACGAGTGACACAGCCCCCGTGCTCGCTGTACAGCTTTTATTCATATGGCGTTAGCAGTTAAGTGCATCCCACAGCTAATTTGGCACAGCCTGCCCTTATAAATAATTTCTTTATTGTTTTTGCTAAATTGATTTCTGCTGCAAGATGCTGTGTACGTGTGTCGTGGGTGCGTGTGTGTCAAGGCATCTCGGACCCCGGGAGTCCACAACTCAACAAGAAGGAACAATTGCTGGGCATGCACATGATCCCCTCTGTGTGTCTGAGTTTAATAGAAAAGATGTTCAATTGGCATTTCTCTCCCTCTCCCGCCGTCTGACTTTCTCTCTCTTTGTTTTTTTGCCATGTTATTAGATAAATACTTATTCTTAGCTGCTCCAGATGATGAACATACCACAGTTGCTCGCTGCTACGTTCCATTTTTATACAAGTTGTATTATTGAGAATTGATAGCGTTAGTATTAAAAGTGAATTACACGTGTGGGCGAAATTGCAGGTACCCCTCTGGTAATCCAAAAATTAAAAAGTAATGGAAAATTAACCAATAAAAAACAGACTTTGCTTTTGAATTGTGGTTCAACACAATATTGGAAAAAATAATCTCATGACTGATGCCTGGAAAAAAAAAAAGGTATTCTTAGAAAATAAATAATTTGACATCTGGACCAAAATTGATGGTACTACTCCTAGAAAAAATTGAGAATAAAGGGTAAATACACCTTGAGGAAACAAAAGAAGTACAAGACCATCTCTAAAGAAGCCATTTGCAGGGCACGCATAGACAAACAACACAATCACACCTACACACAATTGAACCCTATTAAACAAGTTAATTCCAACTTCCTGGTGGCCTCTCGGTGCCTTCAGCAGGGTGGAGCATGCTTTTTCTTTTGGCAAGCCACAAATAACACAAACATTTAATTGCAGATGAATGGAATGACACACAAACACACACACAAACGCTTTGAATTAAAGCAAAACGAACACACATGCACTCAGCTTGCTTGTGTCACTAGCATAATAATGTGTGCACTTTTTGGGTCTTAACAATAATTTCACAATAACAGAGCAAAGTGCTGTGACTCATCCATTCCTCACTCACACACAAACACACACGAACACACACACTGATAACAGGATGCCTCAAGTCAAGCACAAAACTAACAGAAAAGTGATTTTTCTTTTCTTCATTACAAATTTATCTCTGTGTTAATGGCGTCTCTGGTGGTCACACATGTGCATCTCCCAGCCCCCCCAACCTGACGGGGCGAAGGCTCATTAAGGAGAAGATGAATATTTGATGTTTTATAATTCTTTTATCGTTCTACGCTGTAATTTGCCTCAATTTACAGGAAACTTGATTTTTACAGCCGTGCGTTTAAAGTCAACAGCAGGCGCGGTAGGGTGGGAAAACAAAGTTAGAGGTTCACGAAAGAAATAATTTGAGAGTATCACGCTATGAGAAGAAGTGCCATGGATTTTTGAAACAAAATAAATGTTCTTGTGGTTCAAGGAGTTCATGGTTGAATTGTTTTGCTCTGAATGAGCGTGATAGTTGGGTTGAAGGGGGATGCGGAAAACCAAAATATACAGCAGTCATCAAAGCCTTGTACACATTTAAAGCGATGGTGGTCAAACGGAGCTTTTGCAACAAATCATGGCATTAAATTCTTTTTTAACAGGTGCGTACCCACATATCGCTTTGGCAATGATACAAACACATTATACTAAATACTCCTTCCGACACTGCCAATTTGAGTCTTGAGAATGAAGTCAACTCAAATTGTGAGACCAACAAATACGTGTGAGCCCGAAAAATAAATCTCCTCAGTTTTAAAGTAACTCTTTACCTAGAGTTGAATTTTCATTTTACTGAAATTTATTGGAAACTCTATAAAATACACAAAAACATTGTTGTTTTTACCAGCAGAAAAACACCAAATAAAACACATCAATACCTTTTATTTAGCACATCCAGACATTGCTTTCATCCTCATACTTTTCATTCGGCTCTGAAAATTTATAAATACATAGGAAAAAAAAGTGGAATTCACAGAATTTTATTTCACCGGATGCACCAAATAAAAGCGTTGGATTCAAATAGATTTTTTTTTTTTTAAGTAGAGTGTCACCTACTAATAAAATGCATCTAGATTCATCAATGAAATAAAACCACAGCACTAAAGAACACAACACAAGTATTTCTTACACAAAATAGCAACCATGGTAAAATATAAGAAAATAAAAAAATAACAGTCAAATTTCCATTATGAAGAAAAGTGTGACGACACTGGTTTTGAATGTGATCTTCATAACATGAGCACATCTAACAATTTGCCAATAAGCATTTTTCAGTGGATAAAACCATCATGTTCGGAACTTTTCCACCTTAAGGAAAAGATTTAAAATTGTTCTCATAAACATTGTTCTCATAAAATAAGGCCTCAAAATTTTGTTGAAAATGTGAGGGGATCAATTGTTTTCCCCTTTTGCTTCTTTTTCTCCTAATTTAAAGAAGTCTCGTTATTTTATCCGCCATGACATTGCGACATTTTAAATTGATTTCATGTGAATTAAGCAAAGTAGCAACACTTTCCATGTCGTCAATGCATTGCATGCTCTAGATTTTGTTCTTCCAGATTGATAGATTTTGTTTCTTATTTCGGGAACTGGTAAGAAGTTGGAATAAAGTAGGAGAAGGCGTGGATGCGGAGTTCCTGGCATCACCCAGTTTGAGTTGGCTGAGCTTGACAGAGGCCTTCTTCAACTAATCATTCATGATGCATTAGACTCGAGCACAGATGGGAGGGGCGGGCGAAAGTTTTGAAAGGAATTTCTCAACATCTAAATATGTCACTTTCTGTTAAAGAAGGCGAGCACTGGCCAGGGAGGGAAAATGTAAACATACCAAATTCCTGTAAACTGACCATCAACACCCCCCTCGCGATTGAAACTGGAGCCTGCCCTCGCCATTATTGAAGTAATACCCTGTCATTATTGAAGAGAGAATGACTATTATCTTTATGTGACTCCTTTAATTTTAATGCGCCGCAGATTTATAGCTAGACATTCCAGTGGTAGAGGACCCCACCCTGCTCTTAAAGTGACACGACCACAACACGCCGCCACCTTCTGACAAACAAGCCAAGTCTCGCAACACTTGATTCGCGTTCACAATGCCAGATTAGTTTTTCTCCGCTTACAATCGTTTTCTCACCGGGTGAAAGCAAATCCTTTCAAACATGCCATCTTGGGGGGGTTGGAATTTTCATATTTCATAGGCCAAAGAATGAAACAACCTATGTTGTAAAATTTCACATAATGTACGTATGTGGTAAAATTTAGATAAAATAATAATTTTATACAAGGCGGTGGATTATTTTGAGAAAAATGGCACATAATCGGTTCAGTGAAAAAAAAATAGACGAGGCAATGTGTTTCTTCAATTCTTCAATTTTAGTTTCTATTGCAAAGCAACTCTATGGAGCAAAACTAAAAAGTGGAGGACCTCAAGGATTGAATCTTTGACTCCTGTTTGTTCATACACTGTAGCTATTGAACACAGTATCCATTAAAATGTACGCACACACACACACAAGAAATGCCACTCACTTGACATAATTAAAATGAATATAATTAGAAATCAAAAGTTTTACATGACCGCAGTACAAGTCGCTGGACATCTTCTAGTTGCTATGATGAAGTTGTTCCAATAACAAAAACAAAGTGCCTGTGTATCCATGAGAAAAAATATTTTATGACGCTCCCCTTTCTTAAAACCTTTTAATGTACCAAATTAACAACAAATCCATCCAATTACTCTGATTTGGTTGTGTTATTTTTTTATTTTATGACATCCATAAATTTAAGCATCGAAGGAAGACGCACCCTGTCATTTTGAACGAGTTAAATATTTTAATAACTGAGAGACGTGTAAAGTTGGTGTTTCACTAGAGCTGCCAGCCTCTGTCACATTAGGTCAAAGGTTTAATGGCTACATGGTAGTTCCACTGACCATTCGTCAAGCAGGTTAATAGTGCGTGACACGCTGTGGACTGTGAAAGCCCTCGCCTCACCCCGAAAGCTCTGGCTACTGTGTGCTTGAAAACCAGACTAACAATACGTTCTACTTTTAGACTCTTGCTTAAGGGTCTTATTTGTGCAATTTTCTCTTGATCAGGGGTCATTGCGCCCCATTAATTAGCTCTTTTGCCTTTCTCGGCAGACGCTTCACAGACCACCCCCAAGTCAGATGAAGGAGCATCGTTCGTCTCCCATGCGAGAAGAGCTGTTATCGGCCCCTGGTAACGAGGAGGGCGCACAGACTGTGGTAACGGCGCCTGGAGGTGTGCAGAGCTCCACTGGTAGCTCTGGCGGCAACAAGAAGCCAAGACTGCGCACAAAGGTAGTCTCGATAAGCCTATGGTATAGTACAGGAATGGGCAACTTAAAAGCCAGAGGGGGGCACCATGTTTCAGCAGTGCTTCTCCGGGGCCACAAACTTCCTAACTAAATGTATGACATAATGCCATTTGAAATATGGACAAATCATTTCTCACTTTTCTCAAACCATATATAAAAAAATCCTCTACCGTCATCAAATAATGATTCCAATGCAAAGAGTCGTCTTGCATGAAAAGAAGAAACCAAATTTAAGTGCAATAACTCAATTGTGATTTTTTTTTTCCTTCACACAAAAATCGACTCTTTTTTAAAAAAGTATTTTTGAGGTACTATGTTTGCATTGCATATCATTCTAAATTTGCAAAAGAAACATTAGGCCTACTCATGCTATAGTATAGGTCAGTATAAGATCTGCATACGTAAAAGCACAACTAATGCATATGTGCCACCTAGTGCTAAATGGTGAGATTACAACTTAAACTAGAATCGATGTAAATTTGCAGTTTGCCAAACACATTTGCATATTCATTGATTTTCTGATTTTTTTTTCAACATTTTTTAATATTTGGAGGTTTTCTGGGATTTGTTTCTCCATTTTCATTATTGGGAATTTTTTGGGAGATTTGAACAATTAAGAATTAATCAAGAGGCCAATTAGAGTGTGGTCCCCATTGCCAGAACTGTAAGTTGAATATAGTTTTGTAGTAAGCTACAGTGGCTACAGTGACGTGACTAAAATTTCTCTCCCATTTTAGATTTCTCTGGAGGCATTGGGCATCCTGCAGAGCTTCATCCAAGACGTTGGACTGTATCCAGACCAAGAGGCCATCCACACCTTGTCGGCACAGTTGGATCTGCCCAAGCACACCATCATCAAATTTTTCCAGAACCAGCGCTATCACGTCAAGCATCACGGCCGCCTCAAGGAACTTAGTGAGGGGGCTACCGCCAGCGGAGGCGTGGATGTTAGTGAATATCGAGAAGAAGAGTTGCTCTCGGGTTCAGAGGATCCAGAGTCCAGTGAGGATGGGGCGGAGGAAATTTACCAGTCCGAGGGGAATGGCGGTGGTGGAAGCACAGGAGGACTGAACCAGCCTCAAGTTTCCTCCAACTCTAACCAGGTGTCCTCCGGGAACAACTTGGCCCAGGAGGAGGGCAAGGACAAGAGCCACCCCAGAGTAGGTGGGCCACTGGCTCCAGGAAGCTCCTCATCGAGTCCAAGAGAGCAGCCAGACTACCAAAGGTAGAGCCGACCCAACACAACAAAGACACATCGAAGGGACAAGCGAAAGAAAGGACAACAAAACTGATTTATGTATTGATAAATGGAGTATGGTATAAATGTACAGCCGAAGCAGGCACAGGAATCATAAACCACTGGCCAGAAACATTTTGACAATCTCGGACAAGCTTTTTACTTTGGCCCCCGAAACGATGTGTGGGCCGTGTGTAAATGTGAAAACATCTCAATAGCTCAACTAAAGCTGCTCATGTGGTCAATTTACTCAAAGAAGAACTCAAGAGCTCCTCAAAATGGGTTGGCAGGGTAGGATCAGCTCGAGCCAAAGACAGTTGCATTCATCTCTTGAGTCTGAGCAGCACAGTCACGTCGGACCCTCAAAGTCCAAGAAGAACCTTCACGGACTTGGCCCTTCGGAGACCTCTCATAAAACCTCAGGATGGACACTTGTGTTACTAATGCTGTTCCTTACCTGAGAAGACCAATCAATCATCCCACGTAGCCCTTGAGAATCACTACCAGTCCTATCTAGCACTTATGAATATTTTGTGGATGTGATGTACTCTTGCCTAGCCTCACCCTCGAACCCACTTATGCTATCAAGTCTCACCAAATTGTGAGCTTAATAAAGAAACCACAAGAGGACATTATGGACTGTTTTGCAAGGATGTGGCACAAAGAGACGCTCATCCCAATGCCTTGAACCTTACTCCATCCACATGTGTCAAGAAGAAGCCCCAAAAAAAAAAAGGTACACGTGCGAAGTTTCAGCAGCCAAGCAATCACTTTACGAGCGGTCGGCTATCCCTTCCACCCCGCTCCCTCATTTTCCCCCTCTAATTGGTGCCCACAGTCTTGTGTCTACCCCCCCCCTCCTCCTCCGCACTTAAACCTCACCAAGCCTATTTATTGCTATCTTTATCTATGATTATTATTATCATTATTGTTATTATTGTTGTGATTATGGTTAAGATTGCTAAGTGCGATTTCTAATTTTTTATGTCCCTGGCTTTAAACAGGGGGCGGTTATTTTGATAACAGGATGCACGAAGGATGGAAAATGGAGGGAGGGTTTTAAAAAGAAGCAGTTACTGAGTGATATTTGCTGGAAAAGAAATCCCTGTCATATTGTGTTATTTTGTTTGTTGCAGCAACGTTAAAAAGAGAAGAGAAACGTTAAAAAAAACTGAAATTTAAAAGGGAAATTGTGCTTTACTTTGCTGCAGTTGATGACAATCTACTTTTTTGAGCCATGACAGAAATGTGGCAAATCAATTTCTATTCTGTAATGTGTGTAGATGCCCAAAGTGGGATGAATTGTTATCGGTGTATGTCTCTTTTTAAATTTTCAGAGAAACTTTTACCGTAAATTCCGGACTATAAGCCGCACCGGACTATAAGCCGCACCAGCTAAAAGTCAGGGATATTTTAGTTTTTTTCTTACATAAGCCGCACCGGACTATAAGCCGCACGTGCACATGAGTTTTTTACAAAGAAAGACAGTACACAGAAAGCCGTAAAAATCCATAAATATACCGCGCTGCCATTTAAGCCTCAGGGTTCAAAGTAACCTTCTGAATAAAATGCATTAAAAGTTCACATTCATTACAACTTGTTTTTGGTGAGCACAATGTCAGAAGAATTGAATTTAAATGCTGATTGATTGGGTTTTAATACAATGCAGATGGTCCAAACAGCGCCACTGCTTTGTGTAATCTCTGAGTCACATGGCAGAGTATGAAAAAGGGTTTAGAGCCCTTTGACGCAGGTCACCTAGCGTATATTCCTACTAAAGCTCATAATAGTCACAATCAACACAGCCAGAATAAGCAGCGGCCATAGTAGTGTTTCAAAATAGCATTTTTGTTGTTGTTTTGTTCTTCAAGATACCGCACAACAGTGGTCCACAGCCTTTTTGCGAGTGTATAAAAGTGATCAAGTCATCACAAAAATCATGAAAAAAAATCGTATATAAGCCGCACCTGACTATAAGCCGCAGGGTTCAAAATTTTGGAAAAAAGTCGCGGCTTATAGTCCGGAAATTACGGTAAGTGTTTGAGCCAGTATGGAGCGGCAGATGAGCATTTTTTTTCTTTTATTTTTTTTTGTTAACTCAGTGAAATCAATTTGT
This sequence comes from Syngnathus scovelli, assembly GCF_024217435.2. Lineage (NCBI taxonomy): Eukaryota > Metazoa > Chordata > Actinopteri > Syngnathiformes > Syngnathidae > Syngnathus > Syngnathus scovelli. Next base: position 14,011,620 of record NC_090854.1, on the reverse strand, counting down.
TTCATTGTGCCAGCCAAATCCAATCTTTTTTTTTTAGAGTATTTAAGAAGAAGTGAAAAGTGTTTAATGTTAAATGTCCGGTGCAGTGGTGTACACATACAGTATGTTCAAAACATGAATAATTTCTTATGACCGTACACGTCAACAGATGACCTGCCTTCTAATTATCACGTCAACACGGATCAGATATCGTTGTGCTTTTCTGTAAGACAGGAATCAGGGTTGGATACATTTCCGATGAAATAGTTCATTTCAAAATGTTCATTCAGTGTTGAAGTGAATAAAATTTGTGAATTCAAAAGAAGTTTCTTTTCTGTCAGAACCCTTATTTCATTGCATTCCGCACATGGAATTACCAGAGGACCATATGTCACAAAGACAAAGAAGTGGGGGAAAAAAAAAAAAGACAATTGTGCTCGAGACAGAATATGAAGCGATTTCCACATGCAGTTTTACGATTTACTGGCAATTTCACAACGCCTGTATGCATTAATACAGAATGGGTGAAGATGAGCTTGCAATTAGGAGGTAATATCACAATCATCAAAAAGCATGTAAGGGAGTTCCATGATGCCAGACCCAGAGTTTGAAATTTAACACTTCTTATGTCCTGTTATGTTGGGAACAATTGTGCGACAACAATTTTACTTGTCAACGCCTGTTCTGTATCTAATTATCTGATCATTTTTGTTAAAAGCGCAACAATATTCAGTTTCACTAGGTTTCATCTAACAGGCAGTTCAAATCTAGTGGATCTAGTGTTACGGCTCTGAAGAGCAAGACCAAGGAAATCATTGTTGACTTCCGGAAGGGTCACACAACACACCTGCCGCTGATCATCGACGGTGCTGTGGTGGAGAGGGTGAGCTGCACCAAGTTCCTGGGGGTGCACATCAGTGAGGACCTCTCCTGGTCCGCAAACACCTCGTCACTGGCAAAGAAAGCTCAGCGCCGCCTGTACTTCCTGCGGAAGCTCAGGCGTGCATGTGCTCCTCAGGCAGTCCTGTCTACATTCTACCGTGGCACCATTGAGAGCGTCCTCACCAGTTGCATCGCTGTCTGGGGTGGTAACTGCACTGAACAGAACTTGAAGGCCCTGCAGCGCATAGTGAATACGGCTGGTAAGATTATTGGTGCTTCGCTCCCCTCCCTGAAGGACATTTACACCTCCCATCTCGCCCACAAGGCAACCTCGATTGCCAGAGATGTGAGTCACCCGGCTCACTCTTTGTTTGACCTTCTGCCCTCTGGGAAGAGTTACAGGAGCCTGCGCTCCCGCACCACCAGACTCGCCAACAGCTTCTTTCTCCAGGCTGTTAGGGCCCTGAACTCGCTACCCCCTTCTGCGTAGCGTGCGGCACTGTTGCGCTATTTTCGGGAATGTCTGCTGTACGCGCACTTGCTCCTTTTTGCTCTTTATTTGTTATTTATTCATTATTTATTCAGCACGCTTTTGTTATACTTGTTTGTCTGTTGTGAGCCATGTCTTGTCACCGTGGGATAGGGGGGAACGAAATTTCGGTTTCTTTGTGTGTCTTTGGCATGTGGAGAAATTGACAATAAAGCTGACTTTGACTTTGACGTAGCTGCCCGATGGTTGACATGCTCCTTATTTAACAGCACATACTTAACAGTGACTGTTTAGGGAATCGTATCGAGGTTAAACAGGCATCATTTGAACTTTCCAACCTAATTATTGCCTCGCTCGCATCGTCAAGACAGAGTCAATTTGGCTCTCAGTGGAGTCTGTGGCTTTGTGGTTGAAAATTGATGGGTCACGGAGGTTTCTCTGAATTGGGCGAAACTACCTTAACTAAACCAAGTCAAGATGGGCTGTGGTTCACACTATAGGACAGGCAGAGTGTATCCCACTTGAGCGTGTCAATCAAGGGTCATTAGGCAGACATAAAAAGTTTTGTTGCGATAAATCTTCGAAATGCCTCTTCAGATGAGTTTCAGCACAACGGGAAAAAAAATCTTTTAAGTTACAAACAATAGTAGCTTAAGTGTTGTTGATGATCTGCAGACATGAATAGGGAAGACAATCAGTTCATGCTGTGATTTTGACACAATGGGATGATTTACACCTGCAGAGAGGCAGACCCTGAATTTTTTTTTTAAATCACAGCACCTTTGCCCACCCGAGTGAGTTTACCAAAATTCAATGGAAAAAGGGACTTGCAAGAAGTGATCATCAATCATCATCAAAGACATTCAGGCATACTGGGCAATTATGAGAAATAATCTTATACGATACTGGAAAAAGGAATACGAATCTTTATTAACGATGCAAGTTTTAGGTAAAATTTTAGCATCGTCCAGAACAATCTCAGAGTCGGAAATAGGGACCGCCCTTTATTTTGGAATATCACAGAAATGTTTACAAAAAAAAAAGCTAAATCTACAGCGCCTCAATGCTCACTGAATTGATGTGTTAAGTGAGATTATCCACAAACGACTTTTTGACAAAGCAAAACAGATGGCCATTATGAAGCCTTGCTGAGGTGACATTTTGCTTTATTTGTGATCTGTACGGGTCTCTGTAAATCATAACGAAATAATTATAACGAGGTGAGAGATTTTTGTCTATTGACTACCTTTCCCCAAATTTGTCGACTCGGGAATTTTTGCGGAAAACATTTGGTTTTCTCAAGTACTTCCAGAGGATGACACATCAACATTTATTTTCACAAGCGCCGTTGGTATTTTTATTAACTCAGAAACCTGTCATCAATTTTTTTTTCCTTTCAGCACAAAATACCCTCCACTGACAGAGCATGTTTACCATGTTTGTGTCATAAACAATAATGTGCATTGTCTAAAAAGCGGCAGAGCAAACCCGAGACGAGTGTGGAAAATGAGCAAGGGAGATACCGCCGCAGCCGCAGGAACCAAATGTTGCTTCATTTGTACATGTATGCAATCAGAGAAAACCAGAAATGAAAAATACACCCCAAGATGTTTTTGGGGCTAAATTTACTGGAAATTGTGGATGACAGTGCAGCTTCTTGTGTTTATACACCAAAAAAAAAAAGCCTGTGTCTTAACTAAATCGATGTTCCAGAGTCGCGAATAGGAGCAAAGGTACATTCTGGCCTGCACATAACAATCCAATGCAGTTATTTGAAATGGCAAAACTAATCCACTTGAAAGGGACAACATTATGCAAGAAAGGGCTAATAAGTGGCCAAAACCCCAATATAACTGCAAATGTTTTGCACACTCTCTTTTGTCATGGAAAACAAAAGCAAATTACCACATGGCTTGTCTGCAAATGCTTTGGGAAATTAAATAATAAACTTCATCCAAACATTGCACTCCTTATTTTCCCTTCACCATACAGCATAAAACGCCGAGCAGTAATAAATATTATGTAAATGAAATGGAAATGCAACATACTATTGTCTAGGGTACTTGTTGTGATTGTATGGAATGCAGACGGTTCAATGCAAACCGTCTTATTCACTTTTTTACAGGAGTATAAAAATGAAAACGGGCAGCATGTAATTGCATCTACATCTCAGATTTGTGGTTCAAATCTCAGCTCTGGCCTTCCCGTAAGGAGTGTGCATGTTCACCACGAGTACTTATTTTCCCCATATTGCAAAAAAAAAGCCAAAATTTTCCATAGGTGTCAATTTCAGTGTGACTGGCTATGTTTACATGGATTCAAGTAGCTACTCGCCCACTTGCTTTTAACTGTGACGGTCAGTTAAATTGGATGGATGGATGGATGGATGGATGGATGGATGGATGGATGGATGGATGGATGGATGGATGGATGGATGGATGGATGGATGGATGGATGGATGGATGGATGGAGAATAGAAAATGTATACGTACATTTTACTACTTTTACATCATACCTGGAAATTCATGGAAAACTACAATGAATGATATTTGAGCTTCTCCTTCAATATTAATATGCTGCTCAATGTCTTTTTTTTTCATACATCCTACCATTAGTTTCCGCAAACCAGACTTAATATGTACAGTATTCCACAACAAGTCGATTTGTATTTACTGTCTGTCAAAATGACTGCTGTAAGATCTTCAAAACAACAGTAGTGGCGATGTACTTGTAGGAACATTCCGGGAAGATCGGCATGTTTTGCGCCGTGTTCACACCGCAGTCTCCGTCATTAGATTCGAATCCCCTGGGCCCACTGCGGCGGTGACAACAAGCACCTCTGGTTTTCATTCAGCTCCAAACAAACCCCTGCCTCCTCCCCCTTCCACCTCATCCCTAAATCTCTCAATTCAAGTTATTATTCGCTCAATTGGTGGGCTTCAAACTCCGCCTTTTCCAGCCCCAGGTCCTGTGGAAGCTGGTAGTCATTAGTAGGCTGAATCTGTGACTGCGCACACACAGATACTGTGAAGAAGTGAGGGCGGAGCAGCAGGGTGTCGCAGCAGTTCAACACATATCAGGCTCTCAGTGTTAAACAGCAGGTTTGATGGGAGTGGGCTACGACAGATAGAAAGACACACAGTAAGTACTGTCACACCGCAAGACCACCCAGAGACTCTTGCGGTCGTCAGCGTGCCAATGTGTGTGCAGCATCTGCCCCGACGAAGCCTTCTGGGAAGTCTCTAAGGAGAATGAATTTGACCTCGTGTTGAGAGGAGAGGCACATTAAGCTTTAAAGCTCAAGTGATCACATCCTCTGCGCTTCCCGGTTATGATGATGGAGGTCAGTAGATTAAAGGCAAATTCAAAACAAATCCAAACACTGCAAATGTGACACGAGAGAGCAATTCAGATTTGAATTTCCACTGACAAAGCTTATGAAAGGTATCAAAATATATGACCTATACTAATATTTGATTCCGTTCATTTGAGGCACCAAGCACATTGGTAGGGTACTTAAAGACTTACTTGTGATGTAAACACAAAAGGAAAAGAAAAATAAATGCTATAAAAACCACAGAGCGGGAAAAAGTACTCAGTTACCAACTTGCAAGTTTTTCGAGTGAATTTTTATATTTATTGGGAACTTCATTTCACTCACAGCCATCTGTTTGGGTAGCCGAGTTTGACTGTGCAAGCGATTAGCTAATTTCGAGTATTGCAGCAAATCAAATTGAATACAGACTAATGTGAAACCGTTATTTTTTACTGCCTGCAAAGAGCACATTTGCACTTTCGAAGTTGTCTTTGCAAGAAAAGTAAGCAGTGGGTGCCACCAGAAGGTTGGATCAACACGAAGGACAAGTGACACTGATGTTCAAAGTCGGTTACAATTAGCCAGTTTGTGCGAGATTGACAGGTGTGTGGATACCCAGGGCTCCTAAGGCAGCTGTGAGGGCACCACTGCGGACTATTAGGCCTGAAAGAGAGATGATTAGAGAACATTAGGGGTGAATAAGGGGGGTGGGAAGCGAGGAGGCACATCTGCTGTTGCTATTATTACCCAAAATGCAGCACCTGAGGGGAGGCCCGATACGGAGGTTGCTCACACACCTGTGGCCTCACACTGTGGCAGATGTAACTGTGCACTCCTGCTTCAGCAAGGTAAAGATTAGCTATGGACATACTGATAGATGCCATGCACAACCTCTTGCAGTTCCTTATGAACATATTTTGCCTTGATCTCCCGCATGGACGAATCATTTTATGCTGTCGCAATGCGAGTTTCTCCTGCGCTGGATTTAAAGGGAATGAGAGGAGGAGCTTCCTTTGGCTGCCAAGAAAGTTGGCTGTGTTCACACCCACAATGGCGCAAACACCCGTTTCCAGCTGCATGTGAGTACGAAAATACCAAAGGGACATTTTTTTTGCCGATGCTCAGTTATTTAGACTGCATGTTGTTACAACTTGAAAGATGATAAGCGTTTATGTTCAAGTCCCATACCGTTGTGTGTGTCAGTGTTTGGTCGGTATGAAATTTGGACCGCTAACAACCCAATCACAGGGCACATATGGATAAACAACCATTCAAAATTACGTTCACTATGGGCAATTTAGAGTTACCGATTAACGTGAAGTGCGTGTTTTGGAGAACCTGGAACAGAAAGCCAGACCTAAGATTTGAAACATCAACCTATGAAATGTGAGGGGAACATGCAAAGGCACTTGTCGTTTGCTTTGAGTTGGTTTTGGAAGAACCGATCCATTTTGGTTAAAACTCTACCCTCTGCTGCGAGTCATTGAAAACAGCCAAGAAACAAATAGAATTTTTCCTGTAAAAAGTTGAATAAAGTGTGAATAAACAATGTCCCGTGTTGCACCGGGTCACATGCGTCTCCTCCAATCTGGCTCTTTGTCAGCCTAGATCTTCAATATGAGAAGGCAAACAGCTGCTGTGATTAAAAATAAATCACACTCAGCATTTCTCTAAACCCTGGAATAACTAATCTGGACTGGGACATGAAAGATGCATGAGGGAAAATGTAATGATTGCCCCTATCAAAAGATTAAACCAAGAAGGCTGAACTGCGCAAACAATGAGAAAAGTACAGACGGCAACAATGAAGATAAAACGAGTTTAAAAACTCACCTGGGTCATAACTAGCACAAATAGGCTTTTTTTAAACAAATCAGAAGTTACATTTGATGATAGCTAAATCACACTGGTTGATTCATTTCCCCAGAAGCCCATCATTTAGAGAATATTTCTTTCCATTTATTTGAAGCTTATGGCCATTAACCAAATGCTGCAGGAGCAGTGTGGAGGCTGGGTATGAATAATTCTTCAATGATACATAGCAATGGAAAGAAATCATAACCTCAGCCTTCTTCAGAAGAACATTATTAACACCTCCACCATCTTCTCCATGAATGCTTAGCTTGCGTAGCCAACTGGCAAAGAAAATATTCACGTAGGACCGGAAGGCACTCTTATTACTCTACTTACTGTTTGTCATCTGATTGTTTTATATTTACGGCCTGTGAGTGTTTTTCATAAAAAATATGCATTGTAATTAGTTTAATGACTGACTAAAGCACATTATAACTGACATAAAAAATTGGTTTACATCGCCACCACAGGCAGAAAATGCAATCGTAAAATAAGGATAAGAAGTGCTTGGTCTCCTTTAATATGTTTTTACCACTTTTCTTCATTAAAAATCTTAATCAGTATAATTATGAATCGTAATTGTGGTCAAGTTTGTAGGTCTGGAACGGGTTACGGCATTTCAATTCATTTCAAAAGGGAACACAAATGAGTAAAGTGGGGTACAACTTGGTCACAGAAGATAAGTCATAAGTCAATTTTGTAAAGTATAAAACTAGCAGCGTAAAGCAGCTGATTTAATAGACTGATAGCATCTTAAGGTCAGCCGCCGTAGGCTCAGGCAAGCTTCCCTCAGGCAAGCAGGCAGTAAGCATGCACAGACCGCCGCCACCGCCTCGGGCCGTCCCACGGTGACAACCTCCACCTAACCCAGCACTGATGCCTCGTGACAGAGAAGCTGCTTGGACGACACAGCCAGGTGAGAGCAATAGTGCACCTAGAAAAGCTAAAACACTGAGATGGATCTGAAAACTTGACCTTGATGACCTGATATTTCTTCAAACCAACAAATCCAAAATATCAAATGCAAGCATAGGAGGCACATCCAAACTCTACACAGGTGAGATTCATCCCCGAGACCAGTTTTGAATGCGAACTCGTTGACTTCGCTCCCCATGACCTTACATTAAAAACCTCAAAACAAGACAAGCTGTGGATGAGTAACCGGCATTTACGAATGTTGCGATAACTCTCATCAGGCATTAACCGCATCAGGAGACTATTGAGTCGGGCGTATCGCTAGAATGGCCACCGGTCACTTATTGTCCCGCGCGTGTTTATCTTAATCCATCCAAACGATCATTCCGCAGATCAGCAGGACAGAGCCCTTGCACTACCTCGGTCTCCTCAGCCATTCATTCAGAACAAGACAAACAAGACTGATTCAAATATTTACTACCATGAAAATAAGTAATGAGCATGGGCCAGTATGTCCCATGATGACATAAGGGCCCCATCATTTTTGTGTGTGCGTGTGTTTGTGTTAATCAACTAAAATTATGCTGAAGCTACACTGCACGCAGTTCTCTTCAAGAGGAAATTGTCATTATTCAGATGTTATCGCACATCATACAGATGCAACACACACACACACACACACATTAACATAAGCGCAAAGTGTATTCAATATTCATCAGCACAAGCTGTCACATAATGGGCTCCTTCCGCTGAAATAGGTAAACAGCTGACAGAGCACAAGTGACACGCACACACGTGTCGAGCTCCTTGCAATAGTCAAGAATGACAATGTCAAAAGATGAGATAGCTAAGAAATTAGATCCCATTAAAATGATTGAGGCGCCTTCTCTTATCCGTTGTGCCAACAGGCAAAATGGCTTGACAATTTCTCAATTTTTCTACGTCATAGAGGAAATGACCGAATGAAAAAGGAGGTTAAATAATCTATTTTGTTAACTTCCATCAGGTGTTTGAATAACAGAATAGACATAACAGAAGACTAAACTGTATTCCGTTACAGTTACAGAAAAAAAAACTGCAACCAGATTTCAGATATATTAAAAAGAGGTATTATTGAGATTAGAATTTCTATGCGGACAGAAAGAGGTTGTTTACTCGATCCCAACTCGAAAGCAGGCATAGCAACCTCCAACATACTCATAGAAGTTCTGATTCATCTTAAATAACATTTCTCAAAGCTGTCAGAGTTGTCTGGACTGCTAACGTACGCCTCCCGTCACAAATCCTCTGCAGATTTACTATTTAAATACCATATTAACAGCTACCAAACGGCTAAACTTGTCACCAGGAATAAAAGTGTTTTTTCTGCAGTTGACATCACATACCGTCATCATAACGGAATCATAATTATAGTGTGTGTGTAAGACGGGTGCTAGGCAACTGCTAGGTGCACATGTTGCTTTCTTAAGCTTAATTTGTCCATTTTACTTCCATTTTTCTTGTTGTAACACCATTTTTGTTTTGGAGCAAGCAAATTTAATTTGTCAGACATGTCCATCACTGGACACGCTTTGTATGTGTACAATATTTCTGCAAATATAGTCAGTGATTTATACATTTTTTTAAAACAATACTAGACAATATTAACCATACATAACCAATACAAATAAATTAAAAAAGGATAAACAAAAGAAATGACTGAGTGCATGGCCTGATGCAAAATTGGACTGACCCAGGAAGTTGATAAAAAGATTTTTTTGGACAAATCAACCCAAATTTTTTTATATAATTATGACATACAGTATGTATATTCTGCACACCTCAACTATGCTTGCTGGTTCATTGGGATGTGGATGGCTTGTGTATACGTGTTGCAGATCAGGTTTGGACTTGGACTAAGAAAGGTGTATTAGCTCACCTGCTCCCCTACACTCTACAGTGTCACGCTAAATTAGACTTCAATGAGCACGTACACAATCACACGTACACACACACAGACAGACGCTCGAAGCGACTGGGTGATAACAGCGGCGATACGACTGCGCCCGTCTGTCTGTTGATGCCACGCTGGATAACATTCACAGCTCCATTTTCAACCACTCCCCTTGTACCACACTAGCAGGACACATGCAAACACGCTTGTACAACACACACAAGCTCTTTTCAACTTTCGTGTCATTTTGCTGCGGTGATACAGGTGAAGAGATAGCGGCGAATCCCTCTAATTGATAGGAAATATTAAAAAAAAAAGACAAATATGATTGAGTGATTGACTTCTTTGTCATTGGGATGTGGATGGTTTGTTCATTTGTTCATTTGTTCGTTTGTTCGTTTGTTTGGGTCGGTCGGTCGAAGACAGCTGCATTGTTATTGACCGCAGGATGTTGTAATTTTTGCGGGGTTCAACTTGATATGGTCGATCACATTGATTTAACTCATATTAGCGTAATGCTTTATGACCCTTGTAATGTACACTACCGTTCGAATGTTTGGGGTCACCAAGGCAATTTAGTGTTTTCCATGAAAACTAATAAATGCACAAGGCTTTTCAAGGGTTTTCTAATCATCAATTAGCCTTCTAACACAATTAGCAAACACTATGGACCATTAGAACACTGGAGGGGTGGTTGCTGGGATTGGGCCTTGTAGATATATACACGTTTGCAGCTAGAATAGTCATTTACAACATTAACAATGTATAGAGTGTATTGCTGATTTGTTTAATGTTATCCTCATTGAAAAATAGCCAATTTATTTAAAAAAAAGTGACCCCTTTTGAACGGTCATGTATCTTTCATTGTAAGACGATTGTTTTAGATACTTGCTTTTCCTTACATTTTGGCTTAAAATAAAACGACATTGAATATAAAAGTAATGTGTTGGTTTAGGGGGGCCATCAAAAGTGGGGTTACACAGGGTGCCATTCAAGCTAGAATCGCCGCTGCTTGTAATTTTTGTGTGACTTTTTTCAACAATAAAAAAGGACTGTTTTACATGATTTAAAATGATAAAAATACCCTGACCAAAATCTGATTTTACCTGCTGTTTCTCGGCATCCCCTCCATACTGCCCGCTTCCCTCCTGCCTCCTTCCTTCAATGAAGGCCGTGCCAGTCAGGGGGAGGGCGGGGGTCTCAGGCCCGGGCCTCCCAGACAACTGCAAACAATTAGGGAAATTAGTGGCTCCAGCATCACCATCAGGAGGCCTGCTTGTTTATAATTTAATCGGGCCGCATGTCAAAACAGTCAGGGCTTGAGAGAAACAAGATGCGTCGACGAGATGAAATTCAAACTGCCAGCCAGCTCAAAATATTAGGAGTGCTCGTTTAATATAGCGTGCCAGCGTGTGGCACCGTGACATGTAGCAGCATGATGGAATCAAAGAGGCCATTTTTTTTAAATCCTGGAAAAAATAATTTTGATTTTTTTCTTTTTCTTTTTTTTAATCCTGCCCACATTTTGTTAGTTAATGCTTTCAGGTTTTGGAATCTACCCCCCTTCACCCCCTCCCCCCCTCCTCATTTCACTTAGCGGTGCTCTGGGAATTTCAAAAGCTTGGATCTGCGCCGCCTTTCAAATTCATTATAAAAGCTTTTTGCTAACTAAATAGAAGGAGAGGGGGGGGAAAACTGCCACATTCATCTCATGGACCCCCTCCCACCCTCCCACACCTCCACCCTCATCCTCCTGACAATATATAAATAAACTAGAGTGACCTGATTGAGATGTAAAAGGCAGGGACTTAGCGCTGGGACCCATACATTACTTCCCAACATTAAGAGGCGTCTGCTCAGGCGACACATGGCATTTGGAGAGAGCAGCCCCAACGGGCAAACGTTGAGGTTACAAATGATTCACCCAACCAAAGATGAAACAGCGAGGAAAAAAAACAAGATTTCTTTTGCTATTAGCACCTTGAAAACCTCTTGCCAAAACACACAAACATAATGACATCAGCGTTTCGCTAACACAAATGATAAAATATTAGAATATTAAAAGCCGTCGCTGTGAAGGCCTTTGTAAAGGTCAAGCAATCGTAATTTGGACCGATACCAATTGTGAAAATTCCGAAACACCTCATTCTTGTGCTTGAATATTATTTGCGCTTTATTCTCTAACCTTCTCCTCCTTCTACCTTAAGGACCTTAGCTAAACTCAACTTAACCAGGACATTGATATGATTCATGCCAGCCGTAAAGCAAATTGACGCCGCAATAACACATGAAACAGGATCGGCAACAGGATCCGATGCCTGAATCCGATTCTGTCCAATACTCGCAAAAGAGATCGGGAGCCAATACCGATACGTAATATCGCATCGGGACATCCCTACTTCAAATGCAACCTCCCAAGAATAAAGACACTAATTTAGACATATCTGCTTAAAATGGGTCCCAAACCAACATTACCAGCATAATAAAGCAAAGCGAGTCAAGAAAAGATGGTGAAAACCATGTTGTGGAGAAAGAAGAACGAAACAGAAGAGCAGAATGAGGTCAGTGTGGATGGAAGAGGGAGTCCTGACGCTGATGGTCTCAGTAGAGCATCATTAAAGCTGATGGGAATCACAACAAGGCCATAATTGGCGATAAGACAACGCACGGTGAAAGTGATCCAGAGCCAGGGATCATGATAGCGCAAACACACACATGCACACGCATACACCAACACATACATTCACTCAATGTGCGCTTGAGTGACAGACCAGCCAGCGAGCAGACCACAAGGGCTGGCAGACATGCAGGATCCCGGTCAAAGAGCATTATTTCCAGTGCATGACTGCATGCAGCGTGGCACCAAACGGCTCTCATTACAGCAGCCCGCTTAATGTGGCTGAGCTGGGCCGGCTATAGTCACACAATACACACACACACACACGAGCACGCACTCAACACACGGGCCCTGACCACCAGCCGCCAGGCCGCGCAATCAGCCGCCTGCTATCAGCTTTCTAATTGGATCAGTGGCACGAATGTGATTACAGCAGGCGTATTTATTTACATAATAATTATTACTGCCGTCCCCAGAGGAGCCGCTGAGAACATCAGGGCCCGAGGAGAGATGGAGGGCGGGATAGGCTAGGAGGGAGGGAGATTATGGGCAGTGCAAACAGAGAGGATGAAGAGTCTTTCTGGTGAGGAAGACAAATGGACTGAGAGACAAACAGTAGAAGAATGCATACTCGCAACTACTCGCAACTATACCTCTCTGTACAGGCCAAGTCAACAGAATCGGGCGAATTTAATCGAGTTTCTTTTTTACCTAGCTGGTTCCTACTTAGCTTGCAGGTTCCAAGGGTCAGCATGCCGTTAATTAGAAGCGCATTGGAGATTAGCCTGTTGGATGTTATTACAGTGTCTGTTTGGGGTCTGGTCTTTGCAGTTCCCTCACATTAACGTGTACATATTGCACACCAACGCACATTAATTTACATTAGAGGGAGCCCGGCCGCCTTCCCCGTGGACTTCCCATCCCGACAAAATAGAGCAATAGTTGTTTGAACAAAACTCAGATAAACGTTGCCCCCTTGAGAATCCTTCAAGTACATCCTTCTAGTAGCTCAAGTCAGAGGGAGTCAGGGTGAACGATGTGGGAGGGGGAGCTCTGGGGAGATGCTTGCGTTTATGTTTGTCGCCATTGAAGTCGTCCATAGCCCGACTTTGCGTGCCGCTTAATGGTGTATAATCACAGGCTCTTCTAAAAGGGCCAATTATATATCGGCTATGGCACGCTAGAATGAAGGCGAGCCCTCGGGGCTGCAGTAAATTAACGGTCATTAATCAGTTCTATTACGGAAGCCGTGGTTGATAAATACCCCGACAATGAATATGTTTTGCTCAGCATGTATAAACTTCATTTGATATGTGTTCTGATGGCCGGCAGGGTGGGACAGGAAGCATGCAAGCTAACCAAAGAGTCCCAGAGGAGCGCTACCACAGTAGTTGACGTAAATATACAGCCGTTTAAAAAGAGAATTAATGCCACCTACTGACAATTAAAGATTTAATCTGCTTCCTCGTTTACAAAATGTTTTGAAAAGTAAATATTAAGCAAACTGGAAATCTTTGCCTGAGTTCCGATTCAGGATGGTCAAGCAGCAACTGTCAACACAAAGACTCCTCTGGGGGCAAACAGTGTCCACTCTAATGGAGGGTTAATCAAATATCTGGCAATTCTGCTTTCTGCGTTTAATAGCTGCCGAGACCACACGCAATCGCTTATCAATGATTGGGATTTTTCAGTGACTGCAATTAACTGACAGCACGCAGTTTCAATTTATGGCCTCTTTTTACGAAGAAATTTTACAAATTGGTATAAAAAGATTTACCTCCTTTCACACAGAACACAGCAAATTTTGAATATTGACACTGAATATTGATTCTTTGACAATGCAAAAGGGAATTCCGCTCGCAATAACTCTGAAGAGAAAAATTTGTTAACTTGGTCACCTTGATTCCAAGCTGTTTATACCAAACAGCCATGGAAAACAGTCAAAAATAATTTATTTGCGACTTTCACACGGACATCCTGCAATATTACAGCACCACTAGTATAATGCTCGACCCTAATGTACAGAAGCCAGCAAAGCAGGATTTTAACGCAAACATTCACACCCATGTCCCGACATTATGTAATTAGTAAGCACACACAGGCTGATACCGTCTGAAACGTTTGAAAATTGCAGGGTTGCCTCAAATAGGAAAACTGCATGGGAAAATGCCAGCTTTGACAAGCAGGGCTGTATATTCTTTGACAGCTACAGTCAAGCATCAAGCAACACGGGAAAAAAGAGAGAAATGTAAATGATACTAGAGTCGACACTGTCCTTTTTTTTTGGTTCATGGCTCAATAGATTTTTTTCAAAACCATTTTTTTTTGCAAACACGGTCATTTCTTGTCAACTCATTACAGACACTACTCTCACAATTGCTTGTGTTCTTCTAATCCTTTTTCCTCAAGCCACCTATACGTCTCTTCACTCTCAGCCAGAGACAGCCTGCTAATGTCATTAATTATGAACCAATATGTTCCCGTCTGTGTGCGGCTTGGGGGAATTTTAGGCTCCCTTGGCCTGGCATCTGGTCCTCTCTCATCATCAAGAAACATGGGAATAGGAGGATGGCGAGATAGATTAGACAGATGTGAAGGACAGAAACCAAGAGACGGTAAAAGAGGGCAACATTTGAGGAAAAGTACCTTAAAGGCCAAAGGAGTTGAGGAAAGAGAAGCTGATATTTCATCAAATGACTGCTGTGTTTGCACTGTATGTTTACATTCATCACTTCGATTTTACGAGAATTTTATTGCTGAAATAGGACTTGCAGAGTTTAAAGGTCTTTGGAGTATACGGGAATGATCAACTGTCAACTGAGATGGTATAAAATAGAACAATGGTAATTTGGTAAACAATGCTTGCCGTTGTTGCTTGTTTCAAGATGATAGTTGATTATTGTGTACATCTGGGAGCGTAGTCTATTGACATGGACTTCCTCTCTTTGCGTTTTATTAACAACACCAACTTATTGTCATATAGCCATATCCTCCTGAACAGCCAGAACAGCATTAAGTTCCATTTCCTTTTCCTTCATCATTGTAGTTTTAATGTTTCACATCAAGGGTAACCTTCTTGGGTGGCATGAACAACATAAATCACAGCAAATTGTACACCCAAAGATGGAATCAAGTTTTGAGGTTAAACTGTATTTTCTGTACTGTATTGTGTTTGTTGGACAAAATGGCGGTCATTCTAATATAGGACTGAAAATGACCAGTGGTTTTCAATGTTGTGATTGAATGGTGTAAACAGAGTGTCTTCTCTATATTTAAACAGAAATTATGTGTTGCAAAAGTTGATATTAAAGTAGAATTCTTTCTGCGTGACTAATTTGTCACCGCACAGCCATTCTGGTCGCGTTAGCCCGACGCGGTTCACGCCGGGACAGAGGGAAGGCGCGAGCGGCACCCTGGAAGAGAATAAAGCAAAAATGCTATGCAGCCACTGTCCACTTTATGGCTTATACCTGTGGTTTTGCAGCTGTGACAAAAATGTCCACTGTGGGAAAAGGCCTCCTCCCAAGAAATGGTAGCAGTGCGGAAAACGTGCTTAAGTCATTTGGGTTGTATTCTTTTTACCCGTCATATGCCCTCGTGGCCACATTCCAACTTTAAGCCGCGCGTCTTTTATGAAAAGCATCTTTGTTTTCTCAAATTTATTGTTACTGACATTGTCCCTTCTTTTTTTCCATCACGCAGGACAGTCAACTTGTGTGGCCACACTATGTCCTGCTCGTGACCTCCGCGTTGTTCAAGTGAAATTAAACCTGTCGTGACAAATTCCACAGAGAGTCAGCGGCCTTTTTTTTATTTTATTTTAATTGGTGGCACACCAACCACTTAAAAGCAGGCTGCATACCAGGGAAACTACAGTCCAGCAAAGCCTTCAAAGTGGACCAAAAAAACAACAAAAAACAATTCTGTAAAGTGAAGGGTCAAAGTGTCACCGTCGTAAAACCCATTATTCACTGCAGAGGGAATGTTTTAACATTTGAACATTCATTCATTGTATAAATAAGCCAAAAAAACACATTGAAATTTATAGACATAATGGCTCAGACTACAAATGTGATGTTAGATTCAGCTAAAAGAAGTATACGCATGTACTGTAATTGAAAATTAATCGTACTTGTATTGCGCAACCAGACCTGCAGGTCAGCCTCACAGTCTTCTTTTATGCATAAAACAGTTTCGTTTATACTGGAATTGGTGTGCATGTGCTTACAGATGACTACAAAATGAAGAGACACTTGGACAAAGGTGACCAGGTGCACTTGAAGTATTCCAGGGCCTTTTCATTGGTTAATAAATAGAGCTTTAACAGTCCGGATATTGGAGGGAGATGACAGTACGGGGGGGGTTAGGGTTAGGTGTGACTTCTATACAGGGGTTGTTAAATTGTACTCACAAGGCAGCAGTTAAATGCTGGTTAATGATGGGCAGCAGTAGAAAAAGACAAGTCACCTTTGGACTCGCTCAGTCCTCACAACAATCCTGGCTCGTAAATTGTAATGTATCCATGAACTACACACACGCACACACACAAAATACATTTCGATTCACCATAATTTGATCAATAATACCATAGATGGTGCTCTAAGATGTTGGTATGACCTTTGACAACTCTTCAAATTTATAGAAAATGAATTGACCACCCCCTGCTTCAGAGGATCACGGAATAAAATCTCACAAGGGTTTACGCATAAAGACGCTTCCATCCCATAATTTCTAACATTGGCTGAATTCCAAATGTGACCACTATTGTTGCGTTGCACTCATCCAGGCTTTTTAGCTGCACATTTTTTGAATGATTTAAATTGGTATGATCCGAATCAGGCATGTTGAAAAGTTTACTTCCAGCCAAGTAATCATACTGACTGGCTGAATGCTTTTATGTTCTATTGTTGAAAGGGTCTCCCGGTCAACACGGGCCAACGGTGGTTCTCACAATCACACAGGGCACAAATAACATGTCCGCCGCCAAGGCCACAGACGCTCCACCGTGCCTCGTGATTAGCATGGCCCGAGCCGCGCTTTTGTTTTTTTTTTTTTGCTTTCTTTGTTTGCCACTGTGGAGAAATGTCTCTGTGGAATCTGGTGTGATTGCACCACAGGTTAGCGACACCCATCCATTAGAGCTTAGCGGAGCCTTGTACTTAGACAGTCTCAGCGGCAGCTATATTTGACCACGCATGCCGAGCCGGGGCCGGACGTCGCTCAGCTTTACTGCTGATGTTTTCCCCCCACCACACATTCCAGCCATCCTGAAGACCAAAACTAATGTCCTCACATTAGTGCACCTCAGTCTATTTACCTGATTTTGTACATGTTAAGGAATTGTTTCATTAAAATTACCTTTGTTCATCACTTTCATTTATGGCCTGGGAATTTTCGTGCTGGCTACTTTGGCGTGTTTGGAAATCTGACAATATAGTGACAAAAAAGTACACTAGACCTTATAGCCGCTAAAAGCAGGTCTAAGATGACGAGCACATGTTATGCTGCTTGCTTTTGGAAATTATAAGATCAGGTTTCGCCAAATATCCCAAAGTACAGTCGCAATTTTGAAATGTAGAAGTCAACAACAAGCAGCACAAGAGAATTGACCAAAGCAATTTGGAGAATTGTACAGAGTACAGAGAAATTGAGCCAACTGCATGCTGCGAAGTAACTGAAATGATTTCCAATCAAAATTATCGTCAAACGCTCAAACTGGGGAAGTCGGTATTTGGTTCATATTGACAATCATGTTGCATTCCTTGCCTCTTTTATATCTGTACATAGAAATAAAATAAACTAGCTTTCATAAACACAGAAAATTAGTTTGGGATGTGCTTGAGTATCCTGTCTAACATTTGAATATATGTGTGTGGTAAAGGGAAGGTATCACATGGGAATGAAGAAACATCAAGAAAGGAGGAGGGGAGAGCAGAGGTGAATCAAGCAAATCGCCATTTTGACTTAAAAATGCACTCATTATGTGCACTCATGAATTATTTTGCGGCAAAACACTAATTCTGCATTAGACTTACAGTACAATGAGCTGGTAGGCGCAAGAAGGATATTCAAACACTCGTGGGGATTTTTTTTCCCCTCTCTTCTCTCCACCTTGGTGTGTTTAAGTGCTGAGCTGAAAATAGGTCATATCAGCACCGGGCGCGAAGGATAGCGCGGTGAAGTCTCTTGGTAATGGCACCAATGCCAAGGGAGAGCAGTGCAGTGGATGCTTGTGTTTACACACACACACACACACACACACACACACACACACACACACACACACACACACACCCATACACACACACGGGCATGCTGCATTGCTATTAATACAAGCACCAACCGTTTTAATATTTAATTGCTTTGATGGACTGCATCTGTGCTGCTCTGTGATGCAAACATTATTATACATACTAAGTGCCTTAATTGCAATTAGAGCTGAAAATTTAATTAAACCAAATAAAGGAGATCAGAGATGTTTTCACCCCCCCCCCCCCCCCCCCCCCCTCCCCTCTTCCCCTCCCTTCTGTGTATTTAAGTCTTGTCTGAGTGGCCTACTCCACTCAGGAGCTTTCATTACAGGCAGAGTCTCAATGAGGAAAAACAGCCGGGTTTTTAATACTGCGTATTGTTTTGAAATATTAAAACTGGAAAAAAAGTCAAATCTAATGATTCACACTTCGACAGATTTGTTGAATGGTAACTCAGAAACTATAGTGAGACTTCTGGGGGGGAAAAAAAAAGTTGAATCAGGAAGTCCCACTGTCTACTTTGTTAAAACTACATGTTTGTTTGTTTGTTTGTTTGTTTGTTTGTTTGTTTGTTTGTTTGTTTGTTTGTTTGTTTGTTTGTTTGTTTGTTATCAATCCAGACTACATCTTTTCAAATTTATAAATGTGATAATCTAGTTAAATTTAGCCAACTATTTTTGATTAAAAACAGTCTTGGGATGGCCACAGAGAGCTCAGTTGTTTTTTATGGTATGAACGCTAAGTACAGTCGGTGAATGGGGGCGAGGCAGCTTCCTCCTTGATCATGGCCATTTGTTTTTTATGGTTTAATAAAAATGTTACAGTCCAATATACTGCATGTGGATCCTCAAAACCTGACACAATGTCACGAGATATTTTATGATAATTGTATACTACTCAATACTTTTAAATGACATTGAATTCCGTACACCGGTCCAGAATTCCACAAATAGATGATAAATAGAGCAACGTATAAATAAGACATGACGTCTAGTAGTTCCTATTTGCTGTCGAGGCCGCCAAGACGAACACACATCGATGCAGGCAGCAATATGGCCGTCTGTCGGCCATGTGTATTATTTATCAGGAGGCGAGGCGTGTCGGTGTGGTGTGTTTGTGGCCTGGTGTGTAAACAGCTGTGTACTGCTTGACATGCTTTTGCACTCTCAGCACAGCGCTCACAGGGTCTGCTAGTACTGATCAGACCGGAGCCAAGGCGACAGGACAACCACCGGACCCTCCCTACCCCCACCCCACCCACCCTGAAACCGCTCCCGGTGCACACTAACGTCTATCGGGGAGTGCAAGAGGATGTGGGCACTTGAATAAGCTGAAAGGTGCTTCACGTGCAGGTAAATAGCACACGCAGATAACAAATATATGCAGCTTTAAAGTAATACATGAATAAATGAACACACATCAAGTCTTTCGTGGTCTTTGTTTGAACTTACATGGCAATGTGAGAAGATAATACGTAGTCAGGTGGAACTGGCTGGTGTTTTTGTCAGTAAGCCAAACACACAAACAGATGCACACAATGGCGCCACAGAGGCATGTAAAGGTCATCTCCAAACAAGAAAGGAAACGCTCGGTCGAATTATTATCTTCAATCCTTACACAATTTACATGTTTGTCTTCCTTTTTCTAATGTTATGTCCATCGATGCTCATATGCTCAATGAAATGAAAAACTTTTTTTTTGTCTTCAATACAATTGAACAACTGACAATTTTAGACATTGGGATGGCAGATTACTTGTCAGTTCGATACATAATATCTTAAATTATGGAAAATCATTTTCAAGACGAATCTAATTACTTTACGGGATCTGATTTGGTCAAAAGTATTGGAACAAACCTTAATTGGCATCAGAGCCCGAACAGAAGATCCAGATTAGAATTCATCTGCCCATGCATTTTTCACAGAACCCAGCAAAGGTTTATGGCATCCCAATCACATAAGGAAATGATGTCAGAGCGTCAAACTCTGATCAGATTAACAAAACTCTGTCTATTTAAGCGTAGCCACTAATCATGTTAAACACGTAAATACCAGTACTCAACACTTTAATTCTCTAAGTCCCTGCCATTGTTTACGGTTTCAAATAATCAGAACATTCCTAAAAAAATCACAATATCCCATCACTGGTGAGCTATTTTTGGAACGGGCTACTCATCTAGTCCTTGAGCACATGACCTTATGGCTTCACATAAATATGAATAAAAATACAGATCAATTCAGAAAAAACAAAAATGGTGGACTGAAAGAGGGAAAGAAATGATTGACAATGAGACTGAGTAAATAAATAAAAAAACGAGGGGAGCGGACATTAGCAACATGCTTTACGGAAGGAAAGGTTTCAATCGATGCGGCCACTAATGTATTCAATGCCCGTTCTGTTTACAGAGCGTGTCGGCCACCTGATGATATCCAGACTTTTGGCCAAAATCAAATGAAAACCTTCCAGCAGTCGGCTGTAATGCTCATGTCTGAAAAGGCCCAGTGGACCTCTTGTGAACAAGTTCTGCTAAACCACCATGATTAAGACTTGAAAGACATGAGATTCTGTTTTAAAAGAACAAAACATCATCAAGATAACAGTAGGCATTTCCTCCCGATGATAGACTTCAAAATACATTGATAAATCAAAATAGTCAAAAACGGAATTTCTAAATCAATATCAGACAGAAAATGTTGTTTGCTCAGATGATGTGCGTGACATCACACAATAGCAAACCTCGTGAGAAAACAGCTCAGTGACCAAGTCTTGTTTTTGTTTTATGGCACGTTTACGAACACCGAGTAAGATAGCCCCCCAACAAGTGGGGAGGAAGTATCCTTTCTGAATGAGGAATAATGGAGTGGACTCTACTCGCACGAGTGTGCCAAATGACACATCCTCTTCTCAGGCAAAGTGTTTATGAGGGCCATGAGAGCCCAAGAGATGAGAGTCAAAAAGGAACACGTACGATAAGAGTAAAATAACGGGGGAAACAAATCTAATCTATTAAAACAAATGCCCATTGAAATCCAAAGGTGCTTCCCCCAATAAAAGCTTTGTTGTCTGAATGAATCCAGGAAGTCCCATTCCATATCATTAGCAAATTGAATCCTTATCGATTCCATATCAGTAATAAGTGATATATGGGGCTTATATTGGTTCTATTAGGTTAAATACTGTAGGTAGCCATGAGGTCATGTGCATGCAACATTTCATAGTTGCTCGTAAATTAAACGGTATGTTTTATTAGATTGCTGTGCAGCAGTGAACGTTTTGATTAAGCCTTGTCATTTTTTTGTCAAAATCCATCCGTGTATGCAGTCTCACTAAGAATGCACATGCAACAATAACTGCAATATTTGAAGTATATGTGGTTCACTCGGAAGGACAGCTTGTCAATTTTATTAGTGAACGTTGTACACAAAAAAATCCTCGTAAACTACATGCCAACTCATCGTTTAGTAATTTCATCAGGTTATAGGAGGGTCAAGGTATAAAGAGCATAATAAGCACTGTGTCTTTTTTTTTTATGGCAGTTGAGTGTGATGTGCCAGTTAACGACGCTGTACTTAATGGCAGTGCTGTTTTTTTTTTTTTTTTACAAGCGACCCGACCTACACACTGACCCATGATGACATCACACAAGCGCTAACTTGCGTTAGTATGTGCGGGTCACGTGTTTCACCGTAATGTCCAACCTGGCGCCTTAATCAGTGCTGCTGGCTGTAAATTGACCATTTGTAAGCATTACCGGATTAGCGTCGCCCAATTATCTGCCATCTTGGGCGCTGATGTGAACAAATGCCACGTCCATAACGTGGACTTAATAGGCGTGCGCCAGGTTGATGTAGCACGTGGCTAATTCCCTGATTGCATTTCCAGTGAGCAGACCTGTTCCTGCATGCTAATTGCTGCAAGTTTAAGTAGCCACACACAGCAATGCGGACCTGTTGAGTCGTGTTAGGCCCAGTGTATTTGCACATGCATTAAGTGAACTCTCGCCTCCTCCCTATTGATAGGGCTCATATGACAGGCCGCCATAAAAGCAGCATCTCCATTAAAATAAGATACATGTTCAGCAGGTTGTTTTTTACAACTACACTAAAAATAAAAAGTGTTTTACGAGCGTTATTGTTTTCAGGCAATGGGTAATGGTAGACATGAAGGAAAAATTTATGGACATTTTATGAGGGGGTTCTCTTACAAAAAAATAAATAATAATAAAATCAGATGAGTGGTGCTGATTCTCACGCTATGTGTCGACCTGACCCAACCTTGAGACTTGGGAGCAGTGTTTTAAATGATTCAAGAGGCAGTTGAATTTGAGAAAAGATTTGATTTGTGTTTTTTGCTAAGGAAGTCACATGTTCATGTCGCCATTTATGATGATTTTACAAAATTTGTGTTCATGCGTAGCCATATTTTTGTTTGCAGGGAAGCACAGTCTAAAAGTGGTCTATAGTCTACCTATCAGTTTGGGAGTTTCGGGTTCAAATCTTGGCTTTGCCTTGTCTGTGTGGAGAATTCTGAAGATTGTCAAACTTTTTTTTTAATCAAATTATGACAGGGGGCTTTAGCTGACTCAACGACAGACACTACCAAGCGTTCTCATTTCTTTTTTGGCCTTGACAGTCATAGCATGATTTTGGCTATATCACTCTGTGTGCGTCTGAGCCGTGAGCAAAATCCCAGCAGCATTTAGTATTTGGTCAACACCAGAGAAATAGTCCTCTGTTGGCTCGGGTGAAGGCGCCTCTGTGGGTCAGCTCTGGTTCCTGACCAAAAGCCTCAAAGCTGTACCCAATCCAGCGTGGCCTTAGCCGCAGGACATGGTGCGACTTTGTGTAATCAAACCCGGCTGGATTGACAGAAGTCATGACTGGAGTGGGATAACTTTTGATTGAGTGAAGGCAATGTAGAACAATAAACCTTTACAAACGTTAACTAAACCACAAATGTGGTGCAACTAAAAGAAGATGAAAACTTAATAGAAAGAGAAAACTGGAGCAGCTTAACCCTGTCTGAATATTTCAAATTTGCTTAAAGTTAGTCTTACAGGTGATATTTAAAATTTAGACATAATTCTACAAAAAAAGTGAGAGCTATCTCTATATTAGCTATTATTTGTCTGCCTTAGTGAGAAGTGCTAAGCATATAATGATTGTAAATTTCTTTTCTTGAAAGGCCTGCGTGCCAAGCCAATATGACATCGCCTCACGCTCAACTCTCTGCAGAGAAGTTCTCACATATTTGAGCACTGCGTGGCTATCATAAAACATTTGGCGGAGGGCAGCGGCCGTCCTATACTTAGTATAGTAATGACTGGTGGCGTTTCACATGGACATGCATTCTGATTAGACTGTCATCTGGAGGCATGTCTGCAGCTGCCGCAAGGCCACAGAGCAACACAGCAAAACAACAACAGCAAGGAACAAAAAAAGAAGAAAAAAAAAAATCTCACGAGTGCAAAACTGAAGGTTGATTGCAACAACTGATACTCTTGATTGACAGACCCAGTGACCATTAGACATCAAGTCAAGACCTTGAGGTGAGAAGGAGTCATTGGTTTAATCAGAACTATACTGCCCTCTTATGGTCACAAAGAAAACACCCCGTCTACTTCTATGGTTTGGTAAGGTTTCTTTTTTTTTTTTTTTAGTGCAGGATTCCAAATTAAACAGCATCTAACTTCACAAATTTTAAGCAAACACACAGCTGACTTTGCATTTATTTTCTCCACGCTCAGACGGTGGTAATGGTGAGGTCCACAGAAAACCCCAAGCACGGAGAAGTGCCCAAATACACAAGTTAAATTCTCAGGCACAAATATGCTATGTAGGGCATCCTTTTTTTTTTTTTTTTTTTAACGCAACCCATATTTACTAGGCCACATACTCTCATAGTCCGATATTAATAACTTATAGAAACAAACAGACGTTTCAATTTTCCACAAAAACAAGATAACTTACCAACAATTTATATGATTAAAAAAAAAAAATGTAAATATTTTGATTACAGTATTGCATAACAATTGTTTGTATAATTAGCTAAAACGTTTGTTTTTCTTCCTTGCTGAGATTTAGTCCTGCTGTCACTCAGTTTTAACTCACATAGAGTAAAATTGATTATCTAATGTGAAACAAATGTGATTACAACCGTTTGTTCATATAGTTATTAAAAACATCTACAAGAGGGGTGTCTTCACTTTTTTGTTTGATTGAAAATGCAGACAAGCAATATTTCTAGTCATTTTGAAAAACATACATAACTTCCCGCAAAAGGTTTTAAGACAAATCGTTGAAACTTTCTTGAGACTTTGGGGTGGCTAATGGCTCTGTGCCCAACTAGACTAGATCCACCCCTGGACTAAACAGTAGCCATATCCCACCTCTACATTTGTATAGAGCAAAATGCTTCAGGCTTTTTTTTTTTTTTTTTTAACAGTTTAAAACAGTTTTTAAAACTGTAACTTGAGGATGATTAATGTGATATGAACATCTATTTGACCTTGACAAAGCAGAATGTTAACGAAACAATCTTTCTTCTTCAATAGTATTTTGAAGAAAAATTGTGTTTTTTATTTGAAATGTTTCCCGCCACCATGGCTTTGAGACAAAACTATGGGAGCATTCAAATCTACGAACAAGGAAAGAAATGGAAAGACCATGTTGAATCAGAGTGAGCTGGCCACATATGTTATTTATTTTCCCATGTAAACACACAGCCAACGTAGACATAATCAATAGGAAACTCCAGATTGTAAATAGACGGCTCTAATAGCCTAAACACTGCCCTCTAGTTACACACAAAGTAGCACTGAGACTGGGATGGATACGAACGAGCGTAAGGAGTGAAAAAAGAGAGAAGGAAGGGGGGCCAGGCCAGCCTTATTTACCAATAAAGAGGCCTGATGAGAAGATAAACACACAGGAGACAGTCTGGGCGCCTGAGGATGGAGGTGGAGGGGGATCAGGGGGTGAGCCAGGGAGAGGTGGGAAAAAAAGATTTGATCTGATCCTACACTTTGTTCTACACAGAGCAGAAGCGAGATGAGAAGTTAGCAAGAGTTTAAGTGGATTAAGAGTCGGACACTTATTCTCATTGGACTGTTTGAATCCTAAATTTATGCAAAACACACAATGGCATGATATGATAAAAAAAAAAATTGTGGTGAGGCTTTTTTTGTAATTCTTTCAATCTACAGTGGATTACATTTGAAAGGCAAATATTGCTTTAAATGAAACAGCAACTACTAAAATCCACCCAATTTAAACTTTAGTTGATGTTGGACAACGTGTGTGTCGATATTTGGGTGAAATGTGCCTTCAACAGCCCAGAGCCTGAGAAGAAATATGGGAGCAGCACTTCATCACCAGCAAGCAACTTAATTACACTTAGCCACATGTTGACAACTTTGCTGAACATTTGAGTATGTGCAGGTGCTAACTCCGATAGCTGTGTGAGTGAATGCTGTGCTCTGCTGAACTTTTAGGTTTGACATTTGATAGTATTTTGTGTGATTAGGCCATCGCTTGAGAATGGCAGAGATTCATCTGTATCGGGCAGAAAAACCTTCTGTTATGTAATAGAACCATTTCCCGACATCACCATTCGACAAAATTAAGAAAGTGTTTGCTTAGAGAACATAAGGCAATATTATCCCCTTAAATTGAGCGTTTGATTTTTGGTTATAATAATGACACTGGTTATTTTATTGTTACACTTGAATGTCTGTTAAGAATGTTACTTTTCCTTTTTTAATACTATATTGAGTGAAGTTTTGATTAAACTTTTTATTAACCTTGAAGCTGGCAAAAATTATGTTTAATACCAACAAAATGTCTCTAAATTATCTGTCCAGAAAAAGCATGCATCATTCCTGACCTTCCTGAAAGACAAAGTGAAATAAATGATCCACAGAGTACTATAATTTTGTTTATGATCGCCCAGCCTTTAAAACAGAGTTCTACTTTTTTTTCACAGGGATGAGCAGTCTACTGTACGCATCTTGGCATGGGCCCACCACAGCTGGTGTGTTGGCCATACGTTTTCCCACCGAGCCTCACACATTTCCCAAAGTCTGCCGTCATGGCTCAAATATGTGTTGTACATGATTACATTTCATTTTTAATTACAACATGTCTGATGCCGGGACATTTAGACTAAACTGGTGGGTAAAAGGAGAACAGTCCCCTTTAAAACCTCAAATTACATCTAATTTGGTGATATGATTAGAGAGCGTACGTCCCGTAAACACAAACCCGAGGTCTGATTCTGAACCATTAATTGCATGCTGGTCCAAAATAGCTTATCACTTCATATTCTGGCACCAAGCTGACCATGAGAGCATCAAGAAGATGAAGTAAGGACACAAAGGTCGCGTTTCTTAGACGGCCGTGCGGCACATGTGCGCCAGGGCTGGCGTTTTACTTAATAACGTCGAGGATGTGGCTTTGTGCGGCGCTCAATGCGAAGAGCAAGCAGCGCTCTCACAAGTGGTTTTGGTTGCTCACGCCGTGTCACAAGTCATCAGGCTGAGGCTGAGCGGCGACCCCGTGACCGCCATCGGAGATCACAAGTAAAGCACTTAGCGGTTGAGACCCCCCCCTCCACAACCTCCCTTCGCTGCCCCCCACCCCTTCCTTCCTCCACGTAGACGCGGCCTTCTCTGATTCCACCGCTGCAGCTAATAAAGGGGGCGAGAGGCTAATTCAAGTCAACAGTTGAAGGAGAGTCCTTGAAAAGAGAAGTTAAAAGCAAGCCTGTCTACACTTTTTAAACTACTGGTACCGTACCCAAAACTAAGATAAGAAATTGATTCCAACGGCACAATCGGACAAGGGATGCTAATCATCTTCCAATAAGTAATTTATGGCATAATGTAAACATAGAAGTCCATTTTCCATTGTGCTTGTGGGTCGTTCCAGCATCGTTGGCCTATTTAAGCAGATTATTGACTATTTCAAAATACCATTTATGTTTTTCATAACATTTTTACATAACATTTTTTCATCCACTATTGTTCTGGCTTTTACGGATGGCAGAACCCTATAAATAAAAATGATGAGAGACAGGCCTTTTACATTCTAGCATGGACCTTTAAGTAACTGAAACTGGGAATAATCTAAATTACAAAAATTACTTTAAGATGGGTGATTGCGCAATACTGCCATAGTCCAAAAATAATGATTATCATGAGAGAAACTACTGGAGAAATTTTTCGTAGCTTTATTAAACACACTGGGCACGACGAGGGTGGAGTAATATTTAAAAAAAAAAAAAAAAGAACGAAAGAAAGAAGCGATGATAGTTTCTCAGGGTAATAACAGGCTTGAGCGTAAGCTATGTTTGAGGCTACCACAATGGCTACCCTGTCCTGCACCGCAGCACTCCCATGACCCGGCCTGCGAGGGACGGCACAGGCCAGACACAATTAGTGGTCACAGATTCCTCGCTGTGTATGTGTGCTTAAGACAGATGGGTGAGTGAGCATGGTGGTGGTGTCTATTCGTCCGCCTGTATATGCATCCGTACCGTCTTTACGTGCGTGTCTGTGTGCGCATGCAAGTGTGTATGTGTGTGTGTGCGTGCGTGCGCAGTTGCACTCCACTGAAAACCAACATTCCACACTGAGAGTCAGCGGGTGCATCAACCTGCTGGTCAGTTGCCAACAATGGGTTCAAGTCCATATTGTTTGCTGTTAAACTACATTGCCAAAAGTATTGGGTCACCTAGCCAAATAATTCAGGTGATGCAATCACTTCCATAGCCGCATATCAAAAACTTTGGCATGCAGGCTAATTTACAAAAATGTGTTGAGGAGCTCAGTCACCACCTGTGCAGCTGGGAAATTTCTCCATTACCTTTCTTGAGATTTAAAAAAAACATTTTACAGGGACTTTAAAAACGTTTTTTAAAATGGAGCGGGGATTGATTTGATAAGCAAGTTAATTAATAAGTTGATTAATTCATGAACTTGGTAAAGGAACAGCAACAACAAAAAACTAATAAGTCAAGGAAGATTTCACTATGTACTATTTATGCATGGATGGGTTGATTCAGAATTTAGAAACTGCTGCAACAATAATTTCCCCCTGTTTTATGTGACACAAAACATGTCATTAATCAATAGCTATATAAAGTGGATCTTTTAAGTGTCAAGTTGTCCTTTAACAAAAGGAAAATGGAGCCAAGTGTTTGCACTGGAGGGGGTCTTCCCCAATTTAGGCTTGAATGTCTGTGGCCATGCTTTTTGTGTGTAAGTAAAAGTCAAATTTTGAATTTAAAGAGATTTTGTCGTGCTATTTTACTCCCTGATCTGTCAACTGTGATGAAATTTAGTATTAAATCTAAACTTGCAGACAGCGCTTTTGTGTCTGTTTGCCATCAGTCTTCATTTTCCTTTCCCCTGTGGACGCACAATAACAGTCTAGTTCTGTTTTGATCTTGGTCTGCGCTGCGGTCGAGACTGTTATGAGCAAAAAAATGGCAAACTTGGAAACAAGCTTCCCCCTCGGAGCATTTTTACGAGTCCACCCATGGCTGCAGATTTTTAAAAATATACATACTTTATATATGCGGTCATATCAGTTTCTAAAGACAGCAACAAATCAAAAGCCTGACAGTTCGACATATTATTTTTGTCTTCAACGGCAGACTTTACCCCAAACACTGATTGGTTGAAATTTGGACCAACCCAGGGAGTTGGGTCAATTTGACCCGACTTTGGGTTGCTTTACAAAAAACGACCACTTTTTGGGTTGTTTCGCACACAAAAAAATGTTTGTATACACAAAAAAAAATGTTTTGTGCAAAACAAACCACCCATAAAACCTTAAAAACTGTAAAAATGCATGTAAAAAACGCAATTAAACACTGAAAATGTTAAAGTAATAAAACTGCCTTAACTTTCATAACAATACTTAAAGTGATCATTCGTTTGGAAGAAATATCACAAAAAAATCCCAAGAAAATTCACCCTTGATACTTGCTGAACCGAAGTTTGCAGAAGTATTGTATGTTGGAGTCAGTGATAGTAGATTGAACCAAAGTTTTTCGACCAATTTGTAGATGTACTTTCCTGAAATTATTTGGACGAAAATGAAACTTATCCAAAACAAAACACATACACACAGTCATATTGCGTGCACTTTAAAGTGTCAAATCATCTTCCTCAGTGAATGAATCAAAGTTGCAACTTTGTCCAAGTCTAATTAGACACTTCCAGTCCACAGTAGACAAGGCCGCTCAGCGGGGCTGTTTCAACCCCATAGTCGACGTGGAGCCTCGGTGCTATTAACCATTCAGCATCCCAGAAGCCAGCGCCTGTCCTGTTTTAATGACAGCCCTCACCCAGAGGTAATTTCACTGCCATTACAGCCGCCTTTTTAAAAGTGTCTCAATTCCATTTTCCTTATCACCGTTTTAAATAACTAACAAAAGAGTGTCGCACAATGGCGCCACATGTTTTCTATGCTCGGTGAATCACCTGCTCTTTTCTTAAATGTGTATTAAATGAGGCATCCAGCTGACGACAGGATGATGCCTTGATGGGAAAGTTTGATTTTTAGTTGTTGTTTTTTTTTTTTTTACTTCTAGAAATTTACCCGTTTGATGAAAATTGGTCCGTATGTGCTAATGATCTTTAACAACAACTGGATCCATTGCAAACCTTATACCGGGACGACTTCCAACAGAACGTCAAAGCTGATGATGGAAGCGCTCACAGTGAACAAACTGACCCGCAATGTTCAAAGAAAAAAAAAAAACTAAATTACAATTTTGACAGGAGTTCCTCACAGACATGTTTTAGGTCCCGGCATTTTTCAGAAAAGGTCATTTTAAGAAACGCACAAGCCATGCAAAAGTCCTACAGAAAGTTAAAGAATGAAAGTTGTCAGTTGGCAAAAGTTTTGTCCATAATTATAATGTTATTTCATGTGATGATGAGATGTGAGTGTCCGTTCAAACAAGTTAAGAATGAACAAATCAAGTCACTTCACAATCTTATCAGTATGTTCTTTTTTTTTTTTTTAACGAAGGCATTTTGTCATCTTATGTGCGTCAAAATCACAGCCTATTGTGAATAGTGTTCAGACAATTACACTGACGAGAGTGTATGCGTTATCTCGCCGAAGTCTTCGTGTCCCGACCCCCTACCTGAGCAATCACGCGCCATCTTCAGACACATTATACGATAATTGCAGCCATTCACAAGTTCCAATTATTTTCAGTTTTTCTCACCAACAGTTAGTCTGCTCCAAGTCCAAAACTTTCAGTTGTGAAGATGCATCGTTCCAAAATATAAAAAAAAAAAAAAGAAAAGCTCAAATGTGAATTTTGTCTCACACTTTCCTCTCCCAGCAAATGGTGAGCGTGTTAATAGCTTGTGTCACTTTAATTGGTTCTTAAATGCTGTAAATAGCACCACCCCAACCCCCCGCCAGGCCTTTTAATGAACAGGTAGCCCTCCGTGATTACAGCAATCTTAACCCACCCACCCCGCTGTTCGTCGCTGCGAATACACGCCACGTGCATGCTTGCCAGCCACGCAGCCATCGCTTAAAAGGACAAAAGCAATTTGAGGAGCTACCGCATGCTGCAGGATGCTGGCTAATTGAACAGTGCAAAAGAGAGGGTGGCAACTAAAGAAAATGAGCAGAGATGAGCGTAGGAAATAATTGCTAGCCTATAAAGAGAAGACGAAGAAAAAGAATAGTGGTCATGTTCACTCAAATGCAAGAGAAGTTTTGCTTGATTGTAAAACTCGTGACTTCTCTAAGTGAGTATCATGATCCCCAAGAAAAGAGTACAAACTTGTTTGCCTTCCTTTTCCCATCCCTTGCCTCCATCTATTGTTTCCTACTTAAGATTGTGATTATGGATATTCTCATTCATCCAGGTCAGTTCTGTCTGACTGCTCTGTCTGGATTTTCCACACTACGTTACTTCATCTTAAAAAATGCCCAAGAGTTGCATATCAAATCGAGATGCATTGTGGGATTTATAGTTTACAGCTATAGTTTTCTGTAAAGCCGCATAAATGCGTATTTAAAAAAAGAAATCTTAGGATTTAGCCTGGAGGCCTTGAGTTTGACATATGTGGCCGAGAGTGAGCAGAACCAGAGGCGATCTCATCGGAGGCCTGTCGCCAGTGTATACGTGCGGCTGGGTGGCAAACCTCAGCTTGTATACATATTTGTTCAATTGTGTGAGCGTTGCTTCCGTAATCCTGCCCGCCCTCCCCGCACGCGTATACAAATAGGTAAGCCTTCGCCCATCGCAGACACCGACACGGCAAGTCGGCCGGCGGGGTTATAGGCGCCCTTTTTCGCCAGATGCCCTTTGTAAATAAGCAGAGAGCCCTTGGCGGGGCGCCGTCGGGCCGCCTGGCTCACCTTGTCCCGACGGACGCAATCAGGACCCCCGAGCCCCCGCACCCCGCCCGTCGCACCTTGAATAGAGTGAGGAGTGGAGTGAGTCTGGCGTGCATGAGAGTGACACAGGCGAGCGGCGGCTCTAATTCATTAAAAGCAGCCTGCTAATATAAACAGTCATTCATTTAGCTGCCTGACACTGGGCCGTCTGGACAATGTGAAGAGCCCCAATAGAGCTGCCATACACTTCTCTATGTGAGTGTGGGCATGTTTCCCAAGCAGGTAGATTGAAACAAACCAGAGGGCCCATACTTCATTAGAACTAAAACGGGCATTTAACAAAAATGACATCAAATCAATTTACAGTGCAGCCTAACTTAAATCAAATGCCTTTGACATCAGATAATTAAACCGACATTTCCAGGAAGAACCTGCTTCTATGAAGTGGTGCAAAAGTTCACCACTTCACTTCAGTTAAGACCACAACTCGCTCAACTGAACTGCAAGTAGTTATCTTTGAATCGGGAGAGAGAGAGAGGTCAGCCAGTCAAACATCTCCATGTTATACAATTTTAATCGATGGCAGCGTATTTGATTAAAAATGTATTTCGCATATTAAGATTACACTATTTCAGGATGGTGTTGTGTTGGTCGCATCAATATATGATGGTAATATAAGGTAGGATAGCAGCATGAACCATGCTAGCGGCCTGACTTAAAAACAGCCGAAATTCCAGCCAGAAAAAGTATCAATTAGCGGGGTGCTAAAAAAGTTCAAGCAGAAATATATATTGTTAGAGTGGAGCTCACTAACTTATTTTGCAAGAACCACACTAACATATATCATTGTGGACCACTTTTTATTTTTTCTAGAATAAACACTGTAGAATTAACTAAACATCAGAAGATAAAGAAGATATGCACATTTAAAATATTCTAATATCATTTTTTAACATCTTGTGTGATGTAATATTTCTAAATTATAATCATTATCATCATTATTACCTCTACTGAGAAGAATAAAAACAGACAAACTCATACAGCTTTCTATTGGTTCAAATTAAAATGTGGAGTTATGTTTTGCTATACAAGCACAACCAGCAAACTAATGATTTCTTTGCTCCCACCAGTCAGTCATATTGCAACACAAGTTCAGTGAAAGTTACACTGAAATGATTAGAGCTAGCACATCATTTCTCAGGGGGCCGAGTTCAACTGTGAATGTACCCCACTCGTGGTGGCGTCTGGCCCCGGGCTAGCGAACCCTGCCGCTGGGCCAAAAAGCAACGGGGCCCGGCAACCTCCAGATGTTTGCCTGCATTAGGGCCCGACAGGCTGTCATGTCAGCACCCACGCGAACCACACAGTTCCATCACCTCCCATCTGCTGCCCAACACCTCCTGGGGGGATCTCACCGCCCATCAACCTCAGGGAAGCTGTCACTTAACAGTATGCTGACTGCACTATATACTGTAAGTTAAGTGTTCACATACATTACTGACACGTGCTCTATATAATTCAAAACAGATAATATTAAAGTTAGAACATTCATGCAAAAAGTCAACTTCCAAATGCACATGAATCCACACAACAGAACAAATTATTGGGTTTTCAATAATACTTGTTGCTGAAAGGTCATAGGTGAGCATTGTCAGGTGACATTGGCTGTGATTTTGGGGTTACACCCTGGACTAGGTGGCAGCCAATCGCAAACGGCAGCCAATCGTAGGGAAAGTAGAGAAAAACAACCATTCACACTTGAAGACCATTTAAAGTTTTCAATTAAGCAAAAAAGTATGTTTTACTCAGAGGATGCTACAAATTTACCCCCAATCTTCATAACTGTGAGGCAGACTGCTAACTGGTTCCCCAGAAAAAAATATTTAAATAAAATTATTACAGACAAATAAATTATGATAAAATACAGACGTTACTCAATGCCCAAAGTTACATTTCATGCAGCGATTATATGATCTTATTGTCAAATATTGATGTTAAATTTGAGCCATAACAGAAACTCACTTGTTGATGTTTGTCTCTCCCTGCTGGCACAACTTAGGAAATACCTCTTTTAAAATTGAGGGTGGAAGTCAGATCAATCATCGAACACTAAACTTTTCGTATTATTATGGATTACCTTTATTTTTTGGGTTAAATTTATCGGGATATTTTCAGATTAAATATTTCAGTAATGAACGTGAAATGAATATGAAAAATCTGTCAATTTATTTTTGCAAATACAAATTTCTAAATAAATTGATAGTTTAGCAATGAAAGTTGGCGTATTAGATTAGTACAAGAAAATAAAAATCCAAAGTTTGCAAGCTTACCTGTTTTGCATTCATGGTTGCATTCGCGTGGACGACGTGCGTAAAAGTTGTTTGTCCAAATATGCGTCTGCCGGAGTTTTTGAACAATGACTTCCCTATGAAATTAGGAAGCTTGCCAGCGAATGCATTGGTACATCTCATCCGATATTCCTTAAAATAATCACAATAAAACAGCTATGGGAAACAAACGTAAGATATTTTAGTTCTGCTTTGTTGCAAATTGTGACAATCAGTGATTTTCCATTCACCTGCTGTCTACTTCCTCAAATATAAAGCACCTAGAGGAATTGATCTGTCAGGACACGCATCTTGAAGATGTGTTCAAGTATGCAGTTTGTTTGTGTTTTTCAAGTCAATGACAAAGAAAAAGTATTGGAAATGTAAGGTAAACAGGTAAAAAGAAAACAATCAGGTATGAGGTGGAAGGAAGTGTGGAGGTAAGGCACAAAATAATCAAACACAAGGTTTGATCATAAAAAGATCTCTTTATTAAGCCTGGAATACATACATGTATGTGTGTTACATTCAAGTAGAAAACAAAGTAGCTTTTTTAAAATAAAAGCAATGTCCATTTAGTTATTAGTCATATTTTTTTATTTGTAGCTTTTAAAATACACAACAATAAATATTTTGTATCTCTTTTGGTCTTCATTCTATCTTACACAAACAACATACAGTGAATGTGAGAACAGTTGAGGAGCCAATATAGGGTCAAATGTCAAAGCCATCATGGTCAATGGGGATGCCGTATTGATGGTACTGTAAAACTTTTCCAAACCGGTTCACGACACAATGACGGGCACAAGTACAATTCATGTACGGTACTATTTACGTATGCGTAAAAACACAAACGTTGCCAAGACGTGAAGCGCAATTCAACCACACAGAAGTGAGCACAGAGAGGTTTCTGAAGGTTTAAGACACATGGGCAAATACGGACACCTGAACGCAACGGCCCTGTTCAAAACTGTGTTCCGGAAAATCCCAAATTAGTTCAGAACTTGAGGGGTTCTCTGAAAAGTTGTGCAGGATATCGAGGCAGCAATCGAGGTGAAGCTGGCAGTGACTATTGGCCTGCCCCTTAAGTGCCCAGAAGTAAACACTCTCGCTTTAAATACTGGAAACTTATAAAGTCAAGTACAGAAAACTGGCAGAGGTTGGAAAACACCCTTAATAATGTAAACATTGACAGGACTACTCCTTTTTCAATCTAGGCTGCTTTGTAAAATGCAAATAGTTTTCAATAGAATATGCAAGATCTAATGTTCGAACTGATGAAAGGAATTTTGGAATCTACGGGCCATTCTGAGGATCCAGAAATCACTGCATGTAAGCGTCAAGGCTGAAAAAGCAACACTTTTAGGTCTCATTTGCAGAAAAACTCACCTATTGGCTTTTTGGTGCTCAATTCAAAGCAATACAAATATTACCATCAGTGCTTCATTTAGACAAAAGCAGTGCTCTGCTATAATTATCAAAACTGCTTTCTAAATTGAATCCGTTTTCCCCAATCTCCTAATTTATTGATGTAAATCATGAAGGGCGGACGCAAATACGTATTCCTTGTGGTTACCCAGAGACAGAAACTTCCTCAGAGCTTGCACGCTGGTTGAAACCGCATCTCAAATGTTCCCACTAATGATGTGTGATGACATCAGAGTTGAGAAATAAGATGCTTATACTGCTTTTAAAACTGCTCGGGAGTTAGCTTATGACAGATCCAAACAATTGAAAGGAAACTAAAATGCTTTTGAATGTAAACACGACCATCGTCATTATAATTTCATTTGATTTGCACTCTCCGTTCACGAGTACACTGACCTTAATCTAAACCAGGTCAGACCTAATTACTAAAACCTAATGCCGAAAAGGTCCATTTTGCCCATATGACCGTCTCCATATGTCAGTGGCCTTGTGAAGCGACCCTGGAAGATAATACTGCGGTTTGTTTTACGGGAGCGGATGAAACATTCATGTCAAGCTCATCCACGACGTAAGAAGATCACCAGAGATGAAAAACACTTTTTAGGATGTTAGTTAAAGCGTTCTTGTTTTCACACGATAGGCTCGCCATTTTTGTTTCAATTATTATTATTATTATTTCAATTAATGAATCAAAAAAGTATGTATTACTTCGACAAATATGGTGGTCATGTGATTTAGACATTTGCGTAACAGTTCTGAATTTTTACGTTCAACTCTGGATTCCGTCCCAGTGAACCAACTGTCGGATTAAAATACACAGACTCGAGAAAGTTGGGTTAAGACGCCGTAATATTACAAACAAAACACAATCTTACACTGAAAAGGCCAAAGTTAATAACCATCATCACCAGGCAGTTGATGTTTTTTCACACATTCAAAGAGTCAACGAGTTTGATTAGAAAGACACACCACTACCCTGATCTATCTTTATTTAACGGACGTCTCTAATGTTATTGCTACATCCATGATCCATTACATACAGTGTCGTACTGATTTACACCCTGTCGCGGGAATTGAGGTCATGTGATCCACACATGTACTATACGTCTTTCCGACAAACAACCTCTCCAATTACCCATCCTCGCGTTACAACCTGACAGGAACCAAAAGCTACCGGATTAACCTACTTACTTCAGTGACTGTGTACATTTCATTTATGTAACATCTGTGAAATCATCATTTCTGACACAATGTTATTGAATTATTGCAGGAGAGGAGAAAGCGCCTCAAATTTACCATGAAATTAAAGTCTAGGAATATCCAGCATATGAAACCAGAAAATCCAATTAGACTAAGCTTCATAAGTTTTCGTATCAAATATAACAAATTGATAGCTGGGTTCTTTTTTTTTTTTTTTTTTAGATTGGTTGGGTTCCAAATGCTAAAACAGCAGGAAAAGCTCAAATTGTTGTTCAATCCAAAAACACTTGTCAGGATTACCTATAATTTAATAAATAAATGAATTAAAATCCATTTGGTTTCATTTTACTACAATAATTGAAATACTTAAAAATTCTACATCTTCCCCTCTTGTGTGACAAGTTCAATTCTTTTTAAAATCAATGTATTAATTCAATGTGAATCTTTATATTAAATTAAAATAAAATTTGATTAATGTCTTTTGAACATATTTTCTTGTTATTAACTTTAAAAAAAGATAAATAACCTTTTGGGGGGGGTTTAGGGAGAACTTACACAAATAAATAATAGCAGCAGCTCACGATTAGGTTTTTTTTTTCTTAAATAAAATGTACTACTGTTCAAAGCTACGTCGCATGTGGCTTGAGCACCTTCATCATATTCCACACGTCAGCTTTGGATGCTGCCTACTTAGCGCTACTTACTCAGGAGTTCCCAATGTTCTGTGTAAAGAGAAAATTGCGCTTGAATTAGACGGAGCCTTCGTGTTCTCTCAGAAAATAAAGCAATCATTTTGCATCATTCAGGAAAGACCTTCTCGTTCCAACCACCGTAAGACTCCCACAGAGTGGACTGGTACTGCACCAGATAAAGGGACACATCCCACTCGACAACAAATGACATCAGACGCGCCCGTTGCTGTGCGTGCTGCTTCGGCGCCTGCTAAAGTTATGAGTGGTGTAGTGCAGCTCGGCCGCGGAGGATGTGGCGGAGGAGGAGTTGGACGAAGGCAAGGTGAGTCCGGATGCCTCGCAGGCCAGTGCTACCTGCCTTAGGGCATCCAGGGAATCCATCTTAGCTCCACGGAGTAGGTCGCTCTGACCCTGCAGCAACATAAGAGGACATCAATGCCTTCAAAAATCATAATTATCATTTGAAGCACTCATCCATCCAACATTATATCTGAAATAATTAGAACAAAAATAGATTTTCAATATTTGTGCTCTGTATGTTTTTATGCTCTACCTTGAGCACAGTGACGTTCCATGTGAAACTTTCGACAGCTTTGCTGATCTTACATCCTTTCAATCCTTCTTTCTCTGCCCACCGAGAAAGATCTTCGTGGAATTCCATGCCTGCAAAATACACATATAATTTGGTTTTCTAATTAGTGACTTAAGTGATTCAAAATTACTGCAGTTGTACTTCAAATTACAACCACGTGAATAAACACGTGAAGTGAATACCTCCCAGTAGTTATCAGAAATAAAAATTATTATCATTTACCTTCTTTCTGCACCTGCGCAATCCTCTCCTGGACCCCATCGGCGTTTTCAATTAGCTGTTTCTGTGCTGCAATCATCTGAAACCCAAAAAAGATATTGCGTTGAAGTATTGGGACAGTAATAAAAAATGTGAGCTTTGACATTTACAATGCAAGCATGAGGGAAAAAAATAATCCAATTGAAGCTTTTTGATTGATATTCTAGTAAATCTTTTTTTAATGGTCAGCTTACTACCATTTGCTCTTTTTTGGTTTTGTATATGTAGATGGGATTTGTTTTTTTTCAGTGCAGGGGTGTATCTAGTCGAGTGGGACAAAGGGCCAGTGGTCACCCCAAAACTAACTGTTTGACTTTTAACCTTTCATAGAAAGCAGTTATTTAGTCGTTTATAAAATTTACTAGAAATTTTAAAAAAATATATAGAATTGTTTGCTTGACTGAGTGTAAAAATGTTTTACAGTGGCCTTGCATCCTTCTACTTTTCAGTTTGGACCTCAGTGATCTACACCAATGGGAGAAATATTAAGCCACCATGTATGATAATGTGTGTAGGTGTAATAGCTAAGTGGTGACACAGGTGGGAGGGAGGGAGGGAGGAATCCTGAGATGGAGAGGGAGCAGCTGGACGCTTGGGATGCGTGAGCTTGACAAGGCGTGTGGGTGACTGCTTCACGCGTGTCATCAAGCGTCTCTCTCTGCATACGCAATGACACAACAGCGTGTGTGTGTATGTTTGTGTGTGTGTGTGCTGCGATCTGACGTTTTACCATTATAACATGTTTGCCCTGGGGGAGGTGTTGTAGTGTTGCACTTTTTTGGTCCAATAATAACACGATTGTTTTTTTCATTTTTTTTCATTTTAATCACACATTGTAATGAAGCGCAATGGTGTTTTGCATAAATTTGCAAATATGACAAGTAATTAGATTAAATCATCTTGGCGATGGCGGCTGTTTGAATTTGCTATAACTGGTTGTGAAAGCTGGTGTGTGTGTGTGTCTGGGGAGGAGGGGGGGGGTCATAAACTACTCAGATTTTTGCGATTACCGACTGGCCTTGGTCCCAACACAGCACGAATAGAAGAGGAAAACAATTCTCCACATAAACAGCCCTCTGTTATGGCTGATAGTACCTTCGAAGGTCAAAAACCTTCAACTTCATCCCACCATTCCGTGTCAGTTTTATATACAGAACAGCAACACGGGAAACTCGATTCACATTGGAGAGTTCTAGCGTGCTAACATTCCAATCCCAAACTATTAAAAGAACTTCATGTTGAAGCTACACTGGGTTGTTTCGAGAATGTCCTGCCTGTCGTTGCCACGGTAACCTGGGATCACCAATTTTAAAGGGTGCATCATAACAGTGGACCAGCAAGGAGACCTGTCATGTCCCATTTGCATCGATGCCATTGCTAACGTGTTACCTAATGTCCACAGTCATTTTAGGACACAGAAAATGTAGTTGTGAAAAAAATCATCAGTGTCTTTGAAGAGCTTAACAGAATGACGTGGATATAAAAGAGCCACCCTGAAAAACTGAGCTCTTCTGTGTGATAAGAAAAAAGTTGCAGAAATATTTTAGTAATTTAAAAGGTAGAATTGTTGCACGTTTGTACTGACCGTGTCATATGCAGACAGCAGCTTGCGGGTGGGCTCAGACACACTAACAAGAGGCTCCAGACAAGGATAGCCCTCCTTGAGCACCATGGTGGCCCCCATGGTGCCCTCGGGGCTCTGCAGCCTGGTGGCCAGGCTCTGGATGCACTGCTTGAGTTTGGCCACAGTGGGGAGCCCACACTGCTCTTTGAAATTGGCGATGGTGCCCTGAAAGCAACACCAAAATATGAATAATATAAATCACAATAAAAAAAGTTGAGGCTAAACCAAATGAGATGAATACCAAATGCCACCTGAGCGCGAGTGTGAGCATGTGTGTGATTTGCAGCAATGGAGGCGTGATGAATGATGGACTGTTGCAGATGAGCCTGTGGTGTGCGTGTGCGTGTGTGTGTGTGTGTGTGTGTGTGTGCGTGTGTGTGTGTGTGTGTGTGCATGTGTGCATGTGTGTATCCGTGTTAAAACAGGTGGGTTGAGTGGCGCTAAGGTGGAAGTTTCCAATGCTGCTGCTATTAAAAAATGCTTAATAATCCTCCTCCGCTCTTGTTTTTTCAGGATTCTTTTCACCGCTGACTTTTTCATCATTATGTAATCTTTTGTATTTTAAGAAAGCGCTTTCACACATAATTTTATCTCAAAACCAAATTTCCTTTCCTCCACAGAACCCACATCTGATGAGCTGAAATGAATAATAATAATAATAATAATTGAACCAAAAGTTACTAAGTGTAAACTTTTTTGAAGCTCTACTTAATCTTTGTAAGGGCAAAATCATCGAGCTTTACCTGAGCTTCTTCCCGCAGGTCCATCACCTCTTTGAGGGGTACGCCGGCCAGTTTGAAAGTCTCATCCACCGCCTTGATACCCGTGTTCCTCAACGTGACATACTCGCGCCCGCGCCGGCCCACCCGCCTCACTGACAAGCCCCTGCGGTGGGCCTTGCCGCCCCCTCGCCGGTTGGTGACGGCCACGTGAAGAAATAGGCTGGCGTGGGGTAAGGGCTCCCCCAGCAGGTCCAGCAAGGGCACGTTGCGGTAGCCGGACTGAAGGCACTCGAACGCCACGCTGAACTGGCCGATGAAGTCGTCTCCAATGTAGTCATCGTCCAGCACAATGAAACGAAGAAGGGCTAGCTCAGGCATGTTCACCTGGAGAAGGAGAGGAAAGGGAAGTTGAAACCAATCGGCAAACATAATTTAAATGCCAGTGGTTGAACAGTTTGGAAATGAAAAGTGAAGAAAATACAATGAAAAATAATGGGACCTGAAACAGTTCCCTGATGGACATACGTACAATAGCTTCCAAGGGAAGATTATGTTAATCTAAAATAATGACTGAACCTTAAAGAGCTCCCTGGCGAATGAGAGGTCCCTGTTATGAGGTGTCATTTGCATCTAGTTTAATTCCACTCTACAATAAAAAGCACGTCCCGTGCTACATGAGGGCTTGCATTATCAAATTTCACACATTTCCAAGGAAACTTTCACACTAATAAGGCAGGAGAAGCTGCAGAAAAATCGCAAGTATCAGTGTGACTCCGTTTTTTGCTTTGCGTGGATAAAGAAAAGTAAGCAATCCTCAATTAGGAGGCCAAATCGTGCTCACAAACACGTCGTTATTTTTATTATACATTGTTACTGTATCTACAGCTAATACAGTACATTATGTTTAATGTTAATTTCCATTAGCGTGTTGCTGGCATTTCACATTATATGTTAGCATATAGCTGGCAGACTTCTGGAAATTGAAATATAGATTAGGTCAACATTTGGTGATGTAATACAAGGCTTAATTATTTTATTTGTCAGTTTGACAAATACGCAGCCTGGAGCAAGTGCCTTTTATTTGGAGAACTGTGCAAGCGAGAAAATGTTC
This sequence comes from Syngnathus scovelli, assembly GCF_024217435.2. Classification (NCBI taxonomy): domain Eukaryota; kingdom Metazoa; phylum Chordata; class Actinopteri; order Syngnathiformes; family Syngnathidae; genus Syngnathus; species Syngnathus scovelli. The sequence goes on along the minus strand of NC_090854.1, from coordinate 13,970,053 downwards.
TCTTCAAATTGATGTGATACTATATCATACTATACTAAGGAAAAAATTAAAGAGTGTGTTTTTATACATTTAAAGTGTATGTGAGGGAAGGGTAAAACTATTTAAAAAAATAATAATATATTGTATAGAAGCCTTCTAAAGAGATTTTGGGATGGATGAAGAGGATTTGGCCAATTGTTATTCTGGTTCTGATATTCCAAATAATTCCACAGTTCAAAAAGTCTTTAGACGCCATACTAATGATCTGGGCTTGAAACATAACTATTATATTAAATTCTGTTGGCAACCATCACTCGCTGTGTGAGCTTTAATAAGCCTTGTTCCTGCTTTTTATTAGTATATCTGTCAAATATATTCAGATACAGAGCAGCAGATTTTATTGTAAGTATCACAAAGACTTACTTGGAATTCAAAGGTCTCATCAAAGAGGGGGTCATCCTGGTTCTGTAGAGCGGTGCGTGTGCGCTGTTCCGCACAGTCAGCAGGTACACCGTGTAGTTCCAGGACCACATAAGGTTCAATGACCTCTCCCTTGGCACCTGATCCCTGAGGTTTAGGTAGGTTGTGTGCACTAATAACCTGTGTGGCGGAACATAATATTAGGGAGAACCAGGGAAATGATGCATCAGAAAATACCATATTCCCTAAAATAGTGGCTGACCATCAAATAAACGCTGTGCTCAAAAAAGTCAATATATTCCATTTCAGAAAAATAAACACCTTCCATCCAATAAAAAAAAAAAAACTGCTGAACCCATTTGCATTCTGTTACTAACCAAAACAGCAGCACCTACTCAGGACTGAAGGAATAAAGTGCAGTCGTGTTATAAAAACATTTTCTGCACCGCATCGAGGCAAAGTATTTATGATCTTAAGTTATTTTTAGAATATAATGCAAAGAAACCTTAATGCGAAGAGTTTGTGGCGGTACACCAGGCACGCAGCCATGTGTATGGGCGCTGAAATACGACACTTCATCCCTCATGACAGCAGGTCGGAGGACGTAACCGCAGCCTCCATTTTGAGAGAAGCGGCCCCTGTGAAGGTCCAGCATGGCACCGGGGGTCTGTTGGTTTAAGGCCACCAGCTGAACGCCCCCTTTCCAGTACCCCTGCGGGTTGGGGTTACTGGAGTCCAGGCGCACCGAGCTGGGCCGCACCCTCGTTAGAGTGCGCTTGGTGAACATAACGAGGTCTTCCGGAGTCTCTGTAGTTAGCCGCCCGGCCTCCCCCTCGCCCAGGGAGCATAGCGTCCAGTAGGGTGTCTCGTTCACTAAGGGAGTGCCGGGAGAGCCGGGACTGCTGGGCGGCGAGTGCTGCTTGCGAACGGCCCGTTGGGCATAAAAGTGGCGGCTGTCTGTCCGAGCGATGGCCACCAAGTCCGAGAGTTCTTTGTTTAGGCGGAACTTCCTAGGCTGAGAGGGTGGAGGTACCACCAAGACCACGCCCAGATCCTCCTCACCCGGGATGGTCATCCGCCGCCCAGCCAGAGGACCCCCTCCTCCAATCTCTTCTTCCTCCTCAGACACTTCCCCATCAGATCCTTCATGATCCGGAGGGAGCTTCTTGCCCACTATCAAGATACGTCCCTTTAGTTGCTCAGGGGAGGGTAAGGTGGTGGCTCGACCCCCCAGGCTGACTGGTAGGGACTCCGGAGTGTAAAGCCGAGAGCCAAGTACTTTCTTCAGGTGCTGAGCCATGGTACGCTGCTGGGCACGCGAGCAGCGTTGGCACAGGTACACCAGGAGCGGGTACCGCGAGGTCAGGAAGGCGTACTTGTTGACCACTTCCAAAGCGGATCGGATGGTGACGGGTGCGTGGTGGTGGTGCTGCTGATGATGGTGGCAAGAGATGTCTGGACCGTAGTCAACCCCAAGTAGAGGTTCTCCCTCTGGGCCGTCAGTTACTCCGAGCTCCAGGCAACGGCAGCCGGACTGAAGGGCTTTGATCAGGCCGCCCAGGTCTGCTCTGCCATGGACCTGATCATCCAGAAGGTAGGACCGGTATGAGGTGCTGAAGAAACAATCGGCAGAATTAGTGAATATCACTGGTCAAGAAACTTGTGAATACCTTGTATCCATGACAGTTAAGAATGTTTAAATATTACTTAACATCTGTGATGCATTGTGTACCTAATGTAGTAATGTGACAGGGGCAGGTTCATGTCCTGGCACACCCCCTCATGCTCAGGATCCAGCAGCTGGCACTCAGGAGATTGCAGATAGCGGGCGAAGCCGTCCAGCCCCAGCAGCCCCCTCTCCTTGCCCTGTGCTGAGGGCTCATAGCGCCTCAGCAGCTCCAAGCAGCCCTCGGTGGTGGCCAAGGACAGACCTTGCTCCGTCTCCAAGAAGAGGCGCAGGTCCTGAGGGTCCAGACACTCACGGTCCTTGGCCAGCTGCACCATCAGGAAGTAGACATCCGGTCGGGTGCACAGCTCGCAGTAGGCCTCTTGGAACTCCTCGCGTGTCACGTGGGAAGTCAGCTTCTCCTTGCTGCGCTGGATCTCCTTGAAGCGAAGACGGACCTGTGAGGACAAATGGAATGCTGAGCACAGTCCTATCAGTGAGAGATGAAAGTTAAACTTTCCAAAACTCTTTATTCATCCATTTCATGAAGTTAGTCGATCTGATTAAACGTTAGTTATTTTGTTTCGCAAAGGAAATGACCCAGATATATATATATATGGCGGTGGCGTAATAATGTCGTCCCTATTACTCATCCTTTGTCCTACTCTTCCTCACTCTTTAATCTTGTTCCTTTTCTTTTTAACATTCTTTTTCGTTACGTGCTCCTGGGAGGGGGGGGGGGGGGTGTAATTTGACAGCAGAGGACACATTGGATGAAGCAGCCAGAGTCACTGCCAATAATGAAAACCAATAAATGAAGCAAAGACTGCTGGAAAAAATTTTCTCACCAAGGCAAATTCTTCTTCACTCTATAAAAATCAGATTAGCATCTCTCCTCAATCAAATGCAGAAAGATGGTCGTCTCCTTGAGGATATTACATAACATTTGCAAAAAAAGCAGGCTTATTGACCTTGTTTGATTTTACTGAAGTGAATGGTGTAATCGCATTCACAGAGAGCCGCAAAAGTGACACGGAGAAGACAAAATAATTACTTGCGACACATTCTATAATCGTCTAAGTGTCTAATAATATAATCTAAATAATAACTAAATCATATTTTCTGCTAAAAGAACAAAGGTGACTTCTTAAAAGCATCCAGCGTAGAAATACGCTCATGGCATCTTTGGAAAATAAAGCACTTACATTAAGTCATACCGCAGAATTTAAGTGACTGTTTTATAAACCGAGTTTTACACTATACAGGAAAGTCCAAATTTAGAGTTGGAAGTTTCCTACATATCTACATGTCACGGAATTTAACCTATTGGAAGGTAACCTTGAGATGAACATCGGTTGAAAGTATATTGTGATTGTTATGATTTGTTGTTCATGAACCAAAATGATATGAATCAATTCATTCAAATGAAAATTACACAGCTTCATTTATACCTTGGCTTCCTTGATGCCAGGACAAAGTTTAACAATAGTTGTGACCGCCACGTCCTCAGACACGATGCCGTAACCATCTTCGTCCACTCGAGCAAACTCGGTCGCCAGCCAATCGCTCCTCATTTTGCTGCCCAGACTGCCTTCCATTGTTCCTCCTTCTCCCAGACCGCTCCCTCCGAGTCCCCCACCGACGACTGTGGGGTGAGCCAAAAGGTAACGGAGGCCCGTCACCCAGATATTGGCGACATCCGCTGAGAGTGCCACCAAATCTAGAGACTGTAGGGATTAAATTGTTTAGAAAAAAAACAACAATAGAAAAGTTTCATAACATGGTCTTACCTGGTAGTCCTCGCCATGTATGACAGAGAACGCAGCCTCCTCAGCCAGTTGTTCAGAGAGAAGTCCATTATGCAGGAAGGTCTCAGTGCTCTTCCCGGTCCGAACCTCCCGGATGCTGGAGACATCCAGGCGGGCCCGGTCTCCGTCCTTCTTGGACGGCTCCCAGCGTAAGCAACTCAGGTCGGTCTCCAGCGTGTAGAAGCGGCAGTAGATCCGCGAGTTGGGGCGCACCTTCTTCAGCTCACATCCGCCCTGCATGAAGGCCAGGCAGTCGGCCGCGCTGTTGACCTGGGCAGGGAAATTTTGGAGGGGGTGATTTTGCATATTAGTCTGCAAGATCTGAAAGGCAGGCGTTTTATATTTTGACGTAGCGACAGTACATGACGGTCAATGTTTCCGTCTACTCTCCATTGAAAGGTAATTTTCTACAAAAAATTGTTGATTCGTACGAACTGTTCAACTGATTATCTTTGTATGAAGGTCGTGAAGTTATTCAAGAGTAAAAATGTTCTAAAACAAATTGGTCCGTGAGTGCTCAGTGTTTGGTGTCCATTTAACAACCGAGTGGACCACGAGCTGAGTGCATTATATTTATTCATAGCACACTGCAGGAGCAAGGCTTGATTTAAAGCAAAGATTGTTTTAAGCTGGCTTTGCATTATAAATTCAGTTTTGGACCATGTTTTCTGAGAAACACGCATCCATGAATTTTCTCATGTTATGATGTATATGCCAAATAAAAGCTTTTGCATTCCTGGGGGGTAAATAAATACTTTCAGTGTTGGCTGTTACTCCCAAAGAGGTCAAGTGAAAATGTCAATTCAATTTAAAATTCCGCATTCCTGTTCAACGTCAAGGGTTTCATGATTAAAGTAGTATTGGTATTTTCGCTTGTTATGAGAGGTGCTATACCTTCTTCTCTGAGGGAATGCTGCTGAATGACACAGTCTTCTTTCTGCCTCCGCCCACCTTCTGTACCGAAGGATCCTGGGAAAGCAAAAAAACCTTTATGGTCAAAATGCGTGTGTGTGTATGTAATGAGGACAAAAATACATTTTACATCAGGCAGTTTCAGTTTGGTTTGACATGTTATTTTCGTTTCCACAAGGGGTATTGGGAGAAAATAACTAATGTAATATAGTAATATAAAATGATATATAATATAACATAACATAATATAATATAAAAATACGGTAAATCTATTTTTTTTACGTTTCACAGTAAACGTCCCACTCAGTATACACCACACATTAATAACAGACAGACAACGAGCAGGAAGAAGGGGCGGAGCTTTGTTTTGACCATGCAGGAAGTACAATTTACTTTTCATCTATTAATACAGCAGACATGTGCCGGGTGATGGCAATTGATAAAGTGCGTGTTGGCTTTCACTTTCACGTTTTCTAAATTTAGTCTTTCGTTTTCCTTTCATCTTCTTTTCACATACACATCCTTATTTAGTCCCTGACCGGATGCTTTTCCCGAGTAAGATGACCGAGTGGACGCAGGAATCTCTACTTTCCTCCTTTTGGAAGCAAGAATGCGTACACAGCACTCACTGTGCATGTAATTTTATTTGAATTCCAAAAGAGGAATGTGAAAGCACAGAGTGGGATAAAATTTATAACTACAGTTTATTCAAGACAATTATTTTTTAATTGCTGACCTCAAGACAGAGGTCAGTTTGGCAAGCATCATAAATTCGCTAACTAATAAAATCAATGTGAGTTTTTTCCTTTTAAGATGGATTTACAACAGAGATACCCAACCCGCTTATCTATACCAGCAACTTATAGACAGAACAAACACAAAAATTATTAGATGTCAGAAAGTACATAACAGACACACAAATCCACTTTTTGTGACACTTTAGTTTGGTGGCGTGCTGTGAGATTTTTCGAATTTAAAATATTTGCCTTGGCTCAGTAAAGGTCGGGATTTACTGATTGACTCGATATGGTTCAAGCGACAACCTTTAGATTTTTTTGCTCCAATTCGGATATGGGTCACATGTGTAAACAAAAGGAAAAATGCAATAAAACAATACCTTCGGATAGAATTAGAAATTAGCCCCCCACCAAATTTGCATTGAAAACAGATGAGCACTGGATATCTGTGAGTGCAGCATAAACACACAGATCAGATACCGAGAATTAATCAATAGTTGGCTTTGATACTGCAGTATGGTAAAAAAAAAAAACCTTTTGTTGCTTTAGCATGAGCACATTTCATTTCCAATCGGAAAAACTGGCAACACATGTACACATGTATGTACTGTATGTATGTATACAAAAGTGTGTGTGTGTGCGTGCGTGTGTGTGAAATGTCAGAAAAGACCATCACACTGGGTCATGAATTTAAAAATAGGTTGATAAACACACCCCGCTCACATGTCAGCTCTGCACTTACAATCACCCTCCACCAAGACATTGATTGACAGCTCCATCGCAGCATGGCGAGCAAATGTCAGTGGTTTGACAAGCTTCATCAGCGATGCGGTGAGAAGGTGTCAGCCGAGGGACCCGCTAATAACTGTTCGTATAGTATAAGGCGCAACGGCTTCCCTTGCATAAGTAAGTTCTTGTATTGTCATCAAACTCATGTTGCTGTCAAAGAAGCGTCATTTGAACATGATGCTTTATTACGGTTGTTTGGTATGAATTCGTTTTGCTTTTTTCACAACGTAAGCGAGTGTGCAGGCCCGACGTGAAACTGAATAAATCATGCATTTGCACGTAAGTTAGATTGGAGTGTGTGTGAAGAGGTGTGCCATAAACAGACCTACATACCAAGGTAACCTGACATTATCATCACCATCAATAATGTAATGTAAGGGAATGCAAGGGAAGCCAATGAGGGCAACCTGAGAGCTGAAAAATCTGCTGCGGTGCATCTGTGCTATAAATTGGAATTGTTCATGTATTCGGCTCACTCTTGAATACATAGCTGTTCAAATTCAGGGGTGTCAGGCTTGTTTTCAGCGCAGTCCATGATAGTTGGAATCACAGTTACAGTATTAGAAGAAAATGCAAAAAAAAATCCTGCTCATCTTTGGTGGAGACAGGAACTGATTTAAAAATATTTACATGAAAAACGTTTTTTAAGAAAACGTAAATAGTTTGTCCTCTTTAATGGATGATGTAGACCAGGGGTGTCAAACTCATTTTTTTGGCGGGCCATTATGACTGTCAACTCAAATAAATGTACGAGCACCTCATATTCTAAACAACTACAAAACAACCTGACAAATAACTCGTTTTCAAATCAGACGAGTAAAAACTGGTCAAATATTTAAAACAAAGACATTATTAAAAGTGAAGACAATTTGCAATTCTAGTAATGACACACGAATTTGATGCACAATTTGTCTTCGCGGACCACATAAAATGATGTGCCGGGCCGTATCTGGCCCTCGGGCCTTGAGTTTGACACCTGCGATGTAGCCAATGGCAACATTTTATTTTATTTTTTTATCATTATGCAATTAAGCCTGCTAGACACCAGCAGAGATGGGACCAAAATTTGCATTACACTTTGCAGATGTACTTATGGTAAAGTTGCAACATAAGATTTTTTTTTTTTTCATCCTCTTATTCTTACTTTTCCTGATTCATTCCCCCTCCCTCAGCCTTTGCTCCACTTCCCATCTGCTCTCTGACTTTTTCCTCCGGGCAGCGACTAAGCCGTGAAGCCAACGATCGAATAGCAGATGAACAATCCAAACAGAGTGTCATCAGAGGGTAAAGGGGGGGGGGGGGGGGGAAGAGAGGAGGAGGAGGGGAGTGTAAGAGTGGATTAGAACACATAGATGGCCTCTTGGGACAAAAGCCGAGTGGTGTATTAGAGATTTTGCCAGCCCGTGCTCACAGTTTCCTGGATGGCGTTGTGTGTCGGGCACGTCAATGTCAATGTAAAAATGTGCGAGACACACACACACATATACACATACAGAAGGCACACTCTGGATTATCAGCCTACAAACCCTCTCTAACATCCGAGGGCCTCAGCATCATCAGAGCAACCAGGCCACACATGCTCGGTCCACCTAAATACTCGCTGACCTGCTTTCGCTAAGCGCGTCTGTCCAGCCCCGTCTGGTCAACTTAATGAAAAGACGTTTTCTGGAATGTTTACGTGAACAAAAGCAAACAGCGCTCATCGATGAGGCGGGATTGGAAATCCATACGTTTGCGTAGCCAGCATCGAAGTTGATGCTGATGTTTACCTTGCATGCCAAGTCGTGATCAAGCATGTCGGCTTGAAGGTCTCGCAGAAACTTTGCGGCTCGATAATTGTTAGAGTTTTGTTTCTGTTTCTGTTGTTGCTACTTGTTGCAAAGCTGCTGATCAATAACAGGAATCCTTTTGGGTCAATATCATGAATACAAAGAATTGATTTGTTGCTAACTTTTTCTTTTTTACCTCTATCGCATTCTTTAAATACATTTAAACTTATTAAGTGTTTCTTTTGTGTTCTTACTCTCTCGCTCAAACAGTGACAAAAAAGTCACAAAGCATGATTGCTTTCAATTGTTGTTTTCTGGGCATGAACAGAAACTAAAATCCTGAAACCTCAAAAAGTAGACGTGCTAACCACTATCTTGCCGTGCTGCCCAGAAAGAAAATAAATTGTACCTAATTAAACGGCGTAGCTAATTGTTCTGATGAAGGATGAACAATTGCACCACCATCGTCTTGAATACGGTAGATAAAAGTAGCAGAAGGCAAGCAAGAATTGCTGTCAAAATAAATAGACAAAAGGACAATGGGTCATTGTAGTCTTCATGGAGCAGGTCTGGACAGCAGCTGGCTCTTCACGGTCACATGACATACAGCCACTCAGACATGCCTTGTTATTTTACAAAATTACTTTACCGGCGGGGAAAATAATTTGAACTGGACTGTTTGCTTCACAAATGAAAGCTTGGCAACAGTAATGAAAAAAAAAAAGACAAAATAATAAAATTAAGTCACAATAACCTTCAATTTAAATGAACTGGGGGAGCCAATGGAACATTCATGTGAAAATCCATTTACAGCTGTGGCACGAACACAAACACCCACATTTTAATTTCCATTCATTGACCTAGTAACTAGTTAACCTTGTGCATAAATCACACATGACTGACACGCCCCTCGTAAACACCTGGCCGTTGCGTGATTCTGCTCCCAATCGGATCTCATGATCTGATGCCATAAATCCAGCTACTGATCCGCAGTCACACTGGCGGCAGATTAACTCAATAGATTACCGCTCGAGGCGGCTGCTAATCCGGTGCTACCATGTACGCCACCATCATAGTAAGCCGTGTGACAATGACGTTTTGTTTTGATTGACATCTGATAATTTGTATGACATTTCTGGATCAAAATATTAGGAACAGTTCTCTGTATGGAACACAATAAACCACGATAGTAAAAGATTGTTTACATGAATATATTTCTGTCAGTTTTAATCAAACTGAGCATTATTATCTTTGTAAAGGCACACAAAGGACGAGACATCAGCTCTCCTTCATGTCTACAATATTTATCTTCATCTACTTCCCTCTCTTCTTGTTACTGCTCAAGAACGGTGGTCGCCCCCGACAACCGCCTCCCCCCTCCACTCTGTCCTTGTAGATCAGCTCTCTGTTATTGTCTCATCCTTTCCCCTCCCTTGCCCTTTCCTTCCTCCATTACACTATTCAAGCATTAACATTCTCCAGGGAGCCCCTAAAGGGGGATTTAGCAGAGGGTCTTTTTTTTTTTTTTTATGGGGGGGGGGGTCTTTATCCCATGAGATGACACACTTCCAAGTCAAGAGGACGTTTGTTACATAACAGCGTCAAGCTCGTCTGACTCCAGTGAAATCCACTAAGTGTACACATGAGTGGCGGGACAGAGGGGAGGTTAGGAGAGAGAAGATTGAAACTGGAATGAATGGTGATGAAAGCGAGGGAGGAAGCGGGGCAAGATTGTGGGAGAAAATGACTGAAAGGCAGAAGATGATAAACTATCTGTTCCAAAGTACAGAAGTGCTACAATTTGGTGCAGTTGTAGAGTAGAATAAGGTGCAATTACAAGTGCGTTCGCACAATGAATTCATAGAGTTGAGTTTGAATTAAAGCTCGTCTCAAGGGAATATAAAAATTCAAAGTCATCTGGATATGCGGCTGGAACAAGACAATGGGCTGTGCCCAACGGAAGTCTCGCTCAAAATTTGGTCTAACTGTACGCATGGGCAGTTTTCTTTTTGGGGGTATTTTTCACAGCCAAGCGCAGTTCGTAATGGACGTTTGCGCCGTTATGGGCGTGAACACAGCCGACTTGCTTCTCAGCCAATGGGAGAGAGTCCTCACATTTCCTTAAAATTCAGTGAGTCAAAGTTTATTGCTATGAGGCGGGCACTTGGAGAATGCCTTCCACCCCGATCTTTTGTGTCAGGCTATGAGATAAATAATGGTAGCTGGTTTTACATAATCTCAACATTGCGTCTGAAATGCAGGCAGTATCGCTGTACGCAACCATGACGTGGAGGCACAGGACAAATATTTGTGTCAACATTTTTGAAATACCAGAAACCAAACTGATTGAGATAAAGTCACCAAAATTCCACCTATAAATGTTTTTAACTCTAAAAATAAATCTAACAAATACACTGCTAACCCCAATACTTTTGTGCAGATCAGATTAAAGGTGGATAAGGAAGTATCCAGTTTTGGTGCCGATCCCGATAAAGGTGCAGTTACACAAGTTCAGTCTTGGCAGCAATGGTATGCGTTAATCTCCTCAGAGTTCCGTAGAAAAGTGAAGTCATAAGCTGGGTCGTCTATCTACTGAGAATGAGCAGAGCAATTTAAGAGGTGCATGGAGGAAGAAGATCAAAGCTGGAATGGTGATGAAAAGGAAAAAGGAAGCAGGGCATGGTTGAAAGGGAAAAGCAACAGAAGAAAAGAAGAAATGATGAGCACACTTTTAGACTGGGAATTAAATTGAACGGAATTGTTGTATGCTTTTTGGTACGTGTTGCTGCTCCATGTGCAATTGTTTGAAGATTTATAATAAACTACATTACATTATATTACGGTATTTATGCTCTTTTCTGTAACCTTGGCACAGCAAGCCGAAAGTAGCAATACCAGTAATTTAAAACCTCGCATACACAATTTATGAAGGTATTAAGATGCTCCCAGTTTGACCTAAATAACCTATTAGACATTTTACAAACCTATAACTTCAATAAAAGTAATGTTTTCCTTCATGTATCACAGCTACTGTACATACTTGCGTAACGTCACGGTTTAGCGAAACCTACGAATCTCTGTTATTTTTAAACAATGTGCCTTTTGCGTTTGTTTTAGATCCAAAAGGAGATACAGCATTTCACAAGCCGGTGAAGATAAGACAATGGAAGTGTGTATTTTCCAGCTAACAATGCCGATTTCCTGGCATTCTGAACTAAACTTTCCTCAGCATTACAGAGACCAGAAGCCCTTACAGCGCTTTCCGAGGTTTAAGGCCTTGTAAGGGCAATCGCTTCATCAATTGAGTCAAATGAGGGACAGTTAATAAGTTCGCAAACTAAAATAAAACAACAGTCCAGACTGCTATCAGAGCACTGCGTGTTTGTGTGTGGGTGTGTGGGAAGGAGAGTGCACCAAGATGAGCTGGATGAGTGCCATGTGTGCTTCAGAAAAGGAGATGTTTGCTAAATGCCTTGATGAATCTTTCACACAAGACGAGGCACAGATGAAGATAGAAAGAAAATGACTAAGAATGAAAAGCAGGCTGAGGAAGATAAATAATTGACTATAAGGTAATTAAATGGCAGGTGTTGAAACTGAGCGCATGCACTGTGATGATGACATTACACAAGTGTTTTTTTTTAGAGCAAAGACTTGGAACCAGATAAAAGTTAAATATTCATATTGATAAAATTTCTTCTTGTGTTACCTTACTCCAAAAAAAGCAAATGTTCATCATTAGCCATTCTATTTCCTCCCCCAGTACTCATTTCTCATTTCTACTTGCAATCCTTGAGCCCTCTTGAAATTACTTTAGTTTCCTCTGAGCTATAATTTTTTTAGGCCAAGGCCATTTCCCTTAGCAACATGGTAAGAACGCCAATCATAACCAAAGCTACATCGAGGTTTATCGTTTGTGAGCAAGCCATATCGGCAATTTTGAGGCGAGATTTATAATTACTGTAAAATGTAAAATGATCTTATGCGTTATCAGTTTTACACTAAACTTTAACTGGGAATAACAAATAAATAGTTTTAAAGCAAGCAGGTCTTAAATTTCCGCATTTAATGGGCTTATTACTGGTCTCGATAGCAATAATGCAATGATTGCAATCATCTCCCCCAAAAAAAATGCATTCCACAAATGACAAATCGCAACTGCTACATAGCAAACAAAGGACGCTCATTAATTTATGCGTTGGGTAGACGTCGCTCAACTTCTCCGACCTAGCTGATGTCAAGCTGTCTTTTTAGCGTGGAGGCAGAAGCAATGTTGCCTCTGCTGGTTGCAACCAAGTACTGCACTCTACTTTGACTCAATTGCTTCAAGACACAATTAATCAACCATCACTTCCACACAATCCACAAAATTCTTAATCTATATCTCAATTAACTCTTATTCTTAAATACTCTGGAGGGAGTGACTGTTTGTTTCTCACTGCTGGCACTAGAAGACTGATGTCAGTCGAGCGTGAAAATAATTAAGAGCTTGCATAAGGCAAATGCTTTGCTGTCCTTTTTCTTTCAAAGCCAAGCCCTCCAAAATGGCAATGCTGAAAAGATATGTAAGTGTTGGGTTAAATAAGCGCATAAGAAACACACGGGTAAAAACGAAACCCGAAGCTGCTATTATGCAAACTGTGAGGCAAACGTCTCGATGTAATAATGACATTCATGTTCCCTACTTAATCTGCGCAATAAGCATCAGGCAAGGCACCGCACTCTGACCTCATTTCCCCTGAAAAGGAAGAAGAGCAATACATGCTGCTGTTGTGTTTTTACACAACGCAAAAAAAAAATGAAGCTGAGGCCTCAGCATTAAAATGTTGGGCAAAATAAAACAAAGTGAGACAGATGGACAAATGATGTATTGACGCTAACATTATCGGACAGAGACAACACAAGTGGTATGTCAGAATATTTCTATCAACATAATCAAACGACTGACGTAAGGTACCGAAGCGTATTAACATGACAAACACTCATCGGAAAAAATTATATGATACACACATGACAGAACATTGAAAGCCAGGTGACAGGATGTGCAGATGCATTAACGCAGATGAATTGATGTGTGAAAGGACAGATTCATTGGATGTATTCGATTCTCTGATTAGGATTTACAAATCTGTACTTCAGTTGTCCTCACAGCTAACCTGACCTGTGATTAGTTCCTGCTCAATGCCGCGTTCAAAACTGTCCTGTGATTTACTGGAAGCTGCTCTGAGTCAGCTTGGATAGAAAATGCCATTGGAAGTTCAGTGGGACTGGCATGGTGTTAATTCCCCACTCTAATCCCCGTTCACACACTGCCATTGACTGGTAAGCAGTCAGCTGGGAAGAATTATCGATCATGTCTGAATTTACATAAGATCAATTGCAGCTCAACGTGTCATTCAGATGGTGCTCTGATGATGATTGGCAACCAGTCCATCCAGAGTGGCGTGTAGTCTGCAGGCATTCGCATTAAATCCGCTCTGATACATTCCAGGATAAAAAAAAAAAATGGATGAATGGAGGTTTTAATTGCCTTTTTGTTACGTGAGTCTTTTCTTGGTGGATGTGAACAAGTGCATTATTTGCGGCGAGATTTCATCAAGGAGAGGCAAAGCTAATCAAGCAGATTTGAGTTAATCGTCTTCTCTGTTAATAAGCGCACCTCCGAGCGGGCTGCACATATGGCATGATGGATGTAGCGGGGGAAGGGATCGGCGTGAGAAAATGATGAGAAAAGAAGGCGGGGCATACACTTGACGGCCAAAGGGAGACATGGGAGTAGGGGACAGCCGTGCAGCAGCCGTCCATGAAATAAATGATGATAAATGCTGTTCTGGTACTACCTGAATAAATTTAGATAGGGGGAAAATGAACGTTGTGACTTATTTGCCATTTTCCACGGGCTATTACAAACAAGACTTTGAGAGGAAGCTCCGTGGCATATACAGTACTGTGCTACCGTTTATTTAGTTCACTCCATATAAATAGAAAAAACATCAATTAGAAAAATAAATAATTAAATAATTAAAATTTTAAAAAATAGAAAATGTCAATGTCAAAGTATGATTGATTGAGGAAGAGGTTAGCTCGGCTAGAACATGTCCTTGGCAGTGTGATGATTCACATTCTAGCTGACTTACTGCAATATTATTTATTAAATTTGATAGTTTTGCAACAACCCTCTGTTGTCTTCTGCCCACAATTTGCTATTGGATAAAAACTGTTGTTTTCTTCATTTGGCGCTGTTTGTCAGTGTCTCGATTTGACTGATGTGTTCAATTCAGAGTCTTTTTCAGTTTCCCGCGTTTTTAAGTAGGGGGGAAAAAAAAGCTCTCCAAACGGAGATGAGTTGGTTGATTGCTGGTTGTATCCAGCTCAGGTTGTGTCAAAATAAAGCCCAAAAAAAAAAAAAGCAAATGACACAGGTGGAAATGAACCCTCTCCTTGCGGTCTGAGCCGAAATCTCAGGAGATTAAATACTGATTGACACATGAATAGAACCATGCGGCGGCACTATGTGTGTGTGTGTTTGTGTGTGTGTGTCACATGCCTGCGTGTGTGAGAGAGAGAGAGAGAGAGAGAGAGAGAGAGAGAGAGAGAGAGAGAGAGAGAGAGAGAGAGAGAGAAAAGAAGAAAAAAAAGCTCCCAGCCAGTGCAAGCGTGTGTACACAGGGGCCAAAACATCCTCGGGTGGCACCCAGCTGACGGCTGGTGCGGGTGATACACTAGGCTAGGGTAACACACACACACACAGACACACACACCATGTAAGCAACTGATGACCTCCTTGACAAAAATACAACTAAATATTACATAATATAATCCGCTTATGTAACAAAAATACATACATATGCACGGGAGACAAATGCAGGAAACAAGGTCACGTAATGCAGATGAACAGTCAAGCCCAGGTAAGGGTATGAAAAAACCTTTGATAATTTGCGATAACGGTTACTATTTACTCACAAAAAAATATATATAAATCATCCAACCACATGCGTTCACTATGTTTGACACCATTGCACTCACCTAAATTCTTACATCTTGTCTTGCTATGAAAGGGTTACAAAATGCCATGGCGTATTGTTCCGTCCGGGCATGTGTAAAGTTTTTTTTAATATTTATATATACCCTCTGTTGCATATAGTGCCTTATTTGATTCACAGCAAAATGGGCCCATAAGGTAAGGACTATTAACTAAGACCTTGTCCTACATAAGCGCCATTATTTGTCATCACTACGACCTCCTTATCAGCCGCAAACTCATTTGCGCTTTTTTTGTACACGTCTTCTATCTTTTCAATGCACACATGACATCTGCTATCTCTCACACACGCACCATTAAACACACACACGGCACTATATATAGACAATCCTGTCCCACAGGAAGTCCCGTACGTGCCGTGTACGAGAATGTGACACACACACTTGTGCTGCAATAAAGTCCTCCTTAATATGCACTTTGCTGCATCATTGATGAAAGGTGTCATGTCACAGCAAGTCAAATATTTTATGATTACACGAAATGAAAATCAAAATAAAGTAAATAAAATGACTTTTTGAAGATGCATGATATTTGTAGTTAACCACTATAGACGCAGAGCACTTCCATAAAAATAAAAAATCAGAACATAAATGACGCCCCACCTATAAGGTTTAGAATTGCCGAAAGATGACAGCAAAAAAACTCCTTCACTCGTTTCACATAGACATGGCACGAAATGGGGTCAAAGTAAATACTACGCATATATTGCAAGTAAGCAGTAAATAATCTTTTTTTTTTTTCCAGATAAGAACAGCTTCCTCCCAATACAGCAGATGTAAATGTGTGAATGCCAAACCATGAATATGCTTAAAAAGAATGAATCATTAATTTGGACGACAAGGTACAGAATCTTGAGAGTTGAGTCTTTTCACATAAACTAAACACGGATCACTTTACAGCACAGAGGTCAAACTCAAGGCCCAGGGGTCAGTTACAGCCCACCATATCATTTTATGTGGCCCGCGAAGACAAAATTGTGCATCAAATTTGTGTGTCATTACTAGAATTGCAAATTGTCTTCACTTTTGATACAGCATGGTGTAATTCAGTTTTTTTATTTGATTATTTTATTTTTTTATCATCCATCCAGTTTATATTGCGCTTGTCCTGAGGCATCCTAACCACTAGCCTGCACTGTTTTTTAATTACCTTAGCCATATTTTTCTGGCCAGTCTCTTGAAACCGCAATATGTTCCAAGATATCCAAGTATAGAGCCATATTTTGAAAACTCCAAATTGTGACTTCAGAGATGCCATTGTATAAAGTAATAAACTGAGTTTGAATACACAGTGTCTATTACGGTCCTAACTGATCCTCCTCTGGTGGTTTTATTTGATTCCGCCCAGTCCCGGCATCAATCCACGATCATCTACGGTTCACGCCACACTTCACTTTTAAAGCTCTCTTTTCATTCCATGCCTCCCTTCCATTATTCACATTGTAGGCTTGCCTCTCCTCCTCCACCTCCTGTTGCGTGCCATTCCCAGCTGGATGTAGGACGCATGGCGGGCAGTAATGAGAGTGCACAGCATTGTCTGCGGGAGGCACACATTCACTCGCCACCGTGAATCTCTGTAACCATGGAAATAGGTGACACAACAGCATCACCGTGCACAGATGTGGCACTCTCCGTGCCTCACGATTCCATTTTTTGACGCCATCACCGGCACACTAACCCAGAGCGGTAACCTGAACTTACAGATAATCATTCTTATAAACAACATTTTACATTATTGAAATTGCAATTACAGTGGGACTTATGACCACTGATGGGACAAGTCAAAAGTGATAACTTTAACTTTCCATGATGATGGTAGACATTAGATTTTCCCCAGCTACGTGTTGTTGTTGGGCCCTTTACTAGCTGTCGCTGGTTGGTGAGGCCCCCAAGAGATGACGATAAACTGTAAACAGACACTACGTTGGGATTTGGAGCACTCCCCAATTGGGCACCACACAGACAGACTTGTTGAAAATAGTCATATCAATTAATGTTGTATATATCTTATATCCATATACATATATATATATAGGGACAAAGTTTTAAAATGGGCCATTCATTGAAGGTGCGCCTTATAATCCGGTGCGCCTTATAGTGCGGAAAATACGGTACTTCTGTAGGTTTTGTCCCTTCCATTCTCTCTCTCATTTGCGTAGGAAAGCTTCCATTTTTATATTTCTCTCCCTACCTCTTTGAGTTTGTTTTTGTATTCTACTTGTTTATTTACATTAAACTTTTGTTGTTGACTTTTGTTGATTAATTTAGTTCAATAAATTCTGCTCTCGCTCTATTATGTAAGTCTGTTTTGGGGTTGTTTGTGAATTTTCTATAGTGGTGCAAAATGAAATGAAAACTGCGCATTGAAGCTGTGGCCTTGAGAAACTTGTAGGTGACGCTTTCAGCAGAGGATTTATATCCTCATTGTTGGTTGAAGCAATTATAGAAGAAAGCGGAAAGGTTTGAAATGTCTATTCACCATTGGGATCAGTGATGTCACGATCACAGTATGCATGTTCGCTCCAGGTTAAGCTTGACAGTAAACAAGCAACTTGGCGAATAACATGATGCTGCTCTTGCCTTCGACTTATCAACAGCACCGACATCTCGATTGAAAAAAAAAGGGGCTGTCAAAATACTGCCCTTTAAGGTGCAAAAAAACAAGCGCCCCGCAGTCGTCAAGCGGCAACAGTCAAATAGTGCCGACATTTGCCAAAATGATGCAGCCATGAGTCACTAATATTTTCCTTTAATGAATGTCATGGCTAAAAGGCTGAAAACATTCCACAACATTCTTGGCAGGGTCAGCCATGGCATAAAGGTCGTATATTAGGGATTAGACAAAGTACGGCTAACATCCCCTTTGTGCTGAATTATAATATCGCAGCACATTTTCCCTTGCCCAAACGTGAGTCACCCTGCCCCCCCTCTGGAGCCAGGCCTGGGGGCGGAGCTCGTTGGCGAGCGCTTGGTGGCTGGGCTTACACCCTTGGGGGCCGACCGGGACCTGGCCGACTGAGATTGCATTGCAAAAATGTCAGATACATACTCGATCGAGCAGCTCGTACAAAATGATTTGAGAAAAACTGTCATTCATTAAAAAAAATAATAATAATTGATACAGGTCTTAGATACAGGTCGCAACTCCTTAGATGGGGAGAGATTTTACTTACATTATGACTCGCATGAAAAAACACCAATTTATCGTAATAGATGTGTGTGTTGGAATGGTGGTGTATTGCTAAATCAGGTTTTCAGATATGACGGGACACCTCGCTCATCAGCTGAAGACTAATAACCTATTAACGTATTGGCTCAAAACGAATATTAGGGAGACACAGCATGCTAACGAGCTCAGTGATATGTCACCTCGGGCCGTCCATCTCTGGTTGCACAAACTCCCCATGTTATTTATTTTAATAGGATGTCTAGACAAAGACATCCTAGAGTTAGAAACATGGGGAGAATGGATGAGAGAGGAGAGAAAATATTAATCAATCAACGGACAAAAAACTGACAATACTAGCAATTTATGTAAAACAATATAATACAATATTATAAAACAGAACAAAAATGACAAAGCAATGAAGTGACGCCTTTTAAAGACGATGAAAACAAAAAAATACAAGAACAGAAAATAGACCAAGGTTGATCATTTCTAAAAACCATTAATGTAATCTGTACCTCAATTTTAAAATGGCAAGTTATTGAAAAATAATTGAAATAATGCGATTGCACAAGTGTGCACACCCTCTTATGACTGGAATGTGGCTATGGTCGGAATAAATCAAATCACATCCACATTCGTGTGAAATGACAGCCAGCACACATCTGGTAGCTCCTCTGATTAACCCCAAATGAAGTTCTGATGTTTCAGTAGGCTTTTCCTGACTCTTTTTTTCTCAAGTAGAAGACTTAGCGCTAATACTGACTGGTATGTGGGGCTTTTCCAGCTGAAGAAAAGCAGCTAAAAAAAAATTATGCATGCTGCCACCACCATGCTTTATTGCGTTTTTACCAAACATATCTTTTGAAATTGTGGCCAAAAGGTTCTGCTTTGTTTCAATGTACCATTTTTTTTTCTTGTTCGGGACAAATCACAAAGATTTTATTGAATAGCCCAGTTTTTTTATTAAATACACAAGGCATAAAAGTTCCTTTCAATATAAAATCTCAGTGGGAGTGTTATACAAGTCCAACATTAGAAGCAAAAAATCTCATAAAACATCAGAAGCAATGATTGGATAAAATTTTCTTTCCATGATTTTAGTTGAATAGCCCTCGAAAGACTTTCAAGAGGGGAAAAAAAGTTACCCACCCCTAAGAAAAAACACTTTAGCCAGAGTAGCAGTGCCGTGATAACAAACAAAGATGGATGGGAAACGTAAGCTTTTTAAAACAAGCCGAGACAGAGATAGAGAGCGGCGCAAAAAAAATCGAGCGAGGCTGCAAAGAAGTGTGAGTGAAATGTTTACGGTGGGTTGGAATAATGGAGACAGAGGGGGACGGAGCGGAAAGACATCTGGTGAACAAAGCAAACCACATCGTGCATCCAATATTCACTCATTATAACTTCATTATTCTTATTATTAAATCATATTTCTTTAATATCAACACACACCTGGCGGTTACATAATGCGTTGTTATAATAAGTAGTGGCAATCTCTGGTTAATATACTGCATTGGAATATCGCGCAATTTGTTACTGTATGTTAGGATCACAAAATTGAAATCACGCTTACTGCCATGTGTTGCCTCGTTTTTGTAGGAACATAATCACCTATCGCCAGATAAATTCATTTCCCACAATTCCAAACTTGTGATTTCATAAAAGTGAAGCCCAAAATGTGCACAAAAGATTCTGCAGTGACAGCAGATTAACATCTATTAATCCCAAAATTCCAAATTTTTAACTCTATTATTCGTGTCTCTTTATTCAATTTAAAAGGTCCTGTACTTGGTAATCTGGTTTTAGTACACCACTGAAAGATTTTTGGATAAACTGCTCCGCCACCTTGCTTATCAGACAAAGAGAAGACATGTTTTCATTCTTTACCGAGTTTAACTTTTGTTTCCACTTGTGTGACAAAGAAAGAAGCCAAGAAAAAAATGACAAGACCGCAATACATGATTCACAACAGAAATAATTATCTTCACATTCCACCGACATCACTTGCCACCTCCAATGAATGTGATTTTTTTTTTTACACCAAATGAATAATGCATAAGAAAAAGAACACAGCACATAACTCAAACCACAAAAAGAAGACCGCACATAATTCTAACCACAAATTACCTTCACCTTTCGGGTTTATTGACAGCACACGACGATAATGTTGCTTTACCATAAACAGGCGAGCAAGTGAGCTAATTGCTAGCAAAATGTTTTGAGACTATGCACTGTACAAGTGACCTTCCTGACCCTGCATGTGGCCACCGTTTGACTTCATGCTAATTAGCCTCGCATGTTCCCATGAGCACAGCGGGATGCTTTGCATGGAAGGCATCCATCCTGCGGTTATAAAATGAACACACAGTATGTAAATAAAAATGACCTGTCACCAATAATCCAGTCAGGGGTCGTCAGATAATCTGGGCGATACTCTGACAGGCTATCAATAAAGTGCTTACGAGTCCCCTGTGTCAAAGTGCAAGAGGTGAACTCTTAGTGAGACCAACATAGCAAGAGAGTCTACTAATAGAAAAGGATTAATGACAAAACCCATTACACTTCTTTTCGTCTTCTTGACAACGGTCGCTTTGGAAACCATTTACTTGGTAGAAAGTAATAGAAATCCACTGAGTCCATTCCAGGCAAGCATTGAAGCCTCTCAGAAGATAAGCATGGAGGCGCACGAGGTTATAAAGACAATTGGAACGCAAAATGTCGTTAAGGACGAAATCCTTACATATGAATGTAACTTGAATTCTCAATAAGGAATTCATTTATAACACACATCATCTATCTGCTGATAAAAAAGAGAAGCATATACTTCTCGAAAGTATTCCTTTCGCATTAGAGGATGCCACACCCAACAGCAAAGCGTCATTTAGAGGGATATCCACTATTAAAGAAAATATAGTAACTCAAAATGTGTGTGGTTGCTGCTTAGAAAACAAATCCAGAAACTAACCTGGGTCTGCAGTTAATGCATGCTAGCAAGACTAACTATAAAAGATTTTCAATGTGCCCCGCCCCCCTAAGTTATGTATATTTATGTTGGCACGACAGCCAACAGTCAGAAGCAGAAAAAAACGACGACATAACTTGAAGGTGTGGTTCAAAACAAGTTGGGTTGTTTTCTTAACTAGACCAATAGGACTGTGATTAATCGCAGACAAAGTTCGCTGTCATCAAACACGCTCTTACGCAGAAACATAAATGATGTCACAAAAGAGTCAATGAAGTTGAAGTCAAATAAAAGCCATTCATGTCGTACTAATTGGAGAACTGGAACCATCATGCATGACATCACTGTATTTTATGAGTCCCACTATATTTTTGCATCACTTTTTCTGTAAGGAGAGAAGACAAAAATAAATTTTGCATGGAAAGAAAAAAAAATTGTACAAAGTATATGAAAGAAGGCAAAATGTAAGGTCAATATGTTCCAATCCAAACAAGAAGTAACTTTTTTTTTAAATCATTTCAATTTGTCGGGTGAGACAGCGTACTCGGACTCACTACAGCAAAAGCCCGTTACATCATCTGCGTGCGTGTGTGCGTGTGTGTGTGTGTGTGTGCGTGTGTGCTTTGAGACTTGTCCTCCGGGCTAAAGCTGGAAACGACAAAACAAGCCGACATGCAGTCTCTAGAGTTTCCCTTGATCTATCCAACCCGAGTTTAATGCTCCGCCCAGCTGACACACACACAGTTGACACACACACTTAACACACACATGTGCCTGTTTGTTGTCCACTCTCCTCCTTCAGATCCACACAGACAGAGAAGTAAAGTGTGTTTGAGATGGTGGTGGCAGCAAGGACACCATGAGATGTGTTTACACAAACAAAGTGGGCAGGACAGGAAGTGATACGCAGATAAACAGCTTGTTGTTTCTCAGCTGTCCTTGCTGGACTCCAACTTCAACTTTTTTTTTTTTCCAAATCCTCTTTTATGCTTTGGTGTTTTAATTCCACATTGCGAGCGAGGGAGGAGTGAAGGTCAACTTTATAAACCCAACATAATTCGCATTAATGTCCTAATAGAAGACTCCCAGCCTCAGTTTCCTGCAAACATGATTAAAAATCATCTGCTTGCATAGCAAAAATGCCATCATATTAACGCATAGACAAAAATGTTCTGGTTGGAAGATGATCAACAAGTGCCCACTTCGCGGTGGAGAAGGTCTGCTTGCAATCTCTTATAAGCATACTCCAAAAAGTCCGTTTCTACTTCCACCATGTACAAAAAAAATGTGCATCTCATCAAATTTAAAGAGAATGAGAGGCTCCACTTCCATGATCCATGAAGCTAGTCAACTGTGTTCACGCCCACAATGGCGCAGTGTCAAGTAAACAGATTAAAACAAGCACATTAACTAGAGAACTAGGTGATCGAGACAGTCAAGACAAGTGCCAAGAAACGTTTCCAATACTTAGAATTGTACTTGAAGGATGATAATCAATTAAAGACATTAATACTAATATATTTACAATCGCGCTCATAGGGTTGTAAAATTGTCATCATGTTAAATTTGCATGAACCGAACCAGTTCGGGATGTGATGAGGGTGCATGCAGGTGTGCTGTGATTATGTAAAATGATGTCCTCATAGATCACAGAAGATGCTTTGTCCCAAACAATCAGCAGCTGTCATGAGATGATGTGACCGCACCAGCAGCGGCATGACACCACCTCACAGTGGACTCTCAGTGGCCAGCATTGCTTTGCATACACACACACACACAATCACACACACAATCACACACAGACACACTCACACAATCACACACAGGGGTAAACAAATGATTGTTCTCTGCTTGGCACTGCGGGAGAGGATATGAGAGTTTGACTGGACACAAGGAAATAAGGCACCGTAGACGTTTAAAAGAAAATCAGAATTTGGAACAAAAAAAATAAAACAGGCAAGTCGTGTTTTAAATGGAGAAGCACCCATGCTGAGAGAATGAAAGAAAGAAATTCAGCAACTCAAATAAACTCCTTCTGTGTATTTCACATGCAATTCCAACTCTGATTGCATGTATTCACTTGTTGCTTGGAGGTTATATTTTAATGATTGATTTTGTGGAAAATGAGGCAAAATGACGGACATTTAGACAACAAATGAAACAAGCTTTGTAAACATCACAGGCAATTTAGAGCCAATAATAAAGTCAAAGTGTTTTCACAAATATAAAGAACAGCATGTCCGACAATTTGGTTTTCAAATTAATTTTGCAAATATTAAAGGGAATTTTGTTTTCAATGAGTTGAAATTTAACAAAGACAATTTAGACTTCTGGTAATTTAAAATATAGCGTATTATGAGGGATATCATTTTTGGTAAAAACCTCAGATTTTTACATTCACGAAAAAAAAATCTCCTGATGGTGATGACATGCAGTGTTGTCTCCTACTCTACTACCTGATTCATATCTGAGAGATTCCAAATGTTCCTCCACTCTTTTCATGTTTTTTCCCATAATTGTCACACGCCTGCAAGCCAGGGGCCCACGCCACATCTTGCCAGATGGCATCACGATGCATGATGCTTCGATGATCATAACGCCTCCACCCGCCAAAAACCCGCGTAGGCATGATGTCATCCATGTCACACTGCCCTCCTTCCACTTGCATGAGCTGGTGACATTTGAACACACACTCGTTCCTCAGAATCCTCAAGTGACTCAACAACAACAACAAAATGATTGGATTACTATTAGGGCTTTTTAGTTCAGTCTGGATTTTATATTTGTCTTAATCAACACACCACTGCACGATCACCAGAATCCCAGTATTGTGCCCTAATTCTTGTTAATCCCACGCTATCAGTAGTCATCACCATATTTGCAGGCTGGTCGTTTATACGCAAACGCGGCGAGCTAATTGAATGATGCTTCGCTGGCTCGCGTTGATATCGCAGCCTGAAGCTGAGGTGTTTAACCTGATTGAAATTAATTAATATTCCAGTTCCATTTATATAAGGCGATATGGCGGAATTGCCATCATACCAAACACAGTCTTTCACATAGTAGTTGTTTTTTTTTAATAGCATTGCTCAGTGAATTTTTATCAAAACAGTTTACTGAACCTAAAATTTGTTTTGGTGAAACTCAAGCAACAGTCTTTTGCCGCATCACAATTCTCCCGTCCATTTTGTATGATGGAGAACTGAATTGGACCTTTTGATGGAAACGCTGAGTGGTTTCTAGCAGTGTTGGCCATGTGACACAGACAGAAACAGCATGAACTCGAACACTAGAAGGTGTTCATAATTCATCTGAGTTACGTAAGATCATAATAGTGTTAGAACATTCAGGAGAGTCTGAGTCAGAGTTGAGAAGGTTAGAGCACTTTTGCCTGAAGAAACCGATTGCAAACATTGTGGAAAAAAATTTATGAGATTTCTTCATAATATTCTATTCCTCTTTTCCTTGCCAACAATGACATTCAAGGGGAGTGATGATGTCATAGCCACTTCAGACAAACTTTATTCGAAGCCACTTGCTGAGAGGCATTTAAGTAGCACGAATAACAACAAAACAAGACTCCGCTGCAGATTAAACATAACCAGAACAAGCTGTTAAAGTTCATGATGATGATGATAATGATAATTGGGAATGCTACTCGCCGCCGTGTTCTTTTGCTCAATGCGCAATCACCACATCCATGCAACTTAACGAGATTGCTTTTAATTTCCTGTGTTTATGTTCTAAAAGCTGAACAAACACGTGTGTGTGCGCGTGCGTGCATGTGTAGGCATCTCAGACGCACGGGTTGTCAAAGTAATGCGAAACCAGCCAAGAAGAGATTTTCCCTGAATTGCAACCGGTCCTCCTCAACAGATTTCCTTTAAAGGGCAACCACACTTGTTGTAAGAACATCTGAGTAGATGTGTCTTCTAAAAAGACATTTTAAAACTGATGGGCTAAAAATAACCCAATATGTTGGACCGAACCAGCCAGTGATAAATGTAGACCAGTTCTGGGTGTGTCCCTGCATGTTGGGATTGTAGAGCCCAAAATGGGTTAAATGAGATTTTGCAACGGTGATGTAAAATATAAATCATTATAAATATTAAATTAACGAATCCCACGGTTGATTTTATTTGGTCTGACTACCATCATAAGTTCACACTGACCATTTTCTAGATATCACTCATAATATATGTATAAATTAATATATATTTGTAAACTATATATAATGAAAATAGGTATTAAATTACTAAACCAAACAACAAATATTATCAATTGTTTTATTCCTCTGCCAATTATGCGAGAATAAACTACCAGCTCTGGTTGCACCATTTCCAGACATTGCAATGGCGCTCTTCCAAGAACCTTGTCACCGGTTCATGACTCCTCCCTGGGGTGGGACATGCATCTTTCCAGCTTCCTCAACTGGTTTCCCTCCAAAGCAGAGGCACAAAGCATGCCGTGTGCCAGCTGCATGTGATCTACCGTCTACAGAGAGACCGCAAAAATGGCCATAATGTCATTTTTGTTTTGGGAAATATTTCTTTATAATTTGTAGTCTGTAGTCTAGCAATGCATTTTTCACAGTGCAGAATGAATTCTCACATATTTCTGTGCAGGCACCACCATGGATGTACGGTGCAAATAAAAAATTCAGATTAATTTACATTTCATATCCAATGAATATAAAATAAATCAAGGAAAAAAAATGATAAAAAGAAACAGTGTGGTTTTGCTATTCATTCATCCATTTTCTGAATCGCTTCCCCCCACTAGGGCGTGCTGGAGCCTACCCCAGCTGACACCAGGCAGTAGGCGCCATAAACTGGTCGCCAGCCAATCACAGGGCGCACATAGACGAACAAGCATTCACACGCACAATCACACCTGGAATGTGGGAGGAAAATCGAGTGCCCGGAGGAAACCCACGCAGGCACGGGGAGAACATGCAAACTCCACACAGGAAGAACCGAACACATGCGGCGCTGTGGTTTCACCATTTCCTGTTTAATCATAAAAGTCCAGTTTATTCCTGTAAAATCATATTTTTGCGTTACTTCCCATAAATGTCCAACCATAAAGTTTCCACCTTGAACGTTTTTTTTAATTAATTTATCTTAAATGTAAATAGTCTCAATCTGAAATTATAAATAGCAAAGAGAAAACTGATTTTATCTGATTTATGTAAAAAAAAAATTCAAAGTGACAAAAGAAACAAGCTTATCACCTAAATCAAGCTTTAAAAAGTCAATAAAATAAAATTAGAATAAGTCTGGGAATGGGACTAGGTCAACTTCTCCTACTGACAGTGATGTGACGCAGTCACACCACTCAGTGGGTCCCGATGGGACAACGTTGTCACAGATGACTGAACCCATCACTGACATGGCGCCTGTCATCCACCACCTCCTGTCAGCAGAGCGGAGACAGAGCGATCTGTTCATCTGGTTCTTGCAGATGGACAGGTCGCTATCAGCGACCATTAACGGTAAATATGGAGACCAATGTTTGCTTTTCCTCGTGCAATGAGCCGAGAGTAAAGCCTGGAGTAAAAGGAGTCATAAAGTGATTTCTTTATCAATTTACCATTATTACCAATGGTGTGGAATAGTTGTGAAGCGTCATCACAACAACTCAAGAAGCTATCATGGAGTTCTCTCCTTGGCAGCAACCAGCAGAGGGCACAGTCAATTCAGGCTCAGATAATTTGCATCCTCAACAGACCGTCAACATTTCCTGCAGCAATTTTCACACCGCCTTTTTTCCCGAGGCCTTTCAGTATAGATGGGACCATCACAGAATAGATACCTGGCAATTTCCCAACTTTAGAGCAGTCTAGCAAGCCAAAGTACCAAGACTGACCTGTAGGAGGCAGTACGTAATTCAGGAGTAGTGGTAGTAGCACTAC
This sequence comes from Syngnathus scovelli, assembly GCF_024217435.2. Lineage (NCBI taxonomy): Eukaryota > Metazoa > Chordata > Actinopteri > Syngnathiformes > Syngnathidae > Syngnathus > Syngnathus scovelli. The sequence goes on along the minus strand of NC_090854.1, from coordinate 13,942,887 downwards.
AAGAAATACAAAAAGCTGGGAAGGTTTTTTTTGAGCTTGTCTTGGTATTTCATGACCTCAAGATAAAGCACACTTGGGTTCTGCAGCAAGACAATGATCCAAAACACACAACTTCAGAAAGTCTTAAATAAAGGTTTTGGAGTGGCTTTTACGTCTCACTATCAAACTGTGATGACGCAATATCAAAAAGTAAAACTCAAATCAACAATAGTAAGTTCCCTTAGTTCCCTTGCCTAAATTCAACCGAGATAGGCTAGAGATGAGCCGAAACGCTCGTGAAAATGATGCATGAGGAACATAAGCAGGTTTCTTCAAATGGCAAGCCATTCATCTGGAGCCACTTGTGGTGACATGTATATCTCTGTGTCCTGCTTTGAGTGGTGCTACGTGAGCCCAAGCACACACTTTCTGACAAATGAGACCAAGACATCAAATGTAATGATGGCCAAACATGATCCTTGTGCTCACTTCTTCGCCCTGCTTTTTACTCACCTGCAACCCGAGCACAGGTGAGTATGGAAAAGCATGAGGTCACCTGTACAGGGGTGAGAGCTTTGGAACTGGACCATCGGAACATAACCGTAACCAGAGGTGGCCCGATAAGAGCATTTGATAACATGCGTAAAACATATAAAGCATCAAAGCCACACATTATAAAAATCTAACATAATAAAGTATTGAGCTGTGCTCGCAAAATGGTGGTGTATGAGGAAAAAAACTTCTATTAAAAGGAAACTTTAAAAAGAAAATTCTACTTAATCAAAAATGGATGCATCTTTTTGGACAACCCTCTATTTTCTTACATTATTACAGTAACTTGAAGGAATTATTCTTCTTGACTTTGGATTTCTTCTATCCATAAATTTGTTGTGTACTGTGTATTTAATCATATTTAATAATATGAGTAGATAATAAAATGTTTATGTGATTTTACAATAAAAACGCCCTTCTAAGGTAAAATGTAACTACAATGTGGTCCGCAACAAAAAAATAGATAACACACCTGGACTAGTATCCGTGATAAAACTGGACATATAAGTTTATTAGGTGTTCTCGCTCAGTGCCTGTCACTACAATAAATCATATATCACCATTTTGGGTCTTACATTGATTTGGAGGTGGCCCTACTTGCAAACCCAGGGGGATCCTGAGCACCTTAATCACTCTACCTGTTACCATGTTATCATTATCACTGAGCAATAAATAACTTTACTAGTGGTAGTATAAACGTCACCCAACATTGTGGTATTGTGCTTTTCATAAGACTGCAACAGTATGTTTTAGCTTAGCACCTGTCATTGTCCATTTAAATGCATGTATTTGCCATTTTGGGGTCTTTTCATTTGAATCAAAATAAGATTTTTTTTTGCATAACAGATTGCAGGCGTGCTTTTTGTAGACAGCAACAATGTGTTGTCAGTCTTCAAAACAGAATATTTCCAGATTATTTCACAATTTAATTTATTTCAAAATGAAGATTTTTTGGGGGGCAGGGTCTAAAAACAATTGCAAAGCATGAAGATATTTCTTTAAGACGTTTTTATGTATTTACTTTATCAAAAATGACAGCACGATATTAAAATAGGTCAGAAGTAGCTCCTATGATTTTCTTACCTTTATGATGCTGCTACGACGCGGTGCTGCCCTCACGGACTCCAGCAGCATGGTCTCCGGCTCCTGACCGCCCCCGCCGGGCAAAACGACACCGCTCCGCCGACCGCGGGACACTCGAGCCGGTATAAAGTCAGGAGCTCCATCGCTGCACAGTGCATCGCGCTCGGACATGTTGAGGCGGCTCGAGTTGGTGATTTGAAAAAGGAAATGATTCAACCTAGGGAAAGTTTAGCTCGGCTGTGTTGTAATGCCATTTAAATGTTAAAATAAAGAATGATCGAGCGTGCATGCGCGCGTGCGTGCGTGCGTGGTCTTGAATCACGACCGCATTCAGGAGCTGGCTTCACTGTTTGGGTCCTTGAACGCAACCAGCCGTGTCTATGTTTGGTTCCTTTGGAACAAAACCAGACTGGTGCGCTCCCCCTTAGTGAAGCGCAACAAGTCCTCCCAGGGCTTTATCGTGGGGAGGAGGGGGTCCGCGAGTGTGCGTCAAAACCCGCCCACGTCGGTCACGGTGCACTTGCAAGTGGACCCAATCCAAATGGGTTCCGAACCCCGCACTTGGCTTGGTGGCGTCCTCTCCGATGTCAAAGTGCACGCAGGAAGCCAAGTTGAAAGAAGTAGGGGGGAAAAAGCAGCGATTATGTCTCTTCTGTGCGCATGACCGAGATTCTTCCAAACAAAAAAGGTGCTGCTAGTACCAATTGGGTTGCACTGATCACGGAACCCGCGAGCGACTTTTGACGGCAAAAAACAGCAACAATTGACATGCACCCGCCTCTCCTCTTCTATCCAAGCGCCGCCCTAATGGTGACCTCAATCGTGATTGACGTATCTTTCAGCGAATGGGCGTAATTCGAATGAGCGACTGCTGAAGTGACAAGAACTAAAAACTCAAGATTGGTTATTATACTTTGTTGGTTAAAGCGGTTATTATTATTCACACTGTGAGGTGAGAGATCCTCAGGTGTACTTTGAGGAAATTATCAAATTTTACTAATGGGGAAAAGTATAATTACTAAATTGCCTGTGCTGAAGTGGATTTTTCATTTTTTTTACTTTACTCACCTGGTTATTTTTAAGGCTACTTTTTACTTTTAGTTTTCAGACAGATATTTGCACGTTCTACTCCTTGCTTTGTCAAAAATATTTACTCTGCAGATGACAAATTGACAGAGAAAAAGACAACCGCATTTGATTGACTAACTTAGATTTTGAGCAACTATAAAGCAGAAAAAGAATTCAAATGAAACTGATTCAGAGATATTAGATATTTCTGATGCTTTGTTTAGAATTTAAAACCAAACTGCTTAAAATTGCAACTAGTTGATGACCTTTGATGATATAATTCAAACTAATTGGGCATAGACCAATGCCATAGCCAAGCAATCCTAAATTAGACATGCACTGAAAAATACCACTTTATAAATACACACACTCTCAAGATGTCTACATTTTGTTATCGGCAATCATGCTTGACCAGTAGAATAATCAAGGAAAATGTAGAAATTAATGCATGAATAAATCTTCTATTTATAGGATCCTGCTAACTAACCATCAACCAATTTGAGATTCTTGGCAGTTGTAAGAGATATTCCTGAATGTTAGCACATCGTTGCCTGTGTCCACTCATCTCACCTTTGACCTCAGCATGTATCGTGTTATACCATCCACACCTGATAATGTCTTGGCTTCCACATGTACAAAATATTCCTGACCATTTGGACTTCTAGTTGGTGGGTGTTTCTGGGACCTTTGAACTACCCCTCCAAAAGGTCTAAATCAATTCTGTGAAAAAGTAACAATCTACTGACAAACTTAACAAAGGTATGCTTGTTTTTTCAGACTTAGGTCTGCTATTTTGATTCCGTATTTTGTACAACAGACCTTTCATTGTCTGGAGCATGCAAGGGGGGATTAAATCCCCTGTTCAAGGTCGCAATCCCGACCTAGGAGGATTCCTACACACTTGTTGACGTTGATAACACGCAGGCTGTTTCTGCTAGACCGAGCTACACGAGAAAACAGGAAAATCTAAATGTGGCGACATGACTGATATTTTTGACGTTGTAATTAAATCGTTAGATTGGCCAAATAAAACAAATCACATCATTGAAAACTATGCAAATATGCAAAGTGCTGAAGCTACAATAATGAATCCTGTAACTGTCACAAGAATAAGCAATATGACCAAATATTTTGGGGAACCTTCTCAAAAGTCCGAACTGTCCATTGCAATCGGGTTTTGTCCTTCTTTGTGCCAGACTGTGATGAAAACAGGACAGAACATCCGCCTACTGTGGTGGCTAGTCGGTTCATTGCTGAGTTTTTTTTTCATCACTCACGGATCTAAGATGACATAACCACAATCCTCAGCTTTTTTTTAAGCATTAAAGCCTTTTCTCGTGTCCAGGAGCAGAAACTGTGGTGGCCGAAATATGAGTAACGTTCAAATCAATTTATGATCATTTTCCCAGCAGAATGTTTGCAAATCACCAACTGATGCATCTTTGGTTTCAGCTAGCAGACAAGAATGCATAGCCTACTTTGTACGGTATGCGTACTTTCAATTAGAACAAGACTTGAACTGCGACTGATGAATATTTCACAAAATCTCAAGTACATAAGAATGGACAAGAATGTGAGTTGGGAACGTGAGATTGTGTTTTGCAACACTACAACATGAATAAGTCATGCAAGCAATGCAACAGCCGTGATTAAGCTCGGCTTGTTTACTATGCATGACCGTTGATTGTGCTAAAGATTGGCACTTATGTAAAAGGTTTATATTTTAAAAAATCGAACAATACAATAGCATCCATCGATTATCTGAACTGCTTTATTCTCACGATAGTTGCTTGGGCCTACCCAGGTGACTTTGGTCAGTAGGCGGTGCACACCCTGAACTGGTTGCCAGCCAATCGCAATATAATTGGATCATTTAAAAAAGAATACTTATTTTTTGTTGATAATAATTGAAAACTTTTGACATTTAGAAATATATTATTTTCATTGAACAGACATGATTTCTAATTTACAAATCTATCAAGACAGTACTGTCACATATTCCCATGGATTCCCATCCTACTCCCAGTTACTGTTTCCATGTTCAAATAATCCTTGATGTCCTTTTTTAGGATTCATTGTCTGAAGATGCGAAAAAAAAAATACAATTGAATTGTATCAAAGAGGCAAGGATGGGTAAAACCAAAGGATGGAATTTTTAAACAGTATTGTTGTTTTTTGGTCTGTTTAATAATTCATTAGCAACTAAAAACACTAATATGTCTTGCTGGCTGTTCTTATTGGAGAAAATAAGTATTCGAGATGGGTCCTCGGGAACTTGCAAGGCGGAGGAGATATGTGTCAGTCCTTGAGCCACACAGCTGTGGAATGTGGTCAGCCAGTGAGGCCCATTATTGCAGCCAGCTCACCCCTCGCACTCCTGCGTTATGTGCTGCTGAAATACCAACACACAGCGCATCAGCTCACTGCTAACATGAGAAAAAGCATTTTTCCTTCACTTTTTTCAACAGAATGCACCCAAAAATAAGTTGAGTTAAAATGCACTAGTAGGGTTATATTTGATTTAGTTCACTTGACATGTCATTTAAATACAATTACAGTACATCATTATCATATTTGAAAATAATTAAATATTAAATTCCTCTACAACAGCTTTAGTCTGTGCTGTTTTGAATTGCAAATACAGTATTTTAATTATCCACGCTATTGAATATTTAGAGTGTGTTACTAATGCAGTGTAATGTAATCATTATTATAGGATTTTTCTGCTGATTGTTTTGTCAAGGGTTAAAAAGTACTCAATGGTCAAGTGTCCCACTGTTGAAAATCGTGCCTTCGTGCTATGCTGCCACCTTGGCGTGAAAAAGTTAAATGACTTTTGGAAGTGTGTGTACGTGTGTGAGTGTGTGCGGGTCCATGATGTTCTGTGTTGCATTCCCCTTGGGGACTCTTAACTCAATTTCCATCTAACAGAGAAGAAAAAAACGTGTTGTTATTCTTTCTCTTGACATGTAAACGTGCAAAGTTAGCATATGTTTATTGGATACGGATCTACAGTTACAAGCTCACTTTAAAAGTTTGCTGCGTGAAATTTTATTAATTTATTACAATCATTCTTTAGAATCATTTCATAACGCGATGTGGATTTTTGTGTTCAATTAATTTTCATTCTCTTTGTGCTGCATCTCAATTTGTTTGTTTGTTTGTTTGTTTGTTTGTTTGTTTGTTTGTTTGTTTGTTTGTTTGTTTGTTTGTTTGTTTGTTTGTTTGTTTGTTTGTGTATTACCATAAACATATATCAGCTTTGTTTAAAAAAAAAAACAGGACCGAGTGGATACTGAATATGAATGAATGAATGAATGAATGAATGAATGAATGAATGAATGAATGAATGAATGAATGAATGAATGAATGAATGAAAATTAAAACTCAGACATGCAGAAGTGCAATTTGGTTCTAAACCGAATTAGGCCTGCGCTCTGATTTACACCGCCAGATGGCGCCATCTGCAAATAAATCAACCTCGCTTGATAAAATCCATCGAACTGTGTGAGTGCAGGGATTATACTGGACTAGTCTCCAGCAAATTACAACACCCGGTCAGCAATAGGATGGCAATAAAAGGTGCATTTGACAGAAAAATGTGTTCAACTCACAATTGCATGGTGCAACATATTTCACCAATGCTGGAGTTGCTGTTTTAATCCTCAATCCAGGTATTCAGGGTTGCCAGTTGTCTTAATACAGTCACCATCTGCCACATTCAGATATAAATATACACTCAGCACACAAAGTGGATATTCTTCATTCCTACCTTCATCCCAAGTTTACATCGTTATTTTACTTCTCATTCAGTCTGCTTCCTTCCTTTCTTTCATCCATTTCCTTTCTGCACATCATTACGTCCAAAAAAAAAAGTGAACAATAACTGCAGACACAATATAACTCATCAGCAGTACTGATGTCATTACTACTGACAGTAGTGTAATAAAAGTCTCGCCATCTGATTTTAATCTCGCCAGACGTGAGGTGTGACATCAAGCTGTGAAGCCACTCTACACTTGGTCGCTGAAGAATCTCTGATGAGGTAACAGTCAAAGATCAGCCTTGACCATCTGCCACTGATTGAATTACTCCTTATAACAACAAGGCAGATGGTCTACTAGTGAAGGGGTGAGGGGCACGGGGGGGCAATGGACCCGTGTGACTGCACCACTTAACTTCAATGAGCTGCTCTACTACATCACTTAAAATGCTGCTTGATCAGACCCTCACATTCAATGGGTGCAAATGTTCAGTAATTTGATCAATGGACTGTAGACCGCTGATAGTGCAATGAAATCCTGCATTTAGTGAGGTTTAAAGAGGAAGATAACCCCAAAGAAATCTTTGTAATATGTTCTGTGCAGCCCAACTAGAGGAAACACAGTGTTCTGATTCATGTTTTGTTTGTGGGATATAAATTAAACAGGCAAAATTTTCATCCATATCAGGGGGGCGGCCAGAAATATTTTGGGTTGACTTCCCCTTTAAGCGCTTTAAACTGCATTTGTTGTCTACATTGACTAAAATCTGGCTGTTATACAATACATGCAACAATTACAGAGAATTTCAATAAAATCATTATTATTTTTAATTGGTTTGCTGCTCTATAAAGTCCTAATTGATTAGTTTGTGTTTTACAAGCCAAGGGTGACTGATTAAATTTCCTCAGTCAGCCGAGGGGAAAATGGTCAATTACTGGATGATCTGCACTGTTATTTCCAGAAAAAATGTTGCCCATGGGAGTTTTTAACTTGCATGGATGTATCTCATCTCCCCATAGATGATGTAATGTACTTCTATACACAGTTTAGTGAGTATTAAATCATCCAAATAGTTCAATCATTATTTTCCTCGGGAAATGCTTATAGTCAACTTTGCACAGTCCATAGGATTCTTAACAATCTTCCTTCAATAAACATATTTTTGTTATATTTTTGACAAAGCAGGATTAGGAACCCTCATCCTGCATGGACTCAAACAGGAAGTAGATGCTTGTGCAGAATTGACAAATAATCCGTGAAATATTGTGTTTGTGTGTGGAAAAACAGGATGACCGGTTATAAATAGGCTGATAAACATACAAATATGGTCACGGGGCCTTCAGTCCAGATGTGTCAAACAGGGATGGGACCTAAGCCACCGTTACCATGGAGACATGGGAAGAGGATACATGCTTCTTCCCAAAGGAGGATCCGGGATTCAGATTTAAAAAGGATAAAAAATGTGGGGATGAGACATGTGCAGAGGAAGAGCAGCTGTTGGTTAAATCTTGGAGAATATTATTCCAGAAATATACATGATTTATTCATATATAGCGCTCATCCCCATTTGGGTCGTGGTGGGTCAACTAGTGACAAAAATAGACAAAAAAACGACACTTGCATCCACACCTATGAAGAGTTTAGTCTTCACCGTAAAAACACATTGTGTATTTTATGTGAGCTGAAATAGTACTTTTAGTTGGAACATTTATGGGAACAATTAGTGAGCACAACAAAACAAAATGTTTGCGTCAAAACTGAAAGGTTATTTTTACTAGAAATGTTAAGTTGGGGCACAATACAAGGGATCATTAGTTCTGTAAACCATTAATTATTTGTTAAACTTTTAGTTAAAGTTCTAACTTAACGAACTTAAATTTATGCAATTCAACTTTTATTTTATCTAAGTTTGTTGTTTTGACATTTTGAGTTCACTCAACTTGTTTTCAGTTTAGATAATTATAGGTTTTACATTTTTTAAGGCTGAAAAGATGTGATCACGGAGCAGTGTAGTCATCAGGCAAACTTTTTATAAAGCTAATGAATAGAAGATGTTGAAATTTCCGCTTTGACCCGTCACTGGTTTCCCACAAATTGTACGACAGATTTCGATTTGTCGTTCAGTATTGCCATCAAAGGAGTGGCTGAAAAAAAAAAAAAAAGTCACAATTGATTAGGTGATTAAATCAGCCATCGTCAATTCAAAGCAGGACGTCATTCTTATTTTGAAAAGACGAAAAAGAAGTTGGGTCATTTACGCTGTCTTGACTGCGTGGGAAAGTTTTCCTCTGTGGAAGAGTCCACTCCGCCTCCCCACGCTTCATAAACGCACTCTGCAACGGGACGAGGGTTCGGACTTCTTTTGCTTCTCGATTCTCTTTGTTTCCCTTGGACTGTGACGATTCTGACAAAACTCTTTGCAGAGGACCCTCTCCGTATACGACTCAGAGGGGTGACCGCGATCCGTTAGTGTGAGTGACGCGCCTGCAAGAGAATCAACCAGAGAGAGGCAGTCAGTGGTCGATCAGGCTTCGAGAAGACTTTGAGCGGCTCCTCCGCCGCTGTCTATCCGACTCCGAGGCCATGGGCTGCGGATTGAGGAAGCTGGAGGACCCCGAGGACAGCAGTCCCGGAAAGATCTACTCGACGCTGAAGAGACCTCAAGTGGAGACCAAGACTGAGACCGTCTACGATTATGTCCTCCTGGACTTCAGTTTGGAAGGTAGGCGCTGAACATGTTCTTTGTTTACAAAGTTAAATTCGCTTTTAGATTTTTTTTTTTAAACAAGGTTGTTAATATGGAATTTATAACGGTATCTCCATGAATGTACTTCAGAAGATCCATCAAGGTCAGATTCATCATTAAAATTAAGTTTCCGCGACCTGGGGTGTTTATTTACTCATCTGCAGACCGTACGAAACATAAAGTAAGGTAATTTTTAAGAGGACATTTTATTTATGCAAATTCATTATTTATTTTTTAAATCATGTTGCATGCCAGACTGGATCCCCTTGAATAAGTTATATGAGCTTGTTGAAGTGTGTTCAGATGTCATGTCATCCTTTTCTTCCCAGCAACAGGCTCCTTCTTTCAATTGATGGAGAAATAGGTCAGGGAAGGTTTTTTCTGCCTCGTCTTGCACTAGTATCACACTCTCACACATGCACACACTTGTATGCAAAAATTTTTTTACATGCAACGATATTTATCATTGTTTAATTAAATTAAAAATACTGTGGATATTATAAGTTATATTTGACTTATTTCAGTGTGGCCATAATAATCCTCTGTGGAGGTATGCACAGTATTACCTGGTTATAATTAGTACATTCTATGACCGCATTTAATTTGGGAACATTAATTAATTATAAAAACATTGGATGCATGCTGTGGACTAAATTCTATGTTATCCGGGTGTGTCACAGGGCTGACAAAGATATAAAAGCATTTACACCAAACACACCATCTGTGCCTCCAAATGTGCTGGCTAGATTAAAGCCACAGTATTTGTAGCAGTCCATTCCAGTTTGGAACCGCAATAAAAAGGCGTTTGATGCTATAGAAAGCTTGGTGGAAAAGTAACTTGGCTATTGGCAATGCTTTGTCTGTTCTGGGGGAATGTTGGTTGCTCCAAAACAAAAACTACCCGAGTCGGTCCACTTTGGAACAAATGTGATCACGATTGAGGAGCACGTGGTTGACAGATGCCTCACTGTGCATTTTCATAGAGTGCTAGGTAGAATTGGTTCAATGTGCCCCTGTTTCTTGGCGTGTGTGTAATGGGGCCAAGCTGACTGGGAGCTGTCGGAGGATGGGGTGAGCAATGGGGCCGGGCTAATTGCTGCTTTCCCCCATTCAAGTTGAAAGTTAAGGTTTTGACAGTTGTGATCACGTGTCCTAGAAAGGCTCGGTGGTAGCAAGGAATGTAGGTGGGAGCCTGATTACATCGGATTCAAAAAACGAGTACTGACATTTTAAATTGGACACAAAAGAGAGCCAGCAAATGGATTTTAACACAGGTGTGATGTGGGCTCTTCTGCTGGGGCTGGTCTTGCGGCTGAGTTCTGGACAAACTGCAGACGTCTAGCCACGAGGGCACAAGTTCACGAATAATCATTTCGAGCTCTTGTCTAGACTCCATGGACCGGAGCTTAGCGATTATAACGCAGTTGGGGAAAAAAAGCAACTAACTGCCTTGAGGGATGTTCTAGTGACACCCCAAAACACCAAGATTCCTTAGCTTGGTTTTAGTGGATAGGCTCAGTTTTCCTCAGTGTTGGCTAGCATTATCTGGGGTAATAATACGTGTCCTGTTTTTGTTTTGAGTTGGAAAATTTGAGTTGTCATTTAACCACTGCTTTGTCAAGCAGTTCAGTAAAAGTTTATGAAACTCAGACGACCTAAAAGAACAATACAATTGGGGATCATCAGCAAATAGATAGAAAACATGACTAAACTATTGTATTATCTGGACAAGAGGGAGAACAGACAATAAAAATGGGAGTAGTCCCATAGGTAGCACACCACAAATTGTTCTCTGACCTATTTATGAAAAAGGATATTTATGCGTCAGTCATCGTTTCCAGGGATGAGTGCTGGTTTTCTATAATCTCTGTCTAATCTGCTCATCTAACCGGCCTCGCCGGATTACTTCTGATTAAAGTCGGGATTTTGATTAATAAATCTGAAGGTGATTCGAAGGCCAGTGTGTAGATCGCTAATCGACGTTCTTGGAGATGCTTTCAATCTTGGTTGAGTGTGTCTGTTTTAAAAAATAATGTCATGGACGTTAGTGAGGTTCACTGCCTTCAATGAGCATACGTATTAGCATTAGCACTTCTGATTTTTGAGTTCAACGCGGCTATCTTTGTTCACTGTATAACCATTTTGGTTTTCTGAGCGTCTTGTTGCCAGGCAGATTTCTCCTCTTCATGCATTTACTAATGGACTCAGAAAGTCCATCTTACTCCTGCTCTGCTGCAAAATAAGACCCCTTCTTCCTCAGTCCCTTCACAAGACACCTCTTGTTAGAGCCCTTTAACAACCCTCCACTTCCCACCTCCTATCTTTTTTAGCTTTTCACCCTCTTTGCCATTCTGCTTAGCCTTTATTTTGTCCTTTCACTTTTTGTTGCTGTGAACAGAGGCCTCAGTGTGTTAGTGACAGGGCAAGTGGCAGCAGGACGGGAGGGGGGTGTTACTACTGAAAACACAGTTTGTGTGTGTGTGTGTCTCGTCCTCTGGGGATGCATCAAATGGGGCCTTGTTGCCTGTTTTTCCAGAGTGACCCTTTAAGACTTCAGTGATCCACGTTTTACCTAAATGGAAACCGAGTCGTAAAAGTAGCAGCTAAAGAATGTTGTTGTTTTGTGTCCGTCGTAATAGGCATTGGAATGGGCGTTGGGTCCCGCAGGAATGCCAGTAAACTGGAGCTGCGTACTTCATCGGGTTCACTGGGGTTTCCTAGTCTCACAGCTGTGCAGTTAGTTCGGCAGTAGCTTAAGGGGGGGCTTTTCACAGAGGGGCCGTCGCTGCCACTGACATCAACTTAGAGGCGGGGTGCTAAAATCAAAGTTTGGACAGGGATGTGGTCATGCATGGGCATTGAAGCAGGGGCAGCGGGAACAATTTAGCCTTAGCAACAGGATGCAAAGCAGAACGTATTTCCAGACACTGCTGAAGTCAAGGGTTTTTACTTTCTGGATCAGGATTTTCACTATCCTCAGTACAGTAAATGTAATCATGAAAGACTCAAATTAACACCATCATGTTCTCCTTGGCGCAGGTAGCCGTCCCACAGTGCAGTACGTGTCGTCGCTGGCCGAACTGCCTCAGGCTCTGCAGCCGTACTACACGCAGGGCTACGTCCTGACCGCCCTTCACCCCATCATCCTGTCAGTGGGTCGTGCTCGCTCGCTACCCTTCAGCCTGCTCTATCGCGCCGTCCTAGCCCGACCCAGACTGAGGTAAGGCGACGCTTTACTCTACTTAAAAAATGAAAATCACATGCGTGACGCCTCACTCAGCAGCACTGTCGAGTAAATCCACAAATAATTGATGGGGCCAGCTGCATATTTCATACAAATCTCTCAGAAGGTCACGCCGGCAAGCCAGAAGAGCCTGACTTGTTTGTCCCAATTTTCAGACTGATGGAGTGAGATCTTTTGGCCTCACTCCACCTCCCTCGCATATTGGAGAATGCTTGAATGAATGTCCACCAGTTGTCCTGTTTAATGTTTTTTTTTTTTTTATTTGAAGTCGACAGACGGCATCGATGTGTCACAGTGTGCCCGTGCTGAGGGTGGAGGAGTGGCCGCTACCTGGTGACTCGCTGACGGGCGACATTGTTCGAGCGCTAATTGACAGGGTGAGGATGACACCTCTGATTGTCGCGGAATTTCCTATGGGAACTCATTTTGAAAGCATGTTGTAAAATGAAATGTAAAGTCGCAATTTTGGCTTGATGTAGCAATATCATTACGCCAGGGTCTCTTTCAATCATTTTTTTTTTTCCCTCAATGGTCACGGGCATGCACTGTATGTTTTTGGCCATCTTTTTTGAAATTGAGTTTGTAAAATATTTGGTTTGCCAAGCAAGCAAAGAGAGATACTATCAATGACCAAATACATTTTTGTCTCCCAAAGGTGAACAGTAGCGCTCGCGGCGGTGTCCGTTTCGTCGGCTCGGTCCTCCAGCAGGTGAGCGTGCTGAGTAACGGCAATCGGCTCCACAGTCCGAAGAGGAGCTGCCGCTCGCCCACGCACTCCCCTCCTCGCACCCCCCCAGGAGACCGAGATCTGGAGGAGAACACGTACAGTCCAGGTGAGACCTGGTCAAACTCTCTAGCGACTCAGAGGTCACTGAGCGTAATTCTTTCTCCCCAGACATGCGACTTCTGGTCTTCTTCCACGCCTGGACTCCGGGTTGTGCCCCTCTGGATTCCTTAGCGTGCCAGTATCACCAGGGGGCGTTGTCCATGCGAGTTTCCAGGAAGGGCCAGGTGGTGAGCGCCCTAGAGGCCGACTGGCTGGAGCTGACGGCGGCCTACTATCGCAGAGGCTGGTCGCTGGTGGACTCCTTCGTCTACTGGGACACCCCAAAAGGTTGAGCCGCCGTCCAATCACCACATGAAGCCATTGTGTTGCAGTCATAAAAGAGGGATTCACGCATAAAATTCGGCACTTCCTGTTGTGGCCTCTTGTTGACCACTGTGTCTATTATTAGTAGCATTTCTGTTGCTTTAACAACTTCACTTCCTGAGAATAACTTCTAAAAAAAACTGTGGACTAGATTTCTTGTAGGATCAAAGTGATGACAACAAAACGATTGTGTTTTAGGCGAGCCCGTGCCACGGTCTCTAGAGGGCCTTTTTGTGTACGAAGAGAAGAGCACCGCACCCCCAGCCAACGATACCATCGTGGTGGAGCAGTGGACTGTCATTGAGGTCGGAAAAAAATTGGTTTTTGATGAAAAAACAAACCACTTATCTCTTATTAGGAGCAATGTAACACTGTTGTTCTGCATGAAAACCAAAATGACAGAGTGGGTCATCATTTTGGTGATCGTAGCCGATCATATTCAGTATCCCACCTCTTTTGAATTCTAGGTAAAAAAAAATCCAGATCTTCTTCTACAACTGATGGAGCTAGGATTTTTTTTCCGTGTTGGAGAAAAATCTGAAAATACTCAAAAGTATATTTGCACGTTATGCGAGGTTGTGATGAAAGAACCAACCTTCTAGTTTGAGTGTAGGTAGTTTCTATATGGTGTTTTAAATAACATCTTGTGTCTGTGCAGGGCTCCAGTGTTAAAACAGACTACGGGCCGCTACTTCACACACTGGCAGAGTTCGGATGGCTGCTGACGTGCGTTCTGCCTACTCCCATCATACGACATGACAGGTGACAGCATCAACACCATTCTTCTTGCATGCACCCAATGGTGAACCTGTCTTGCATAAATGACCATTTTGTACTTATGAAATACAAAGTGAGTGTCCTATCAAATGCAATGAACAAAGATTCTCTGTACCTCAAAATTGAGCATTATTAGTTTTGTAAAAATTGTGTTCATTCTTTGCTAATTGTTTATGTTTGTGTGTGATAGTGATGGGAATCTGGCCACCAAGCAAGTTGTTTTTCTTCAGCGGCCAGTTAGGAGTCAAGCAGCAACACAACACAAGAACCAGGTGAGAAATACAGCAACCGGTGCCAACACTGCACCCTGGTGGTCAAATTGGATTTGCAGCACTAACTGTAAAACCACGTCATTGTTTGCACTCTGTTTCTATTTCTATTTAACTCAATACGTGCAGGTTCTGTCGGTGCACAGCGACGTGTCCAGCCGCTCCATGAGTCGCTCCGTCAGTGGCGCCGCGCTTCGGCAGGAGCTCTCTCCTGTGGCCGGGGGCATCGGCGGCTTCCCGGTGTTCGGACCGCCGTTCCCCAGCTCCCTATCGCACCTGGAGGAAGGTGGCTTTGACCAGGAAGAGGGCAAGGCGGAGGTGACCTGCATGTGAGCAGACTGACAATATGAGATCCCCAGATGGAGGAAATCATACTGTGGAAGAACTCTGCACTTTTTTTGTTTTGAACCCAAGCCATAAGGAGAAGAACATATGGAAAACCATTCGAGGATTAACTAAATATCCAGTTTAAGGTCCATGAAGTAGTTCATGTTTTTATCATCGTCCGAGTAGGACAAATAGTGTGTTTTTGGACAACTACATGTTACTAGTAAATGGACTTTAAACTGGATATTAAGGATATTGAGTAAAAGCTCAAGCGTCTGCCCCGCGACTTTCGGACCTAGAGTCCTATTTTATATGGGTTACTTTGGGGTTTTGGAAACGGGGGGAAAAAAATCTGCCATAATTACCTTTTAAAAGAGAGAAGGAAAGCAATACAAATATGTACTGAACCAATTTTGGCACCAAGTATTTTCTTTAAGTGTCAGGGGTGGCAGGGGTGTCAAAACAGGTTGCATCATAGTTTTGGTTTCCTTTGGAGGGCCATTATGACTGTGACCCAAAATTCATGTATTATGATTGCCTGTTACATATCACAACAAACAGATGATTGACTACGTTTGAAATCAGAGGCTGGTAAAAAAAAAAAAAAAAAGGCAGTCCAAATGTTTTTGTTTTATGAGTGAGTAGCTGCTCCGCGGGTTTTTATTTATTGGTTTGAGACAATTTATGCACACATCTCAAAGTCATTCTGGTGTATGTTTTTCCTTGTGACTTTATTAATAGGATGCATTCCAATCACTTTGCATTTTATATCCTGGATGGACAAAAAGTATTGGGACTATTTAGTTTTCTCAGATATTCATTTTGCTCACTTATGTCTTCCTGTCCCAATACTTACTGTCCACACAGAGTGGCTATGCTTCTGGAAGTCTGACAGATGCCATTGCAGACATCTTTAGTTTAGCTATTAAAATCATGAACCCTGGTGTTACAAAGGACTACAACAGTATTATAAGAGGGACTCTATTGTGTTTATATTTTTAAATCCACACCGGCCTTCTTCCATTGTGAAAATGTTGCTATTATAATGAAGAAAAAAAATAATGTAAAACTGACATATGGATACTAAATAACTGTATTAATTCCAATTGTTTTGTTTTTAAGTTGTACATTTGCTTTACTGTATGAAGTTTATTGAAAAAAATAATTTCTCCACCCTTTTTCAAAGTTTGCATTTTTGATTATGACCACACATTTTCCAGAATAATAAGTCTTTTATTAATAGACATGTAATTGTCACAAACAGTAACAAAGTTTTTTGTAATTCATTTAAAAAACAAACAAAAACTGGATTAGATTCAGCAAAAATAACTAAAGTATTTTTAGTTCACTTAAAAAAAACAACAACAACAAAATGGATTAGATTCAGTAAAATAACTTAATGAGGGTGACGAAAGGGTAGGTGGCGCTTGGCGGGATGTAAACATGGCCGACGTTATGCCTTTTAAACTGACCTCTCAGCCACGTTATGAACATCAAGAATATCAGGACCACACTTGCACAGCTAGTTCTTTTTTTCCGCTAACGCACAAGTCACGCCTACACTTAAGGATTTTTTTTTGTAGCCTCTGAAAAGTTGACAAGCTAAATTACTGATTGACCCTCCACCCCCCCTTCCTCTGCACAAAATGGCAGGCGACACAAAGCAAAGATGAAGCCGATGTAGATAAAGAACAGTGAAGCACCGTTGAAAAACAAGATCTAAAAGGCTATTTACACGGGGTAGGTAGAGGGGGCTGTCAGTGTGTGCTATACTATTTGGACGATTCATAGTTTGGCTGGTCCTGTGACAGGTATTCAGGTGTGACATATCTTAAAATGAGACTTTCCGACACCCAAAATTCACTTTCCTTAATAATGTTGACTTTCTGTACTTTACCGTCAGCTTCTCTCTACCATTTGCCAACTGCCAAAGACAGTAAAAGAAATGATACGAGTCATGCATTCCCATTGGTGGAATCATGCCAAAGAAGTTGGCGGTAATGCATTAAAAGTACATGCCAAAGGAAAGAAGAAATTTGATATTTATTTTGATTTTAATGTTCTAAACCATCAGCAACGCGTTTCCTGTGCTTGTGCTGCCCGACGCACTGGGCTCTGGCACTCCCTTTTTTGAGCAGATTAAATTTGTGAACAGCACGTTACAGAGTTACCAATGCTCGGAATGAAGCTATGCGCGCCCGAAACAAATTTTCCGAACGCACCCATTATTAAGGGAAATTTGGTTACGAGTCTGAGCACTGCTGTTTTTGGCTTTTATGAAATAAATCTCCCACCCCAAAAAATGCAACTCTTGATCTGGAGAGTCTTATATTTTTCTTCTCCTTCACAGTGCATTTTTTGAGTGGTACACTTATAGCAATGTATAGTTCCAAAAATACGGTAGCTCACTTTGATTGAAAGATAAAATATTCCCTAAAGGAGAAGTATGGTGCCTTTTTTGAAAAACAAGGAAAAAGATGTCCCTGCAGGCTTCCATTGCGCTTGACGCAGTTGAAGATGGAGCAACAAGGTGGCGGGCAGGAGGTCTTAGTACGCTGTACAGTAGTGTGTGGTGGATGTGTGCGCGTGCATTCACGTGCGTCTCCCTCAGGCCTCGCTTTCCCCGGCCGATGAGGTGTTCTGGACCTCCTCCTCCAGGATGGGTACGATCAGGTTGTCCTTGGACATCAAATTGTACTTCACCACGAAGCGGGTGAAGCGGTGACACAGAAACGTTTCATTCTGTCGGCACACAAAAATCAAAAGCTCAAAAAATCGTGAAGATGACGAGCTCACAATACAATTCCTAGTCCCCTCTCTCCCATCCAACGAGTAACTACATTGCCCGCCGTGTCATTTTCCAAGAAAACGCACCTCATATTTGTCAAATATCTGGCGGTGGTGGAAGTAGGCGTGCGAGAATATCCTATAGATGCGGCGACACACCGAACCCAGCTTGGCCACCGACGACTCCTTGATGCTCACCCTGGAAACGCCAATCAGATCAATCAGCTCTGCAAATACCTGACGGATAAGCACAAGAAAGCCACCTGCTGGGGAAGTATTTGTTGCTGTTGAGAAGACAGGCAGCTCCGTCCAGCGTGTGCCTGGTGTAGTCAATGGCGGGGCACTGCACGTGTCAAGCACATGCGATAGTTAATGGACAGTGAGGTTTCGGGGTAGAACAAAAATGTGAACTCGCCTCTTTGGGGGTTTTGTGGGCGGCGCATAAAAAGATCCACTGCTCGGTGGCTGTCATCTGAGTGCATGTGTCTGGATGGCACTCACTCTGGAAGACCAACATCAACATTACACAAGGCCACACGATTAGAAGTGGTTCCAAATGGAACTTGCAAAGGCTTGGTTCACACTTCAAGACAAATGTTAATAATGGCGGGGTGTTTATGTGCACCTACCTGCAGTTTGACTGCTAGTCCGTTGAGCTCCAAGCAGAACTGCCTACAGTTGACACACACGAGGACACAAAACATGAGTTCTATGCTAAACAAGCAGACTACATATCTGTCACTCATTGAATACATAATCATATATATGCCTATAATTGAATGCAGCAATGTTAAAATAGCATGATACAGCAACTTGAACAAAAAAATAAACTGGATAAAGTAATTTTAGTTTTAGGTTCCTTAACCTTGTAAATTGTGGGCGCCCCTGTAATCAAAGTATAACATCATTTTCATACCTGAGGTGCTCGTATTTCCACACACCCTCATCCTGACCCTCGGGGGGTTCGAGGATTTTGTCAATATTAGAGCAATCGGAGCGGATGTTCTGCTGAATGTACTGTAAAACACACAAAAATATAACAGAGACACAGTAAAGAACTCAGCGTCATATTGCAACGGAAACAGCAAAATGACAATGAATGTTTTATTCCTTATTCGAAATGTATGATGCTGTTACAAATTCTTCCCAGCATCGAGAGGTTGCACAAGCATGACACTCCATTTTCTTACCAATAATAAAAACACTTGTCATGGGAAGGGAGAGGAATGTTTATTAAATGACATACACGACCATACACACCTGTTGAACAGCCAGGGTGCTGTCCATCTCCTCAAATGACTCATCTGGCCAGTTGTAGAAATCCTAATGAAGGGGAATGACGTGTTTAGGTGGCAAGACAAATGCTTCAGAAAAATACAAATACGGACACACGAAAGAGTTGCTATAAAAGCAAACACTGTGGAGAAATATACAAACACGTCCACTGAGAAATGTGTTTACGTGCACTTACGACTCGTGACTACAAAGTTAGCTTGAGGCGAGCTAAAGTCAACAGGGCTGGGACTGCTTCCTGCAAAGCTAACACATTCGGAGGCTGGTTTAAGAATGCAAGATAGCGACGTATGTTTGTTCTTTTTTAGGGGCTGATTAACAAGCGTGTTTACACAGTTAAATCTGACGAGTTAGACAGGGACGAGTGATGTGGTGTCTCTCTAGAAACTAAACGAAGGAAATGCTAACGTCAGCTAGCTGCTTAGCACCAGCTCGAGCCCTTCCGAGTGGAAGTCAGTGATCGACAATTTTGATTCAGGTCCGGGGGTAAAACCACAGCAGTCGGGAAGGCCCAATCACGCCGTTTCGGTGGTTTATTCTAAGCGATATTTGCCCGTTTCCGGTAGCCGAAAACGCACCTTTGCCTTGGTTCCAGGCCGATTCCTCCTGAGAACTGCAGTACCCTCCGCCATGACCATCTCGACAGAATACCCGGATGTGGGCCAGCCGCTGGGTTGTAGTGGCGGACAGAGGAACGACTTTACGACACGACCGACATCAACGTCGAAAGACTTTAAGTAAATATTGTATTAATGCAAATTTTAATACAGTTATTCCGTCTACGTAGTTCTAAAATTATTGGGTTTTAAGTTTTGAATTATAGCAAGAGTCCTCGGTTTACAATGCTTTTGTTCTCACGGCGGCGACGGTTTTGTACGTAAGTCGGAACGCGCCGCCGTTGACACGAACGGCAGTGTGGTGAAGTCATAATACATTTTAATATATATTTGTATGGAAAAAAAACCATATAGGGCGTAAAAATAAAAGTCAAAAGAAAAACAGTACGAAAGAGATGCCTTGTACTGTGCGTCGTTATAAATGAATAATTTTGATTTATTTATTTTCATGTTTGTAATGCATGACTTTAGGAGATACCTGCAAGTTGTTTTCGGTCAGGAGGAGTATTATTTTAATAAGAAAACATTGTTATTTCAATAATTTCTCTTCTCATTTAGTTTACACAGAGCCCATATTACAGCTGCTGTTGTGCAGTGCCATTTGAATAAACTTGAGCTGAGTTTATTTATTATATTACAATTGATATGTCTAAAAGTCCACTATAGAGGAAGTATTTGAAATAGCTCATAATGTAAAACATTAAACAACACCACCAAAAAAGTGAAGATGAAACAGTGTACATGGAGACAAAAGCCAAAGGCCCATTTTTATTATTGTAACAAAATGTGTTTAGAATTATTTACAGTTGGCATAACAAAAAAAAAGACATGGTTTCGACTTCTCTCTTTCTAGCACATCTTGCCTTACTCCACATATTTGCCAAGAATGTCTCCGTCACGGAACAGGAAATACTCCTACATGGCAAAATAAGACAAATATTAAATGCAAGACAATTATATAAAAAGATTAATTATTTAAAGACAAAAAAACGGCACCGTACCTTATCATCTAAAGTGACTTTAGTTCCACCGTACTCTGGAAGCAGGACCTTATCACCGGCCTTCACACTGACTGGCAGTAAATTTCCTTTCTGCCAAGAAAAACATCAACAGTGAACTTGATACAACTCACGAGAGCAAAATCCATGATCCAGACCCGACAAACTCTTCATCATGTTCTGACCTGGTTGACATTTCCGGGCCCAACTGCCAACACTGTGGCCTGCAGCACTTTGCCTTGAGACTTCTCAGGAAGCATGATGCCGCCCTTGGTTACCGTTTCCGCCGTGAAACGCTCCACCAGCACACGGTCAAACAATGGGAGGAATTTTCTGAAGGCCTGCGGAATGACAGAACAGAAAATTGTGTTACTGGGGCTAATCAAACCACACAAATAACCAATTAACAGAAGTTTTTCCCCCCAACTTTTACCGTTAACCTGCAATGTGAACTGAACGCCAAATGAAAGACATTTGAAATATTTTTAGGTTGTAGTTATATTTGCACAAGCTCAGTTTTGGTTAAAATGTGACTAAAGTTGTCCACAAGGAATGATTAACACGATGAGATGGTTGGGTGGAAGTGGGTGGAAGGGGAGGCACATGACAAAATTTAGTTGAGTGAGCGCAATGAAAGTCAGCTTCTCTTCATTTTGGATTTAGCCGGCAATTTGAATGGACATCCGTTTGCTGTAAAAGTGTTCGGCGAGGCGCGGCAGATGTTCACATGACATTGACTCAAGGTCGTTTGAGAGGTCGGGTGGGAGAGTTGGTTGAAGGCTAACTCGCTTTTTTTGAACTGCAAACAAGAAGCAAAGGAATTTGTTCCACAGCAAACATTCCATGGATATGTCTTCGCTTATTTAGACTTATCTCTTTAGGAATTTGCTTCATTAGGAGAAAACTTCTCAAATGTTGAAAACATTAACCAATGCATGATGTAATGGAAACAGTTGCCAGTTTTGTTTCACTTTGTCGGCATCACTTGAATATAAAAACCCTCATGATATCGCATTTACAATAGTGCTCAAAATATACTGGGCATCTTAATGTTTCTTTATTCTGGCATTATTTCCCCATCTATGGTTATCATCACTTTTTGCCCATCTTTGTCATCACTGGTCCTCACACAAAACCACCTCAAGAAAAAAACAAATTTGCGTAAACACTAATTTGAAGCGTGGGTCATTTCAATGACTTATTATCGAAACGATTAACTGTGTGGTGGCAGTGGCTGCAGTTTATACAAGACAGTGAAATCCACTCCCTTTAACACATGGTGTTCATTCATTAGCCCGCAGATTGAGGTAGCTATACATTACGCCTCACCCACGTTATTATCATGTCCGAATATTGTGAGGTAATAGTTTCCTCAGTTGCATGACCTTGTCAATGACTGGTTATGGAAGGCTAACTTCACACGCTGCTAAATGCTAGCCGGCAAATATATTAGCATGATAGCTAGGATGTTTACGAATTACAGCGATGCTAATTTCTAGTATAATCATTAATATGCAAACAGTTGGCTGCAGTCTTACCATGACTTAATTTGTGACGTCTGGAGATCGACGACGTACGGGTGCCACTTGGGGTTGTTCTCAGTGAGCGTGGACGTGTTAACCTGATGAAGGGGAATCGCTCCACGTGAGGAAACGTCCAGAAGGGTTGTGCGCATGCGCTCTGCGTGCAACCTTGCAAATCCCAGTACGCTTCGTGTAAAGCCAGACAATTACATTGTTTACAACCATATGTGTAATTATTAAATTTGATGATGAATAAAATAATATGCCACATTTGTTTTACCTTTTTCTGTTTTACTAATTTCCGCATTGAGCAACATTGCACAATGTCAACTTTGACCTAAGTTTTTTTCCTCCAATAGCGCAGGAGAAATTTCTGGAAAGTCAGCCCCGGAACGAGCGTCAAATACCCCAACTCGACTTTTCCATAGCAGCGGAGCACAATGGCATCATGGTTGTTACTCTGATGCAATGAAACAATGATTATGATTCGAGCGTGGTTTGAATTGCCTAAAAACGGCGATTAAAATGACTTATTGTGCCAGGTAGTATGTTATTCAGAGTCCGGGGCTTGCCGGCTAAGTACCCGGATGTAGCGAAGCCATGTGCACTTCCATCCAGTCAGCCCTCACTCCAGTCGTTATATCACCTCGTCTGGCAGACGTGCCTCCTCCTTAGTCGCTCCAGCCTCTAACAACACACACCACGCAAGTAAGTATTACAATTCGTTCATCTATCTTATGCCAATAGCTATAGCATTGCAGCAACACTGGCTCACAACGAAGTAGTGTGTTTAGATGCGAAAAAAATATCTTTAGCTAGCTAGCTTCACTTGCTTCTTGCTAACAGATTTCACCACTGACATGCAAGGGCACGCAACACTTAAATTTGTGTTTCACGCTTAAATAAATATCCTTAACAAAGTTAATGTTACACCAGAGTGTCCTCGAATTACAACAACTTAATTATTTTCAATATGGTGGGTATCATGTGCAGGATGCGTGACTTTAATTTGGTGAGTGATTATTGCGTTCCGGAAAGCAATTGTGCTATAGTAGTAGTGGAACTAGTTGTTCATCAAGCGTAGAGATGGAGAGGTACGACTTGCGCATGCGTCCTTACAATTTGACCTTGTGACGCACGACCCTGCACGAGGACACGTGGTTTGGGGAGTTAGCAATGTCACGTTTATCAAATATCCCATAAGCGTTTCTAGAGTTGTGTTCGTGTATTTCATAAAAAAGACGCTAAGAATGATGCAAAATAATTTCTACAGTTTGTGAATTTGAAGATTGTCATGTGTTCATTCATTCATGGGTTTAGACAATGATTGCATACTTGTACTTTGTGTCCAATCAAGACTCAATATGCATGTCTTTTGTTTTTTGTTTTTTTTTACTTTCAGTTTTACTTTCAATATTAGTCTTCCCCTATAAAATTGTGGTGGTTAAATGTTCTGCTTTTTACCCTACTTTGTGCCTGCAGACATGTTTCGTCTACCCACAATCATGAAGCAGGTAAGGCCTGTGTGCAGGACGCTAGCGCCGCACCTCACACGTGCCTACGCCAAAGACGTCAAATTCGGCGCAGATGCCCGCGCCCTCATGTTACAAGGTGTTGACCTGCTGGCCGATACAGTTGCGGTCACCATGGGTCCGAAGGTACGAGATAGTACAAACGACAACCCTATTTTTTTTAAGCAATTAGTAAGTATTATTCAAAAAATAACAGTATGAATAATTACAAGAAATGATCATTATCTGTCACAGGGCCGTACGGTCATCATCGAGCAGAGCTGGGGCAGCCCGAAGGTGACCAAAGATGGCGTGACTGTGGCCAAGAGCATCGACTTGAAGGACAAGTACAAGAACATTGGTGCCAAGCTGGTGCAGGACGTGGCCAACAACACCAATGAGGAGGCCGGTGACGGCACCACCACTGCCACAGTGCTGGCACGCGCCATCGCCAAGGAGGGCTTCGACACCATCAGCAAGGGGGCCAACCCTGTGGAGATCCGTCGCGGTGTCATGATGGCCGTCGAAACAGTCATCAATGAGCTCAAACGGCTCTCCAAGCCAGTCACCACGCCTGAGGAGATTGCACAGGTGGGACTTTGTTCACAAGAAGATTGTCAATATTGTATGTAAGAAGTTTTAATATGAAGGAATACGTTTTTGGTGTTTTTATAGGTTGCCACCATCTCAGCCAATGGCGACACAGAGATTGGCAATGTCATCTCCAACGCCATGAAGAGAGTTGGTCGCAAAGGTGTCATCACGGTCAAGGTCAGCATCTTTTTGCATCTCTTTGAGACACCTTAATAACATCTTACACTGTCATGTAAAGCAGAGCTTGTCTGTATGTGGATTCAGACATCTTTTCATTAACGTTTTTAGAAAGATGACTGTAATTGCTGTTTACATTTCTTTTTTATTTACATTTTCAATATTTCTTTTTTAGATTTATGTCAAATATTTGTCTATTTGTTGTACTGTATTCTATTGCCAATAAAGATGTTGTATTCTATAAATGCTTTCAGGATGGGAAAACTCTTCATGATGAGTTGGAGGTCATCGAGGGTATGAAGTTTGACCGTGGTTACATCTCTCCATACTTCATCAACACAGCCAAGGGTGCGAATTCTACTTTTTGATCATCCCGACCACAAAACAGCAGTGTAATTGCCTTGAATGACACAGTGTTAACTTTTTATATTCAACCTCGCAGGTCAGAAATGTGAGTTCCAGGATGCTTACCTGCTGCTCAGTGAGAAGAAAATCTCCAGTGTGCAGAGCATTGTTCCCGCTCTGGAAATCGCCAACCAGCACCGCAAGCCTCTGGTTATTGTGGCCGAGGATGTGGATGGAGAGGCCCTCAGCACCTTGGTCCTTAACAGGTCATCTTATAAAAAATAATGATCACGATATATGCATATGTGTTGTTAAGTATGCTTAGATTGGTGTCTTTGTCACTGTGCAGGTTGAAGGTTGGCCTGCAGGTGGTCGCAGTTAAAGCTCCAGGCTTCGGAGACAACAGGAAGAACCAGCTGAAGGATATGGCCATCGCCACTGGGGGCACTGTAAGTCCAATTTTCTGACTGACTTAGGAACGCCATCCTCCTATTTGGCTGACATAGTGTGGGGGTCTTCCTTAGGTGTTTGGCGACGATGCTGTGGGCGTGGCTCTGGAGGACATCCAGGCGCACGACTTTGGCAAGGTGGGCG
Source organism: Syngnathus scovelli (assembly GCF_024217435.2). Taxonomy (NCBI): domain Eukaryota; kingdom Metazoa; phylum Chordata; class Actinopteri; order Syngnathiformes; family Syngnathidae; genus Syngnathus; species Syngnathus scovelli. The sequence continues at coordinate 13,917,489 of NC_090854.1, read as the reverse complement.
AGGTGCAGATCACCAAAGACGACACGCTGCTCTTAAAGGGCGCCGGCGCACCTGCCGACGTGGAGAAGCGGGCGGCCGAGATCGTGGAGCAGCTGGAGAATACCACCAGCGACTACGAGAAGGAAAAGCTCAATGAGCGTCTGGCCAAGCTCTCGGACGGCGTGGCCGTGCTTAAGGTGCGCGTGCCGGTCAGGATGGCTTGTTGGTCACCAACGTCGTGATATAAACTAAGCGTTGCTCATGCAGATCGGAGGGACCAGTGACGTTGAGGTGAACGAGAAGAAGGACCGCGTGACAGACGCTCTGAACGCCACGCGGGCAGCCGTGGAGGAAGGAATCGTGCCCGGCGGCGGCTGTGCTCTGCTGCGCTGCATTCCCTCCCTGGAAGCCATCAAACCTGCCAACGACGACCAGAAGATTGGTTAGTGAATAGCTCAGTTTTGTGGCACCTTAAGGCCAAGGAAATATGTTGAGAAAAATGTTTTTGCCCTGGTTTAAGTGTTTCCTTCTTTTTCTCTCCATCTGCCAGGTGTGGATATCATCAGGCGAGCACTGCGCATCCCCGCCATGACCATCGCCAAGAATGCCGGCGTGGAGGGCTCGCTGGTGGTGGAGAAGATCCTGCAGGCGCCTCCTGAGGTGGGCTACGACGCCATGCTGGGCGAGTACGTCAACATGGTGGAGAAGGGCATCATTGACCCCACCAAGGTGAAGTCTCCTTACGACATTGTAGTTTATCCCATCGAACCGTGTTGACCTCTAAGCGGCTTCATCCTGTGCAGGTGGTGAGGACGGCCCTGCTGGACGCAGCGGGTGTGGCCTCGCTGCTCTCCACCGCCGAGGCGGTCGTCACAGAGATCCCCAAGGAGGAGAAGGACATGCCAGCCGGCGGTATGGGTGGAATGGGCGGCATGGGTGGCATGGGTGGTGGCATGGGTTTCTAAAAGGCAACATCCGCCATCCCTCATCCCTCCATGACTGTATAGACTAAACAAAATGGCGCCTCTGAGACTCTGCACTCATAACTCACTGAACCTGACCAAGAGGAAGTTGGCACTGCAGGTGGTTCACCTTTCGTCTTTACGCCAGCCCTCCCGGAGGCGGTCCACTTGCCTCTCACATCAGTTAATCCACAACTTGTGTAAAATACATGCAACTCAGTAGACAGACATTTTCTCCCCCTGCAGAAACTCGGCAGCCAGGTTTACAGGAACAGCGTCCTCTATAGGTTGGTTTAGTGTTGATCGCTATTTAGTTGATCTCGACAGGTACATCTGAGGGTTTAGGATGACTTTACCCATCAGTTGTGTTCAATACTGTTTGGCCCTGCATTGACCTTCTGCAGTGAATATCTGTTTCAACTTCCAGTAAAGGTCATATCCTAAACAACGTAACACTGTAAAAAAAAGAAGAAAAAAAAAGCAGAGTGAAGTGAAGCCAAGAATGTGTTGCTGTCATTTGTATTTGTCATGACTTAATTTTTGTTTTTATATATGTATGTCATAGGTTTTGCCCTGCCGTTGAAGCAGGTGGAGGCTTATTTGATTTAATTAAACACATTTTTCAAATGATAGTTTTTTTGGAGTTTTTGTATTTGGATACAAAGTGCCCACGGTGTAATACCATATCTGTTTACAAAAAAAATCGAACAGGATACAAGATCATTTGTTTCAGAAATAATGAAGAATTACCTTCATAAAATAGCATACAAGTAGTGATGACTATTTTTTTTTTTACTATGTACCATCATGTATACATTGATTAATGGTGATGGTTATTTTCCTCCCGCAGTGTAATCAATAAATCCAATTTATTGTGTCCAGGTTCTTGTAATAGGTATCTTTAAGGATTCATGGCAATTGTTAAAATTACTTATACATGTATTTGCAGGAAAATGATGGAATTCAATTAGTTTTAATCAGATTACATGGACTACTTCTATTGCTCTGGGGAGCTTGATGCTTCTGAGGTGCCAGTTTGCTCTCTGGTAACCCCTTTGCCATAACTCATTTATTGAACAAGAGGACAAGATGGAGTATTCCGTGTAAATGTTACAAATGTGTGGCATTCAATGACGAAACTGGTTTCGAGGTTCCCCGAGGGCTTCAAGTCCTTGACTTGCATAACTATGAAGGCAGCGTGACCTCACACCACAGAGGCGTGTTTATTCTTACTACTCACATGATGCAGGCCTATTTTTGTTCCTGGCGCCAATGAGTGGGAGAAAAAAACACCACACAAACTTTTTAGAAAAAAAATCTTTATAAATCATGCAGCTGATAACATATTGTTGCAAATACTATTTTCAAAACACAAAATCAGTCCCTTATTTTAAAAAACACACACACAATTTTTCCTCTTTGAAAAACAACCTGATGTGATATTTACATTTCAATAAATACATGGGCAGGTTTTTAAAAAGAATGATAAATATGCGAGTGGGCAAACATACTGGCTTGCTTTTTGATGTTACTTAGAAAAATACAATGAAATAAAATAAAGGTTTTCTGATATTGCACATAAAATACTATATACTGTACAATGCTGCACTTCTTGAGTCCAGCATGGAAATAGCTTTAGTCAGTAACAGTGAGATCCAACACAAAACATATCTGTCTTAGCACAGTGGGTGGACAACCTGCAGCACATTTGATCCGGCCCACTGGACAATTCTTACAAACAAATGAAACAAACTCCTGTCGAGTGTGAAAGTCAGTTGGTGTGCCAGATGGAGAACTCGATGGAAGTATACAGAGCTAACATAAAAGCATAACGAAAACTCAAGCATCTGGAGAGGAGGTACTGAATGTTTACATTTCTGCAAGGCAGACATTTGCTAAAGCGCATAACTGTACCTTTCAAATTGATGACTTCCTGTGGTTTTTTTTTTTTTTAGTCATGGATTCTTAAGACATCTGTAGGATTTTCAGCAGGAGATAAAATGCAAAATATGTTACGTTATGGAGCACATCAAATCATTCAAATGTATTCATTTGGCCTAAAAACTATTACTACAAAGAAACAAATTAACTTGCATGTTTTCTCCCTCTCATGGCAAAAGCCGCAAAACATTTAACACTCACATTCTCCTTACCCATCATAATACTAAAAAAAATATATATCTTGTATTTTACCTAAACTGGCCCCAATAGGAAAAAGATCGCCACCCTTGTTGCATGTTGTTGTCATCATTCCAATTAAATTGAACTAAACTAATGAAATGGGGAGACATTATATTTCCATGTGGTCTCCTGTGTCCAACAAAAGCTTTTATTGCCTTGACCCTAACCTGTCACCTCCAGTGGGCGGAGCTTATAACAAGATGCTGATCATGATGGAATTGACGAGCGGACTGTGCGAGGTTTGCCTGTTCCTGCACTAAATATGTGCTGGAATCTTTGGCAAGATTTATGCAAAGCACAAAAAAAAAAACTAATTTAAAATAAAAAAGAAAAGAGAGAAAGGCACTGGGGTTGTTAGGTAGAACATGAGTCACTGCTTTTGTTAATATTTTTGTTTCCATTCCTCAGTCAAAGCGTCGCTACGTGTGATGCACCTCGTGGAACATGAGCTCGCGTGGGATGGGCGTCTCAGGGCCGTGGATGGTGGTGGCGCGGCGCTCGAACGCCGTCACCATCTGCTTCACCACCTCGTCGAAGAACACGTGCGCCAGCTGCGAGTGGATGAGCGAGCGGAACTCGAAGGAGATCTGAGGAGCAATCGAGGAGCGGGAGGAAATGGTGCGTCGACACATTTATCTAGATGGCATCTTCATGAGGTTGATTTTCAAATGTACTCACATCAAAGTCCACAGTACAAGTGCGAGGGTAGCCTGGCAGGCCGGGACTGAAGCGCCAAATCGTCTCCAGGTGGTTAAACAGTTTGCCATCCGAGCAGGCCGCCTGGTGAGCCATGCACGAGGGAGAATTGCGTCAGAACTTTAGAAGACGGTGGCCGCTTCATTCAAATTTTAATCCGTGATTGATTATGTGCGCTAAAACGTATTTTTGAAGATGATTAGTGCAAAAAATATCTACATACCAAGTTTGCTTGCAAAAAAAAAAAGGACTTGAACTTAATGTTCAATCTTCAAGTGCACCACCAAGTTGGCCAATGTTAACATACAATAGCAAAGTACAATTAATATTTTACACGACTATAACATGCAGTTTAAATATTAACATTGCACTTTTCAACTAATTCAAATGGTCAGATAATAAGCAAGGTTTGCAGAAACTGGATCATTTGAATAGACAGGTAGACAGAAAACATGCAGGACCCGAATTGCCTACCCATGCTGTGCAGGAAAATATATATCTTTATATTGTACTTAAATAATACTTAAAATGTGTTGACTAAAAGTAAACAAAAAAATTGCCCTTAGAGAATGATTTCAAAACAAACAGCTCTTAAAGGTTAAATGCAAATATACTGACGTCAAGTTTTCAGTGCAAATGAACAACTGTTCCTTTTGTGGAGTAAGCCAAAAAAGCAACCCACCTTGACCAGGTGAGGGCGGACTGTGGTGACAAGGGACGTGTAATTTTCCGTCACTGGTGGAAAGCCAACGGTGAGTTTGGCCTTGCAGTATCCACTTCGCTGGAAGATGACGTCGGACTTCTTGCACCAGGGAACGAAGTGGCGGTAGTCCGCCACGTTGGCCACCACTTCGTACATCTGTTGCATGGAATATCTGTGCATAAAAAAAGTTTAATTTTGATGTCTTTTTTTTTCCACCACGAAAAAAGGCTTGTTCTGAGAAGAATCAATGACGCTTATGAAAACAACAAAAACAAGACAGATATATGCATTACCCAATAATGCGCCTTTCAGCATATTCTCTTCTCTTGGAGAAAGTGTTGGCAATGTTGAAGAAGGCTCGGGTGGGAAAGACGACGCTGCGGACAGGCATGGTGGTGCCCAGCAGGGCAGGGAGATGCGTCATCGGGATGCCATAAGATGGTGGGTATCTGCTGGACACCCAATGACATATTTTTATAGAAGACCTTGGCCCTCTTCTTGCGCTGACGTAACACCAGGAAAGTGACACGTTGGAGATCTTTACATGCCACACAGGACAAACGTCTTACTGAAAAATCCAATGGTCACGTCTTTGATTTTAACAATTTTCACAAAGCAACAAAAATGATATAGTGCAAGAGTCATAACAGACATGAGATGGAGATCTGAGACAAAATGCACAAGTCGAGGAAAACAATGTGTAGTAGCAAATTGATTCTTGTTAAGACAGCTCAGCAAATTGCTCCCAAGGTGCAAAAGTTGAAGGAATGCAGACATATTGACGTGTTTACTTTGCTCACTTGGGGAAAGGGGGTTTGTTTTTAAATAAAAACAGATAAAGTGTCATTGCATTTTTCTAGTTAGCTGTATATATAGCCAGTATTTTAAAAATAGAGTTGTCTCTAGACTTGGACCTGATGTGGTCATTCTTAGGCAAACATATGCTTATTTGACAAAGACTGCTGTGACCTTTAAAGCAGTAAACCTTCATCTTTGGCTGTTACTTCATAAGTTGCTGATATGAGCGACCCAAAATTCCACATCAACTACCAAAAAAAAAAAAAAGGCTATTCTGATATCGCTACTTTGAATTGAGCCACGTTACATGGAAGCTGCCGTGCTGTCATTTTAGCAAAGCATGTGACAACATTCCAGGTTAACAAAAGGTCACGGACGCAATGCTACTGCAGTTGAAGATGCAAATCTTATCTCTGTTTCATTTTGTGTGCCTTTATCTTTCTTTTTCCACCAATCACTTTGGACTAGTTTTCTAATGGAAAATATCTCAAAACCATCCCACTTTTACTGTATCCTTAAGCTGCTTGCAGTGGTACATTTGTAACGGACCGCTTTAAAAAGAGTTTTTAACTCGACACACGTGCTCTGTGCTAGTCGGATTGAGGCGGTGGCCCATTCCTGACTGGTTGAAATGTGATATAGTCACCGTGTGACTGACTCCGACGGTCAATGCAAGTGCAACCTCAGAATAGAAGGCGGCCATCAATGTAGGACAAAAACCACACACGCACAGAGGTGGAGATTAACACGTAATAACGTTACGTCTCAGCACTGTTTGCAGTAATGTGGGAGTCATCACTGTGTGAGCCTGTTGGTGACGCGAAACATTCATTGACATTTGGAAGGATACATCCAAGCAATTTCTCGCCTTTCAATACACGTCACTAGAAACTCATTTGTATTCCATCCTGGCTGCACCTTCATCAGCTGCTCAGACAATAACTTTTCCGTATAAGTCTCAATTTATTTCAAATGACAAACTTGCATGGAAACCCTTTTGACAAAGTTTCAACAACTCGCTTTTAATCAAACTATAAATTAATTTCTTTCTTATGAGCAATAATGTAGGAAAAAAAAGAGAGGAGTAGCTGCAATGTCGTAACTCACATTTGAACATTAACAGCCCATCTGAGTATAGAAGTCAAAGCCGCAGACCCTGACCTGCCACCTGATTTTCATAATGTGAATTTTTCTTTTGTTGCAACAGATAATGTGTCATCGAAGGGTCCCTCCTTGCCGCCCTGGCACCTGCGTTCAGTGCAAGACAAAAACATCTGACCCAATTGTCCTCCCACATAGCCCGCTTGCCTCTTTGGCGGCCCCTCTGCACTCAATCACCGGCAAATTGTGTAGCGGGCTGTCTGACAATAAGTCAATCAATCAATTTAACATGTTATTCATCGAATATAAAAACCAGGAGGGCTCTGAGGTATGTGGACTTGGGTCAATTAGTGATGTCCAGATTTCAATGCAAACATGGTGAAGCTGTTAGGCTGCACACAGGTAGAAGAAGCTGCTAACAGAAGAAAAGTCATCCCAAGTGTAAATACATTTAAATCCTGGTTAAAAACGTTTTCCCCCATATATTTAATAAAGATATTTCAAACATGAAAATCAATTTCAGCAATGTTAGAAAGCTTTTTATTGCTTTTAAATACCTATATAAACAATGCACATTATTTTAATAGTTGTTTAAACTTCTATTCTCTGATTTGCCTTTTGAAAGTTTTTAGCTATTAAATGCTTTTAAGTGTTGTGCTGTGCACAAACTATTTTCTTCTCGCCTTGGGTCATACTGTCGATTGCAGTTGCAGTTTGCAAAAAATACCATTGATCTGAATTCTGGGCTCGGTCCACACATGCAATTCATTAATTCACACAATTCACTGAAAGTTAACATTCAAACTAATGCGGAAAGTTGGGTGGAAGAAAAGTACGCTGCAGAGATATTTATGTAAGCTTTGGTGGCAATGGGGAACATACCAGCGTTTTGTTTGCGATCAAACACTGTTGGGGTCCAAATTTAAAAATCATATGTGGCACGACAACTAAGATAACAATTTTTACCTGAAATGACTCCCGGAGCGTGCGTCCCGGCTGTACGCGGACGCTGGCGGCTTCACACAAGCGGCGATCTTTCGCAAGCTTCGAGCTCCTCTCGCCATCTTTCCCACCAAGTTGGTTCGTTCTTCTCCAGCTGATGGCTTCTAAGCGGAGAGACTCGCAACAGGCCACGCCTCCTTCGTCTAAATCCGACTCCTTAATGGTCAATTGAATGACGCTAAGACGCTATCATTGGTTACTTGTTGACTACGTCAACGAGGGGAAAAAAAAGAATACACTGTCCTGTCACGAGATGTTAGTTCCGGTTGTCTCGTGAAACATAAGCCACTCAGTCAAGTGCACTGGACTTTTAACCTTTTTGGCCTCTTTATTGATCATGTATATCACCAATGACGTCTAGATACTGTTGGCATATTAGTGACACATTGTCTACTAAAAATGATTGGGGGCGCATAATTCCCCCCAGTGCTTTGCAGTCATTCCACGCCACGGATTCTTCTTCTTCTTCTTCTTCTTCTTCTTCTTCTTCTTCTTATTATTATTATTATTATTATTATTATTATTATTATTATTATTATTATTATTATTATTATTATTATTATTATTATTATTATTATTATTATCAAATGAAACATCCTCAGATCCTTCAGAAAAAGAATAAGCAATCCCTTTTTTTGAACCGCTGTAAGAATATTTTGCTTGGGTAACATCTGTGAATTGTGTTTAAATGACATTCCTTCACTTTTGTGGCAAGTTCCAGATTTGTATCTAGTAAAGACTATACATTTTGATATCTCAGTGAAAGATAACAAAATGTTTTATTTTGGCGATGAGCAACAAAACGGAAGCGACAAACTCTTCTACTGGTGCTTTTACTGACTTCCTGTTTCATTGGCGAACAACCACCACCACCAAAATGGCGAAGATCGCCAAAACACACGACGGTAAAATGTTTTTAAAATTAATCTATTCGCATTAGTTTTGAGCTAGTTAACACATTTACATTACGACAATGTTCTTTGTCGAACAAACATGTGTTTATATCATTATTATATGCACATTTTACTTATATAAAACGAGAAAAACAGTCGGCCGCGATACGACGCAACGCGGTCAGATTTAGATAATGGCGCTGGTTGCCGTCTTGTTAGCATTTTTAGCCCTTTACACAGTCCACACGGTGGCGATTGTTGTTGACGCTGTGGATTCGTCGACGTGCATCATGCAAATCATTTCTTTCGGCCTAAATACTTTAAAACAAGACGTGTAGATATTTTTTATTAAAGGATTTGTGCTAATTTTAGCATCAAGGCTAATGCAGCAGTGCGACAGTTAACACGTTGTTAGAGATTTGATACGCTGGCTCCTAAGCGTCGTTGCTATTTGATGCTACACTTTTCTGCCTAAATTTCATCCATGCATTTTATGTATTTTGTGCAGATATCGAGGCCCAGATCCTCGAGATCCAGGGGATGAAAGCCAACCTGGTGGAGGAAGGAGATGAGCAGGGAGTCGGCCTTGTTTCAACTGGGTTCTATGACCAAGAAATCTATGGAGGGAGCGACAGCCGTTTTGCCGGCTATGTCACTTCCATTGCTGCAAACGAACAGGAAGAAGTAAGATGCGAGCCTACATATCCACAAATTCGCATACATATCCACAAATATGTTTTTGTGGTCCACTCCTTATCTGTTAGTATTGTTATGCTGTCTTGAAACTTTGTTTATGCTTATGTTTTTTTTTTCTTCCAGGACGATGAAGAAGAAACTGCGACGAGTTTGTTGGGTCAGAAAAAGCAAGGGTACCATGCTCCAGTGGCCATTCTCAATGCCATTCCTCAGTCAGATGAACAAGTATGTGATAACTGATGTGGATGCACACTGTAAAACAATGTACAAAAATATAAAATGAACAGTTACTCATCACAACTTTGTAGTATTTTGTAAAACTTTGCAAGGATGATCAGCACTCTCCCTGACACGCTGATCACATTTCTTTATATAAAAATTAATCGTGTCCGCTACTTTTTTTTTTTTTTTTTTTGCAGTATGATCCATTTGCGGAGCATCGTCCACAGAAGATCGCAGAGCGGGAGGACGAGTACAAAGCTCGGCGCATGCAGATGATTATCTCGCCAGAGCGTCTCGACCCCTTTGCAGATGGTAACTTTGGCCTTTTTTCCATCTCCGTTATGACACGGTCCTTTTTATTATTCCCCCTATCGTTTTTGCTTTTTCTGTGCATCATCAAGTGTGGTAGCTGTTCAACCCTTCGACTACAATGCAGTTGCTTGCCTCCCAGACTCTACGCCTTCCCTGTGGTCAATCCTTTGTTGTTGTCTTTTGTCTTTCTAAAACGCAGTCATTTTGGACATCTTATCCACTTTTTTTGGGCAAGGACTAGGATGGATTAGGATGCTTGATTTACAAAACACCCAAAATAGCGTAACAACTAATAGGATTACCATGCATTTGAGTGGGAGAGGTGGTTAGGTGCTCCAATGTCAAAATCAGATATGTCGCCTAACAAACGTGGGTAGCAGATGGGTTGTGTGTGTGAGTCGAAGGGTTAACAATCCTGTGCGACCACCAGTTGTACAAGATGTAAAGTGGAGCAACCTGTGAAGTTTAACCAAGAGCGTTATTCGCCTGATGAGGGCACGGTATCTGATTGGCCACTGCTTAGGAAGAGGGAACAATCCACGTAGGTTTCAGAAGTCGCTTTAGAAAATGACCATGATTGGTTTTGCGCCAAAAAAGACTTTAATTTGAATGGATTTAGTGTCACTGTGTTATTCTTGGCCTCTTTGAGGCATATGACGTTGCACCGTATGTAGCCATTAGGGGTGGGCATTATAAAAATATTTCCTTAATAAACTAAAGGGAAATTAACATTTTCATTTTTTATATTAATTTTTGTTGGGGAAATTGTTAAGGTACTAAAGTGTTTTTCAACACAGGTATCACATATGTAAGGTCTATGAGTAGGTTTATTTATTCAAATGCAAATAACCTTATGTCTAAATATACATTATAGTAACGGTGGCACAATGGGTTACTTACTATGTAGCTCCCTGGACTATGTAGTTGTCAAATTATTTTGAGACCATTTACGTGCCTTGGTTGGTGCTGTTTTCTCAGTGTGCGACAGCTCAAATGGGTCTTAGTTGATTATTTTTTACTGAGGTTAAAAAGGTGTTTTATTTGCAGGCAGTCTATACTGGTCTTTAGTGGATCTCTCACCTGGGGATGATTTGAGGGACAGCCCTAATGTGGGGCATTGTAAAGCGCTTTGAGCACCATGACGGTGTGTTTACCATTTATTTGACAGCAGACTAGTTGAGTTAAATCAACACCGTCCGTGTTTGCACCCTTCCAGTGCAGTCTATTTTGACTTAATCGCTTCAAGATAAATCACCCATCAATTCCACACAATAAATAGAATACGTCAATATAAATCCATGCACCTTTAATTGATTATGCCCATCCCTCGTAGCGACATACAAGCAAAAATCGGAAAGCTTTTCGACCACAAGGCGAGTTGAATTGTGGGAATAGCGTTAGCATTACCAGTAGTGTGAGGCTTGTTAGGAGCCTGCATGTAAAGAGAGCAAAGAGAGCTCTGTGTACAAACTTTGTTGATGTCAAAATATATTTTTATTTTACAAGGCTCTCTGTAAAATAGAAATATGTTCTCTAAGCAAATTGTGTGCCACCATACACAGGCCCATACTAACTGTCCTTAATTTCTCTCCTACAGCAGTACTGCTTTGCCAGTCCTGTACTGCACTCTGTTAAGGGCGCAGCAACTCATCCTGTGTAGGTTATGGGGGACACAGAGAGAACTGTGCACTTGTCAGTTTTGGTCAGGGTCCACTTGCTCCTGGTCTTTGAACCCAGCTGGAGCTACTCTTGATTTTCTAAAAGACACATTTTTTTTTTTTTTTACTGCCTCAATTTGTCTTGACTGTAATGTTTCACTTGCTACCTTTTTTAGTCAAAAAGGAAGTCAAGATAAATGTTCTGTAAACAATGATTAAGTCAAGGAAAAGTGGCTCTGACTAATGATAAGCTTCAAAAGCAAGTCTTCATTTTGATCAATTTCAGAATTTTTTATCCCCCAAGAAGATACTTTGATTTCTTTCCCCCCCATCTTTTTTTGTGTGTCAGATCAATGCTAAACAGGTGGTATACTGTTGTGTGTGAGTTCAAACCCTTTTCCAAAGTGTTACTAATGGTAAAGAGAAATTTTCTAGGCTGCTTTTCTGCTGGTTGAAGTCTGACTACAGAAGGACCCTTGGCACTGAAAGTGTACGTATTCTGAAGAGCACAGCCCAGGACCCCCCCTCTGCATCAGTGATGGCTCTATCTACTTAAAAGAAAGCACCAAAAACTTAAGCTCTGCTCTCCATATAACTGCTTGTTTTTTCTTATGATGCTATGTCTATGTAAGAGAGGGTAAACATGTAACTCAGTTGGATATACTGTGATTTCACTGTTGTTGTTTTTTTTGTTTTTTTTTTTTTAAACGGGAACATACATTTGTAGTCAGGGTTAGCTGGCTGTGTTTGTGCTTGGTGTGAATAACCTAAGTGAGTCCCGAGAGCGTGCACTAATGAGTGTCCTTTGTTCTTGTTGGTGCTCTTTCGCGCAGGAGGCAAAACGCCGGACCCCAAGCTACAGGTCAGATCCTATGTGGACGTCATGAGAGAGCAGAACCTGTCCAAAGAAGAAGTATGGAAAATAATATGCAATTTGCCAAGATGATGTTTTCATTGTGTTAACTGTCTGTTACTACTTCCTGCGCAGAGAGAAATTCGTCTGCAGCTCGCAGAGAAGGCCAAGTCGGGTGACCTGAAAGCTGTCAATGGGTCCGCTGCCAGCCAAGCCGCCGCCGCTGCTGCTGCTGCTGCTGCCGCCGCCAAGCGCAAGCGCCGCTGGGACCAGACAGCTGACCAAACTCCTACCAATTCGACCCCCAAAAAGATGTCCAGCTGGGACCAGGCTGATGCCAATTCTGAGGTGAGTTTTGCCACATAAACATGATCATTGGAAATCTCCCAAAAGTCAGCTTGTCAATTTCTTTTGTGATTTAAAGACTCCGGGACACACTCCGGCGCACACACCTTCAAACAGCCGATGGGACGAAACACCTGGCCGGCCTAAAGGAAGTGAGACCCCCGGGGCCACACCCAGCTCACGCATGTGGGACCCTACACCCAGCCACACGCCGGCCGGTGCAGCCACGCCAGGCAGGGACACACCAGGTCACGCCACACCGGGCCACGGGGGAGCCACAGGAAGCGTCCGGAAGAACCGTTGGGACGAAACGCCAAAGACAGAGAGGGAGACACCTGGGCACGGCAGTGGCTGGGCTGAAACTCCACGTACCGACAGGGGGGATGAGTCCGTGGGGGAGACTCCTACTCCAGGTGCCAGCAAGAGGAAATCTCGCTGGGATGAAACACCCGCTAGTCAGATGGGCTCTTCAACACCATTGCTGACTCCTGGAAAGACCCCAATCGGAACTCCTGCCATGAACATGGCTACCCCAACACCAGGTAAAGAAGCCGTGTATTCTAAATTGTTACCATCTAGTCTTTGAGTAAAGGTGTGATATTGCCAGACGTGTACACTTTCACACAGCAAAATTGTATTCCGTGGAGAGATGGTCTAGTAAAATCAGTAGCTGATGTTATTTGTAAAATAATTGTCAGATGGCACCGGTTGCTTTCCTATAAATTGGTGATGTTTATCATCATAACCCTTGTTCTGGCATTGCAGGTCACCTGATGAGCATGACTCCAGAACAACTGCAGGCGTGGAGGTGGGAGCGGGAGATAGACGAGAGAAACCGGCCTCTCACAGACGACGAGCTTGACGCCATGTTTCCTGAAGGATACAAGGTCTGTGCACCATTGTGTCGCATACACTACCGCACATTTTCCAGTTGAAAACAATTTCATCAATACTTTTGGGTCTTTGGTAATTTTGCCTAGTTTAGTACCGGGGCTCAGTACCCATTCCTAATTTTATTTTGCTTTCAATGCAGGTGTTGCCTCCACCAGCTGGTTACGTGCCCATCCGCACACCGGCTCGCAAGCTCTCGGCAACGCCTACCCCCATCGGCGGCATGACCGGCTTCCACATGCAAGTGGAGGACCGCACCACCAAACAGATGAATGACCAACCCTCTGGAAACCTCCCCTTCCTCAAACCTGATGACATCCAGTATTTTGACAAATTGCTGGTGAGACACATAAATCACATCAAATGTAATCCATTCATCCGGGCTGTGTGGTAATTAAACATTTCTGAATGTGTTAGGTTGAGGTGGATGAGTCCACATTGAGCCCTGAAGAACAGAAAGAAAGAAAGATCATGAAGCTGCTGTTGAAGATTAAAAATGGCACTCCCCCCATGAGAAAGGTTGGTACCGCTCACGTTCATCCCTGTTCATCCCTAAACCTTTGAAATAAAGAAAGCATGCAGACTTTTGACCCGGTCTGCTTTTGGTTTTCAGGCGGCCCTGCGTCAGATCACAGACAAAGCTCGTGAGTTTGGAGCAGGACCTTTGTTCAACCAGATCCTCCCACTGCTCATGTCCCCAACCCTTGAGGACCAAGAACGCCACTTGCTGGTCAAAGTCATCGACCGTATTCTCTACAAACTTGACGACCTTGTTCGACCCTATGTACACAAGGTAAACACACGCTCACATCTCTTGTACCTTTCCCAATTAATCGGACAATGCAAAAATGACAAACTGTCCTTTATGTGTCAAGATCCTGGTGGTGATTGAGCCCCTGCTCATTGATGAGGACTACTACGCCAGAGTAGAAGGCAGAGAGATCATTTCCAACTTGGCAAAGGTAACATTAAACATATTTCTGGAGTTGTTTTTGCCTTCTGCGAACCATTCTCGCCTGTTCGACCTGTCCGGTGGTCGGATCAGGGCTAGTCGTTCGCTAGATTGACTCCAGCACGAGAGCTAGCAGACTTGACTTGAATGCCTTGTCTGTTCTCACCCTGCACTCGCTGGATACAATCAAGCTTTTTACAGATGCATATTTACCTTCTTATGGAAACAGGTTGACGAGCCTAAATCAGATTTGCCATACTGGATGCTAGCCAAAAAAATTACTGCAAGTCAATGGAATGTAGAAAAGCTGCTTTGGATTGAGACCCTGAACCACTCCTGATTGCATAACCCCCTCGTGTTCACAGGCGGCTGGCCTGGCAACCATGATCTCTACCATGCGTCCCGACATTGACAACATGGACGAGTATGTGAGAAACACCACCGCCAGGGCCTTCGCGGTGGTGGCGTCTGCCCTCGGCATCCCCTCCCTGCTACCCTTCCTCAAAGCCGTGTGCAAAAGCAAGAAGTCATGGCAGGCCCGGCACACGGGCATCAAGATCGTACAGCAGATCGCCATCCTTATGGGATGCGCCATCCTTCCTCACCTGCGCAGCTTGGTTGAGATCATTGAGCACGGTCAGTGGCGTTCAAAAACAAGATGAGTGTTATCACAGTACCCACCACAGGGTTGGTGTTCTTTACTAACCGATAAAACCTGTGGCGGTGCAGGTCTGGTGGATGAGCAGCAAAAAGTGAGGACCATCAGCGCCCTGGCCATCGCTGCGTTGGCCGAAGCCGCAACACCCTATGGTATCGAATCCTTTGACTCGGTGCTCAAGCCCCTCTGGAAGGGTATCAGACAGCACAGAGGAAAAGTAAGTAAATGGACACCAAACTTTACATATGCAGTTTTGTTTTTCATACTATTGCAACATCAGCACCCAGCATGAAGCCTGAAAGTGGCTCCAGTATAAATTTTTGCTTGCTGTGGCATTTCTTTGGGGCTGTTGCTATTAGTAGTGGTCCAAATGCAATACTATCAGCACTAGACAACACGCCACTGAATAACAAATAATTGTGAGTGAGTTAATTAATGTCTGTCTTCTTTTTTTTTTTACGTCAGGGCTTGGCTGCCTTCCTCAAGGCTATTGGCTACCTGATCCCTTTGATGGACGCCGAGTACGCCAACTACTACACCCGAGAAGTCATGTTAATCCTCATCAGAGAGTTCCAGTCTCCAGATGAGGAGATGAAAAAGATTGTTCTAAAGGTAAGAAGCCAGCGTCACATAGATATGTGAGACTACTGTGCGACACATTCTCGCCTGTTCTTCCTGTTTGTGGTTGAATCAGGGCTAGTAGTTCGCTAGATAAACTCCCAACACGAGAATTTGCAGAGCCGACACGTGTTCGCTCTGTTCTCACCCTGCAACCCGTTGGGAACAAGCTCAAGTTTTTCCTCTTCTGATCAGCATTGCCGTCTCATCTCGTAGGTGGTGAAGCAGTGCTGTGGCACCGATGGTGTGGAGGCCAACTACATCAAGACTGAGATCCTGCCCCCCTTCTTCAAGCACTTTTGGCAGCACAGGATGGCTTTGGACAGACGTAACTATAGACAGGTTAGCGCTCACAAACATAAAGACCTTTTCATTGTACAGGGAAGCATTTTTTGTTGGCAGAAAGTAACAGGGAAGCTTTCCTCTTGGTCTTGACAAAAATGAGAAAAGATGGCAGTAACACATTTGAAGCAGC